>NW_024704751.1:11427995-12027995 GCF_018977255.1 Callorhinchus milii
TATAATAACATATAATATATTATATATGAGTACATTAATACAAACATTAAACCCATCATCGGGTTCAATAGGGAACGTTAAACCCAGTTTGGCGGCCGGAGCCGCGCTGCCTGAACCCGGACTGTGTGGCACTTCCAACGGGACTTTCCTCCTCTCCCCTCTCTCCCCCCCATTCCCCCCCTCACCCTCCTCCCCCCCCCTCACCCTCCCCCCCCCCCCACTCTCCCCCCCCCCTACCTGGTCCCTTTCCCGGCCCCCGGGGGTCCGAGCAATATGGCTTTGACTCCTTTCCGCGCTCTGTGCGCTCCGGTTTCAGGGCCGAGTGTTGGGCTCATTGTTGCTCTGAAGTTTTAATTCGTTCTCCTTCTCTGTGCGGTCAGAGCGGCCTCAGCGCTGTGTGTGAGTGTGTGTGTCCCTCTGTGTGACCCTCTGTGTGAGTGTGGCTCTGTGTGTGTCTGTGACCCTCTGTGTGTGGCTCTGTGTGTGACCCTCTGTGTCTGTGACCCTCTGTACCTGAGCCCCGCAAATGGTAACCGGCGCCGCCGCTGATTGGTCGCTCCACAACCGTCACATCGGCGGCTGTTTTGTTGTTCCCACAGCGAAGGGTATCCCCCGGAACCCCCCTGACCCCCCACCCCCCCTCCCTCCCTCCCCCCCACCCCCCTCTACCCCACCCCCTCTACCCTCCCACCCCCTCTCCCCCACCCCCCCTCTACCCTCCCCCTCCCCCCCCCACCCCCCTTCCCCACCCCCCCCCTACCCTCCCCCCCCCCCCCCCCCCCCCTCTACCCCCACCCCCCCTACCCCCCCCCACCCCCCCCGTCACCCCCCTCTACCCCCCACCCCCCCTACCCTCCCCCCCACCCCCCCCGTCATCCTCCCCTCTACCCCCACCCCCCACTACCCTCCCCCCACCCCCCCCCCCCCCCCACCCCCCTCTCCCCCCCCCCCCCTACCCTCCCCCCACCCCCCCCCCCCCCATCCCCCCTCTACCCCCCACCCCCCTCTACCCTCCCCCCCACCCCCCCCCCCCCCCCCCCCCCCCCCCCCTCCCCCCCCCCCCTCTACCCTCCCCCACCCCCCCTCTACCCCCCATCCCCCCTCCCCCCACCCCCCTCTACCCCCCCCCACCCCCTCTACCCCCCACCCCCCCCTACCCTCTTTCTATCCCCCTCTCCTCTCTCTCTCTCTCTCTCTATCACATTAGGGGCTTTTGAAACCGTGTAAGAAAAGGTCTTCAAAGGGAAAAAAATAAGTTGGGGCAGAGGTTTAAATTGCAGATTTTGTTTTGACAATTTGGCGCCCGACCAAAGGCATCGTTTCTCCGCAGCAGAATAACAAAGCGGGTCTGTACCTGTGGCACCTTCCCCATCCGCAGCACGGTCCAACATCGCTGGACAAACAGCACCAAAAACACGCCCAATCTCCCCAAACGGTGCTCCAGCGCATTCACTGATACGTGTAGTGACTGTGCGTGTAGCTGAGCTGCCGCCCGCCCCACCCCTTCACCTCCCTGTGTATCGCAAATAATAATCCTCGCATTCGGCACAGCGTCCGATCACGTCGTCGAGACGCCGCGACGCGCTTCACGGGACGCGCTGTAAGGTGCGGGGGCCGTGTTTTGTGGGGCAGAATACAGCAGCGAGTTGCGCCCCCAGCGACGTCCCCGCACACAGTCACGGATTTAGCGCGTGGAAACCACACTTGTGTTTGATATACCACACTCCACAGTGCTGTAAAGTGGTGTGAACGGGGAGATGGTGGGTGGGTGGGTGGGGGGAGCGAAGGGGGAGAGAGAATCACACGGCACAGAAGGAGGCCATACGGCCCATCGTGTCTGTGCCGGCTCTTTCGAAAAGAGCTTTTCCAAATCAATCCCCACTCTCTCTCCGCATAGCCCTGAAAACTTGTCCTCCCCAAATAACGATCCACTTCTCTGTACTCGGAGGCGGGGGGGGGGGGGGGGGAGAGAGAGGAGGGGGAACAGAGAGGGGTGGGAAGGGGGTGGGGAGAGAGAGGGGGGGAGAGAGAGAGAGAGGGGAACAGAGAGGAGGTGGGGAGGGGGTGGGGAGAGAGAGGGGGGTGGGGGAGAGAGGCAGAGGGGAGGTGGGGAGGGTGGGGGAGAGGGGGGGGAGAGAGGAGAGGGGAACAGAGGGGAGGTGGGGAGGGGGTGGGGAGAGGAGGTGGTGGGGGGGAGAGGGGAGGGAGGTGGTGGGGAAGAGGGAGGGGAGGAGAGGAGGTGGTGGGGAGGAGGACAGGAAGTGGAGCAGTGTGTGGCCCTGTGGCTGACACGTGGCTGCAGTTGGGGTTGAGATGGCTGCGGGGGGCGGGGCGGAGGGGGGGAACCAATCAGCGGCGGCCACGGGGCCGCTGTGCCGGGGGGGGGATAAAAGCGGGACGGACCGGGATGTGTGTGGGAGGGGGTGTGGGGGGAAGGTGAGCAGTGACGGACCTGGCGCTCGAGCCGCGGCCGCTGTCGTTTAACCGTCAACCGTCGCCCGCGCGCGCGGGGGGAGAGGGACACAGACCCACACACACACAGTGACACAGACCCCCCCCCCACACACACACACACACACACCATAATCGCCCACAAAGCTCCCGGAGGGGAAGAGGAGAGGGTTTTTTTTTTTTTTCTTTCGGCAAAGTTTTTTTTGTGAGGGAGAATTTTATTCTTCGTATTCAAATCAATATACTTTAAAATAGAAACGTCGGAAAGGAAGGAATAAGTAAATAAAAGCCATGAAGACGCCGACGAGGAGAGACTCGGGGCTGCTCCGCGTACTGGGTGAGCTGTCACAGGCCTCTGTGTGGGGGGGGGTTAGTCTGTGTGTGTGGGGGTCAGTCTGTGTGGGGGGGGTCAGTCTCTGTGTGTGTGGGTCAGTCTGTGTGTGTGGGTCAGTCTCTGTGTGTGGGTCAGTCTCTGTGTGTGTGTGGGGGTCAGTCTCTGTGTGTGTGTGGGGGTCAGTCTGTGTGGGGGGGGGTCAGTCTGTGTGTGTGTGGGGGTCAGTCTGTGTGTGTGTGGGGGTCAGTCTGTGTGTGTGTGTGGGGGTCAGTCTGTGTGTGTGTGGGGGTCAGTCTGTGTGTGTGTGGGGGTCAGTCTGTGTGTGTGTGGGGGTCAGTCTGTGTGTGTGTGGGGTCAGTCTGTGTGTGTGTGGGGGTCAGTCTGTGTGTGTGTGGGGTCAGTCTGTGTGTGTGTGTGGGGGTCAGTCTGTGTGTGTGTGGGGTCAGTCTGTGTGTGTGTGGGGGTCAGTCTGTGTGTGTGGGGGGGTCAGTCTGTGTGTGTGTGGGGGGGTCAGTCTCTGTGTGTGTGGGGGGGTCAGTCTCTGTGTGTGTGGGGGGTCAGTCTCTGTGTGTGTGGGGGGGTCAGTCTGTGTGTGTGTGTGGGGGTCAGTGTGTGTGTGGGGGTCAGTCTGTGTGTGTGTGGGGGTCAGTCTGTGTGTGTGTGTGGGGGTCAGTCTCTGTGTGTGTGTGGGGGTCAGTCTCTGTGTGTGTGTGGGTCAGTCTCTGTGTGTGTGTGGGTCAGTCTCTGTGTGTGTGTGGGTCAGTCTCTGTGTGTGTGTGTGTCAGTCTCTGTGTGTGTGTGTGTCAGTCTCTGTGTGTGTGTGTCAGTCTCTGTGTGTGTGTGTGGGTCAGTCTCTGTGTGTGTGGGTCAGTCTCTGTGTGTGTGGGTCAGTCTCTGTGTGTGTGGGGGTCAGTCTCTGTGTGTGTGGGGGTCAGTCTCTGTGTGTGTGGGGGTCAGTCTCTGTGTGTGTGGGGGTCAGTCTCTGTGTGTGTGTGTACGTATGTTTGTGTCAGTCTCTGGATGTCTCTGTGTGTGGGTCAGTCTCTGTGTGTGGGTCAGTCTCTGTGTGTGTAATAATATAATAATAATTATATATATGTGTGTGTGTATATAGATATATGTAGATTATCTTTCGATTGTACATATGTTATATACAGACTGTAGATTATATATATTTTAGCTATGCATAGATTATATAGGCTATATAACATGCATCATATGTTATGCAGATTATACATATGTTATATAGACATACATGGATTATTATGTATATGTTATATAGATTACATATATAGATTTCATATTTACATTGTATCAATTATATATGTGTATTGTATAGATTTTGTATGGATTGTATATAATACAGATTTTATATATATTGTGTAGATTATATATATTATAGAATTAGAATGCATCTAATAACGTATAATTGCATATTCCTTTCTGTTCCTCATCCTACATTTGAAAGGGAATTGGACACATATTTGATAAAGAGAAGTATTGAGCTTTATGGAGGAAAGGGGGCTGGTGGGTGGGAATGGGTGAGTAGATCTTCCAGAGATGCTGCAGACTGTGAAGGGCTGAATGGCTGCATGGTAGGCTATTCATTCGTGGGAGCATTATAGCTGATTCCAATTTTCCTCCCAGCTTAATCAATACCTTCATAGTTTTCCAGCGGAGTTCACTAGAAACCTGCCTGGGAGCTGCTAAGGCTTGCAAGATGGAACTGCACTGAACAAGACCCTGTTGTCGGAGAGCCTGTGTGAATGTGTTTCCTGTTGTTGGTTTGCATTTGAATCTAAATGTCCAGACTGACCCCTGGTTTTGCTTTTGCAGGTGTTTTTCTTTGGACATTGCTTGTTTCAGTCAGTGCTCTCTATTCATCAAGTGACGATGTTGTGGAACTGACCCCGAGTAACTTTCAAAAGGAAGTCATTCACAGTCATGAACTCTGGCTGGTGGAGTTCTATGCACCATGGTGAGTCCAAAAACACAATAGCTTAGCAATCTGAATATGAAGTGTAGAAACCTGTGCCTATTAACGAGCCAAATCCAAGGGTAGATATTGTGAGTTGTGTACACAATGCTCTCACTCCAGAAAAGTAGCTTGAAGATGCCCACATTGAACTACACCACAAGCAGTGACTGTTTGGCTCATCCTAAGATGGTGCTATGGATTTTGCTGCAACTTATCTGTTTTTAAATGGTCAAAAACTAGCTCAGTGTAGCGACCTGAAATGAGAAAGTATCACCCCCACCAGTGCTAACACCTGTTTCCTTGAGATTTCACAGCAGAAAGATAATTGATCCAGCTGTAAAGTTACTTTGCATATATAGTCAGTTGAGTGAAGATAAGATTGTCCTGTGAATTTATACATCTGTGAATTGTGTGAATTTGGACAGATGTGATGAATGTGGAATGAGTGCAATAAATCACCCCTCCTACGATCAGAAAGTTTTATTATGACTTTTATGGATAATGCACAAATACAATTTTTCAATGCAAACTTTTCAGCTTGGGTTTAGTACAATGTGTGAAAATAAGACTGGCATTTTCAGTAACTCACCAATTACTATTCTAAATGTACTTGAAGCTTGTGTTGCTGTGTTCCATCGGTTTAACTCTTTATGTGTACTGAGCCAGCTGATGTTCTGTCTGTACAATCTTCGTGTTTCTTTTTTTAAAAAAAAGTTTTTCTTCTTTCAGGTGCGGACACTGTCAGAGTTTGGAGCCAGAGTGGAAGAAAGCTGCAACAGCATTGAAGGTTGTATCACCATTAATTAAATGTGATAATGACCAAGTCTTGTGCAGTATTCTACAATATTTTGGTTCTTAAACCTATCTCTCATTTGGTAAAATCACTGCCCAGAGTGAAATGAAATAACTATTTTTCAAGTGTAACTAACTATAATTGATCTTAATTCAACGAACTTGATTAGTGCTAGATTATACTGTGTTGATGTGTACTTTAAGGCCTGGGATTCAATCCATTTAAGATAGATGGTTCAAAGATGAAAGTGTGAATTATTCATTTTGACTCGCTCTTATAATGTTGCAGGGAATAGTAAAGCTGGGGGCGGTTAATGCAGATGCACATCAGTCTCTTGGTGGCCAGTACGGTGTTCAGGGATTCCCAACTATCAAGTTGTTTGGATTAAATAAAAACAAGCCTGAAGATTATAATGGTAAGAGCTGGCGTGAAGTGAGAAATGGCTGCCTTTGCTCGTGTGAATGCTTCATCACCATTCAATATCAACGATAGATGCTGAGCACCATCTGTTCATCCAGTATTTTGTACTGCTTCAAGCAATACAACTTGTCTACTATTTACAATAGAAATTAAAATTGAAAATTAATATGGATTTACTCTTTCATAGAATCTCAAATGTAATTTTTGGAGACCTAATGCGGATGGACGTAACATTTAAAATAGCGTAAGGTGGAGGTACAGTTAGTGATACCTTTGTCACATGCAGGGAAAGATAACTGAGGTACAAGAGAACCTCCCAAATTCATCAAAGTCATGAACTGATAGCTCCTCTTTATATCTTTCTGTTTTCTCTGACTTTCTCTCGCTCTCCGTCCAAGTTAGTTATGGAACTGAAATGAGTTGTGCCTCAATTGTCAGCAATCTAGTTAATCCAGGCTTCCCCTGCCTCAAGTTAGGTAAAGTTCATTTGATATTTAGCATTGTATTATTGAATTACCATAGAAAACTTGACGTGCTGTAGCAAGAATATAATCTAGTTTATCAATGGGGAAATTTAACATTAGTTATAAAGTAATTTTTAAAGCTTGTAAATTATGGCGTTTAATAAAGTATGGGAAGGTATATAATTGCTATAATAATGCTTGTCTTTGATGCTGATTAATTGTGATTGATTGACAGGTGCCAGATCAGCCCAAGGAATCACCGATTCAGCCCTGAACACTTTACGTACAATAGTCCGGGACCGACTTGGGGGCAAGAGCAGTTCATATTCTTCTGGCAAACAGGTAACGTGTTTCAGAACCACTCCAGGGCTTTCGGTTGTGACAAAATGACAACTCCTTCATATCCAATACAATATTTGGATGTGAGTAGTGTCTGCACTGATATGCCTAACTTTGAGGGTGTCGAGGGGAGGTGGGGGGGGGGGCAAACTTGCTTCTGAATTCCCAGCAACTAGTATTTTGTTTCAACTCTTGGTTCGTGTATTACTGCTATGTTGTAAGCTGTATAAAGGGCGCTATATAAATGCATGTTATTGTTAACACTATGTTGTCCTCTGATTACAGAGTGGTGAATCTGGTAAAAAAGATGTTGTTGAGTTGACCGATGATAATTTTGATGAGAATGTAATTGGCAGCAGTGACATCTGGCTGGTGGAGTTCTTTGCCCCATGGTGTGGACACTGTAAGAGGTACGTGTCATTTTAAACCATTCTGTAGTTACTGAGGGACGGAATGTCTTATTGATGCAATAATGAATACAGCTGCTAAGCTTGAGTATTGAAGAATTTAATATCTCAAATACTATTTACCAAAAGCAAACAAATACATTGACGTTTCATAAAGGCAAAGCTGGGAATCTACATCATGCTGTTTATTTGAAAAAGTCTGAAGTGAATCTGTTGTTTTCTTACAAGAGCCTATGTCCGGGACACTTCCCTGCGTGAAGGGCGCTGTAGAAATTCAAGTTGTTGTTGTTACGTCCTGTTGACTAGGCTGAGCTATACATGTTCATTTTTATCTTCAAAGGTTGGAGCCTGAGTGGGCTGCTGCAGCCACAGAGATCAAAGAACACACGGGTGGCAAAGTGAAATTGGGAGCACTCGATGCCACAGTTAATCAAGCAGTGGCCAGCCGTTATGGGGTAAGCAGAGGGTTTAAGCGCTGTGTAATACAGGCCAGTCCAACGCTACCTGTAACTAAGTTTGATACGGATAGTCTTTATGGCATCAGCAGATTTGGTTGCCAATTAGCTAATGTACAAATGGCATGCGACTTTGTAGTGTTCAAATGCAGCATTACTGTGACAGTTTACATCCAGGATGACCAAGTTGGAGCCTATTCTACACAGGAGTTGACTATCTCTAATTTACATG
Source organism: Callorhinchus milii (assembly GCF_018977255.1). NCBI lineage: Eukaryota > Metazoa > Chordata > Chondrichthyes > Chimaeriformes > Callorhinchidae > Callorhinchus > Callorhinchus milii. The sequence continues at coordinate 11,435,869 of NW_024704751.1, forward strand.
AGTAGTGGCTATATTTTGTGGGTGAAATGTGAAATCAGGATTCTTCAATGCCTTGAAGAGCAGCAAATGTCTGTTACTGTCTGAAATTTCCTGTCCTGCTTGTTTCCGTTAGATTCGTGGGTATCCCACCATTAAAATCTTCCATAAGGATGAAGACACTCCTATTGACTATGACGGCGGGAGGTCAAAGAGTGACATCGTTGCTCGTGCCATTGAACTGTTTTCTGAAAACGCACCTCCTCCAGAACTGTCTGAGGTAAAGAGTGGACAACAAAGCTACAAATTCTTGTGAAGCGAGCGGGTTAACAAGTGTACTGTCGAGCTTTAAGAAATCGCTATCAATTGGCATACTGTTTGCCAGACCAAAGCATTGAGATTGAATTTGTGTTTGATTATGATGTGTCTCCTTTTTTTAAAATGCGTAGATTGTTAATGAAGATGTCCTAAAAAAGACATGTGATGACCATCAGCTGTGCATCATTGCTGTCCTGCCACACATTCTCGACACAGGTGGGTTTCAGGGATTCAGCCTGCAGTGAGCTGCTGTGCAGTGGTTGTTTTATTGAAGCGCATTATAACAACCTGACCCTTTGAATTGTTTTGTTATTTTTCAGTGGATCCGGATTCCTATTGAGTGTTAGTTGTGTCTTTGTCTCCGCTGTATTCTCAGTGACCCTGAAATTAGTTGCTGTGACACCCCCCACCCCACCAACATCCCCTTTCACTGGAGGAGATCTATTTAATAATCTAGAATCAACCCTATGGTCTACTGCTGCAGTAAGCTATGTCTTTACCCATTGAGTTATTGAAGAGACTTGGACACCTTGCTGCTTAAAATGCAAATAATCACACTGAAATGAATTCAACTTATTGGTTTAAAAAATGAACGTTAAGAGCTACAGCAATGTTTGCATATGCAGGTGTCAGAAGAGCTGTTTTGTATTTGCATTTAACATGTTCATCTGTTTACCAGGCGCTTCTGGGAGAAACGACTATCTGGACGTCATGAAGGCTATGGCCAACAAATACAAGAAGAAATTCTGGGGGTAAGAAACCGATTACATTAAAATTCTAAAATAGAACAGAGGTTACTGGGAACACTCAGTGGGTCAGTCAGCATCTATGGAGAGAGGAAAGCGAGTTAACGTTTCAGGTCAATGACTTTTTGTCAGAACTGGGGGATATTGGAAGGGAAGAGTTTATAAGGACAAACACAGAAGGGGGTGAGGAAAGAAAGACAAAGGAAAAATTAGGTGGAGGACAAGAGATGGTGAGATCAGAGGTGTTGACGGTACAAAGCAAAAGGTAATAGTGGGATGCGTCTGAGACCCAGAGGATGTGTGAATGGTTATTAAACATTGAAAATGCTGTCCAGGTCTAAATATTTAGAAGATGTTGAGGAAATCTGTGAACGCACTGACACAAGCGCCCCCGGTTGCTACCCTGCATGAAGAGCGCTATATAAATGCAAGTTGTTGTTGTGCTGCTCCATTTAGCAATTCTTGCCACTCGTCTGTTCATAAATGTACCAAATGGTTGGAATCTTTATACTAGTGTTCATATTTTTATTTACTATTGCTTTCTCCTATTTATGTTCTCTTTATTGAGTGATTGCTGTCTATCTGTTTTTGTTAGTTGGTTATGGACAGAAGCAGGTGCTCAGGGGCCACTTGAAGATGCTTTGGGAATCGGTGGGTTTGGATACCCTGCCATGGCTGCAGTTAATGCCAGGAAGATGAAATATGCTCTGCTCAAAGGCTCGTTCAGTGAACAAGGCATCAATGAATTCCTCAGGTAATCAGTCCACAATGACACTGGAGTATGGGCAATTTATTGACAAATTTCCATTGACAATGCGCTAATTTAGCTGCATTGTAAAGAGATTTTAAGTGTTTCTTTTAATAAAATGGACGTCACGCAGAAAGTTTGATTTGCATCATTGCCGGTGGCTGGGCAATAATTTTCTTAATGGGTGAAATTTCGTAATTTTTTTGCACATTAATGTGTTGCTGAATAAATAAAGCACATAAATTGTACGGCACGGAAAACAGGCCATTTATCCCACCTGTTCCATGTTGGTAAGTAAATCTTTGTTGTTATAGGGAACTGTCAGTTGGGCGAGGTTCTACCTCTCCTGTTAAAGGAGCAGCATTTCCCAAAATCTACTCGGCAGAGCAATGGGATGGCAAAGATGGTCAGGTGAGTGAATGACACCAACCTATTTGACATGTAGATTTCTTCAATTACTGGGAAATGGCTTGGCTCGGATAGGAAGCTGGTGGCCCTCACAAGCCATGCCTAATGGCCTGCTATCATCTTCCTATCCCACAAAAGGTACATCCCACGTTTGACAACATTTAAAAGGGAAATATTGTTTATAGATGCGATCTATTTAAAGTAACGATCCAATCTCTTGATTCTTTTCAATCCTAGCTCCCGGTTGAAGAGGAGATTGATCTCAGCGATGTGGATCTTGACGATTTGGGCAAGGATGAGCTGTGAGCTGATGGTCTTCCCGTTCATCAACGGACAGTAGCATTTATTAAATGCATCAGATAGACTGTCTGCATTGAGGCCTTATTCATCTTCTGGCTCTCGCTCTGACCTGTACATAGGTTCCATAGGTTTCCTTTTTTTATATAAAAAAGAAAATTGATTGTTGCTGTTGTGTTTTCCCATCTATTGTACAAGAATAAGGATTCACCGGCCTGACAGCCATTTGCAGTACTATTAATCCAATTTAGCTGACTGTTTTAAAGTGGGATTCTTTAAACCTGCCCAGCAAGGTAAGACTTCACTGAGAACTCCGGGGAATTATTTTGCTTTAAGTGTTTCATAAGGTATCTATTTGACTGTCAATCAGAAGAATGCAGTCTGTACCCCCAAAGGACTAGTGAAATAATGGTTATTACACTGCTAATAGGGATGAGTGTTTGTAGCTTTGGAAGATAAAATGTTTGAGCATGAGTTAGTTTCTGACTTGAAAGGTTAGAGGGATGACGCGTTTTTTTATCGGCGTGGTTGGGGCTGGTGGTGAGTGTTTCATTCACTATTACTTCCCAAAGCTAAGGTGGCTGAGGGGTGGGGGGGGGAAGGTTTGCTGTTGATTTGCCTTTTGAAGATCAATTGCAAACCTCCATTCCTACTTTTAAAGACGGCATTGAGTAATTGATAATGGGAATATCAAGTTCTTACTTAAGAACCCTTTTTGATAAAAAAATTCTTTCCTATTGAAATTACCTGTTCATTCATCCAGAAAGTGGTTATAATAATAATCTTTACATTTGATATAGTGGCTTATCACATCGTCTAGACGTCCCAAAGCGCATTAGAATATACTGTCAAGTGAATTTACTGTATATTTTGTGGGAGAAACATGGCAACCAGTTACGTACAGCAGCGTTCCCACAAATAGTTGTGGATTGAGTGACCAAATTATTATTTTTTATGGTTATCATGGATACTCTTCAGGGAATCTGCCGTCTGAAAGCCAGCCTCTCATCTGCAACAGTTTTCTGATATCGTGTTGCCATTGCCCCGTACAGTGAAATATTTATAGCCTTGGAGTTTTTTTATAACAAAAAAAGTTTTGAATTTGTGAATGGAAAATTTTCTGTTGTGTGATACGTGTGGCTTGATCTGAGAAGTCTAGTTTGTGGGGAAAACTTCCTTTTGCAACAGGCAACATGGATCTACTGAAACAGAAAGGTTAATGTGTGAAATGCATCCTGTTTTGTCAATATAACTGTCATTACTACTGAGAACAGTAACTAGGTTTCTTTTTCTCAAAGCTGTCTCTAGAGGGTCACCAAATTTAAAACATTTCCAGGGATTGAAATGCTTGTTCACTTTCGGTCATCAACCAAGTCAGTAGATTGTGTTGATTTGTTTACTGACATCTACTTCTGATTGTTAAAGAGTGACTGTATCCATAATCTAATAGGAACAACTGCTATCTTTCAGATTCCAATGAAATTGAGACACGCACACAGTAATGTGTGTGACTATGATCAAAATCAAACTTGTAACCGCTTAAAACAAATACAACCACATGCACACATTCACAACTTTGTTTCCTACATTTTCCTTAATGAAGCATTGCCAGTTTGAATTAAGAGTAAATGCTGCAAATGTTAATAAGGGGTGAATTGACTTGATCGTGCTAAACTGATGCTGTGTGTTTCGGGAGGGAAAGGGGTCAAAAGAGAGAAGGGAGTTTCTTCCAGCAAAGAGAGAGATCAAATGTAGATTCTGTACAAGTCGTCAAAACATTGGAATCTCAGAACATTTTATTTTACTGTATGTGAAGATTTTTCTAATTCTTAATTTTCTTCTGTGCATAAACCAAATAAAACTACAGCTGTCATACTGTACCTCAATGTCGCTGATGAAAGGACTGTAGACTTGTGAAATGCTGTGTCACATTGATTATACTTGTTGAGGGCGATTTTTGTTGGAAAATAAAGTGGCTGATTACCGTGATTTTGTAAAAACAAAGTTGCCATCCATTTCAGCTGATATCCCAGCATTGCAACGCTGATCCCAACATCACAGAAATGAGTTCAGAAATGTCCAGAGCTATATGAAATGAGCATTCCTTGATTGTATGTGAACGTTCATTGAATTGTGCCTGAGACGTGCACAAAGAGACTTGCGAAGGGGTAAGGAAAGGCCGTTGAGATGAATGGGAGGAGGAGTTTTCAATCTTTTATCTTCTGGCCTTTTGCCCATTCATTTTGTTCTTTCTGGAAGTTTGGTTCTTACTTGTGAGAAGAATCGATGACATTTAACAGGAAGCACCAATTAGAAACGTATCTACTCCAGGAACAGGACAGTCTGACCACCCTATTGAACATCTGTCACCACACTCGATGCGTTTAACCCCTTGGGCTAGTTGAAGGCACTGATTGTGTCTTCCTGTATGCTTCTCGCTGAGCTGGTGTGAAACCTCCAGATGTTAACAATAACAACTATCATTTACACAGCGCCCCTCACGCAGGGTAGTGTCCCAGAGCGCTTGAGAGTGGTGGAGTACGACAACGAGCCGTAGGCATGGTCAAAAAGGAAGGTCTTAAGGTGCGACCCGATGATGGGAATACCCGTTGGACCTTTAACCCCTATGGCCAGACTTACACTTGATTGGCTTTCCCATAGCTCGCCAACATTGCCATCCTCTGCCACTATCTCTTCCCTCCTCCCTGCCCCAGGTCTGTTCTCAACTCTGCACCGAGACTGCCCTGGTCAAAAGTGACCAACAACTTGGCCATCGTGTGGTAGGTTGTGATAGTGCACACCAAACCGCAAGGGCAGGATTTGGTTCGCACACTGTAGCACGGTTGTAAAGAGTTTCTTACCAATGTCCTTCAAAATAAATCTGTACGATCTATTTTCACATTGCCATTGTGAGTAGTTCGTAATTGCTTATCAACCTTAATGCTGTGGGCTCCCAAGTCGACCTTACCTCAATCCCCGGGAACTCCCATTGTACAATTCTGCTAACGCAATCCCAAATAAAGCTTGCTCTTTTGAAGGGTTAGACTTGAAAATATAAATTTTTCGTTCCCTCTGAGATGGTGATCGACCTTTTATGCGGTTCTGCTGTAGATTTCCATCGCTTCAGTTTTCTAGTGAACTTTACCGTTGTGTTCTTGTGATCTAATATTGGATGCTTTCGGTCGCTATATATAGCCTCACCATTTGCTCCCAAAAGCATGCGATACATATGCTTGCTCAGGCCTGCTGTGGTATTGATAACCTGATCAAATAACCAGCACTTAAAGTGGTTCACGCAAAGTGTGTAGGAGGAAGAGGAGGTCTTTTAACATTCGTCTCGCTCCATATGAAATGTAGTGTGTTACTATATATATATGTGATTAACCGATTCTCAATCTATACTCAACTTTTGAACTCTAATGCTGTTAACAATATGTGTCTCAAAAGTCTGGTCCTTCACAGAGGCTATAATTATTTGAGTACATCCAATACATATAATATATTATATGAGTACATATAATATAATAACACGTGCGTTTGATATACACACACACGATGAGCACAGATGGCTTTACAGTAAAGCGCTTTGAGACGTCTCGACGACACAGAGTGGTGTTGCAACTAAAAAGAGAGAAACGCTAACCCCTCGTGGTAAGGGCGGACCGTCAAATGATCTTTATTAGATAGAAGCTGTCAGAAAACAGATGACAGCTTCTACAATTTACAATATGTCCTGTGAAGCGCTGTGAGACGTCTCGACGACATGATAAAGCCGCTGTCGTAAATGCAAGGATAATTATTATCGGTACAATATTATTTCGCCCACAAAATACACAGTATACCCTGCGAAGCGAGCGCTTTGAGATGTCTCAACCGCGCCATCAGATGCAGGGATTTTTGCCAATAATAATCTTGCATTTGACGCAGAGTCTTATAATGCCTTCGCAAGGTCTCAAAGCGCTTCACTGAGTGGATCGTAAAGTGAATTGACCGTATAATTCGTGGGATGAAACGCGGCAACCGAACCTGCACAGCAGCGTCCCCACAAACAGCCGTGGATCGAGCGACCGAACGAATCATTATCATTTACTTAAAAGATTTCGAGAGGATTGCGACACCCGGAAAGCGATCCCGCTGAACCGACCGACAGCAATAATAATATTGCTATAATATAATAATCCGTGAATCTGATTTAGCGCTTTTCTCGCCGTCTCAAAGCGCTTCCCAGAATACGCTGTAAAGCGAATTGACCGCATATTTGTGGGCGAAACGCGGCGGCCGATTGCGCACCGCAGCGTCCCCACAAACAGCCGCGGATTGAAAATAACCAATTTATTATTGTTTTGGAGGGATTATTATCAGGTGTGTGTGTGTGTGTGTGTAGTAAGGGAACTTTCCCGAGGTTTCGCCCTGACCTGACCTGACCTGCCCGGAGTCTCGCTCGCTCTCTCTGTCAACCTCTTCCCCCGGCTACGGCTCGGAGCGAGGAAACTCGGGCAAGCCTTTGGTTGCAATAATAATTATCATTTCCGTGGATGCCGGCGGCGTGATCGTTTGCTCAGTTGCGTGTGTTGGGGGTGGGGGGGAAGAGTTTGATGCTCTGGTTCCTGCAGGTGGCAGTGACTGTTGGCTGACTCTATCATTTTGGATTTTATTTGCAGTCTCTCTTTCTCTTTCTCTTTTTCTCGCTCTGATTTTTTTCCGGCTGCTCAGGAAATGACGGCGATGGGTTCATTGCCCCCGGTATAAAACAGCTGCTGGGGGGAGAGGTTCTTCCTCTGTCTCCTGGCCCCACAGACAGCAGCAGAGCCCACAGTGGGTGAGAGTGAGTGTGGAGCGGACATCACCAGCAGTAGCCACTCACTCACTCACTCACGGATACACAGTATCTATCATATATATCATCTCTATCTCACGTCATATATAAATATATATATACATATATACGTGTGTTATATATTATAGAGGGGAAAAAAAACTCAGAAAAACACCGCAAAAGTTTCATTTGGAAGGAAACAAATAATAACACTAATAAGAAGGAAAAAAAAACAACAAACTACTTTTAAATGTTTTATTTATTTATTTATAGTGGGGGCGGAAAAAAATGAACAAACAAAGTGAGAAGCACTGAGCAAAACCCAAGTCAAGAGAGAGGGACACAGACAGACAGAGACACAGAGTGAGAGACACAGACACAGAGAGAGACAGAGACACAGACAGAGAGAGAGAGAGGTCTAAACTTTTTAAAGGGTTTTTCATCTGTTATTAACATAAAAAGGAGCATAATTTTTTTTTAAAAAAAGGTGGTGGGGGGGAGAGAAAAAACTTAATTCCGAGGTTTGAGGATTGATTTCAAAGGAGATTGAAGAGTATTTTTCTCCCTCACCCCCAAAAAAAGAGGAATCAAAACCTGTTTTCCTGCAGAATTTTTTAATATATATATATTATATACGTATACACGCGCACATAACAGGTAGACGTAACGAAGAAAGTTGTTTTTTTTTATTGTAATTTTTAAAAAAAATATATAAAAAACAAACAGGAAAGACCAGAAACAGTCTGTCGTGGATTTGATTTGAAGATTTCGATCCTGAGAAGGGAAAGGGGGAAAAAAAACATTTATAATAATAATAATAATCATAATAATAATAATAATTATAGTCCTTGCATTTGATACAGCGCCTTAATAATCCGTTGGGAAAGTTTCTGGCAGTTTCTCTGCGCTGAATTGATTGCTAACGTCGCGAGGCGGTTTGAAGGGGGAGGTTAATTACCATTTCAATTGATTCGGTTTGTTTCTCCCAAAGGGCACGGTTTCACTTTCTCTCTCTCTCTCTCGCTCTCTCTCTCAGTCACGCTCGCTCTCTCGCTCGCTCTCTCTGTCAACCTCTTCCCACGTTCACTCTTGATTCTTCACTCTTATCTCTCTCTCACACTATTATTCACTCTCTTATACTCACTCACTCTCACACACGCTCGCTCTCTCCCACTCTCACACACTCACTCACTCACTCTCTCTCCCACTCGCTCTCTCTCCCGCGGTGAGATGATGACCGCGGCTGGGGCCAGCTACCCCATGGCCTCTCTGTACGTGGGGGACCTTCACTCTGACGTGACGGAGGCGCTGCTGTATGAGAAGTTCAGCCCGGCCGGGCCGGTGCTGTCCATCAGGGTTTGTCGGGACATGATCACCCGGCGGTCACTGGGCTACGCTTACGTCAACTTCCAGCAGCCCCCTGACGGTGAGCAACCCCCTCCCCCTTTCCCCCCCGGGGTTAATCCAGTATAATCTTCTCGCTGACCGTCCTCTAACCGCTCGCTGACTGTCCTCTAACCTCTCGCTGACCGTCCGCTAACCTCTCGCTGACCGTCCTCTAACTTCTCGCTGACCGTCTGCTAACCTCTCGCTGACCGAGCCGCTGCCTCTCCAGGTATGTACACACTCGGGCGCCTGAGGCCAAGGAGTGGCCAGTGGACTGATCTGTTACCGTGAACCAGATCTGTCACCGGTTACAGTACCCGGACCTCGGTTACCAACAGCCAGATATCCATTATGAAGAACCATGTCTTTGTAATCATTACCCATATATTGATTAGCAATGGCCGGATGGTATTACCCCTATATTGATCAGCAATAATCATGCACCAGTTATCATTAAAACTATCCGTTATCACTAACCATAATCTAACATCAGTTGCTATTATCAGATATTGATTGACAATGGCCAATTATCAGTTATCATTAGCTCTATCTTAGTTCCCCTTAACTCAATATTGTTTAATATCCAGATATCAGCTGATCATTAAATCAGATCCCTCCTTAGTTTCTGTTGACCATTGACAGACCATATTACCATTGACTAAATTTCAGTTTCTGGAAGCCAGGTAGGTGAGCATTAATTATTATTGTTATTATTTTGAATTAGCAATAGCTAGGTATCCATTATCAATAGCCAGGTGTCAGTTACCATTCGTAAGGCACAAATTGCCAATAATTTAACTTTACTCACTTGCAGCAAGCCTGCTTTATCTTAAGGACGCAATTTAAGGCACATTCTCAGCTCAGACGTACGAAAGTCGCTCACGTTTAGATGTGTCTGGTTGGAGCATGTTGTCACCACTGCCGATAAAGGGGATGAGAACTGTTCATATCCACCTGCTCAGTATGCAATCGATAAATCAATCAATCAATCAAATAAATAAATGTGCAGGAATCAGATTTCAGTAACTGAATTGAACTGAGGCGTGTGCAGTAGCTGGTGGCCTTTGTAAGGCCCTGAAGGGGCCCAGTGGTTGAAATCTTAATGACTTTAAATAGCAAGAAATCGATCTCCTTAAAATACATCGGTGACTGTATTGTGTGTTTGGTGAGGCCTGGATTGAAAGTGGACGCCCGTGGATATGTTACTGGGGAACGCAAGATGGACTGGCGAACGGGTTTGCCTTCAGACAGTGCTGTCCTCGATCCAGCAGTACACGATCAGTCCCTGTATACCACTCGCTGTCCCTGCTCCTATTTTGGGGGAGTTTTAAAATTAGCTTCTTGTCTGCTTTTCTGGCCCATTGATCTGGTTTGTCACTAGAGACAGCTTGTGCGGAACACGACTGCAACACAGCCCTCCGCGCTCCCTTTTTGCTGGTTTCCTTACATCCCCCAAACACCCCCACCCCTCCCATCAGCCCGCAAAAGTTACTGGGTCCAGTTTTGTGCTCCTTGGGGTTAAAGCCATTTGCTTCAGAAAGTACCTCAAGGTCTGTGGTTGGTTTGAATCATTGTGGGAATTTATCCTCGGTCCGCGTGCAAGCTCGATATGGAAAGGGAAATGGATGTGAAGTGTTGTGCTTAACCACTCAACAGGGGCTCAGTGCGTCACGGCTACCGGCTCACACAATAGCGTAGAGACATCTGCTCACGAGGCTTTTGTGGAGGTGCTTCAATCAGAAACTCGTGTGCTAGAATGCAGTTCAATGTTCACTGTTGCAGTTGGATTTTTTTTGGTGGCGCTCTTGTTTAATGTTTGTTTGTTTTTTAAAAAAAAATCTTTTTCAGTTGCTGTTCTGTGATCCACCTGACATCACAGCTCCAGCTTTAACACAAAATCACTGAACGGCTCTGATGCTGAGCCAAACTGTGCGGCAGTCGTGGGCTATAACCACAGTTCTCAGCCGTTCGGAATCAATCCTCCTTTATCTAATTCAGACATAAATGTTGGGTATTCAGCTACCAGCAACTACACACATGGTAAGGAACAATTCTAGAGCATTTACCCCCACCCCCCCTTCTCTCCACAATGAAATATGAAGTAATATCTGATGTATCCACTCTAGCATCGCCCAGTCTTCTCTCCCCTTTATCTAATCTTTCCTGTCGTGTGAAACTGTAAGGACTTTGCTGCACCTCCATTTTCTGCCACTCAATGCGATGCAAATTCTTCTGGCCTTTCAGACCGATCAGTCACTACACTTTACAGTACGTCCTGTGAAGCGCTTTGAGACATGTCAACGACGTACTAAGGCGCTATATCAAATGCAAGGCTTTTTATTATTATTATTGCCAGATTCAACAGGTCAATTAGGACACCATGTTTGCTGTGTATATTAAGCAGCATTTGGTTAGTGTCAGTTATCTGTTAACTTTCAGTCTCCGATAGTATTAGAAATCCCTGACACTTTACCCTTTCTTTTCCTTCTGTCATTCTGATCTTGATTGTGTTCATCTTATATAACCCAAGTGGTTTGATGCCACCCTAACTCCTGTTGTGTGTATTGGTCTGTGTCGATTCTAACAACTTGTATGAAGAGACTTGTTTTGTGGTGTCTGTCATGTCAAATATTGTGACAGTCTGAGTTCTGACGCTTAACCTGTAGATGAAGAACTGCACACTAGTTAACTTAGTCAGATCAATGACAAAACTACACACACTTAGTAAAATGGGGTTAATGGGCTTCCAGGTTTCTGTGTACTTTACTTCTTCAACCAACTGCATTTAAGTACTCCAAATATCATCGAAAATGGTCACGGAACTTAAAACGCAAAATGAGATTGTTCAAACCGCGTCTCAGTCAAAATCATTTGCACATTTACAATCAATTGAATAGTTAGGATCAGATTTGTGTTGAACTGAGTGAGAAAATGTTCACTTATTTGTAGTTCCTTTTTATAATTCAGTAAAAATAGTAGGTTGTGTTTGTCTCGTGAGGACTTGTACTGTAATGCAGTTGAACCCTTGGAAAGGAGAGCGAGTTAAACAGTAGCCAGTTCAATGCTGATTCTGCTCTCATGCTAACACATGCCTTTAAAGGACCACATGAGGCTAAAAATAGACAGTAATGAAGTACAAAAGAGGGCCTCTGTGAAAGAGATGTGTAACATTGGCTTCAGAAGCACAATGGATAACCTTTTATAGATATTCCGCCTTATCAAAGGCTTTGTTATTATTGAAGGGTTATTTACCACAAGGTTTCTCTTTAAAAACAACCTGGTAATAAACTGTAATTCTTTCAGGGAGATATTGGATCACCCTGTCACATTTTGAGAGTTAAAGTTTGTGCTTGGTTCCTGAAAGTGGACAAATTAACATGTATTTGCAGTGACTGTATTATACAGGAGCTTGTTGGAGGATTTCCTTCCAAGTATAAAAACATCCTGTGCGAAAGATCTGAAAGGAATTGATATCGAAATACTTGTATTTATTTGATGAGGGCGCATTGTAACTGAGGTTTGGGATGTTCAAAAAATAATAATAATAATAATTTGGTCACTCAATCCACGACGGTTTGTGGGACACTGTTCTGTACAATTAGCTGCTGCGTATTGCCTGCAAAATATACAGTCTATTCAGTGTATTCTGTGAAGCGCTTTGAGATATCTCAACGACGTAATAAGGCGCTGTATCAAATGCAGTGACAAAGATTTTTTTAAGGGAAAAGCGATTTGCCAATCTACTAACAACCGGGTTCCTACTTATTGCTGGTAAACAGAGGCGTGTGGATTAGGGAAACTTGCCCAACATTTCGCCCTACACAGGAATCGAACCCAGGTCCTCTTACTTGCGAGGCACGTGCTCTAACCCCTGAACTACAGGACTCCACAAACAGAAAAACGAGAGGGGATAATACATGTAACTAAACAGGAAATCTCGCTTCTTTTTTAAAAAAATCTGAGCAATTAGTTACAGATTTGCTATTAACTGAATGATTCTGCAGTGGCCAAATTGATGTATTCCCCACAGATTAGAGCAGATTAGTGATAATGGTGACATCTGTTGTCAGTGAGAGTGATGTCTGACACACTGGGAGCTGAGCCAAGAGCTGTGAGCACTGACAAACACATTGAACCCTAAACCTCGGTGACTGCTTCGAGCCTCAGTGTGGGCACTTCAGAAAAGGGTATTTAAGTCTATAATGTTCTCCCTAAGTGGCGGTGGAGGTTTCAATGTCAAGTTGAGCCCAGCAGAAGAACGTTTGAAACCAGTGAATGAGCATTAATTACCCTGGTCATTCAGGGCTCAAGACATTTTAAGACATTGTTTTGCCGTTTGTTTCAAAATCATTGAAGTGTTCGGTTTTCTACAGAGCAGTTTCTCGAAAGTCATGTCCAGTATCCAACCCTTGAGTATATCTACTCTACATCCACACACTTGTTGTGACATCTACTGTATGTGGAATTCTTGATCAGAATAATGAAAGGATAAAGAACAAGACTCTTTTTCTCTATCTTGGAATTTGAGGTCAACCAACCTGACCTGGTTGTCTGTGGGTGGAATGGGCTTTAATTAAGGTGTGGGGAGTACTTGTCTGTTTTATTAAAGCAAAGAGTGAGCAGTACCTGTGTGTGTGGGTGTGTGTAGGTATCCTTTAAGGGTTGAGTTTTCCTGTTCTTTCAATGAAGGAAGTCATGGGAAGGAGAGAAGGAGAGGGTTTCGACGTGCAATCTGCCTCATAGGAACATAGGAAAAGTCGAGAGTTGAAGAGTGATTTGGTTGACACAATCTCAATCTTTACTATATTTAATACCATCTTGTTTTGAATGCTCCTACCATTTCTCCCCTCTCTCCTCCCACCCCCCATGTGATAGAGTGAGTCAACTATTTCTACACAATATCTGTTTTAAAACTGTTCTTTACAATTTATGGTGTTTTCATCCCCCACGTCCTATTTTCTGAATTCACTCTTAACTATATCATAAACACCTCCATGAGATTTCTCAGCTACCTCCTCTCTAACAGGATAGAAATGAAGTTACCCTTGTCTTTTCTCTGAGGGATCAAGGCTGCAGCTTTTCTCTGTACCCTTGCTAAGGCTTGTACGGTATATCATTTTGTGGATTGCTGACCGGAACCAAACTCACTTCTTTGTGTGTACTCTCGCTGGTGCTTTGCAGAGCTCCAGCGAGTTGCTCTGCACTGTTGTGGCAATATATACCAGAATTCTGTTCGCTTTTTTAATTGGTTCTTCATATTGTCCTGACATTACAAGTAATGGTTCCACCATCACTCCCAAGTATCTCTCTCTAATATCCCTACGCTAATTCAATCTAATTCATTGTTGACATGTGATGCACATTTTTTTGCACTGGGCAATGTGGGTTAAGACGGCTGTTAAAGTGTTCTTACTATTGTAGCTGAACGAGCGTTGGATACCATGAACTTTGACGTCATCAAGGGCAAGCCGATTCGCATCATGTGGTCACAGCGTGACCCTTCATTGAGGAAATCCGGGGTGGGGAACGTGTTCATCAAGAACCTGGACAAATCCATCGACAACAAGGCTTTGTACGACACCTTCTCGGCATTTGGAAATATCTTGTCTTGTAAGGTGTGTGTGGAACTAGAAGTACATTTAGATTTTTAAAAACTAAAGGGGTTAAGGGATATGGGGATAGGACGGGTAAATAGAATTGGGTTAGAAGATCAGCCATGATGTTATTAAATGGCAGAGCAGGCTTGAGGGGCCGAATGGCCTATTTCTGCTCCTACGTCTTATGTTCTTATGACATAAGAATTAGCTAGACAAGAGAAAACCAAGGTCCATCCAGTTTGCCTTCCACCATCCTGGCAGATGCTTGACATGTTGGGTCCCAAACTACATACTTTATCCCATAATACTTGATAGAAATGAGACCTCCCTTCAAACTTCCAACTATTTTATGTTCCATTGGAACAACAAAAATCCCATGCCTGTGTGCCTCAATACAGTTGTAAGCTTAGGGGCAGAGTTGCAGCATTTGCAGGGAGACTGAAGGACTGGTAATGTAAATGGAAAGTGATTGGAACATGAGTCCAGGTTGTTTATATGTGTCTCTGCTGCACACAGGCTCCACCATTCCCACCGCTGCATACATTGATTAGCCAAATACCTCGATTACAAGGTCTGTGGAAAATGTCCTTCTGTAAATGAGAAACCGATTAGTATAAGTGCCAAATTGAAGTGGGTCAAGTACACCACTTCAGAACACAAGTGTGCACCAGTGTTCCCTCTGAACTGCCTTGTACTGCCTTGTGTCTCAGAGCGTTCGGGCTCTGTCATTGCTGAGTAATTTCCTGCCCTCAGGTGGTGTGCGATGAAAATGGCTCCAAAGGATACGCCTTTGTTCACTTTGAGACCCAGGACGCAGCAGACAGAGCCATTGAGAAAATGAACGGCATGTTGCTGAACGATCGCAAAGTGTAAGTATTCGGGACCTGCCTTTAAATGGTTAACTGGCTTTAAGATCCACTTGACCAGATCTGAATAGTAATAATATCATAATAATAATAATACCTCCATTTGATATAGAGCCTTATCACGTCATTGAGACGTCTTGAGGCCCAAACCATTGACCGGTTTGAAATCCTAATTAGTGCAGTTCTGTTCACAGTGGAGAGGGTGACATTGTGGGTTTTAAACGTTCAACTTACTAGTCAGTGTTTACCTGACAGAGGACTGCCCTTGATTTGAATGTCTGTAAATCTTGTCCTACCCTTTCTTTTCCTTAGATTTGTTGGCCGTTTTAAGTCCCGTAAAGAAAGGGAGGCCGAACTGGGAGCAAAGGCCAAAGAGTTCACCAATGTTTACATCAAAAACTTTGGCGAGGACATGGATGATGATCGGCTCAAAGAAATGTTTGATAAATTTGGTGAGTGGGATTTTTCGGAGCTGATGTGCTGCCTCGGTGACACCTGATACAATGCTCCAATTGAGATTAGTCAGGTAGAGGTTTCTCAATCCAATGCGAGAAATAATTCTCCCCCCTCCTCTCCCATTGCTCCGGTTACAATGCTTTTATCTGTCTATGAAATCATGGCTGGGGTTCCCTTCAGCGTGAACAATCTTATGGTCTTTTAATCGCTGACGTCAGTGATAACAGAGACACTGGTACCTGTTAAGTCTTCCTTCCCAATAGTGATTTCCCCTCCAATCTGCTGAGTTTCTGCTGTGAGTAGAAGTCAGACGCCCCCCCTGACCTGACCTAATCGACTGCGTGGAGAATGCTGGGGGCAAGTGGCCACAAATGGTACGAGTGGTTTACTGATGTTGACCTGAAGATGCAGCCGGTAGATTTCACCTTGTTATCACTTATGTCATTGCCCTCCAGTATCTGAGATACACAGAGGAATGCGCACAGGGAGGAGATACGCTTAACCTAAATACCGTCAACAAATCGAGAGGCGGACAATCCATCAGAGTGATGGAGAGATGGGCAGCACAACACTTTGCCCCTACCCTGGCAGGAGCTTCCGTAGACGAGTGACAATAATAATAATAATAATAACAATAATCCTTGCATTTGATATAGCGCTTTTCACGTCTTCTCATCGTCTCAAAGCGCTTCACAGACTGTAAATAGACTGTAAAGTGAATAGACTGTAAAGTGAATTGACCGCATATTTGTGGGCGAAACACGGCAGCCAATTACGCACAGCAGCCTCCCCACAAACAGTCGTGGATTGAAAATGACCAATTTATTATTGTTTTCTTCTCTTGAGGGATTAGTATCAGGTCGTGTGTGTGTGTGTGTGTGTGTGTGGAGTAAGGAAACTTGCCCAAGGTTTCGCCCTGACCTGACCTGCCGGGAATCAAACCCAGGTCTCTCGCTTGAGAGGCGAGCGCTCTCACCACTGAGCTACAGGACTCCACAATTCTATCTGCTGCTTTGTGGTTTCCTATCTGTTGAGATTTCATCTGTCCTTCTGTTTTCTCTTTGCCCTCTTAGGCAAAACCTTAAGTATCAAAGTAATGACCGATCTAAACGGAAAGTGCAAAGGCTTTGGCTTTGTTAGCTATGACAGGCACGAAGATGCTTCCAAGGTGTGTATGGTTGCTTTAAAGGGGATGTTACTTTTTCTCTTTACGGTGGGGGAGAGGGGGGCAGATTAAAACTGTTACTGTAAGATACCCTCTCCCTTAAATAAACATATCCCTTAAATAAACATATCTAGCCATTTAATACGTCAATTATTGTAAGGCAAAATAAGTGCCCCAAATTAGTCCAGATGGAAACGAAGCTTACAAATGGCAGGTTAATCCGAGCAGTTTATTTTATATCAATGGGGAGAAATTCACTCAATCAATCCTGATGCAACCACATATACATTAATGGTCCTAATCTCAAACCTGTTTTGCCCTATTCAGTTATTAAATTGATCTTGTTTTTTTTGGACAATGTCTTCAGTTGATGGATAAATGCAAGGAGTTCTTTTTTTAAAAAAAATATCATTGTAATGATCCAGATTGGTGCCTTAGTGTGTTTCTGCTCAGCTGCAGTTGATATTGAAACTCATTCAGAAACACCTGAAGAGCAGAGCCAGTAACATAAATCTTTATTATAAACCCCGATTGGCTCCTTACTTTGTCCTTCTTTTCCCAGTTAGTGCTATTTTCTCCCTCCTGATTTATTCGGTCTCGTTTGCATACTAATAATTCTCTTTAACGCTTTTCATTGATATTGTGGCCTGGTATATCATCATCCCGGTAGATCTGTACTTCTCTCTCTACTGGAATCTTCCTTTCTTATTGTCTACACTTCTTACTCAACTTCTTGAGGTTGGGGTGAGAGTGGGGGGGAGGGGGTGGAGGGATGTGCGTCGAAAGACCTTAGACATTAAAGGCCTTGTGGGGAGAATGGAACCGAAATAGCCAGTTTTGTGATTGCTTCTCTCTTTAAAAGGACCAATTTAATGTTACTTTGGGCTCTCATTCAGATTTTACAAATGTTCTTTCTGCTGTGGTTAGAAATTGGGATGTGCACAGCCGTAATTCCTCAGATCGGTTCTCAATGTTACCCTGAGTGTGGCAGCCTTGTGCCTTGGTGGTGTCTCTGGCTACGCACAGCGCTAGATGTGCTGTCAAGCTTAATAACGCGTTGCCCTTATTTGTATAAATTAAGTTTGGTGCCTTTTCTGTGTATGTGTGGTGTGTGTGTGTGTGCGCGCGCATGTGGTGTGTGTGCGCGTGTGGTGTGTGTGTGCGTGCGAGTGGTGTTTGCGTGCGTGCGGGTGGTGTTTGCGTGTGTGTGCGTGCGTCTGTGCGTGTGTGTGTTTAGGCTGTGGAAGAAATGAACGGGAAGGAGCTGAACGGGAAGTTGCTGTTTGTCGGCCGGGCTCAGAAAAAAGTGGAGCGCCAGGCTGAGCTGAAACGGAAGTTTGAGCAGTTAAAACAGGAGCGGATCAGCAGGTACCAGGTGTGTGTCTGCGGGGGGCGGGGGTGGGGGCGGGGTGGGAGGGAGGGAGGGGCAGGGTGGTGGGGAGCTGTTCAATGTTGTTTCGGTGTGTGGGGGGGACAACGGCAGCTTACGATGATGTATACGAAGCTGGGGATTGTAGCACTTTGCTCTCAGTCGTTCTGCTGTGTGGTGCGGAGCGCGGAGGGCAGAGGTGCCACAGTAAAGCGGAGTAAATCCAGATGGGTTTCCTGTACGATGGGACCCGTCTCTACAGCTTTGCAACAAATGCTGAATTATTTGCACCCGGGTCATTTCAAGGTGTTTTATTCTCTTCGGAATTAGGGCTTGTGAGAAAATTCCTCAGTTCCCCNCCCCTCCCAAGTGTCTTGATTTTAACCCCTTAGCTTGTTTGTGAATTAGGAGCTGAGAGGCAATCACTAAAGCACTGTCGGAATATTTAATTTCTTCCTTGTGTTTGGATGCTCCAGAGGTACTTGTGTAATGTCTGAATGACACACACCGTATGTTTTGCAGGGAGTGAACCTTTACATCAAAAACTTAGACGACACAATCGATGATGAAAAGCTAAGGAAAGAGTTTGCGCCGTTCGGCTCAATCACCAGCGCCAAGGTAATAATAATAATAATAACCATCATATTAATAATCCTCGCATTTGATCTAGCGCCTTTATCACCTCGTCGAGACGACACAAAGAGCTTCACAGAATACGGTGTAAAGTGCAGCGACTGTGCATTTTGTGGAAGAAACGCCAAAGCCATGTGCGCACAGCAGCGTCCCCACAAACAGTCCTGGATTGAGTGACCACATTTTATTTATTTGTTTGTTTGTTTGTGTGCATGTGTGTATGTATGTATCTGTGTGTGTGTATTTATGGAGGGATTATTGTGGTTTTTTACGAACCAATACAAAGAATAAATTAAAACCGAGCATTGAGAACTCGAATTGTAACGCGACCGCACTCATTCGATTTCCTGCATCGCTGTTTTTGAGCTCGCTGGGACCCCGCCCCGGGCGAAGACTGCTATATACATAACTGCAAGTTGTTGTTGTCGTTGTTGTAAAGTGTGGCATTTTTACCGTTGCTTGTGTTCCATCAGATCATGTTGGAGGATGGCCGCAGCAAAGGTTTCGGGTTCGTCTGTTTCTCGTCTCCCGAAGAAGCCACGAAGGCCGTGACGGAGATGAACGGGCGGATTGTCGGCTCCAAGCCCCTGTACGTGGCCCTGGCCCAGAGGAAGGAAGAACGTAAAGCGCACTTGACCAATCAGTACATGCAGAGGATCACGGGGATGCGGGCAATGCCGGCCAACACCATCATCAACCAGTTCCAGCCGGCGGCCGGTGGCTACTTCATGCCAGCTGTCCCTCAGGTGAGAGGCTTCCTGATAACCCAGCAACAACTTAACCCACGGTCGAAGAGGAAGTTCTTCAGATGGGGAGGACGGGGGAACTGGCAGAGGCGAGAGAGGAAGAGTGTTACAGAGTTTCAGTGGTAATGGCTGAAAACCCGGCCCGATCACGCTCAGCGTTGATTTGGGTGCAGTTTGGTTGTAACTTTAATCAACCGCAGTGATCGAGGCAGATTAAATACATTCAGAATGATTTGTTGGTGAACTGATGGCCTCCCATTGGTGTATTGAAGCTCGTCCAGTTTGCCGTTAAAGTGGGTTTAGATTGAAGTCCTTCGAGGGTTACAGACACATCAGGGATGAGCATCCACCCATAGTTTGGGTTTGTGACGCATTGATCGAGACACAGGTTTGATTGGATTTGGTTTGATTTCAGGCACAAAGCAGAGCCACCTATTACGCTCCAAATCAGATGGCGCAAATGAGACCCAATCCACGTTGGCAACAGCAACAAACCAGACCTCAAGGTGAGCTTTACATCTGGGCTTGTGGTTTGCGTCGGTCGCTTGCATCTCATGAATCATTTTGTGTGCAAAGCAATAAGATTTATTATAACAATAATAATCCTGGCATTTGATACAGCGCCTTATCATGTCTTCGAGACATCTCAAAGCGCTTTGCAGGTTATATAGTAAAGTGTAGTGACTGTATATATTTGTGGGCCAAACACAACAACCAATTGCGCACAGCAGCGTCCCTTACAGCCGTGGATTGAGTGACCCAAAGTAAATACCTTTTTTTAACGTATTAGAGCCCCCAGAAAGCAATCCGCCAAAGCACCAGATTGTGACGTGCCGCGGGTGTGTGGACTGAGGTAAAGTAGCTCCACAGCTGCCGCGCAACGAATGAATTAATATTCACGATGGCATTGGAGCTTGAGTGGATCGGGGATCACGGAGTGCTCGTAAACCAGATTGTGTTTTGATAATAATAATACTAATCCTTGCATTTGACACAGCGCCTCATCACGTCTTCGAGATGTCTCAAAGCGCTCCACAGGATACGTTGTAAAGTGAACTGACTGTGTGTTTGTGGGCAAAACGCAGCAGCCGATTGCGCACGACAGGTGTTAATGTGGAGCCTTTGTTGTGACAGGGTTCCAAGCTGTGCCCAACGCCCTGCGGCAGGGTGGCCCCCGGCCATCTCTGCGCCACCTCTCGCCAGCGGGAACCACTCCGGGGCCTCGGGGAATGCCAAACGCACAGAGGATGGGTGAGGAACGATTTCATTACAGACCATCGGGGAATCAGTCAAGACGCTGTACTCTGACGTTTGAGGACTGGTGTGTGTGTGTCAAGACCCTCCTCTTCGCCGACAACTTGCATTTATGTAGCGCTCTTCGCGCAGGGTAGCGTCCCAGAGCGCTCGAACACAAAGCGTAGGCAGGATAGGGGGACGGGTTAGAATCTGTTGCTTGGAGGGAATGTGACTCAAGGCTTTTGTTATTCCAGGAGTGACCACGGTTCAGAACATGGCTCATCGCCCTGGGATTGCGGGTCCTCCACCACGGGCTGTGACACCGTACAAATACGCCACGACAGTCCGCAACCCGCATCAGCCCCTCGTGCAATCCCAACTCGGGGGGCAGCAGGTACCATCATTCACTGATAGATAGTCACGTGGTTCTTGTCTGCAAGTAAATGACCGAGGTCCGTTTTGCCTATTCAGTGCACGATAATTATCATCATCATCATCATCATAATAATTTGTGGAGTCCTGTAGCTCAGTGGTTAGAGCACTCGCCTCGCAAGCGAGAGACTTGGGTTGGATTCCCGTCAGGTCAGGTCAGGGCGAAACCTTGGGCAAGTTTCCTTACTCCACACACACACACACACACACACACACGTCTGATAATATTCCCTCAAGAGAAAAAAAACAATAATAAATTGGTCACTTCAATCCACGGCTGTTTGTGAGGACGCTGCTGCGCAATTGTCTGCTGCATTTCGCCCACAAATATACAGTCAATTCGCTTTACAGTGTATTCTGTGAAGCGCTTTGAGACATTCAAGGAGTTTAGATTCAAAGATTATTATTATTTCCTGAGCAATTACTAATTGAGGATGAGAATGGTCAAAAATAGAAATCCCACTTTTACTGAATGGTCTGCTCTGTCTGTTCCTTTCTTGAACTATGTTGTAGATGAACCTGTCTGTGCCTAGTTAGTTAGTTAGTTAGTTAGTTGATCTCAGTAGTAAAGCTGCAGTAAGCCTCAGTGTGAAACAAATTGCCTGACTCCCCCTTTTTTGGGAAAAGGGAATAGTGATGAGGAAGGGAGGAGGTAAAAGCCACAGAGGGGTCAGTAACCGATGACTATTTTTGTCTCGTTTGAAATGTTTTTAATTAAACATCGGGAGGAGGTCCCTGGGACCTGGGGCCCTGGGCGGGGGTTGTAAAGGCTTTGTTATCCCGACGTGAAAGGCGCTTTACAAATGTAATTTTTGTATTGTCTCTCAGGCCCCTCAGCCGGCTGTGCTGGTACATGGTCAGGAGCCATTGACGACCTCCATGCTTGCTGCAGCCCCACCTCAGGAGCAGAAACAGATGCTGGGTGAGTGGAAACCAACCGTCCGTCCGTGTCTCTGTCTGTCTGAACCACTTCACTAATTTTGAAGTGTGTTGTTTCGAGCTCCTCAGTACAATTTGGCAATGGCGATTTTGATGCATCTCATTTCTGAATTGATCCGGACGGAGACTAAGCTGTGACTTGTTGCGTTGTTTCAATTCAGCGAGTGTTAAATCGGGGTCTGTTGCTTTGCTTTGTTTCCAGGTGAGCGCTTGTTCCCGTTGATACAGAATATGCATCCTTCCCTCGCGGGGAAGATCACCGGAATGCTTCTGGAGATAGACAACTCCGAGCTGCTGCACATGTTAGAGTCTCCGGAATCGCTTCGATCCAAGGTTTGTACCTTCACGACCATCACTGACTGTCTGACAGGCTGGAACCTGGGGCCCAGAAGGGGAGAGTAACTATTAGTGTAAACCACTTCCACACGTGCTGTATATGACTTCATTGGCTTATACAAAAATTATCCGCCCCGAGGAGAAACATACAATTTAGTTTAGACTTACCCACCTCCACGCCTATTTATGTTTTCCATATATATAACGAGTTGTTTTAAAGTGAGTGTAATCTTCTGGAAACCTGGGTCTCATCAACGTGTGTCTAGTATTCCCAGGGGCACGTTCCACTCCAGCCACGAGGAAACCTTCCACATGTAGGTGACACACACACACACACACACACATACACACGTGTGAAACTCTCTGGTTGGATACTCTCAAGCACGTTATGAGTTCCTGCGTGTGTCAGACACCCGACTGACTTAAATGAAAGTAACGGCGCAAGAATGGGTTACGTATTGCATTTGACCTGAACGTAATGACAGAGGGAGCAATAATCTGATCGACAGTCTGACGTCTGTGGCTCCTGCAGGTTGAGGAAGCTGTGGCTGTGCTACAAGCTCACCAGGCCAAGAAAGAGGCTACTCAGAAAGTCGCTGTGGTTGTTGCTGCATCTTAAACGTCACCTGGAGATCGTACCCGGTAAAGCATCTAAATAAATACTCCGACGCTAATCATTATTGGCTGCCGTGGTTCGCCCACAAAATACACCATCAGTTCACTTTACAGCGGATCCTGGGAAGCGCTTTGAGACGTCTCGAAGACGTGATAAGGCGCTGTGTCAAATGCCAGGACTGTTCTATGCCACAAACGCAGTTACAAATCTGTTTTCAATTGCAGGATTCAAGAAAAGCTGAACGATTCTACACCTTTGGATCCAGGTTTATTCAGACTGGATGGAGCTTGGATTGTTCTTGCCTTTGGGGAGGAGGGGGAAAAAAAAACAAAAAAAAAAACAGAAAAATTCAAAATAATCAGACTGAAACATTTTAAGACTTTGAAAGATATATTTGATATATTTTGATAAAGTATATTGTTATCAAGCAGGACAGACACTACACTGATTTACAACTTGCTTTGTTTGGAGAATAGATATCTGTGGCCAGGATAGATTATTTATTTTTCCGTTGTTTAAGAGAAGAGGAAAGAAATAGCGAATGGTGTGGGGTTGGAGCTGGATTTTTGCTTTGTTTTTTTCCAGTTGGGTTTTAGCGCCGAGATGTGTTTTTGCTTTTTAAAAACTCCGGTTTGCGTAAATCTGGTTGTGGGAGGACAAACAATAAAAACTGCTGTTTCACTAAAGGTTGTCGATGGTCTGATTTATGTCGTCTCTGAACTTGGGAACATCGATGATTCGTGGGATTGTAGACTTGGAACTTTTCTGATATTCATTACTGTAGTTTTTATTTCCCGCTCCCTGTTTCTGCCAATTTTCTCCTGCCTTGAAAGTGTTGACTCCCCAGGAAGGGTTCTAAGTGCCCTGTGTGGAGGGCGCGACATATCAATGCAAGTCGTTGTTCGAAGGGTAAGATCCCACCAGCACCTACTTGTACCTCCAGTACCTTGTCACGAGAGCGTAAGCAAATCTCTTGTGGCTTCACAACTGAGCCTGATACACCCCACACACGCCTCCAACCGTGTAAGCCGGGTTAGCAACGGAAGCAAGATCTCTTAGGGTGACTGAGGCCAACTGTACCCCTGTGTCATGATTCACACTGTCCAGGACCTTCAGCATCTGAAAAGACAGCGATCGTATGGCCAATTCATAGAATCTTACAGCACCGGCCATTAGAAGTCCAGCGCATTTTCCCTTTTCGAGTAACTATCCAATTCTCTTTTTGAGCGCTATGGTATCTGCGGCCGCCGGCCTCTCGGGCGGCGCATTCCAGATCTGTGCCGAGTTTCTCAAGGTCCAGAATAGTAAAACCAGAACAAACAAACCTGCGAAGCACTATTTCAGTGACTATTTCAGTGAGCGAACAGTGAACCTGTGGCACAGGGTCCCTGAGGAGACGGCTCGAAGCCGGAAATGTTGATTAGACAGTTTTAGGAAATAACCTGATGGGGTACGGCACAGGGGGAGCTCAGGACAGGGGTGCAAGTGACCGCCAGGGAGGTGGAAGGCGAACTCGCTGGGACCTGGGACCTTTCTGATCCTGATGTGTGTCTGTGTGTGTGTGTTATACCTATAACGTTGGACGAAGGATTAACATAATTGTTCAAACATTTTAAATTAAAAATAACATTCGGGTATTTTAAAAAACCTCTTTGTGCTATTGTGTACAGTGACCGGGGTTCGATTCCCGGGCGGGTCAGAGCGAAAGCCTGGGACAAGTTCCCTTACTACACACACAGACACAGACAGACACACACACAGACACACGCACACACAGACACAGACAGACGGACACACAGACACACACACAGACACAGACAGACACACACACAGAGACGGACAGACACACACACAGACACAGACAGACACACACACAGAGACGGACAGACACACAGAGACAGACAGACGCTCACACAGACACACACAGACACACAGACAGACACACAGACACACACACACACACACACACAGACACAGACAGACACACACACAGACACAGACAGACACACACACAGACACAGACAGACACACACACAGAGAGACGGACAGACACACAGACACAGACAGACACTCACACACACACAGACACACACACGCGCCTGATAATCCTCTCAATGAAACAAAACGATACCAATTTGGGGGCTGTGCCCCTGTGTGTGTGTGTGTGTGGGGGGTGGGGGTGCCATCGGCTGCCGCGTTTGGGCCCCCGAAACACATGCACAGTCACTACACTCGACAGCGGGTCCCCCTGAAGCGCTCTCAGGGCGCGACCGGGCGCCGGGTCACACCCTCCGGGAACAGTGTCACTGTTCACTATGATTATGGTTATCGATTATTGGTTATTGATTATTGGTTATTGATTATTGGTTGTTGATTGTGATCACCATGTGACCCCCTCCCCCCCCCCCCCCCCCCGGGCAGTGAGGATGGCGGTGCGGTGCGCGCACTGACCACTGGGGGCGCTGTCGGCCCTGAGCCGCGCGGTCTGAGGGACACAACATGGCGGCGACCAAAAGGGTCCTCTATGTGGGTGAGTGGGAGACACACACCGTCACACACCCCCTCACACACCCCCTCACACAGAGAGAGAGAGACCCTCACACACAGAGAGAGACACAGACCCTCACACACACCCTCACACACCCCCTCACACAGAGAGAGAGAGACCCTCACACACACCCTCACACAGAGAGAGAGAGACCCTCACACACAGAGAGAGAGAGACCCTCACACACCCCCTCACACAGAGAGAGAGAGACCCTCACACACACCCTCACACAGAGAGAGAGAGACCCTCACACACACCCTCACACACAGAGAGAGACACAGACCCTCACACACACCCTCACACAGAGAAAGAGAGACCCTCACACACACCCTCACACACAGAGAGAGAGAGAGAGACACAGACCCTCACACAGAGAGAGAGACCCTCACACACACCCTCACACAGAGAGAGACACAGACCCTCACACACAGATGGAGGCAGAGAGTGATAGAGAGACACACACAGCCCCCCCCCCCCCCCCCACACACACACACAGTGACAGAGAGGTCAGGGTCCTGTATGTGGGTGAATGACAGAGACACACATCCAGAGAGACCCTCTTCCCCCCCCCACACACACACATACCCCCCCCACACACACACACACAGACTGAGAGACGTGTGGACAACAATGACGACTGAAGAGACAGAAACGACTTAAGTCGGGGTCAAGTTTTCCGGAGTTTTTGCTGTATTTAACCATATATTTATATGTTTGCGTGTGTGCCCGTGTGTGTGCATGTGTGTGCATGTGTGTGTGGTGTGTGTACATGTGTGGTGTGTGTACATGTGTGGTGTGTGTACATGTGTGTGTGTGTACATGTGTGTGTGCACATGTGTGTGTATGTGTGCGCGCGTGTGTCTGTACATGTGTGTGCACATGTGTGTGCGTGTGTGTACGTGTGTGTGTGTACATGTGTGTGTGCGCGTGCGTGTGTACATGTGTGTGCGTGTGTGTACATGTATGTGTGTGTGTGTACATGTGTGTGTGTGTGTGCGCGTGTGTATGTGTACATGTGCGTGTGCGTGTGTACATGTGTGTGTATGTCTGTGTGTGTGTACATGTGTGTGTGTGTGTGTACATGTGTGCGTGTGTGTGTTGCTGTGTTTAACCACAGGTGGACTTGCTGAAGAGGTGGACGAGAAGGTGCTTCACGCTGCATTTATTCCATTTGGTGACATTATGGACATTCAAATACCATTGGATTATGAAACTGGTGAGTGTTCATTCATCTCCGGCAACTGTTTGCCATTGTATTGGGTTTAAGCTGCTCAGCGAAGAGGTCCTTCTGATCTCTGCTCCGCCTTCTTTCTCCCACCTCAGGCCCCGGCGTATGTCCACCATCGGAGGGTACAGGAGAAATTACTTGGAAGCAAATAATAATAATGATAATAATGACACAGCGCCTTATCACGTCTTCGAGACGTCTCAAAGCGCTTCACACAATATACTGTAAAGTAAATTGACTGTATTTTGTGGACGAAGTCAATCAGGGTTTGGGCCACGGTGGGGATGAGGTCGAGATGGAATATTGTGATGATATTAAAGTGTCTTCCCCAACCCCCCCCCACACATACAGTGACAGAGAGAGAGACACCACACAGCCCCCACCACCGCCCATTTAAAAAACATTCTGAAATTCTCAGTAGATTGTGCAGCTAAGTGTTCGGTGTGACTTTCTCTGGACCTTTGCTCCCTTGTAGTAACTGAGATGCTCTAATTTGTTGGTCACTCCGTGAAGATGGGTGTAAATGGCAACGTGTTATTTTCCCTCCCACAGAAAAACACAGAGGATTTGCGTTCGTTGAGTTTGAGAATGCCGAGGTGAGTGTTTCACTCGATACGCTTCTCGGTGTTTTAGGGCCGGAGACAGCGATGTCTGAACAACGGTGCGTTTTCAAAGAGGCAAAACAAAAAGTGGGAATGACTGGACTGCTTCTGCGATTGCAAGTGATTACTTTGGACCCAAATGGAACTAGAAATTGTTCCATTTTTTTATTGAAGTCTGGGTTGTGGAGTCCTGCAGCTCAGTGGTTAGAGCCCTCGCCTCACAAGCGAGAGGACCTGGGTTTGATTCCCGGGCGGGTCAGGGCGCAACCTTAGGCAAGTTTCCTTACTCCACGCACTCACGTGCCTCTGTTTCCAGCAGTGAGTGCCTCAATACACGTCACTGTTTTCAGCGAGGGGAGACTTTAAGTGTGTGGCAACTTAGTTAATGATGAAAGGCTTAGAAAAACCCTACTGGTTGCTCTGTAACGTTTAATGACTTTACCCGTTCTCTTCCAGGATGCTGCAGCTGCGATCGATAACATGGTAAGTCACCGGTTAAACCTCGCTGTGGACCTCGAGACCTCTCACAGTGCTTCACAGGATAGACTGTAAAGTGTAGTGATTGTGTATTTCGTGGGCAGAACGCAGCAGCCAGTCGCACACAGCGACGTCCCACAAACAGCCGTGGGTTGAATTCCCAGTTCGTGCCGAGTTGGTGAATCTGAGACGCGAATGTTACGATTGCCGTTTGTTGTCGTGGGGGGGAATCATCCAGCGTTCAGCGTCTTGGGGAAGTCGCTAAAGGAAAGAGGCGGAGGGGGAATCTAGGTCTGGTTTTGGATGCCCAACTGAAGAACGAACGACGTGGCCTAATTTTTTCTGTCATCCCTTTCTGCTCGCAGAACGAATCGGAACTCTTTGGGAGGACAATCCGTGTCAATCTGGCCAAGCCCATGCGGATCAAGGAAGGATCCTCCAGGCCGGGTAAGTACCCAAACAACAACAACTACTTAGAGCGCTCGCAAGCCATGAATGCAATTGGCTGCCGAGTTTCACCCACAAAATACACAGCCACTAACTTTTACAGTGTATCCCATGAAGCGCTTTGAGACGTCTCGAAGACGTGATCAGGCGCTGGGTCAAACTCCAGGATTATTATTATTATTATTATTATCTTAAGCAGAGCAGGGAAGAGAAGGGAAAGTTGAAAGTAGTTGCTAATCGTAAAGGTATAAACATTAAAACCTTTCTGTTTAAAGACATTTCTTTGCTGTTAATATTTGAATTATTTGAATCTTTATTGCGCCGCTGTTTGTCGGCTGCAATGTCACCGCTGTGTGTTTGTGCGCAGTGTGGTCGGATGATGATTGGCTGAAGAAGTTTGCTGGAAAGACTCTGGAGGAGAACGAGAGTGAGACACAAGGAGGAGAAGCCACCAACACACAAGCACAGGAGGTGAGGCCGGACAGGTTTAGATATTCTGAGTTCTTTATGTGTTACGTGGTCACCCTCCTACCCCCACCCTCCTACCCCCACTCTCCTACTCCCACCCTCCTACCCCCACCCTTCTACGCCCACTCTCCTACCCCCTCAGGCCTTGTAAACATTCCCATTAGTAAATCAGTGTTGATCGTGTCAAGATTCCTCAAGGAACCGTTTCTCGAATGCCTGTTTAGTTGATATCCTGTGAGTGCTCCGATTGTCGGGAGCTGCGATTTCTTTTAAACGCTGACGGCATTTGATTTTAGGGAGAATCGCCTAATCTCTCCCACGTCTGTCTCTAGGGAGAGCCTCCCACCAAGAAGGTCCGAGCCAATCCGCAGGTGTACATGGACATCAAAATCGGCAACAAACCCGTGGGCAGGTTACGGTTTCTGCTCCGAGCCGATGTGGTGCCAATGACGGCAGGTAAAACAATCCTCGCTACAGCCATGCCATCGTTCTTAGTCAATGGGCAAACGCTGAAAAAGTACTGATAACATGGCTAAACCCCGGCTGTTCCCTCTTCCCCATTTCCTTTTCTCTCGGGAGTAAATGTCTGCAGCCCTCTAGATGTGAGGTGATCATTTTTACCGCTGGGCTATGCAGTGTCAAACCTGACAAACCAGCAAACAGAACACTGGAATACTGTTGCAGATCCCGCAAAACGTGCTTATTTTTAATTGGTGCCTTTCTTTCTCTCTTCCTTGTGGCTCTTCAGAGAATTTCCGCTGCCTGTGCACACACGAGAAAGGGTTTGGGTTTAAAGGCTGCAGTTTCCATCGCATCATTCCCCAGTTCATGTGTCAGGGCGGAGACTTCACCAATCACAACGGGACGGGAGGGAAATCCATCTATGGCAAGAAATACGATGACGAAAATTTCATCCTGAAACACACAGCGACAGGTACATATATATATCAGTGTCCGGTATCGAGCTGTCTTACCGTGTACCGAACAGTGGAACCAGAGAACACGTCAGTAGGAACCCGGTTGTTTGTCGATTGACGGATCGCTTTTCCTGGGATAATAATCCCTTCAAAAAAAATTATTTGGTCGCTGAATCCACGACTGTTTGTGGGGACACTGTTGCGTCCAATTGGCTGCCGCATTTCGCCCTCAAAATATACAGTCAATTCACTTTACAGGATATTCTGTGAAGCGCTTTGAGACGTCAGGAAGATGTGAAAGTACCAAAATTTGGTAAACTAACACATTTGTCATAAAAACAACCTTTGTTCTTGTTGGAAGGACTTTTCCGCTTTTAACCTCGATATTAGTGAGATTGAAAATCTTTTGATGTTGCGCCTCAGTAAGTGATGTACGTGTTGATTTTGTAGGTTTACTGTCCATGGCAAACTCTGGGCCAAACACAAATGGCTCTCAGTTTTTTATTACCCTGGATAAGACCGACTGGTTAGATGGGAAACACGTGGTGTTTGGGGAGGTGATGGAGGGACTCGATGTAATCAAACTAATGGAAGTAAGTAGACATGTGTAAATGTGAATGGTTTGTGTTGTACTGAATGAATTCAGCATTTCCTCAAGTCTTTTGTACTGTTTAGATTTCTTCTCCCTCTCTTGACACAGTTGTAGACTGTGGGACGCTGCTGTGTGCAATTGGCTGCCGCGTTCCGCCCACAAAATGTAGTCAATTCGCTTGACAGTCTATTCTGAGAAAGCGCTTTGAGACGTTTCGAAGACGTGATGAGGCGCTAAATCAAATGCAAGGATTATTATTGTAATTATTCCGTGAAGCGCTTCGAGGCGTCTCGACGATGTGATAAAGCGCATTATCAAACGAAAGGATTATTATTAAATATGGATTGCAGTTTGAATATAAAGAACTTAGTTTGCTTGTGACTTTAGTTCGGATTGGCTTTCTCCCCCCTCACCCACTCCTCTCAAATGTGCATAATCCACTTTCTGTTTCCCAGGCTCAAGGAACCAAGAGTGGGAAACCCAAAGAGAAAGTGATCATCTCCGACTGTGGAGAGTATGAGTGACTCCAAACAACGTCGTTCCACAAGCCATTTCCTCTCTCACCCCATAATCCATAACAACTGGTATGAGTACGATTTTTGTAAATATTTTTGCAAAATAAATTTTTTATTTAAAAGAAAACTTTGGTAGCTTTCTATCCAGCCAATCACATTTCCTCCCCCCACCTTTATTGCTTTTTTATCCTGGTTCGCTGTAAATATTTCAGTAATTCTGCACTTTTCACTGTATAAAAACTAAGATTTTAGACAGTAATATATACAGAATAATTGAAATATCTTCCAACTTTCAACTCATGTAATTTGGCGCTTAATAAAAGAAAAACAATGAAGCTACAGGAACATTAGGAGGGTGTAATATGGAAATATTAGTTTGACTCCATTAAACTGAATATTAAAAACAATTTTAACTAATTTTAAAAATTGTTACTCAGAGATCCATTTTTCCTTTTGTTTTCTCTTTAAAGGCAAACAGGATGCCAGGCTTTATTGCTAAATCAGTTGAGTCAAATCTCCTCATGTCATACCTGGACTAGAATGCTTAAATCCTCGGGGAATGATTAACATTTGATGAGCAGACCTTTTGAGATTTTATGTTCAACAAGAAAAAGAAAACACGAGTTTGTTCGATTGTATTTATTGCTTTATTGGGGTAAATAAAATCTGAACTAACCAAAAATTCAATTAATGAAAATATACAAAAAACTATAAATTGGGTTCTATAACAGTCTACTGTCAAAAGGCACTAATCCAGACCATTAACTACAAATTATATACAGGTGGAAGGAAGCATACATATGGACACGGAACAAAGGACGGTATTACACCAGCACAGAATACAAAGAAACTGAATTCTTACACAACTCCCTTTCCTTTTATTTTCCAGTCACTTTGGGACACGTTACTGATGGGCATTTCTCTTCACTAAATGTGCCGTCATCGCACATTGCCCGCGTATACCATGATAAATGATCCTCGTTGGCTGTGTAGTGTCTTTTCACTTTACAGTTGTGCAGTTTTGAGTTCAAGTCTCCCACGTTTAGAAGCTCACTACTCGAATCCACAAGCCACACTTGTGAAGAGCTTCATCAGTTTCTTGATCTTGTGGATCGAGTCCCCGAAGGAGAAACTGGTAACAGAGCCATCTTTACTCCCACCCCCACCCCTACACATCGTCCCCTTAAAAAAAAGTGCACCGCAGAGTGGCAAAGGCATCAGTCAATGAAATCTGTGGTCCGTTCACCTGCGTTCCCATAATTAAAGGAAGTCAGACCACATGGGGGGGGGGGGGGGGGGAAAGTCATGTAAAAAAAAAGTATCAACATATTACAGTTAGTAAACACAGTGATGGCTATTTGATAAATTCCACAATATTACAGACACATTAACAGCTGATAGTTCAGGAGATCAATATTCTCTTGCATATTTTGTACTTGTGTAAATATGGTTAACTTCTCGTGGGTATAGCAAGGACACAACAATTATCCTTAAAGTGGAAAATAACCCTAAAATGATCCAGTAACGGCAGTAGATATAATTCAACAGAACTGGTTTCAGTGGGTAACACATTCATTAGTAGTCTTGTTGAATATTTAGTACAAGCAGAAAAGTGTTTTGAAGGAAGGGGTCGCGACGGACAATGTAACTGAGAGAATTCAGTCTTTCCTGTGACTTTTCTTGCTCTTTGTATCATCTGATTTTTGATTGAGTATAGATAATAAGGCGTCCTGCCTTTTCTTGGAACAAAACAAAAGAAACTTGTGCAAATTTGACTTAAATACAGTGCATAAAAAAGTAAAAATGAGTAATCTCAATAACAGTAATGACTTTACAGTGTATTTCAAAAACAGTTACTTAAAACAAACCAGCAAAGTTACTTGTACTGCATGTCGATTCTAAGCTGTACGGAAAAGGGTTTTGAACACTCTCCTCGCAAACCCTTTAAAAAGCCAAATCTCTGGAATTTTTTCAATGTAAAAGTCTCTCTTAGAATGTGGTCCAATCCATTCAACAAACAGATCTAAATAGCGTAATGATTATCTCTGTGCTGTGGGCAGAGAGTAAGCATTCAACCTTGTATTATAAGTACATAAACTGATCTACATTTATACACAAAAAGGATATTGAAGTACAAAAAGTAATTTATTTAGAAAAGTGCTTTTTTTAAAAAAAATATTTACAGTAATTAGGAATGGATTAGGACAACTTGAAAGAGCTTCGAGGGGAATTTTCATCTCCGTTCTCAGAGAAGATCAATTCCTTTACTTAGAAGGTATGAGATTTATCACTGATTAGTCTCTTGCGAGCAGGTGAGCGAGAGAAACATCTCAGATAAACAATCAAAGGTGAAATAGAGGTGAGGGATAACAGAATAATGTGCCTACAAGGATCGCAAACGTTTGGGCTTAAAAATACAACAGATTTACACAGAATAGTGACTCGTCGGGAGAAGCCTATATTAGTCTGAAAAAAAATCCTCGACACTTAAATAGGAAACGCACGTAAAGTGGGGTACATCGTCCACAGTAAAGCACTCTGTGCCAGATTCAGCCGAGTGACATTGTACCTTTGTATTCGACCAGCGGGATCAGTAGTGCAATTAGGTTTTTAGTTGGAGTTTCTCCCCCCCCACCCACCCAGCCCCCACCAGGACCCAATCTCTCCCGAGTTCTGAACGCCACTTTCTGCCTCGACCTAGCGCTTGATAAAATATCCACGTGGCTAATGTACTGTCAGCTCCGACCGCAAACAGCCATCTCCATTAGATGGTCCGATACATTGATAAGAGCCCATACATACAATACCGTCCTGACTTCAAACAGATTGTAAGCATTTGATCTTATAATCAGGGAATGGTGACGATGCTGTGATCATTGGCTCCATCACATCCCACAAATAATCCCATCTCTTACAGTAAACAGAGACTGTGAAGTGTTATGTTTTGGGGATGGGAGAGATGAGTAATACAGGATTAGTGACTCACTACACTGGTTGTATTGTAATTAGTTGTTTGGAAAACACATTGCAATATAACTTTCTCCCCCTCCCCTGAGTAATGAGTTCAGACCAGATTCCAGAACTGACGAGAGAGACTCCACAAGCCATTTGGATTCTGTCACATCTTTAAGTTGGTTCCCTTCCTGGCAGTGATATGGCTTTGATACCACAATTGTATACACTGTTTGTAATCAGTAATCAGTTCTTAAAATAAGCACTTACATTATCTTCAAATATATTGCTTCTGGGATATTTCCATTTAACATTTTCCGTTCCCCTATCACATTACATTCAGTATCTGGCATTGTGTGACAGCATAAAGCACTGATATTGATATGTGTGGGGGGAGGGGGGGGGGGAAGGAAGTAAATCTGTCTCTATTGATTAAGCAGCTAATTTCTAATTGACTTCTACATAGAGTGTGTGATGATGGAAATGTATGAAATGGAAGATATTCTAAAACAATGTGGACTTGTGAATGACGGTAGGCATCTTATTTCTTTTTAATTATAATACTGAATTTTCACATCTTCTGTTCATTTCAAGAGAAGTAATTCTCAGCTCCAAACAGCAATCTCTCTCCCTCGTTAAGGGATCTCACCTTGAGGTAATCTCATTCTGATTACCTCTGATAAGTGGAAGTTAGTCGTTTCTATGAAATATATTTACAGGTAAATATTTTTAATATTGAACTGATACGATGAGTTGTGCAGGCGTCCCATAGCGTAAACCCACGACAATGATGTAATGGAAACAAGTGAAGCAGATTTATGCCCTATATTCAGCACCTAGTGTGCATCAATACTGTAAGATGGGATCAACAAAGCAATCAAAACACTTGTTAAAAAGTAGAAACAGATTCTGCTGAACTCATGGAGCAAATTCAAACCAAAGCGATTCATATCTGTTTGTCTAATTTGGAATAAGAGCACTTGGTAATTATTTTACAAGGTCACAAGGAGAGAGAACTGGGAGTGGGGGTGAGAAGTCACTCTTTGAACAATTCTCATCGTGTTTCACTGTCCTGTAATTTGTATTGTGGGCGCTGGACGGTAAAACAACAATAGCCTGGATTTATTCTTACAACAGATGTGAATTACTCTATGCCATTCACCAACCTTTTGTTGTGTGTAGCTATTAGAATATTTGTTGGAAGGTAATTAACATTATCGTTGACCAAGGGACTATTTCCGGCTGTTTTGTCATCCGATTTGAGGTGAATCTTAACCCTCATTGCACTGCTCTGACTATGGATTTAATCCCAGTGAGTTGCTGGCGCTTTAATTTGCCAGCCCCCAGTGTTGAAAGCTGCAATGTGGGGCCCAAGGAAGGGAGAGAGAGGAAATGGCATAACTCTAACCCTTTCCAAACGAGCTCTTTGTTAGCAGGACATGAATGGTGCCATGGAGACGAAAATAATTCCCCTCTATCTCATCATTTCACCCACAAAACCCAAAGTCAATTCATGTTACAGTATATCCTGTGAAGCACTTTGAGACGTCTCAATGACGTGATAAGGCGTTATATCAAATGCAAGGATTATTATTATCTTTCTGGACATTTGGGACACCAGAGTCCTTGAGGCAAAAGAAACAAAATTGGGTTCGGGGGGGGTGGGGGGACGGACGAAGGAAATGCAATTTCCAAGTGTTTTATTTGAGAAAAGCTAAAAAAAACTTTGTTAAATAATGCCATTGTTCCTTGAACACTGCAGATTATTCAAGATCTTTAACAGACTAAAAAATACTTGTTCTACGTCTCCCAGTCAAAGTAAAATGATAAATAAAGTGCATTAAGTTAGCGTTTCTGATTTATTAGTCTGTAGTACAGGAACTCAATGTCACGTCTGAGAGGTTGGAGAGTGGCAGGTTGGTTCCTTTCAGCAGTGTTATTAAAATATTGATTAAAGATTATTTTTCTTCCTTGTCATTTCCGACTCCTCTCCTAAAGATGCTTCTGATTCTTTTTAGCCTACAATTGGGGGTATATTTCCACAGCGGCTGAGCTCCCATTGTCATCATTCCTATGTGAGTCTAGATAGTAAATGCTATTTGACCTGGGGGGAGATTCACAGCTGAGCTCAATCCTGCCCTCACCTTATGTAAAAGAACACATATATTTTCCCACTAGAATACCAACACAGAACAGACTTGTGAGAATACAGCGTTCGGGATCCATAACATCTCAACCTGCGATCGTAAGGCAAGACAAGACCGTATCTACATGACAGCTCGTAAAGCCAATATATCTACATTATGTACATGTTTTTTTCATACATTGTGTTTTCCTGATTCAATATTGCGACTATTTTATTCTTGAATGTGACAAGCAAGGAATAGACCCCGTAAAGACACAGAAAAATCAGTTCAAACCCTATTCGCTGCCTTTCTTTTTAGATTGACGACAAATAGTACTACAATCCGTGGGGCTATCTTGTTGTCGATTTGGGGATAAATTGACCAGTACTTTACAATCCAAAATTCTATTATGGTTAAGTCATTAAATTGTACTTAGAAATGCCTTTTCTTTTTGCCTCGCTTGTTCATAACACGAGAAGCTGCAGACATCGCCTCGTCGCATTGATTGCGGGAATGGAGTTCAATTTTCAGGTCAGAAACATGTTTAATGTGTTGTTACTTGAATAAGCAGAAGTGTGGACAATGCGAAGGATGTTGTGAAATGTGCAACGAAACACGACCACTGCCGATTAGACCATTTCCAAAATTGATCTTTGAAAAAAAAGTATCTTTGCCATTCAAAGCTGACTGTATCTCCGTCAGAATACGGTACCCCCGGCTGGAACTGAATGCTAAACTCAACCACTCGCCTTGTACCAGATCAAGTTTGGTCAACAATAACCTGACATTAGCAGTTTACTAATGCACGTACGCTGCAATATCAACCGCCTGCCTCCTCCAAAGGGATATCTTTATACAACGACAGCAAGCTTGTGAATAGGGTAGTCGATATCCTCGAGTACCATATCACAGGTAACATATAGCGATGTAATGACATGGATAGCAGTTGGGACCATACACTTAAATATGACTTATGCAAAGTACGAGTTATGTGAAACTTGCATAGAATAGAAACTCTTGAGCAGATGCACAACTGAGGCCACTATACGATTTATACAGATCGGACCTACACGAGTTTTACTGTAATTTTAAAACATGTTACATGTACAAACAGTGATCAGTTGGACGAGCTTGCAACTAAAGAGCTGAGCACTAGAGGATGCTCTTGTCTTAAAAAGTATTCCCTCAGCGTTAAGAAAAGAATCTTTAAATCAGACCGTTGATAAATTGGCTTAGTGGCTGCAGGGAAAACTTGGCAGCGTCAATGCTGGAGATGAACTGCATTGCAGTGCGCTGTTCTGTGACTTGCCTACTTTGGGATAAACTTGGTCAGTGCTGGTAAAGTAAATATCTGCTTTGTCATAGTGCGGTCTTTCGATGAAGTCATACTATTTCGGTCCCACTCCAAATTCCTATAATAAAGTAGTAATCCTTGCATTTGATTTGGCGCCTTATCACGTCTTCGAGACGTCTCAAAGCGCTTCACGGATTATACTGTTAAGTTAACTGACTGTACACCTTGTGGGTGAAACGCGGCAGCCAACTGCGCACAGCGTGGCGCGTGGAGCGTAAGGAAACTTGCCCAACGTTTCGCTCTGCCGAGAATCGAAACCCAGGTCCTCTCGCTTGCGAGGTGAGTGCTCTAACCACTATTATCTTTATTGTTAAGTCGTTCCCACTCAGAATACTTAAAAAAATTCTAACACAATAAGGTTAAGATGTTATTAAGATATATCTGTTTTCAAAGATGGGAGAGAGGGGGGGGAAGGAGTGGAAAGCCAGAAGCCAGTTTTTTTTCCCTTCCACCCAGGATGCACTCGCTCTCTGTGACACAAATGACAACACTGAGACATTAGTCAAAGCTCCAGTTTGTAATATTGTAATATCGCCACTGCAGCAATCTGGGAACCTGACCTTCTGCATTATTGATCAGGGCTGAGTCTCGATCAATAGAGAAACCAATAGCTTGCTAATCCGGGTTCAATTTGGATCTAAGAAGAAGACAGAATGAACGGGGCACAAGAGTACTTCAGGTTAACAGATTTAACAGTTTTCCTACTGCAGAAATCAGCAAAGGATTTCAGTCAGGTTTACTCTTGTATCAGCAGATCAATCAATTAATATCGGGCGGGGGGGGGGGTTATAATGGGTGCTGCACATTAAACCGGAGGAAGTCAGTTTTATTGAAATGATTATAAGTGACCTTATTATCCCTGAATCACAAGCTTATCTCAACCATTCTCATTTTGTTTGCCTACAAAATGCAGTCACTACACATTACAGCGAATCCTGTGAAGCGCTCTGAGAGGTCCTCCCGACGTGAAAGGTGCTGCAAGGTTTATTTATGAAGTGGTGTAATGTTTAGGATATGGTTTCTATGATTCATTGCATATCTGCAGTGTATCCTGTGAAGCGCTTTGAGACGGCTTCGAAGATGTGATAAGGCTCTGGGTCAAATGCAAGGGTAATTATTATTAATATTGTCTGTTTGAAATTATTTTTTTTAAAAAACTGGCTGGATTTACAGAGTGGATGAAATTTGACTCCGTAAATGCCTCACAAAGGGGCAACTTTTCAAACTATGCAAACGAAGGCTTAACACCTAGAAACATTGAATATTCTGTCTGTCCGTGCGTCTGTCTGTGTGCCTGACTCAGTCAATCTGTATACATGTCTCTGGTAAAACTCAGTGATGTGATTAATGCAGCAGAAGCAAAGGTAAGAGTTTGGAGAATACTGACTAAGGTAATAGTCAAAATAAAATAAGATGTTAAACATGTTTTTTTTTCAGTGAATTATACTGGTTTCCTGCAGTAACAGCTCAGCACATTAATAAAGGTAATGTTTCTGCTATTCCAGCAACAAATGTATTCCAACCTCATCTGTTCAGCAAACTCTCCTCATTATGTTCTGGAATCGGATCAACTTGCTGATTCAGCAAACTCTGAGTAATCTGCTTCGTCAGAAGTAGGAATGATTGTGAATTCTGGCTGCTTTTGTCCCTCGTGCCCTCTGCTCCAGAATCAGTGGCCACTACGCCTCGAAACTCTGCAACACTCTCCCTCAATCCCTTCGCCTTTCCCCCTCCCTCCCCGCCTTCAAATCCCGCCTAAAGACCTCCCTTTTTGATGGTGCTTACGGTCACCTCCGCCCTCCCTCTCCCCCTGGCTCGGGGTCAGAGTCCGCCACTGTCGAGCGCTCCAGCCTCAGCCTTGGGCCACAGTGAAACACGAGGATGATCTGCCAATCTATCCAGCTGTGAGCAGTGAGCAGCCCTCCACACGTTCAAACTATGTGCTTAACCTCTCACTGACAAGGAGTCCAGACCACTATGACATCTTAGCATTTCTAAAGTCAGGCCTCCAACAGGTTTAATACTGAACCAACCTTCATCAATGGTCACAACCAGCTACTGAACCCTATTGGACGTAGAAACGTCTATAATACAAGCACCATTTACTGACAGACTCGGGCGCTACTGTAATGAGTTAAGATCAGATCTGATTAAATACAACCCTACTTCTGGGGAGTGAAAATTGACCAGAGTTCACCAAAAGCCACCGACTTTCAAGCTTCCTTTATGAAAGCTCTGCTGATCCCCACGTTTTGCCCAGCAGGTAATTGAGGGGGTTGAGGGGTGGTGGGGGTTGAAGGCTCTGTCGCTGCATGTTTGAGCGGCTCACAGATGTACCCAAGCTCTGGAACAACCAACTTAAATTAAAATATAATCTCTATATATTTTATTTTACTAAAATAAAATTTTACTAAAATAAAATTGATCAAAAAAGAAGTGATTTGATGCAAGGAATGATCGTAGGAGGCTCTGGGCTGGACAGTCGATTTAAAAGCGTGTTGAAAACACGGAGCCAACAAACAAGTCCCCAAACTCAAGTGGCCCAATGTCAAACCTGGCAATGGCTGCATTAGGAGCACCTGAATGACCAGGTTTCCAGGAGCTGGAATCTTGAAGAAACCAGACTGCGCGGGAATCTACGTCCACACCACGTGTTACAAAGGGCCAGGTTGCTCTGAGTTTGGCTTGAGGTTCACACCTGCCTATTAAAAAACTAGCTATGTCAAATTTACAAAATAGAAAACGTTTTATTTCACCTTCGGCTAATAATAATTTCAACTGTGTCGGGTCATGTGTGTGTTTGTGTGCAGCAATACATTAAAAACACAGTCAGCCTTTAGCAAACCTCAGCACGATTCACACGTGACAACTTCTATTCACTGATATGTTAATATGAGATGATCACATTGGCAGCTATAAAAATGATATGAGAAATTTTCTTTCAATTTAACTCACAGTGAACAAACAAATGATAAATATACACCTAACAGTCTGTCGCAGAACAGTACATATAATAGGGAAGGAGGTGGCTAGAGTCTATAAGATTATATAATCCTGATTGCCTTCAGCCTTACGTTCAATCATCGTCGATCGCTTCTGTCTTGATCTCACTTCCTCCCTGGCCAGCCAACGCGAGGACTGAATGATTGACAGCTGCCATTTCAACAGCTAATGAGATGGGGTCTTGCTGATGGTCACTATGACACGTATTTTCGTCCTGAGTGGAGGAGGGGGATAGAAACACAAACTACCGTATAAGTAGCACTGGATTTAACAAGAATCACACATAGTACAGTACAACTCAGCTGGACAGGATTGTGTCTCTTGTTGCATAAGCGAACAAACTATCAGCAGTTAAACTATTAACCTGCCTGGTGTTTTGCTGGTGAAATTCAGAGGATAATTTCTGAGATATTTGTTAACAATATTTCTATCTTAAATCCCGTAACCAACAACGATCATTTTGACAAACATGCTCTCCCTATTCTGGGCTGATTTGTAAAAACGTGGTACCCGTTCGAATCGGATGTAAATCAGAGTTACTGACAATGAAAGAACGAACGTGTTGTCACTTTAATGAACATTTCAAACCTGTTCAAACAAAAATCCCCAAATAAAGTGTCAGCATCCAACGGGTCCAAGCAACAACAAATTATATCTGTAGAATGCCTTTCACGTCGGGAGGACGTCCCAAAGCGCTAGAGGCAAAAAGGCGCAACCTTTTTGAAACAGAGCTAAAGACCGCTTTATTCCGTGTGTGTCTATATATATATATATAAAGCACACTGAATGTACAGTTTTCACAGACAACCTGTTTCTATAGATAGAGAAATGCTCATCACCCATCACTGACTGGGAACCTGATCTGGGGTTAGCCTGATATTAACAGAAATATTGTACATAATGTAATATGGGAGGATCTCAAAATATTTTTTGAAGCCACCTTGAAAATCCAACTTCAAGATCTATTTTTCTTCTGTGTCGATTTCAGCCACTTGTCTTCCCCGACAACCCTTTCATCCCAGTTTGGTAGTAATTTGTACAATTGATGATCCTTTAGTTAAAATGTTGATTAAAGATTGGTGCTATTTTAGCAGCTGGTTTATATTTCCCCCATGTGTAAGTAGTTTAAATTGACTGATGGGGATGTATCTTCATTGATGCTAACACATCACCTGCTGAAACTAACTACAAGAGTAACTGCCAAAATGGGAATAAACAGTAAATCTCCACTGAAAACAGAGAGTTTCTTTACCCCAGTAAAACCTTAATTGCCACTACAATTGCCCGTTTAACGAGTGTACCGAGAGTGGTTAGTCTGACACACACATGGACATACTAATGAGTGGGTAGTTGGTTCTTTGTTTCAGTCAGGACCTTGCTGCTTCTGTGAAACAGGACAGGTGAGGTTGCTCTGGTTTGTCAACCATTCAACTCCAAAGAATGTTATTATTTTTCTTTCTTCTGTGTTTTATTTTTCACCAAATACCATGTACAAACTACTTTAGCATCTACATATACTGTAGTACTATGTGGGGAGGTCACTATGACTATTATTATTATTATTATAAAGAAACAAATGATCTATTCAAGCTGGATGATGCCAAGCTTGGTTTTTTAAAAGCCTGTTGATTTATAAAGTTATAAAAATGAAAGTGTCTGTTAGTTAACTTTCACTACGGGTTGCCAATAAACCCTTCAGGTTTTGTGTTCACACAAGAACGACAACAACTTGTATTTATATAGCACCCCTCACGTTGGGGTAGTGTCTCGGAGCAAAGTGGTGGAGTCTGGGAGGAGGAGAGGGGGGGGTTGAGGAGAGGAGAGGGGGGTGGGTAGCCTCATAGAAAGGGGGGAATAAAAAAATCAGAAAGTAACGTTTGTAGCTCTAACCTCTAATAGTCGTGACTCACTTGCTCACAGTAGTCGTTGCCTTCGATGTCGTCGCTATTGGAATGTCCCCCAGGGCTCTGCACGTCGATGCCGTGGCTCTCTAGAATTGCTGCTTCTTTGGGAAAGTAAATTAATCAAACTCTAATTGCATTTTAAAAGAAAGTCCACATTAAGTACCTTTCAAAAGCATTTTTTTTTGCGCTGATGTTCCCTACTATTTTCTCTCAAAGTTGTTTTTTTCTCTTTCTTGATTTAATAAAATCATGTTTGACCAATTATCTGCCGTTTCTAAGCCAGTGTGGTGTGTGTGTAGCCAGGAAAAAGAAATTCAACATTTCATGCACATACAACAACAATGTCGCTGGATGGACAGTCAGGGATTTGGACCCGAGCTGAGGTTTGAACACACACACGTACTATTACTGCAAACATTCTATGTTTGTACATGTACATAAAATGAGGATTTTAAATACAAGTCAAATATATTCATTCCCACAAAAGCTCCAAAAAGCCACCGCACGTTCCCTCAGCTACTCCTGGCCACAGACCAGGTACCAGCTTACCTATATTTGCTCTTCTCTTCATCTCCTTCCGGCGATTCGCAAACCAGTTATATACTTTCAAGGGTGTAACTCGCTCAAACTCTGATAGCTTTTTACCTGGAATGTGAAGGTAGAACAATTCATTCTGTGACGGTGTGAAGGAGTTTGAGTACAAAGATAGAACAAGAGTGGCACTGTTTCCCACTACATTCCTTTCCTCACAATAATAATCCTTGCATTTGATGTAGCGCCTTATCATGTCTTTGAGTCGTCTCAAAGCTCTTCACTATATAGTGTAGTAACTGAGCATTTTGTAAAGAACGGGAAAATAATTCGCGTAGATGACGACTGCAGACGTGTGTCGATTGTGCTGTATTTCAGCGACCAGGATTCTCACATGCAAGCGCTCTGGGACGCTACCCTGTGTGAAGGCTGTTAATATAAATGCAAGTTATGGTATGTGGGCCCCCAAACTGACTCCCCCACCCCCCAGCGCTACCTCTCTCTACGGAAGGGCTTAGCCTGTGACATTGTGACCTGGCACATACTGATGAAAACCGGGCGCCTTGGCCCAAATGATGGTAGAAAACACAAAGTGTCCAGTAATAGGTCTGATTCTCACACATACTGTTCTCTCTTATTGCTCTAACCTAACTTTATTTGAACCTGCTGAGGACTGAGTGATCTTTCCTCTGTGTCCAAAGGTAATGCATGCATGAGCAGAGTTTATCCAATTTCTTAGCAGGAACAAGCTGACAGTGATCTGCTAAAAGCTTTGTATGGGAACAATGTTATCTCAGGATGCACATTAATATATAGTTTGGGACATGACGTGTGCAAGCGACTACCAGGATGGTGGGAGGTGAACTGGATGGACTTGGTCATCTGTGGCCTAGCAAATTTTTCTGTTCATGTTCTTAACTAAGGCATATATACCTAAAGCTCTTGTACCAGTAAATGCACAGATTCCTTGCGTTTGCAACACTAGTTACAGGTTACTGACGGTGTCCGGAGCTGCTCACCTGGTTTCTGTATGACTGTGTTGCAAGCATTGGCAATCTCTTCCCTCTTTGCCTCGTCTGGATACTGATTCTCACCAAAATAACTGTGAGACAACGAAACCGAGAAAGTCCTGTTACGCGCTTACTGAAAGCGTTTGCTAGTGCTCGCTCTATGTATTTAGCATTTCCACTGTTGCTGTAATAACCACAAATTACATTTACGCAGCGCCTGCTTTTCACGTCGGGAGGACATCCCAAGGCGCTGCCCTGGACAGTCAGGGATTTGGGACCCGAGCTGGGTGTTGCGATCAGGGGGTAGGGGGTAGGAGGGTGACTTCTGTTCCAAATGACTACGTTCTCTCCTCCTACCAACCTCTCCATGACAGACAAACACTCTTTACGCCAAGTAAATCTGCTTCCTCTCCTCAGCCGGAAGTTTCCCGTCACTGGACTGACATTTGACCGCCACTCGGGCTCCTCTGTGGTTGTGGTCGACACTGGCCTCATACTTAAAGTTGCGCCTGAAACACAGGAGGAAAATTATTATTAATAATAATAATAATCCTTGTATTCGATATAGTGCCTTGTCACGTCTTCGAGATGTCTCAAAGCGCTTTGCAGACTATACTGTAAAGTGCAGTGACTGTAACCTGAATTGTATAGTGTTGAAGAGCT
Organism: Callorhinchus milii; assembly: GCF_018977255.1. NCBI lineage: Eukaryota > Metazoa > Chordata > Chondrichthyes > Chimaeriformes > Callorhinchidae > Callorhinchus > Callorhinchus milii. Next base: position 11,480,292 of record NW_024704751.1, read on the forward strand.
CAAAACGCTTCCTGGATAATCACTGTGTATTAGACAAATGTAGCAAACACTCTGCACGCAACACAATGCCACAAACCGTGATGAAGTGAACGACAAATTGATCGGGAAAATTGTTGGCCAGAATAGTTGGCCCCAGTGGATGTGCTCGCACCATCATAGCCTTTGATGGTTCAGTAACGCCGTCCTACACTGGGATTGTTATTACTCTAGAACAGAAATGGGGAAGTGGTATTTTTTTTCTTAACTTTGTTGAATCTGACTCCAATTCCCTCTCTGGCACATTGGGAACCCAAACGAGAATGCTGTGCTTACCTGGACTATTTTTCTCGAGAAGGTACCATCTGTAAAACGCCCTCTTCTTGGGCTCACTCATATCAAGACCCTGTTGTAGCAACCACTGGGATATGTAGCTCTGGCTTATACCTGTGTTTATATATTAAAAAAAAGCATGAGAGAATTCACAGACATTCGTTTTACAACAACTTTCTTTTATATAGCGCCCTTCACGTGGGGTAGCATCCCGGAACCCTCGACAGTGGTGGAGTCTGACGCCAAGCTGTGGGGGAGAGGTAAGAGAGAGGTGACCGTAAGCACGATCAAAAAGAAAAGTCTTTAGGTGAGATTTGAAAGTGTGAATGGAGGGGGAAAGGCGGAGGGATTGAAGGAGAGAGTTACAGAGTCTCGGGGCGTTGTGGCTGAAGTTTTAAATGATTGGAAAAAAATTTGTTGTGCACGAGTATTGGACAGACACTGAGAGCAACATTCACTTAGAACCTGCCACTAGTTTCTAAAAGAACAAGAGCTCAGAAGGACTGAGGTTGAACCCTGCTTTTTGTTAGGTACAATCTTTTCCGACACGTAACAAAACAAGTTGTTAAATAATAACTCGATTGAACAAACTAGTCAAATGTACTCACAACATTGTCCTCTCACCCATGGGGTTTTGGTTAAAATCCAGCCTGAGTTTATGGGTCCTCTCCTCTGGTTGTTAAGCACAATGAGTCTGGGCAACATTGAACCAGTCTCTACCCGGCCAGAGCACAAAATGTTCCTCCAATTCAGCACAATTGGCATTAAGTCTGCAGTTTACCTCTGAGGCCACAGTGGTTAATTACGTGGGAAACTGAAGCCTTGCTGGAGCTGTCCTGAAATTAGATCTTAGACTGTACTGCGCATTGTGTGCACACAGCCAAACAGCCCATATTCCATTTACACTGACAAACCACTCAGTGTTTTTTTATTGTTTGCTCAATCAGAGAATACGCTATAGATTTGATAGAATGAAATGGTTTAGCAACAACAAATTACATTTGTATAGCGTCTTTCACGTTAGGAGGATGTCCCAAGGCGCTAGTGGTCTGAACTCAAAGCAGACGAGAAGTTCACACCAGCTCCAGCCAGTGCTCGAGAACTGAATTCAGCAGCTATATTGGCACTCGCTTGCAAAATTCCCTGAGACAGTTGCAGAGAGCGACAATTTAACGGAAGCTGTTTCCTGGCACCTCCCTACCTCTCCGACGTGCTGACTCCCCAACCCACTACCCGCTGCCTCCGTTCGACTGGCTCTGGCCTCCTGCACGTCCCTCATGTTTATCTGTGCGGACTGTACATTCCAGCAGGGGTCAGTTCCATCAATCAAGTGAGCCCTGACTGAATTTCCTCTCCTGCCCCCCCCCCAACCTAAGGACACTGAAGCCAGGGCATTTTGTCCCTATTTGAGATCAGTTATATTAGTTGGGGATTCAACCCTGGATACTTTTCATCTGTGTGGTTGAGCACTGTATCCAGTGGTTACTTTACCCTAATAAGCCATTAGGAAAATATGGCTGACTTTTTAACCAATGGTTTTACTCTCTCCGTCTTCCTTACCTGTGACTTGCCCCACCACAGCCTGAGAAATCCTGCGATTGGCTAAAAATGCTTTGATTTCTTCTTTTACTGCATTGCTATCCCTCCTGCGCGAGAAAAAAGAGAAGATGTACTGATTTGGATTTGACTTTATCCAACAGGAGGTGCAATTCAACTCGGTTACATCAGCGTATGTCTTTTGTTATTATTCCTAAATCAGATACCTTCCCTCTGGTTTCACTTCCACGACATAGTTTAGCCAGTGGCAAATAAATCAATAAATCTAAATCGATAGCTAGGAGTGACAGATAATCCTGGAATTCAATCCATGATCTCTTGTAAGGAGGAACGAAGGAGAAGAAATCTTGGCTGTGTAACTCTACAATGTCCCACCTCTTTTTTTGGCCAGCCGGGTGTCTGACACACAGGGAAACCCGTCACGGTGACCGGCCGGGTGTCTGACACACAGGGAAACCCGTCACGGTGACCAGCCGGGTGTCTGACACACAGGGAAACCCGTCACCGTGACCGGCCGGGTGTCTGACACACAGGGAAACCCATCACGGTGACCGGCCGGGTGTCTGACACACAGGGAAACCCATCACGGTGACCAGCCGGGTGTCTGACACACAGGGAAACCCGTCACCGTGACCGGCCGGGTGTCTGACACACAGGGAAACCCGTCACGGTGACCAGCCGGGTGTCTGACACACAGGGAAACCCGTCACCGTTGCTTAAGAGTCTCCAAACCCAACTGATAATTCCAAGTCTCCTACCCAGCCATGGAAATCCGAGAAATAGATTGTCGGAACGGAACGCGCGCTCTCTCTCTCTGCTTACTCTCTGCCCATTCGTGTTACCTCATATACTCTTCCACCTTCTCCTCCAGGTCCGCATCTTCCTCTCCCGTGTCAAAGCTGTACGACCTCTGGTTGACGCTGTTCTGGTATCGGGGAGACAGAGTTCCGCTCGCCACTGACAGTCTCTCGCTCGCCGCGTTCTCTCGCCCCATGTGGCTCGCGTTGTACGGTGGCGGGGAGGTGTCGTAGCTGTTGCTGGGCGAGGGTGACTGGGCGATGCTCTGAGTCTGCGTGGCGGCGGAGGCTGTGGAGGACGAGGCCGAGACGTTGTTGCCGTAATTACTGCTGTAGTTGGGCCGCCTGACAAACTTGTCGTTCTGTTCCTGGTCGAGCCGCTCCATTGTTTCCAGCGCGTGAATGATCTCGTGTTTAGTCATTCCTGATCGCCGTAAGCGCTGCAGTAAGTCGATCTGTTCAATGGTGTATCGGGGCTCGTCGTTGTAGTAAGACATGGTGTCATCTGGACAGGAGAGAAATAAATATGAGAAAGATTAGCAACCAACACTCCCCCACCCCCCAAATAATAATAATAATTTGGTCACTCAATCCGCGACTGTTTGTGGGACGATGCTGTGTGCAATTGGCTGTTGCCCACAAAGTATACAGTCAATTCACTTTACAGTATATTGTGTGAAGTGCTTTGAGACGGCTCAACAACCTGATCAGGTGTTGAACAGGTACAAATCCTGCAAACACCCTCCTTTCTCACACGAACTCTACAATTTAATAATGTCTTTAGCACAGATACAGTGCATCCTGAGCGAAAGCAAGTGGGGGGGGAGGGGGTGAAAAACAATCTTATTAAAATTAGCTGGAAATTAACCATCCCTTTTGTCTTAATATAGATAACATTTGACATTTGCTAAAACTAACCTGAAAGAAAGTGGCAGGAAACGTCCAAACTTGTGTAGCCTTTAAAGCCCTTTCAAAGTATAAACTCTTGCCCGGGTTGGCTCGCTTCATATAGGACCAAAGCTGTGTCTAATCCAGTCCAGTGTTGTGCTCCAACTCACTCTGTTCAATTCAAGTTGCCTCAAGAGCCATATTGCACTTTCATGTCGAGCTTATTTGAAATGTGCCAGAAAACGCCACAGCAGCAGCTTATTACACCGCTTTGCGTTGTTTCAGTAACTCATTGTCATGAAAGACGGGGCGGACATGAATAACTAACCTGTTTCAATCTCTGCACATCTGGCTCTTCTTTAAATTCCAATTTACTCCTGTGAATTTAACTAAGGCTTTTGTCTTTTTACCTTTTGGTATAGATCTTTCCTCCCTTTGGCATCAGCCAGCGTCGGGTGCCACTGGTCAGAGAGTATCAAGGGATATGGAGCAAAGGTGTGTATTTGGAGTTGCAGTACAGATCAGCCATGTTGTACTAGAATAGTGGAACAGGCTCAAGGGGCTGAATGGCCTATTCCTGTTCCTGTTACTAGAGCAATCCCGTGAAGACTCTTTCTTTTATACCCGCACCTTGTAAAGGAACTCACAATTTGGAAGGTCCGATAAAATTGCTCACTTTGGAAAGAAATAGCAGGATGCGCTGTTTAGGAGTTCACAATAAAACTGGGTAAAATGTTACACCAATGTTATTTAGGTACTACAGCATGGTTGATCATTGCCAGGGTTCTGAGTTTTCTGTTAAGCTGGATATGGTTCATTACTCTTGATTCTCTGTAGAGTTTTGCTGGGATTATGATTATGGGCTGTTGCATTGCTGTTATCTTAGATCAGGTTAGTTAGTTCCTTTGAAAACCCAACTCCATACGTTGTAGAGCTCAATCCCCCAGTGTGTTTGTTCCCCTTCTCACAGCTGGGGTAAGATTTCTGTGCACGTGTATTAAAATTTAATAATAGTGATCCTTGCAGTTGGCACAGCACCTGATCACTTCATCGAGACGTCTCAAAGCGCTTCACGGGATATACTGTGAAGTGGAGTGACTGTGTATTTTTGGGAGAAAAATGCAGCAGCCAGTTTGCAAACAGCAGTGGAGTGAGTGACCGATTTCTGTCTAATTCTGTATGGACTCTCTCATGACTGTGTATGAGGCCTTGCTGGTGCAAATAGAAGCCACAATTCCCCATAACCCCAGCCCCTGCACTTGAGTGGAATGCCCTGTGAAGTGTTTTGAGATGTTTTGCTGTGATGAAGCGCAATAGAAATTCAAGATCTTTCTTCCTTGTTTCATGATGCTTTCATCAGCTTCATTATGGCGCTATACGAATGTAATTTTGCTCTTGTGTGGGGAGTGGGGAATGGTGGTCAGGCAGTTAAACCCTACCTCTATCCTGTATGTCTTAACGATTTAATAAATAATCCCATTTTGCCATTGCTGCTGGGAGCAGGGAGTGAAAAAGTAATCCCTGCCCATAAACCTGAACTATCCACCTGCCCTAAATAAGTGAGCAAAGGATATTCTGATCATATGAATAATACCAGCAGGGAGGAGCGATTTAATGAAGAGAAGATTGGTTCAGCTTCGAGCATTCTAGTCTGTATGGTGCAGTATTGCGATGCGATTCCTGACTTTGCAAATCTAACTACCGATGAATTAAGGCAGAGAAAGTGCCCAAAACTAATTGGAAGAAAGCTGTGTGGTTGCACAAAGATTTAATTACTGAAATCAACTACACTCAACAAAATGTTATCTCAAGCAAGGAGTAACTGCATAGCAATACGGGAATAAACTCTGACTGATTACTCTCACGCCACCACCCACTTCTGCTTCCCTCTAAATATACAGCTCAAGCACTGCCTCAACTGAGATTGTGGGACAATGCTGTGTGCAACTGACTACCATGTTTCGTCCACAATATTCCTGTGAAACCCTTTGAGATGTCTCGAAGGCGTGATAAGGCGCTGTAATCAAAGGCAAGGATTATTATTTTTATTATTAGCTAACTCAGCACAGACCAGGGATTGAGAGTGATACCTCCGACTCTGTATATTTGTCTTGTCCAGAACAGTAGAACCAGAGACACGGTCTGCGATTGAAGATGGGGTAAAATTCCAAATAAATCTGCGGAAACTTCAGTGAGCGAGTGATAAACATATGGAACAGGCTCTCTACAGAGACAGACGGTGGAAGCAGAAAGTGTTGATTCTTTCAAAACCAAATGAGATAGATTTCTGTCAGGAAATAATATTTGGGGGATACAGTATATAGTTTGGGACACAACATGTGCAAGTGACTGTCAGGATGATGGAAGGTGAACTGGATGGACCTTGGTCTTCTTTTCTCTAGCAATTCTTTGTATAGTTCAGTCTCACAGAAGCTTTACCTCCTGAGCTTTCAAAACAAATCACCTAAACGGAGGTTAAATGTGATTTTTTTTTCTCTCTGTCTCTCTCCTTTCTGATCTGGTACGAAGTGGTTTTGTCAGAACTTCACCTCTTACAAATCTTTGGCCACTTGAACAACTGATTGCAAAACAGCTCGCACAGTGTATTCCAATGTTTAGCAGTGATTTACTCTGCAACAAAAGAGTGAGGCCGTGGCACGTTAATTAAAAATACTGCTCCAATAATTCTGCATTATTAACTCCCTGGTAATGTAGTGAGAAACGCAGCCTGATTATCCATGTTACAAATCATGCAATCCTGCATTACTAAACAGAGACTACTCCAGCAACTGTTGACCGCAATTGTAATTGTCAGCAGTGTAATTAACATTTTAAATCCAGTGATCCCTGTAAATCTTGTTATTACAGTAGTTGCTATGTTTTGGTGTGTGTGAGATCGCACAATATATTGCTCCATCTACGTCAACTCAGTCGATAATAGTGTTGATTAAAATGAACAGAATAAGGTGAAGGAATGCCCTTTTGTCTGAGTTTGGTGGCTGTGGTTTATATCTAACTTCTGATAGCCATATAGTAAAATAGCCATATAGTGAAAGTGGATATGCAGCTGGTGATGTGATAACTTGTTTGAGTGATTTAGGGGAAGATTTAGTTGTAATTCATGGCAGAAATGGTCAACTGATGGTGTGTTGCCTCTGGCCTGCTCACCTGCAGTGTAGGCCAGGCTCTCAGCTGGGTCAACATCAGGTATTGCACTGAGCAAATGTCTGAGGCTTTGTGTCAAATGGAAGGAGAAATGACTCCAAAGGATGTGTCACCGCATTACCTCCAAGTTTTTAAACCACCTGTGATTGCGACTGCCGAGGCCACACTGAGTCCATCTGCTCAGGTTGGATTGTTTTGTTATAATAAGTAAATCCTTGCATTTGATATAGCGCCTTATCACATCTTCGACATTTCAAACGCTTCACAGAATATACTGTAAAGTGAATTGTCTATTTTGTGGTTGAAACGCAGCAGCCAATTATGCACAGCAGTGTCCCACGAACGACTGTGGATTGAGTGTCCAAATTACTATTAACCTGGAAAAGCGATCTGCCAATCGTCTAACAATCGGGTTCCTACTTACTGCTGGGTAAACAGAGGCGTGTGGAGTAAGGAAACTTGCTTAAGGTTTCGCCCTACCCCGGAATCGAACCCAAGTCCTCTCACTTGCGAGGCGAGTGCTCTAACCACTGAGCTACAGGACACCACAAAGGGGATTTGTTCCCCTTCTTAAACCAAGGTCACTGAGACCAACTGTAATGTCCCTACTGCCATCCTGGGTGAAATCAGTCATCACAGACTCATCCGAATCTACTACATCTGAGTCTGTACGCATCTAATAAGTCCAATAACTTTTAAAATAAAAAATGCGCTTGCTTTTTGGAAAATACGGTCACAAAGGAAAGTAGTTGTAAGAACTACATTTGTTCCCAATAATTTATTCATGCTTCAGTGAAACCATGTTCAGATCACCTGTACATGCAGCACACACAGGCATTGCTCCAACAATACATTAACAATTTAGATTTGAACCTGCAATAAAACACCAGCTGAAGGGTCTCATCCAAAAGCAACTGTTGCAGTAAGTTTAGCATTTGTATAATACAAATCATAAGGTACAGTAAGGCTTCAAAATAATTGAAGCCTTCCTGTACCCTTCCCATACAGTGTAATGCACTAAACTTAAACTTAAAATACAAAACTACACTCTTGTACTTTAAGAAAGCATTATTTTAATAAAATAATGAAAACATTCATAACACGGCAACAATTAAACTATTCACTATCTCATGTGATTCTATTAATTCCAAAATAATGTTCAATGGTCAATTGCAGACCTGAAAGATTGTATCAACTGTCAGTTTTCCAGTCGATCCTCAGTTTGAGAAAGTATACAAATTCCATTATTACTCTGCCCTCCTCTTTACTTTGTAGTTTCCTGCCTTGTTTGTTGTCTGTTCAGTTCCTGTGTATTTTTCCTCCAGTGTTTATTATAAACTGTCACATTCTCGAAAAAGGACCTCACCTGAACCTGGCCTGTAGAATACGTCAGACAAACTCTCTTCAGTTAGTTGTCAACCTCCGAGATGACAAATTGAGCATTGTGTTTACAGTAAACGTATTATATGGTGAAAACTAGGAGTACATTGAGTGCAGAACAAAGTGCTATGACAGACAGCGCAGTGCAAGCTGATAGCAAAGAGAACCAAGCCCAATGTGTTCTATTGCTGTGTGCAATTGGCTGCCGTGTTTCGCCCCAAAAATAGTCCATTCAATTTACGGTATATTCTGTGAAGCGCTTTGAGACGTCTCAACGGTGTGAGGAGCCGCTATATCAAATACAATGACTATTATTATATCGGCTCTTGCTAAACCTACAATACTTGAGTGCAAGAACAAGAAAAAAGTAGGAATCCACACTATTTAAAATGAGAGTATGGGTGGATTTAAGGATGAACTTTGCTAATCTGTTGATAAATAGACTAATTGTCACTCCAACCTCTACAGTGTATAAAGGCACCAATGCCTGAGGACCAGCTCTCCACGTAGTGTAGCTCCTTTACAGCACGCTGAGCTTTTCCTACCAGATGCCATGTACGGTACACTTCAGGTGATTAAAGGGGGGAACGTGGATACAGCAACACGTGCAAAGGGGTGGAATAATTTAACCCTTACAACAACAAGATTCCATTTGTAAAGCGCCTTTCACGTCAGGAGGACGTCCCAAGGCCTTAACAAAACGTTTGCGTTCCTGAAAGCACAGCATCATGATTTTTAAATGGACTTTCTCAGATTCCACAGAACCCAACGCTTACCACTTACGGAGGTTAGTTAGCTGACCTGACTCAGTACAACAACAACAACAACAACAAGATTCCATTTATAGAGCGCCTTTCACGTCGGGAGGACGTCCCGTACGGAATGTTTCGGGTTCATTTTGTGGTCTGTGCTGAACGCAGGTGGTGGGAGGGTGGGGGGGCGGGAAAGGGGGGGGAACGCCAATTACTCCCAGTGACCTTTGGCCAAGCAAAGGGTAGAAGCAATCTGAAGTGAGAGTCGGAACTAACTAGCGCCCCCTGCTGGAAAGCCTGTGCACGTGGCCGTCACATGAGGACCAGGAGTAGGCTTGTTGTGAGGTCTCCTGTGGGGTCAGGGCACAGGGTGTCAGGATGGAGGGGTTGCCGGGGCCAGGGTGCGTCAGTCAGGAGGGGTCAGATCCTGGAGGTACTCAGGACGCGGGGGGGGGGGGGGGGAGAGCCAGTAGCCGGTCAGGGTCAGGGAACATCCACGGCCACATTTTGCTGCTCCAACACACCTCAGTAAAATGTGTGTGTCCCATCCTCAGTTAAGTGAATAAAGGCATTTCCCAGGCCAAGAAAAAGGGTTATTTATCTGCCTGCCTAATCTCTTGGCCTCAACAGTGTATGGGACAAACAATCAGACCTGAAGTAAACCCTGAAACAATTGCCCACAAAGTCAATCTGAAAGCTGAATGGGAATAGTCTTCTTTGTTGAATGTTTTGCCTGTCGATTTCAAAAGTAAATTACAATTTTTTATATGTTCAAGACCCTGTAGTGGAGTCCTGTAGCTCAGTGGTTAGAGCACTCGCTTTGCAAATGAGAGACCCGAGTTCAATTCCAGGCAGAGGGCGAAACCGTGGGCAAGTTTCCTTACTCCACACAGAGCCTAATAATAATCCCTCCAAAACTAAAAACAATAATAAATTGGTCATTTTCAATCTACGACTGTTTGTGGGACATTGCTGTGCGCAATTGGCTGCTGCGTTCGCCCACAAATATACAGTCAATTCACTTTACAGTGTGTTCTGTGAAGCGCTTTGGGACGTCCTCCCGACGTGAAAAGCGCTCTATCAAATGCAAGGATTATTATTATTATTATTAAGACCCATAAGCAACATCCAGCGTAGTATGCAGGACAAATGTTACCAAAGTAAATAGCTCAAAATAAATATTACAAGTTCCAACGATATGCTAATGTACGCTAATTAAACTGTTGGATTTCAACACAGTTGTCTGTATCTCATTTATTGTCCTAACTGCTAATAGTAATAATAATTATCCTTTGATATAGCGCCTTATCACGTCGCTGAGACGTCTCAAAACTCTTCACAGAATATATTGTAAAGTGTAAGTTGTATTGTTCGGAGGGGTTTTGTTTTCCTTTTAAGATGTGCAAGGTTGACAGTTTTTTTTTCTTTAATCCAATGCGTGTACACACACAATACAATGATCTTCAGTTCAGTAGTTTTCTCAGAGCCAGTGTTTTGAGGATTTCCGAGCGTGGCCGTCGAGGAGAGTGGGGGCAATGGAAAGTTAAATGCAATCCAAATGTCTCACAAAACACGGCTGCGCGCGGTCCGGCCGCCGCGTTTCCACCCACGAATATACGGTCAATTCACTTTACGGCGTATCCTGTGAAGCGCTTTGAGACGTCGCGAAGACGTGAAAAGCGCTGTATCAAACGCAGGGATTACTGTTGTATCATCGTGTCAGCTCTTCGCTCGGTATTTGTTTTCAGGGTTTATTATTATTATTATTGTTTGATTTTACAGTCAGTCTGCAACTGTTGACACCACACGCACACGCACTCAACCCCCCCCCACCCCAACCAATAAAAATAAAACCTACAAGAAAACACAGCAGCAAAAGAAAAAATACAACATCATCTCCTAAAAACACTGCCGCAAACAAACACGAAAGGGGGGGGGGGGGGGGGGGGAGAGAGACAGAGAGAGAGAGAGAGAGGGGGAGAGAGAGAAAAAATCCTTTCTGACACCTTGAAAACTGTCAGCAAAAAAAAACTCCTTGAAACGTCCAAAAAAAAGGAGCCAAAAAAAAGACCGTGTGTGTGTGTGTGTGTCTCTCTCCTTCCCTCCTTCCCTCCCTCCATCACCTCATCCATCACAGCACAGCACAGTACCCTCCTCTTCCCCCTCTCTCCTCACCCCCACCCCCACCACCACCACAAAAAAACTCACGTCAAAACAATGTGCATCTTAACAACAAGAGGGGGAGGGACTGAGGAGAGGGGGTTAAAAAAAAAGGGGGGGGAGGGGGGGGAAGGCCCAGACCAGGCGCTCGAGTTGCCCCCGAACTCACCGGGGTGCTGGGCGGCGGCGGGAGGATCCCGGCGGTCGGTCGGTCGCAGCCCCGATCGCTCTCCGGCTCCGAGTTACATTACAGCTCAAATCTCCGCTCCATCAGTCGCCATGACAGCTCCTCTCTGACCTCTCACCCCCCCCTCCCCCTCCCCTCCCTCCCGCCCCCCCCCACCGCGCGCGCTCTGTCTCTCTCTCTCCGCCCCGCCCCCCGCGAAGGATCCGGCCGGAACCCAGTGCGCACGCGCACCTCTCGCCAACCCGCCCCACGGGCCCGACGTGGCGCCCAATCGGGCGGGTTTCGCGCCCACTCGGGCGGGTTTCGCGCCCACTCGGGCGCGGGTTTCGCGCTGGTGATCCCTCGCGGTTCGCCCACGAACGAACACACCAGTCACTTACACTGCACAGTGTATTCCTGTGAAGCGCTTCGAGGCGCCGCGTTCAATGCGAGGATGATGGTGATTGGAAGCACGTGACTTGTGGCGGGGCGGGGGCTCGGGATGATTGACGGGTAGGCGGGGCGGGGGCTCGGGATGATTGACGGGTGGGCGGGGCGGGGGCTCGGGATGATTGACGGGTGGGCGGGGGGGGCTCGGGATGATTGACGGGTGGGCGGGGGCTCGGGATGATTGACGGGTGGGCGGGGCGGGGGCTCGGGATGATTGACGGGTAGGCGGGGCGGGGGCTCGGGATGATTGACGGGTAGGCGGGGCGGGGGCTCGGGATGATTGACGGGTGGGCGGGGCGGGGGGCTCGGGATGCTCGGGGCGACGTCGCGACGTCATGACGGTTGACGTGGGGGGGGGGGGGTGAGGCGACAGACAGACAGACAGACGCACTGACCGAGGGGAGCGCGAGCAGCAGTGGGTGGTGGCGGCGGCGGGAGGAGGTGAGGAGCCATATGCTGCGAAGTGGGGGAAGAGAGGGGAAGGAAATCAAAGTCGAGGGGCGGGCGGGCGGGCGGGGGCTGTGCGGGAGTGAGGGGGAGCCCGGCGGCGGCTCCTCTGTGTGGCGGGAGGGAGGGAGAGAGGGAGGGAGGGCCGCTCGCTCTGCGGGCGCCGCGGGCCCGGGCCTGGGCCTGGTGTGAAGGGAGCCGCCATTTGATGGGTGTTGACGGTCAGCAGCAGCAGCGGCGGCGGCGGCAGCGGCAGGTCCCCCCCCCCCCCAACCCCCTCCACGGTGGCGGGATAGCGAGTGGGCTTCGGGCTCTCTGTGCGGAGGGCAATCATTTCCGCCGCTCCCACGGCCCTCACCATCCCGCCACCGCCGCCGCGTCAGCTCTGAGCTAAACCAGGCCGCAAGCCAGGCCCAGGGTCGGCTATCTACCTCCTGGCAGACAGCTCCCTCCCTCCCTCCCGCCCTCTCTGCAGGTTGGGAATCAAGCAGCTGTTGGTGCAGCAAAAGCCTTGTTATTGTTATAATGATATTAATATTATAATGTTATAATAATAATGTTATAATAATAATAATAATCCCATTATTGTTATTATTGTTCGGTCCATCGCCTTTATCACACCGTTCAGACGTCTCAGAAGCTGCTTCGTAGCATATAACCGGGAAGTGGATTGGCTGTATATTTTGGGAGCGGAATTGTCGATTGGCGCATCGCTTTTACGGGGGGCGTGAGGGGGAAACGGGGTGGTGGGGGGGGGTGTGCTAATAATCCCTCCCAATAAATAATAAAAAAATTGGTCACTCAAACCATTACCGGTTGTGGGACACCGCTCTGGGCAATTGGCGGCCGTGTTTTGTCCACAAAATGTACAGTCACTTCTCTACCGTGTATTCTGTGAAGTGTTTTGATTTTCTTGTGTGAGAATGTTTGCTTCCCACCACCTTTGTTGTCACTCTTTCTCCCTCTAACATCAAGAAGTAACCCCTTCTGATGCTGTTTTCTGGTTTGTCATAATGTTTGAAATTGGTGAGGAATTTCTGTGCAAGAGAATTTTTAGTGTTTTTGTAAGCATCTGTGCCTTCGATGTTGCTGTCGTTTATACTGTATACCTGGATTAGATTCATGAGTAACCTTGCTATTAATCTGTGTTTATTCTCTCTACAGTTTTTTAATCATGGCTCGTGGACAACAGAAGATACAATCCCAACAGAAGAATGCTAAAAAACAGGCTGAGAAGAAAAAGGGAGGGTCTGATCAGAAAGCAGCTGCAAAAGTAGCTCTTGTCCACACGTGCCCTGTCTGCAAGGTAAGGCAAAGGCTCATTGAAGTGGTTTTCTTGCTGCTATAAAAGATTACCTTTCCTTCAAATGCCTTCAAAGTCTCACTTGCTCCACCCTATCACTGCAATCTCCTGTCACTCCATCAGTGGGGGAGCCTTCAGCCTCCTGTTAGCTACAATCCCCATTTAGTCTTTTGAGATTATCTCCCAATGTTAAATATGCCACATAAATCTTGTTGTAATCAAAATATTTAACCTTTACTTTCCCTCACACTGGTACCCAATTTCACACTATTGCACAAAAAAGCAGCTCTCCTTCCCTCTGTGAAAGTATAAATTCCTGCTGTAATGTCCATCGGTGGCTCCAATATCCAATACCTTTCTGTTCTTTGTGAGTGAACCAAGTAGGCTGTTGACAGGGTAGTCCCATAACTGAGCATGATCCTTTATACATGATTGCCAGATGTGCACATTTTGCAGAATAAATGATGCATTATCAGGCATGCTGCACAAGCGCTCTGAGACGCTACCCTGTGTGAGGGGCGCTATATAAATTATTGTTGTAAACTCGTCTTCTGTTTCACCCCACACCCATTGGCTCAACTTTGCTGAAGCCAGGTCCTCCTAATGCTGCCCTGGCTGAGGTCAGTTTAGTTAACACAGGATAGGCATTCACCATTAGTAGGTTATCACCTTTTCACTGCTATAAATGCCACAGTCATTGACAGAATATCAGTGTCCTATTTTATCTTTTTATTACTATGTCAACATTAAGACTAAGCACATCAACAGCTGTATAAGTATTGAATATCCAAAAGTGCAATTGAAAAGATGGGTATTAATAATAATAATAATCCTTGCAGGAGAGGTGGTGTAACCATTTATATAGTGACAGCCCCTCACACAGAGCACTAAAAATTACATAGTATTTTAAAAATGCAAGTACTATTTACCACTCGCTCTGAATGTTATTTCTTTATTTTTTTCAGACACAGATGCCAGATCCTAAAACCTTCAAGCAGCATTTTGAGAGTAAACATCCCAAATCTCCTATGCCTCCTGAGTTGGTAGATGTCCAGGCGTAAAAAAACAGTAAGGATTTGGGTGAGAAACTGTACAAATTGTTATCTTTACCACTTTTTCCTTCCCCTCCCTTTTTTTCTTCTCCCTCCCTAGGAAGATTAAGCTTTTGACATGCAATCTCTGAGGTGGGGGGGGAAAGAGAATAAACAAAGCATTATCTTCATTTGTTTGCTAATTGTGTTTCATGATCCTTTAGACATGTTACCAAACATGTTTTTGAAAGGCAATGATGTGCTCAACTCGCCCACAAAATACACAGTCAAATGCGCTTCAAGCCTTATATCCCGTGAAACACTTTGAGACAACATGATAAGGTGCTGTATCAAATACAAGAATTATTCTTATTCCCCGAGGCTATCAAACTTTTCATTAAACAAAAGAAATCTGATGTTAACTAAAATAGAAAAAAAGCCCAAAAATGATTTGTATCATTTTGGTGCTTACATCAATTGAAACTCAACTGCCCTTCACCACAAAACATTTTGAAATTCACAATGATAAAACCGAAATGTAAAAAGTACTGCAGCCAAGCTTTGAAACACTGTGTACACGCATCTCCAAAATGAGCAATTAGTTGAACAATTAATGTAATTCATTCATGCAATGAAGGTGACGTGTATGGCTTAGATGCCAATTGACGATGAGATGCCCCCCCTGGCTTGGCACCATGCTCTGGGACGCAACCCTGTGTGAGGGTGCTATATAAATCCCAAGTTGTTGTTTTTCAGATCTCTGCTTTCATACATTGCGGTCATCTAATCGTTTTTTTGTGCTTGCTTTTAAGACCTAGAATTCTATGGACGTGATGCACTGAACCTACTACACAAAGCCTGGAGAAGATGAAGAAACGTTTAACTCTTCAAACTTTTCATTTTCTACTTACTACTGAACTCTTGATGTTTGTTCTGGGGAAAGAAGGAGGGGGGAGATAGCCAAGGGAAAGAGAAATGGGAGCAAAGGTTATTTCAGACATTACAAAGCTGCCGGTACCAGAGGAGGGCTTGGTGAGAAAGTGTCACTGATTTCATAGGCAGTTTTTACTGACCACTCATTGCTTCAAAAACTATCTGATTATTGCAATACCATAATGTTAACATCCTGTGGTGTAGGCCTGTAGTAATCTTACAGCGACTCACGTGGACAGTTCAAGACCACTACGGGTCTGTCACTAAGAACATTTCTCTCTTCACTGATACGACTTAAGCATAGTCCGGTTCGCTGTGTTAGGATATGTATCCACTATATAGTCTGTGTTCCACCACATGTTCGCCATGCAGGAGATATTGAGATATATTGGTTAAATGTAACTTCTATTGCGGTTGTAAATTTCAAAGGCAGTAATTGTGAGCAATGCACAGAGGATTCCGAAAATGCCAATATGGTCTTTATGTCTGGACAAAGAAAATGATTTTCTCAGAATGATTGCTGGACAATTCAAATTTATGACCACTTCTGTCTTAAAATTACTATGTATGAGGAATGCTCGATTACCCGAAAATAGCAAGATATATGCGAGCTCCATGAATTTTCTATAGTAAATTATATTGTAGCATCCCTTATATTTCAAATGAAGCAAACACTTGAAGGGGCATTGACTCTCAATACATAAGCATCAGTAAATGGGTAAGTGTTTTATGTTTACTGATGACTTAATGCGATGGAATCTTCCAGCCATCTCCTTGCGGCTTCAGAATGAACCTTTTACTGTAAAATTGATTAATTCTGCTCCTTTCTTCCTGATAAGTTTTTTTTTCTGACTATTGGTCTATAAACTAGGTCTTGCTTGAGTATCTAGAAGTGTTTATATGTTTTTTTTTTGGGGGGAGGAATGTTTTCGAGTAGAAAAGTAGAGAAAAGCAAATGTTTCAATTGGAGTTTCAATAAATTCCTGTTTTGGATTGCAATAACTGAGTTTCTCACCCTGCTCTACTCTTCCTAGTCCTGTAGTGCTATTTAGGTTACCAAGTTCTATAGCAATCTTGCATAATGCATTCATATACAAGCAGTATTCTGTGATTTATCTGGAGCTCAAATTGTAATTTCTTTAATAAATATAGAAGCTCACTTTCTTGTAACTGCAATGGCTCAGAATCTTTTTAAATTATCCCTTCTTAGTGCTGACTTCACAGTAAAATTACTTGTTAAATTTCTAAGAAGTTGCTGTAATGTTTTCATCAAAACATTTTCTCTTTGGCTGTTGGTAAAGCCACTGCTTAGTGTCGAACCAAGCCATGTTGACTTGGAAGGGCACATATTTGTTCCAAATGCTGTGCCCTTGACTAAGAAAGGGGGAAAAAAAATCAACTTGTGTTCCTATTTCGCATTCCATTAATGGGTTTGTTCTCGTTGATGGGGACAGGATCAAACCTAGCTCCAGCTCATATCTCACATATCCTAACTGTCACAGCTCCTCAGATAACCAATAGTTGTGTGTGAGACACTAAAAGATGACTGAAGTCTGGGATCATTGCACAACATGACATTGAGAAGAGTTGGGGTGGGGGGGAAGAGGAATAAATAGTTATATTTCTGGAGCGGATTGGTATCTAGTCCATGTATTATTTGGTGTTGCATACTTAAAACATTGAACACGATTTCAGCTAAGACCTTACATTAAATGCTTTGTAGAAATGTAAGTTATTTGGCCTATTGTGCCTGTGCCATCATGTTAGCAATATTGGAGCTACCTTATTCCCTTGAATACAACGTGCTGGTGAAAATAGGATTCAAATAGGAATTGTCTAAAATGACATTTTTGACGAAAGTTAAAAACAGTTAAAAATGCAATCTGTGTAATCATTAGTCAAGTTTATCCGTTAAAGTACTCCGTTTTAGAGGCATTTCTGGAAGTGGATGCTCATATTGTCAATTATTAAGGAGGAGGGACATTTTGGGAACAGTAATTTGAACCAAAAATACTCCTTCCTTCTCCTTTAAGAATGTCTGTCTTTTATTGTAACCTGTTTAAAATATTATCGGTCAGGAATAAATAATTGCACAGTGGTAGAGTGATACGGTTAATATATTTGCTAGATATAATTTAAATCATTTCACTTTCATTACTTATCATGTCATGCCATATAAATATTACATGAATGTGGGTTCAATTCCCTGTGGCATCAAAAGTTGGAACAAATGAAAAGCGATTTCACCGAAAATATCCATAAGATTGGGGAAACTATATTTTGAATAGATAAACCTGATTTGTTTATTTTTCACACTAGTCAAATTTCAGTTACATTTTCAGATTCATTAGCAACAAAATTGGTACTGACAAATGCATTTAATTTTTTTCCTTTTCAGTAGCATGCCCAAGTGGCCTTTATTAAATGGTTGCTAGTTTATTGGATTGTCACAGATGAGCCTGGCATTTATCCTTGCCCAGCACAATACCACATTGTTTAGTGCACATATCTACTGAGACATATGGGGAGGGAGGGAGACAAGAGAGCTAACCATTGGACCATAAATCATTATGATCCCGTTTCAATTTATGTTTCAATTTATGTAATATTAATGTGTTATGTAGCTTGTAAAGCTCCAATGATACTTCATAAGCAGCACCTATAATATACTGCTTGTTCTCGGAACATTAATAATGTAAAGATGAGAAACAATTGTTTTTGTAAAATTCTGTTTTTTTTTCCCCATATACAAAAACTGAACAATTATATTTCCTATGGATAATGCGGAGGGGAGGGGAAGCATCTGTTCTCTTAGTAGATGACTACTGTGAGGTTGCAGGAGCTGTGCAAAGCAAAGCGGTTCATATTTTCACTTGTGTATTTTCTTTTCGTCAGGTATATGTCAATGTGTGAGATTGGAAATTTAAGTTAATAAACATAGAATGAAGTATGCAATTAAGGTTTTGTTGTGTTGCAAGTTTTTATATCCACAATAAGTTACAAAAAGCATTAATTTGGAGACATTTCGATTGCAGTATATATTGACCGTTTCCTCCAATGGCTCAGTAGATAAATGTACCGCATACATGAGCCATAAAGACCAGAAATGCCCTTTTGTGGACTTGATTTTATGAATTGGGGGGGGGGGAGATGTTCTCTTGTTCCCTGATGCCCTTCGGTGTTCCCCGGTGAATCCCCTGCTAACGTCCGGCTACATTTTTCTCTTTTTAAGTCTTAATAATCTGCTGACACTCTTAATAGTGACAATAGTTATCGGTCAGTCGGTCCACGACTGTTTGTGGGACGTCGCCGTGCGCAATTGGCTGCCGCCTTTCGCCCGCAAAACACTATGATTTGGACCCGAGCGGGGTGGGGGTGGGGTTTGGGATCGGGGAGGGCGGCCGAAAGCACGGTCGGCGAGGAGGCTGTATCGAACGCGAGGATTATTATTAATCCAGATTATTATCCCAAAAAAAATGCCCGAATTGGGTGTGAAAAAGCCAACCCCAATCCTTGGGCAGTGGGGCTGGGGGGGGGGCTGGAGGGGGTGACGTCAACCCAGGGCCGGGGGCGTGTTAGGCGGGCGCGGAGCATGCGCAGAAGGCGGTCTGACAGGGAGCGGAGAGGGGGCGGGGCCGGGCGCGCGGAGCATGCGCAGAAGGCGGTCTGGCAGGGGGCGGGCGCGCGGAGCATGCGCAGAAGGCGGTCTGACAGGGGGGAGGGGCCGGGGGCGAGCGCGCGGAGCATGCGCAGAAGGCGGTCTGACAGGGAGCGGAGAGGGAGGGAGAGAGAGAGAGAGAAAAAAAACAGCCCCAACCGCCATTTGTCTGCGAGGAAGGCGAGCGGGTGAGAAGCCGTCAGAAAACTACCGTCTTCAGCCCGACAGAGGACGGCGGCTTCTCCGGGGCTCGACTCCGTCGACGGGGCCGCTCGAGCGAAGCCGAGGCCGTGGTGGTGTGAGCCGGACTCGGGAGGGGAAACGGTTAAAAGAAAATCACCTTAAATCAAAAAGAGAGTGAGAGAGAGAGTGAGAGAGAGAGAAAAAAAGGTGGTGGGTGGGGAGGGGGGGAAGAAAACGACAGCCATGGATAAGAACGAGCTGGTGCAGAAAGCCAAGCTGTCCGAGCAGGCGGAGAGGTACGAGGACATGGCGGCCGCCATGAAGGCGGTGACCGAGTGGGGCGAGGAGCTGTCCAACGAGGAGAGGAACCTGCTGTCGGTGGCCTACAAGAACGTGGTGGGGGCCCGGCGCTCGGCCTGGAGGGTCATCTCCAGCATCGAGCAGAAGACGGGCGAGGGCGGCGGCGGCGGCGGCAACGACAAGAAGCTGCAGCAGGTGAAGGAGTACCGCGAGAAGGTGGAGGCCGAGCTCAGCGACATCTGCAACGACGTGTTGGTGAGAGACGGTCACACACAGACAGACGGAGACGCGGGTGGGGGTGGGGGGAGAGGGGGGAGGACAGGGATGTGCCCCGCGCGCTCTCTCTCTCTCTCTCTCTCTCTCACTCACTCACCCGCACAGACAGACAGACAGACACACGTTACTATTAATGAATTACAATGAATACTGATCAATTCGTTCTTTTTTTTGGTAAAAATTCGCTAAACCTCTGCCACAAACAACGCGCGACCGACCCCCGCCGGTGTACAGGGGGGGGGAGAGAGGGGGAGGACAGGGATGTGCCCTGTCTGCCCCGCTTTCTGTCTGTCTCACACACACACACACACACACGCTCTTACCGCTATTATTAATGAATTAAAATTAATACTGATGCGTTATTTTTTAAAAAAAAACACACATTGCGAACCTGCCACAGCAAACGACGTGCTGGTAATGTAGAGAGAGACAGTGAGAGGGGGAACAGGGCTGTGCCATTCACACACACACACACACACACACGGGCATTATTAATACATTAATAATAATTATTTTTTTAAATTACCAACCTACCACAACAAAAGACATGCTGGTGAGAGAGAGAGAGAGAAAGGAGGACAGGGATGTGCCCTGCCCTCTCTCTCTCTCTCCCTCTCACACACGCACACACACACAGACGTTATTAAGAAATTAAGATTAATAACAATTAATTATTTTTTTAAAATTACCAACTTGCCACAGCAAACGATGCCCTGGTGAGAGGGGGAGAGAGGAGGAGAGGGATGTGCCCTGCCCGCTCACACACACACTGACATCATTATTAATAATATTTAAAATAATAATCTAATCATTAATGTTTTAAATAGTGGGTCCTGCCAAGAACAAACAACGTGCTGATGAGAGACAGAGAGAGAGGAGGACAGGGATGTGCTCTGCCCTCTCTCTCTCACACACACACACACAATGACATTATTTTACAATAATTTTATTAAATGAAATTATTTTGTTTCACCCACAAAGTAACGCAGTCACTACACTGTACGGTATATCCTGTGAAGCGCTTTAAGACGTCTCAAAGATGTGATAAGGTGCTATATCAAATGCAAATATAATATATAATAATTAATATTTTTTAATACAAAATTGCACCCCTTAAGTGCCTCTTGCCAACAACAAACAGACGATGTGCTAGTGAGACAGGAGAACAGGGATGTGCCCTGCCCGCTCACACACAATGAGATTATTACTATTTAAAATAAAATAATAAAATAATAATTAACATTTTTTAAATAAAAAAGGCACCCCTTAAAGTGCCTCCTGCCAATAAACAAACGACATGCTGTTTGGTGAGAAAGAATGCTATCGGCAAAATTAAGTTTATTAAAATTAATATTTTTTNAATTGCAAGATTATTTCATTATGATTAAAATATAATAATTCTTAATATAAAAATATAATAATATTTAAACAAATGATGTGTTGACGAGAAAGAATGATCGCTCGCACAATGAAATTATTTTTTAATAATTGATTTTTTTAAAAATTGTGACCGCTGCAACTGTTTTAAGTGCTTTGTCTTCCCTCTCTCCTCGCATTGTTTTAATATATAATTATTTGGCAGGCAAGCGGGCGGGCGGGCTGCGATGGAGGGAGAGGGGGAAAGAGGTAAAAGAGAGAGCGAGAGAGATACCAGACGGATCAGACAGGGGAGTCAAGAGGCTGCGGCATCTCTCTCTCCCTGTTTTTTTTAAAAATGTACCGCTTGGGAAATGGTTAACTATCAATCTGCCATTCAAAGTGGCTCCCTTTTTACCGTGTGTTTCTTGACACGCACACACTCCCTCCCTCGTCTCTGTTTGTGTGTGTGTCAGGCATTTGTAACCTGTAGAAAATGGAGGAAGGAGGCTTTATTTTATCATTACTAAACGACTGTTTGTGGGCCACTGCTGTATGCAGTTGACTGCCGCGTTTTGCCCACAAAATATACAGTCACTACACTTTACAGTATATTCTGTGAAGCGCTTTGAGACGTCTCGATATCAAATGCAAGGATTATTATATCTATCTTGTGTGCATCAAGGTTGCGGGTGGGGTAGGTAGGGGTCTCTGAACGCCTGCCTTTCAATCAGTATCCAGTTGACTTTCAAAGGACAGGGGTCATATAATAATTTTATGTATGTTATATCTATATGTAAAGATATTTAAATAATCAACCTTTCCACCACTCCATCCAGAATTTCCATTGCACGAATAACGCACTCATTCAGATTTTTTTTTCTTTCAAGTTGAAATGAAATCATTTTTGAATGAATACAATTGTGACTTTGTTTTAAAAAAAATGTGTAAACTATTCTATTTAAATTGTACTAACGCAGTGCTTTTCTTTCTCTGTAATCAATGTCATTCCTGCTAAGGATATATCTTGTACCCTGATCCCTTTGCATAATATTCTGTCAAAGGAGGCACAAATTGAACTAAAATTAGATTTGATTTATTTAAGGGAGAATTTAATAAATGTAACCAGTATAATCTAGTTTTCTATTTATCTAAAATCAGTACCTTGTATTCCCTTTTGGTTGCAAATGATGGAGTCGGTCAAATCTGGTCCTTTGAAAAATACTGTAGCAGCGTGCACATTTTTCAATCAAGGCACACCCATGAATAATTAAAATTTCTCTTTTTTTCTCCCCCCTTAACATTTTCTTCAATTTTGCATGGCAGAAAAGATGCACGTGAGCTGCTTTCAGCCCATTGCAGATCTGTAGCTGCTTGCTAGGAGGTGTGCAAGAGTGGGCCTAGGGATACTTGACAATTCATTAAAATCTCTGTGGGGAAGCAAATAACCTCCATTTGGCACTGCCAATGACCTACTGAGATTACAAATTTACCAGGTGGGAAATTTCCTTTTGTCCCAGTGATGGACTGTTTATATAGCGTAGCCTAAGACTATTGATGACAATTCTGCCAGGTGATGTCTTCACTGCAGCACATGAAGAATAATCGGTTACATAACATTACCTGAATTTCAACGAACCTTTCTATGCAACACTGGATTTATAAAACTGGATTCTGAGTAGCTCCTGTTTTGTTGACTCGATACGCGATGTTGAAATTCAGAGATGTAGTCGAATGGAATACTGGTATTTTGTCATTAATTTTCAACTAATTGAATGCATTTGGTCTTGTGTAATTTATTTGAAAGGAAATAATTGTAAATCAAGACTTTTCTTAATTGGAAACCCCATTTAAGTATTACTAGAAATGGTATTTGCTATACCCAAGTCCAGATCATTTATGTATAGTAAGAAGAGCAGTGGTCCTAATACCGATCCCTGGGGGACACCACTGTACATTTCCCTCCAGTCAGAAAAGCAGCCGTTCACCACAACTCTCTGCTCTCTGTCTCCCAGTGAGTTCTGGATCCGCTGCCACTGTCCCTTTTATACCATGGACTTCAATCTTTCTTACAAGTTTTTTATATGGCACTTTGTCAAATGCCTTTTGAAAGTCACTACCTCAACTGCACTACCTTTATCCCCTCTCCGTTACCTCATCGAAAAATTCTATTAGATTTGTTAGACTAGATTTGCCTTTAACAAATCCATGTTGGCTGTCCCTAACTAACTCATAATCTTCTAAGTGAAGATTTATTCTGTCCCGGATTATAGTCTCCAGGAGTTTCCCCACTCCTGATGTCAGGCACTGGCCTGGAGTTCCCAGGTTTGTCCTTCTGTCCCTTTTTGTACAGGGAGTCACATTGGCCACTCTCCAGTCCTCGGGCACCACTCCTGTGTCCAACGAAGATTGAAAAATTGTAGCCAAAGCCTCCGCTATTTGTACCCGTACCTCCCATAGTAACCTCGACTGCATCCCGTCCGGACCGGGCGACTTATCTACCTTCTGGCAGTCAACATTTTCAGTACTTCCTCTTTGTTTATTCTTATCCTATCCATTTCATCTACTCTCTCCTCCGATACTGCGGCATTTGGTGCATCCACTTCTTTTGTGAAGACAGATGCAAAGTAGTCATTCAGTACAATAAGATTTCCGCCTTGGTCCTTAATTGGCCCCACCCTACCTTCGACTAACCTTTTTATCTTGATATGTTTAAAATATTTTAGGATTCCCTTTAATGTTACCCACTTTTTCATATAATCATTTTGCCGCTCTTATTTCCTTTTTCAGTTCTCTTCTGTATTTCCTATATTCTATTTGGTTGTCTTCTGTATCTTGGGTTTGACATTTGTCATACGCCTCCTTTTTCTGCTTCATTCTAGACACAATTACCTTTGTCATCCAGGGAGGTTTGGATGTCCTACTTTTCCCTTTTGTGGGAATGTATTTGTTCTGTCCCCGAGCTATCTCATCCTTGAAGACTTCCCACTGCTCTTTAGTTGTTTTACCTGCCAATCTTTCTTTCCAGTCCACCTTGGCTCGGTCCCTTTTTAACTCACTGAAATTAGCCCTCTCCAGTTGAGTATCTTCACCTTTGATGGTTCCTTGTCCCTTTCCATATGCACTCTGAATCTAATGATGTTATGATCACTGTTGCCCAGATGCTATCCCACTGAAACCTCTCCACTTGCCCTACTTCATTCCCCAGAACAAGATCCAGCACTGCTTTCTTTCTCGTTGGACTGGAAACGTACTGATCAAGAAAATTGTTCTGTATGCATTTTAGGAATCTTTCCCCCTCCTTGCCCTTTGCGCTGTTGTTTTGCCAGTCTATGTTGGGATAATTAAAGTCCCCCATTATCACGACTCGATTGGCTTTGCATCTGTCTGAGATCTGCTTGCAGATTTGCTCATCTATTTCCTTCCCACTATTTGGTGGTCTATAGTATACCCCTACCAGCAAACAGCTCCTTTTTTGTTCCTTAACTCTAACCAGATAGATTCTGATTTGGGGCCCTCCAGCACCTCGACCCTTTCCACGGCTATAACCGTATCCTTGATTAAAATTGCCACACCCCCTCCTTTTTTTTCCTTTCCCTATCCCTCCTGAATACATGTAATGTCTGAATTAAATTACTACTCAAATTTAGATAGTCAGTGGGTGTCAGGAAAATATGTGGGATAGATGGGTTTGTTTCCTCTCTGCTCAGAATTTATTTCAGACCAAAACTGCAGTGTGTCAGGACCCGGAAGCAAAGAAGGGTTGCCTTTATGACCTAATTCAGGCTGTGCCTTTTCTACAAGTTTAAGATCAAATATGCACAGTAGGTGAGTAAAATCCCTACTATCCTTTTGAGGTGAGAAGTGTTCTGAAAGTCCTAATTTAAAACATATACTGACTGCCTACTAGGAGAATGGAGCAATTGTAAATCCTTGGTCAGTGTTGTCTTGATTCAGTTGGCAAGACTTTCATCTGAATCCAAAGGTTATGGGTTGAAGTCCCGTATTCGACGTTGAGCTCATAGTCTAGACTGAAGTTTCAGTACACTACTGGAATGGTGCTACAACACTAGTGTTAGCCAAGGTCCCGTCTGCCTGTGTCTTGACGCATGCGGAAATCCATCACCGTGCTTAAGAGTATCCAAGCCAGCCTAAGAGTTCCACATATATATTCACATTTCCCAGTTGCTGAAATGTGTACTCTGAAGGGAAGCACCCTGCTTACCTAATTATTAGGCATATGTGGGCGATAGCCAAAGTTTGGGGGTCTTGAATGCACTGGGAGTCCTACTGTCGTTCATCCAGCTAAATCTGTACAGCTAGCCATTGAGAGAACTGTTTGGCAAGCTTCCCATTACTTGTCTAGCTCTAGCTAGAACGACCCTACCCTTTGGGGCTTTGGTTTGCATATTAACAGTGCAGTGATTGTATTTGTAGGCAAATGTTTTGACGTCAGAAGCAGTATCAAATTCAAGTATTATTCAAAATAGCTCATTTTCTTTTTGCTCTTTGCTCTTAGCTTTTGTTGGGAGCCTCGCTTCCCTAATATTAAGAGTAATTTTCAATTAGCATTTCAATTACTCTTGCAATGGCTGTTTTGCAGTTGCTTGCATTTTTTAAGTTAGCAGAAACATGCAGCTTCTTTTCGAAACTATCTCCTGTATGTATATCTGACTTATGATCAGTTGAACACGTTTCCCTCTATCTGTGGTGTTAAAAAATGCTGGTCCAGTTGATAAGATTTCCATCTTCCATATAAATATGTGTGCATGCATAGTGTTTGAAAATGGTGCATTAATATATTTTTCTGTACCATTATCTGCTAGCTTGTACTTGGGTTATCTATGTATATCGTTTCACTGTCTAACCAGCATTGACCTGATTCTTGGCCGCTGTTAAGCTAATTACAGTAGAAGCAGCTCAAGAAAGTGGCCTGGTGTGTCGCGTTCTCTTCACTCCTCCCTTCCCGGCTGTTCAAATGTTCTCTCAGTTAGTGGGGGAGGGAATGCATTGGTCTCTTCAACCCATAGCTGTTTGTGGGACGCTGCTGTTTAGTCAGAGAACTTAACAAATGGAATGTAGCCTCTGAGATGTTGATCTGCATGTATTAGCAGCATTTATTTAATTAAGTAGCACTTTGGATCATTGGTATCTTAATGGCAAGCCAGAGTAAATTAATTTGGGAGACATGGAATAATTATGTAGATTACAAATTCTGAAGAATCATTTTTAATTGTTTTTTATTTTCAGTCCTTTCAGCTCTGGGGCATTGCAGGAGGTGTGGCGGGTGATATTGCAGTATTGTTGAGCAGTAAAATGTCTGCAGTATTGATTTTAACTGATCTAGCTTGATTGGGGGGGGGGGGGGTGGATATTTTATGCCTCAAGCACAGTGATTTCCAGGAGCAGAATTGTAACTCTCGGTGGCAAATAGATCGTCAATGTTACAGTTCCATTTGTGGTGTGTAAAGATCAGGAAACTATTAATCTTAATCTCTGGCCATGGTTTAATCAGCTAATCTCAACCACAGCCTTTAAGGGGTTGCTGCAATTTTGATTGTTCTGCAGTCGAGAGGAGAAATAGGCCAATCCTGCAGGAAACGAGAACAGTTGAGGATTGATGTGGCCTCTTGCTACCCACTTGGCACTCACTGCTGGGTGCATAGGGACTTGGGCAAGGTACCGACCAGAAAGCTGTCAGTGCCTGTGAATTCTGTCCCGTATAAATAGCTGCATTTAGGACATGAGGGTAAGTGGAGAAAAGCATGCTGATGATCCATTAGATAACCAGTTTGGAGTCGATTCTGATGGAATCCTGCTAGGAACATTTATGTAGCATGGTTGAAATGAGCACTGTGATCAGTGCAACTATTCATCAGTGATAGTTCATGGTTTGTCCTGTTAAATCCAGTGACTCTTAAGACAAATTCCTGATTGTCGTCTGCTAATTCCATGCAAATATACCAGTGCCTATTAGCGTGGTGGCACTGTTAGTTAAAGTAGATTATACAAATTGAACCTTGATGTTCAGTTACTTTTTAAATGTCCTTTCTCCTGTCCCTATTGCTGCTGTAGATAAAAGGTTTGTAGTCGGTCATAGATGCATTTTGTCTTGTTAAGAAGTAGTTGTGGGCAGAGTAGGAATGGGAGTTGTACTCGCATGTTGATATGACCTCTAAGGTATTATCCAGAGAATTCTTGAATTATTGCAGTTTTTGTGAATACCGACATTACGATCTATAATTATAATCTACATTTCTTTCCAAGTGCATTGCTCCAAAGTGTACACTGGGAAAATTTGACGCGTGAGGGACTGACTAACCTTTCAGAAATAAATGCAGAAAAAAAAGATGTAGCTGCTTATGTTGTGAAAGTGATGGGGTGAGGGGAAACTTAAGTGTATGTTACTGCAGTATTAAGAGATTTGTATTTAAACATCTAATCTTATATTTGAATTCCAGGCCTTAAATGGATAATTGGTTGAATAATTCTATTCTAAATGGGTAATAACATGATAATTGTTTTTAAAAAAATATTATCTCAACAGTGCTTGCAGTACTAAAGAGGCTATAGACCCAAACAGTATGAGAACAGAATGTTGGAGCTTCACACTATCTGAACAGCTATTGTTGCTTGGAGATTTTGGTGATCCAAATAGCCATTTTCAGTCATGCTTTTTAGCCGTAAAAACATAGGAACCATATGGCACAGAAGAAGGCCTTTTGAGCATTGAATATTTTTCTGTAGGTATATTTCTTTAACGTGAACAAATAGTATCTAGCTAAAAGTGTGTGTGTGTGTGGTGGGGAAGAGGATCCCTAACTCATTTTTATTGTTCTGCAGGTTTAAAATATTCACTTAACAAATATGTAAAGATTCTGAGTCTAAATAAATTTGAGAACTTCTTCACTCAAAGGGCGGTGAATGTATGGAACTCGCTACCCCAAAGGGCTGTTGACGCTCAGTCCTTGAACATATTCAAGACTGAGATAGATAGATTTCTTATTGCAAAAGGGATTAAGGGATATGGGGGTAAGGCAGGGTCAAGTTATTAGCTGGAGTTAGATTAGAAGATCAGCCATGATTGCAGGGCAGGCTCGAAGGCGTACTCCTGCTCCTACGAAAAAAAGGAAAAAAAAGAAAATATATAAAAATGTTTATTTTGTTTGCAGGGTCTACTGGATAAGTACTTAATTCCCAATTCCACTACCGCTGAGAGCAAAGTCTTCTACTTGAAGATGAAGGGAGATTATTACCGATACCTTGCAGAAGTCGCTGCAGCAGAAAATAAAAAACGTAAGTTTTGTTTTTTATGTCATGCTTTGCATGGAACATTATACTTTTAGTACAACATTAATACTTCACAGTTGCAGAACGTGTATATGATTGGCCTCGTGATGAATTTCTTAAGTTTTTTGAGGTACAAAGGAGTCACTTTCCCTCATGGGGGAAGGATTAAATGGGGGTCACAATTACAAGCAACAGATTGCCTGAATAACATTTTGGCTGCCAAGAGTGTGTAGAATTGAAAGGGAGGAGGGGAGGGGGCTAGAGAGAGGATATCTAGTGAGTTGCTTAGAATTTTACTTATCCCATGTGAGCAGGACTACTTCGAAAGAATGGGTATTTACTGGGACTCTACCCAGCGTGAAGGGCGCTATGTAAATACAAGTTGTTGTATTGTTTCTCAGCCTTGTATTGTGTTTTTTTTCCCCCCATAGAAACTGTCGAGAATTCCCAGACCTCATATTCAGAGGCATTCGACATCAGTAAGAAGGAGATGCAGCCCACACACCCCATCCGGCTAGGTCTTGCTCTCAACTTCTCAGTATTCTACTACGAAATCCTGAATTCTCCTGAGCAAGCCTGCGCACTGGCCAAGACGGTAAGTTTTCTGTTAGCAAAGGCAAAACGCTGCAGGTGTTGCAAATCTGAAACAAAAACAGAAATGGCTAGGAACACTCAGTAGGTCAGGCAGCATCTATGGAGAGAGGAAAGTGACTTAACGTTTCAGGGCGATGAACCTTTCGTTCTTATGTACAGTGGAAAATAAGCTGGTCATTTTGATTGTCCTCATTCTATAGTACTTGTAGACCAGACATTTCACATTGTGATTTTTAGTATTTTACAATGTGATATACAGACTGTATCTCAAAGTATGACAATTTTACAGACGGAACTTGCCATAGTTATACAATGCATTATTATTGCCCCTTTTGTATTAACTTTTTGGGGGGATTTTGCACCTTTCTTCAGGCATTTGATGAAGCGATCGCAGAGCTAGATACACTCAATGAAGACTCCTACAAAGACAGCACACTCATAATGCAACTACTCCGAGATAACCTGACGGTGAGTGAAAATATTCAAACAATAGTTGTGCTGTGAGGTAATGTAGAGTCAGGCAATCACAATAAACATTGGCTGGAGAGAGACTAATAAACCCTCATGAACAAATTCTAATGTACTATGGAGCCTTAAAACATTAGCAAGTAATTCAAAGTAATTTTTGCCATTTATACCTTTTTGAAATAAATTAATAATAATAATCCTTGCGTTTGATATAGCACTTTATCACGTCTTCGAGACGTCTCAAAGCGCTTCACAAAATATACTGTAAAGTGAATTAATTGACTATAGTTTGTGGGTGGAATCGGAAAATTACTACACAGTATGATGTGTAAAGGTAATATTTTCCAAGCTCCAAGTTAACGTATTCTATTTTCTCACAGTTATGGACATCAGACAACACAGCAGATGATGCCAATGGTGGAGAAGGCGAGAACTAACTGCACACACAGGAGGACACGCTCTCCACTCCTCTTTTACATGTCTTCATTCCTTAGTGTTCCACTGACAATGAGTTCCTCCAGGAAAGGAATTTCTCAATCACCAATCCTGAATAGATGCACATGTGAATGCCACAATTTAGCCTATGAAAAATCTGCAGCTTGGAACAAATGCCATTCCTCAGCTTTCTTTTGCTAATTGTTCTGACTTTGTGGTGTGCAGTCGGTGCGCCTGCTACACAAAACAGCAGAGATTAAACTCGCAACCGGCGCATTTGTGAATAAGTTGATGTAGGTCCTTTTTGGTTTGCAATGGAAGTTCATGATTTGCCAAGAGCATCTATTATAATGAGTGGGGGAACAGGAGAGAGAGAAAAATTATATCCCAAAACATTTATATATTAAAAAAGTGTTTGAATAGCGCTTAATACATTTGGCGGCTGGCTCTTAAAGACCTCTGTTTGATTGCTTAGGGTCGGGGTTTGGTCCTTGCGTACTCCTGACATTTACCAGATAATGCAAGCTTCTCCTTCCTGCCCAAAGCAAATGTTCATCAAGGTTTGAGAGTCGAGGTCTTGGAACTGAAGATGATCAATATTTATTAAAACGTGGCTTTTGCAGCTGCCGAGCCACCTCGCGGTGTCGGCTCTGGCTTCCCAGCTGGCTGCCTTGACAGTTGAGTCCCATGACTGCCTTTCATTCCCAACCCACTCGCAGAGTGAGGTTTTGACTGTTATACAGAGATTGAGAAGCCCAATGGCAGTGAAATGTTGCATTAGTCTTCCCCCACCCCCTCCCCCAGGAGGCTACTAGCCTTGTTTTGGTTGTTTGGGTGGAGGTGGGGGGAGAGGGGGGGAGAATGGTATATTGGAAAAATGGGGAAATCTGTTTAAAGGTGTACATTCAAAACAAGTGTCCCTAACTAATTAATTGTGAATAACTTTTGCCCTTCCGGCTTTCTGCTCATATCTGACTTTATGAGACTGCTGGGTGGATTACTGATCTTTCTCCACCTATTCAGACCGATCTGCCCTATTTGATACCAGCCGAAGTCCAATTTTCTATTTTTGCCCGACCAAATTTGTTACCCTTGTCTGTGCGAGCAGTGACATTTCACACCAAAGTTGGGCCTGAAAGAACAGACTAGATTACAGTAATTGGAACTAAGGGGGCCAACTAATTTCAGTTGGGTTAATGGAAGAGGTTATCATCTGTACAGAATATTCACCAAAATCTAGTCTGGTTGATTCTCAAAATATAAATATATCACACAGCCATGTCTGGTAGCTGACTGCAGGTTGTGCGTTTTCAGTGTCAGCTCATGCAGTGTAGATACTATGTGGCCTTTTATCAAAACTACCACTTGTTTTATTAGCTATTGGTTCAGTTCCAGATCAATAAAGTGCTATGTTCCGACTCACCACAATATTTGTGACAGGGCGGGGTGGGGGTGGGGGGGGACAACAAAACAGATTGGATTTAATGAACTTGAAGGGACCTACGGTGTCAGGTTTTGACATTAGTTTTGTCATGGAAATATTGGCAGTATTTAATCCAGCACTGTGCTGTATTCTTATTCTATATATGTAAAATTTTAATGAAGGATTTACCCTATTTTTTGTTTTCAAAGTTTGAAGCTGGTAACTGAAAGTGATATGCAATGCAAATAAAACATTCTTCACTATTCAATCCTTTATTTCCTTTTCTATTGACTGTTCTGATGGTGGATTGTTGTATTTTATTGACTGGATATTTTATTGACAGGTTGACTATTGACAAAATACATGTATTCAAACTTGAAATTGATATTCTAGGGGTTTTGCTAATGCCATAGCACAAATGTAAACTTAAAAATTCAGAAATGTACACTTACACTTCTTTGTCATCCAGGTGTCTTGACACGTGCAGGAACCCATTGCCCTCCAAACCACACTTAATTCCACACGTGCGCCACTTATACTGGGCTTTTGATTTTGGAACTAGTTGAATAGCAATGACTGGAGTACAATTGTTTTTAATATCAGAATTAGTTTTGTACCAAATATGCAAATAATGGGGGGAAGAGACATGGGGTAATACGATCAGCTAGTAAGCTGCCCTTTACCACTGAAGTCTAGCTCGGCTGATTGGAATACTGTTATCATTTCTCTTTGTTGGCTGTAAGAACTTCTATGAAATGAGTTTGTGAAGTCTCAACCCAATTTATAGACTGCACAGGCTTACAGCACAACATTGGCCTAATTTAACATATATTGGCAGTCGTAAAGCAGAGAGAACAAAGGATTGACTTATGTAAGAAGAGCAAATGTCACACTGATGCATTTGGGTGGGGCCTTCTGCTGGGGTAAGTAAGGCACATTGTTTGAGCAGAATGCGGCTTTAAATTGCAGCGGGTTGTGGGATGCCTGACCTGGGAGTGTTTAATGCTTGGTGGTTGAAATAGGAGGGTGTACTATTTCCCCAGTATTGATCTATTAGTTTCAGGAATGCATGACAATACAAAACATTAAATGCATCGGCTTACTGACTGACTGTTTCAATTGAGGTTTGTGCACGCCAAATGGAATTTCCTCTATTCACTGCAACGAGAGACACAATGTTCAAAGTTTGCTGCATTACTACAGCACTGAACCGAAACCACGGCTCCAGAAATGTGTGTATGTTGTTGCGTACTCAAACACACAACACACAGGTATGGTTTAAAATAGGTGAAGGACAAAGCAGTAAGTAAACAAGAAATGTACAGGGTCAATGTTCCTTTCGTGATTTCAAAGCCCGCAACTGTTTTTTACAGTATAGGTTATTAATCCATCATTAAACTTGTTTATTACTCAGTTTAGTGGCTGAGATTACCAAAAAAAAAGTTGCATTGATATAGCGCCCTTCACGCAGGATAGCTCCAATATGTCTGCTTTTATGCACCTTCGCTCATGAAGGTTGTTTGTCAAGGTGCCAAGGCATTCACAGTGCGCTTCTGTAAAATGGTGCAGGGTGGAGCTGAGCTCAGAGTCCAGCATTCTAGGCCTTGGATTAATTGTTCCTGGAGGTGAGAGTCAGCAGTCTGGGGGGAGAGAGGCAGTGACGGTGGCAGGTGATATTGCGGAGCTGAGGGAAAGGAGTGCGAGTGAAGAGCTCTGGATTCAAGGACTGAAGGATATTTGGGGGTCAAACAAGACATCGAATCGCTGTACCAGCTCCGTGGATAAGTCAGAGTGTAGCTCGACTCGCGCCCTTGTCTCTCCCCCCCCCCACCCCCGACCAAAGATACAATAAAAATAAGCCTTATATTTGATGTACAGTATATTGGCTTGTGTAAGTTATCTGCACATATATAATAAAGTGGATGATAAATACAGTAGTTTAATACACAGTAGTTATATTTGGGGAATATATATTATTTGGGAATAAAAGGATCTCAAGCACAACATACACACGTTACAGCCATCAATTTAAAAGCTGTTAGGTTCCTGCTCAATACAAGTGGAAAAACCAATAGTGGCACCTACTGGCTGGTCACACCTGATTGATAGTCTACAAATGCTGCTGCAGATGTAAAATGGTCCTCTGACATCAGAGTCATGTGCAATATAATAATAATAATCTTCGCATTTGATCCGGCGCCCTATCACATGGTTGAGACGTCTCAAAGCGCTTCACAGAATATACTGTAAAGGGGATTGACCGATATTTTGTGGGAACGCAGCAGGCAATTGCGCACAGCAGCGTCCCCACAAACAGCCGTGGATTGAGTGACCTATTTATTTATTTACTTACTTATTTATAAAAGCTATTCTATTTCTTTATTTACTTAAGGAATTCCTGGGTGGGACGAAACGTTCGGCGAGTTTCCTTATTCCACACACCTGTTTACCAGCAGTAAATAGGAACCCGGTTATTAGTCGATTGGCAGATCGCATTTCCAGGGGGTAATAATCATTTCTAAAAAATAAACATATAAAAATGATGGTTTGGTCTCTTCAACCCACGGCTGTTTGTGGGGACGCTGCTGTGCGCAATTGGCTGCTGCGGTTCACCCACAAAACATAGTCGTTACACTTTTACAGTATCATCTGTGAAGCGCTTTGAGACGCCTCAAAGACGTGATAAGGCGCTGCATCAAATGCCAGAATTATTAGTATTATCTGCTCACAAACAGCCAGACAGAGACAGACTGAGGGAGAGACAGAGACAGACAGAGGGAGAGACAGACAGAGAGGGAGAGACAGAGACAGACAGAGGGAGAGACAGACAGAGAGGGAGAGACAGACAGAGACACACAGAGAGACAGAGACAGACACACAGAGAGACAGAGACAGACACACAGAGAGACAGAGACAGACACACAGAGAGACAGAAAGAGGGAGAGACAGACAGAGAGGGAGAGACAGACAGAGAGGGAGAGACAGAGACAGACACAGAGAGAGACAGAGACAGACAGAGGGAGAGACAGACAGAGAGGGAGAGACAGAGACAGACACAGAGAGAGACAGAGACAGACAGAGAGGGAGAGACAGAGACAGACAGACAGAGACAGACACAGAGAGACAGACAGAGACAGACAGACAGTCAGACACAGACAGACAGAGACACAGTGCAGAGGGCGGGACACGCCCCGAGCGGTCGCTGTGATTGACAGCGCTGCAGCCAATCAGGAGCCGCGGCGATCGGAAAATGTAACAGTGAGTGGCGGCGGCGGCCAATGGGGAGCGGCGGCGGCTGTGCGCGTGCGCCTCGGAGTCACACCGGGAAACATGGCCACTTACCCTTATGGCTCTGTGAGTGTGGGGGAGAGAGGGGGGGAGTGAGTGTGGGGTAGAGAGGGGGGAAGGGGGGAGAGGGGGAAGGGGGGAGAAGGGGGAAGGGGAGAGGGGGAGTGAGTGTGGGGGAGAGAGGGGGGAAGGGGGAGAGAGGGGGGAGTGAGTGTGGGGTAGAGAGGGGGAGGGAGAGGGGGGAAGGGGGAGAGAGAGGGGGAGTGAGTGTGGGGTAGAGAGGGGGGGGGAGAGGGGGGGAGAGAGAGGGGGAGTGAGTGTGGGGGAGAGAGGGGGGAAGGGGGAGAGAGGGGGATGAGTGTGGGGGAGAGAGGGGGGAAGGGGGAGAGAGGGGGAGTGAGAGTGGGGGAGAGAGGGGGAAGGGGGAGAGAGGGGGGGGAGAGAGAGAGTGAGTGGGAGAGAGAGGGGGAAGGGGGGGAGTGAGTGGGGGGGAGAGAGGGGGAAGGGAGGAGAGAGGGGGGGGGAGAGAGGGGGGAAGGGAGGAGAGGGGGAGTGAGTGTGGGGAGAGGGGGGAGGGAGGAGAGGGGGAGTGAGTGTGGGGAGGGGGGGGGAGGAGGGGGAGTGAGTGTGGGGGAGAGAGGGGGGAAGGGTGGGAGAGAGAGGGGGGAGAGAGGAAGAGGGAGGGAGTGAGTGTGGGAGCGAGGAGGAGGGGGGAGGGGGGGGGGAGAGAGGGGAGGGGAGGGGAGGGAGGGAGGGAGTGTGGGAGGAGGGGAGGAGGGGGAGAGAGGAAGAGGAGGGAGTGTGGGAGAGAGGAGGAGGAGGAGGAGGGAGAGAGGAAGAGGAGGGAGTGTGGGAGAGAGGAGGAGGAGGAGGGAGAGAGGAAGAGGAGGGAGTGTGGGAGAGAGGAGGGAGGGAGGGAGAATGGAAATGGAGAGTGTGTCTGTAACTGTACCAGCACTGCCTCACCCTGGGGGTGGGGGTGGGGGGGGCTCAGTGATGAATGGGGTTGAAGTGAGAGGCTTAGAGGGAGGCCAAGTGACCTGTGTGTGTGTGTGTGTGTCTGTCTCCCTCTCTCCCTAACATTCCCTGAGCCCCAATGAAGTGCCTGAGTGTGATATTCCCTCCTGGTAAATGTCAGGAGGTAGATGTGTGGGGGGGGCAAAAAAAAAGAGGTGGGGGAATAAGAACAGGCAGAGAGAGGGAGCTTCTTGTCTTAGGATCTGAGGAAGCAGAAACTCTGGCATCAGGAAGCCTCACCGATTAGGAACCCCCCCACCCCTCCCTTTTTGGGATGGCGTGTTGCTGGTTTCTCGGGTGGCGGGGCGGGGTGGGGCGGGGCGGGGGAGAGAACCGGACACGCAGCGAGCCGGTTAGCTGGACGTCCAGTCAGGCGCGGCACCTGGGCTCAGTCCGTCGATTTGACGGTAGACTTTAATTAGTCGTTGGCCACACGGTGTGTTTTCAGACGGGTTGTGGTGGTGTGTAAGGCCCGAACAGGAACTGACTCGCTCTTGTTATCGTCGTCTGTTGCTGTGCGTTGACTTGATCTTTCGTGATCGAGCTGTGGGGGGGCGGTGGGGGAGGGGGGTGGGGGGCGGTTTAGGTCGCGGTTCCGGTCGCTTGTGACTAAACCCACGGTTTTGCTGACTATGTCCCTCTCATCTCAGAACTTCCCTGGGGCGTCAGGCCCCGCACCGGGAGCTCCGCCTGGGGGCTACTTCCCCAGACCCCCCCAGGCCGGGGGGCATTACGGGGGCCCGCAGGCCGGAGGTCAGTATGGAGGGCCGGCTTTGGGGAGCCAGTATGGAGGCCAACAGGCGAGTGGTCCTTACGGAACAGCAGGGGGGCAATATGGCAACCAGGCCCCGGGGGCACCGTACCGCACAGCTCCGCCCGGGCACTTTGCAGCCTCTGCTCAAGGCGGTCACTACGGGGCCTCGGCTCCAGGGGCCCCGTATGGAAGTGCGTCTTCAGCGAGATCCTACGCAGGCTCAGCACCAGGAGGTCCCTACGGAGGACAGACGTATGGGATTCCACAGCAAGGACCATACGCATCAGGGGCCCCTTCAGCTGGTAAGTGTCGGGAGAGAGTGCGTCCTGGAATGTGGCTCGATTTCAGCCCCAACCCACACTCTGCCCACCAGTCTCGCCCCCTCCAAGCCTTGGCTCTTGCCAACCTGCTCTTGTGCTCTGCCTGAGACCTACCTGTGCCATATATACATATATATATATAAATCCTTGCATTCGATACAGCGCCTTATCACATCATTGAGACGCTTCACAGAAATTCAGTTGACTGTGTATGTATCTGTGTCGAGGCATGTTGGCGAACACAAATATCAGGCACTCAGTAACACAATCACATTTACAAGTGTGTAAACATTGCAACAGGAGAAGAAACCTTTTCAGGGACTGTTGCACCTTTTGAATATCATTTGTCAAGCACTGCAACTTGATAACATTACAGCGAGTTTGCCTTTATATCCGCACAATAGCAACATTAGAATCCGAATGGTGTTGCAGAGCAAAGCCATTGTTTAATACCCAAGGGATGAGCCCAAAAGCTGTGTCGTAAAATATCTCTTCCAAAGAGTGGACAGGTTCGAGCTTTTTTCTCTCTCTCTCTGGCGTTTGAGAGAGGCGACCTGATAGAGACTTTTTGAAAGTCTGACAGGGTTTTGTTAGCAGAGATAAATAGGGTCTTTCCACACGTGTATATCCTGTGAAGCTTTGAGACATCTCGAAGACCTGATAAGGCGCTATATCAAATGCAAGGATTATTATTATCGTGTTCCACTGACCATGCGTGGCCCTGGTGCAGTTGGTGTCCCAGCAGGTGTGGACCCTGAAGCCTATTCCTGGTTCCACTCGGTGGACGCGGATTCCAGCGGATACATCTCCATGAAAGAGCTGAAACAGGCGCTTGTCAACACCAACTGGTCAACATTCAATGATGAGACCTGCTACCTGATGATCAGTGAGTTTGGCACCTACTGTGATTGAGTTAAACCTATCGTGTGAGAGCCTAATAGAATAATACAATACAACCCAATACAACCTTGCTTGGCGAAAGGTTCAGTTTGCCAGTTTATTGCAAGTTCACGTCCCAGGCACAGTGACTGTATAAGATATTAAATAGCACAACATCGGGAAAAAAAATCTTTTGTACTTCCTACGAAAAAAAATGAATGCATTGTGACCATAGTTTGGGTGCCTGATTGGAAAATGTGTGTTTTCCCCCCTTTCCAGACATGTTTGATAAAAACAAAATGGGTAAGATCGACGTGTATGGGTTTTCTGCGCTGTGGAGATTCCTGCAGCAGTGGCGTAACATGTTCCAGCAGTTTGACCGAGATCGATCGGGGAGTATAAACGCTCAAGAACTACAGCAAGGTGAGGACGGGAGGATGGCTTGACTCAGCTTGTTCCAGTCCTTCATGTTGATGTGTTTATATGGCAAACAGTATGTGTAACTAAGATCTTAACTCAACATTTCTTGGGTGAAGCAGAGACTTGAGTTACTTTACCAGGGATCCACACAATGGGGTCGAGGGTAAAACCTACCAAGAATAGAGGGGAACCAAGAAGACAATGTTAGCGAGCAACTTGGGAGAATTAATATTAATAAAGAAATGGTTTTAGGTAAATTGTCAGGTCTTAAGACTGATAAATCCCCTGGACCTGATGGCCTACATCCTCGGGTTTTAAAAGAGTGGCTACTGAAATAGTGGATGGGTTGTCTTTGACCTTCCAAAATTCTCTGGATTCCAGAACGGTTCCCATTGATTGGAAGATTGCAAACGTGACACTACTATTTAAGAAGGGTGGGAGAGAAAAGATGGGGAACTATAGACCAGTTAGTCTGATATCAGTGGGAGGGAAAATTCTTTAGTCCTTAATTAAAGATGTTGTTATGGGATTCCTGGAAGACCATAACAAGATTAGGCAGAGTCAACATGGGCAGGTAATTAGAGTTAGGTTAGAAGATCAGCCATGATCTTATTGAATGGCGGGGCACAGGCTCGAGGGGCCGAATGGCCGACTCCTGCTCCTAATTCTTATGTTCTTATGTATCATTACGCAAAATAGCATGATTTAGATTCGGCTATTTATTCTGTCTAATCCCACCGCACTTATCATTTTCTTCGTAATGTTATTATATATTTAATTGGATTGTTGCCACATCTTAATTAGGCTATAAGGTGAATGGGCAGAAGTGTGGCGGATACAGTTCAGTGTAAGCAAATGTGAGGCTTTAAACAACAACAAATTACAGTTGTAATGCGCCCTTCACGTCGGAAAGACTCCCAGGGCCCTGGATAATCAGGGGGTTCAGACCCGAGCTGGGAGTTGGGGTCAGGAGAGGGTGGAAGGAGGATGGGGTGTGTGTGAAAACTGGTGAAATGGAGAATTTCTTGGGGTGGGGGGTAAGGCAGATAAACCAAGGGGCTTGGGAACGCCTTTGTTGTATCTAATGTGGCTTTCTCTCCGTTTCCTTTTCATCCCAGCGCTCTCTCAGATGGGGTATAACCTCAGCCCACAGTTCACCCAGTTTCTCGTGTCCCGGTTTGCCCAGAGACCCACCCAGCCCACTGTCCAGCTGGACAGCTTCATCCACATCTGCACCCAGCTGCAGAGCACGAGCGAAGCCTTCAGGGAGAAGGACACCAGCCGTTCCGGAAACATCCGGGTCAGCTACGAGGACTTCCTGACGCTGGCTGTGTCCCGCATGCTATGATCTGTCGCCAGGGCAGCCACCAAGTGAGTTTAGAGAAAGAGAAGAAGCTGGTTTTACATTCCTACCGATCAGTGGATTAAAACACTTGATTTCTTTATAAACTATAACACACACAGGGAGATACACACACGGGACACACACACAGGGAGACACACACACAGGGAGACACACACACACACAGATGCACACACGTGTGCACACACACAAGAAAAATAATCAGGAACTAATATAGATAATAGGGTCACTTCCGCCAATTTTTTTGCCACCAACTATGGATCAGTTTTTTGCCTTCAGCGGCTTTTACACTTGTACTTTAGTGAAGTAATTGACAGACCTGCCAAATCTCCCCAACAAATACGTTGGTTTCGATTTAAATTGTTCGAAGCCCTGTTGCCACGAGAACGCTCAGTTTGCACAAAAGCGACTTTAGTGCTAAGTTACGGGACAACGACTCCGGACAGAACATTCGGAAAGCTTCACAAAGTATCCGTGGCTTTGAGGTCTATGGGGTTGCTTTGGTTGAACAACCAAATTCCCAGAAGGTAGAGCCTGCTTTTGAAACGTAAATTAATCTTGTGAATACAGTAGCGCTGTGTATGATGAGTAGATTACACTCTTCTCTCTTTCCCCACCCCCCCAATTACTAAAGATATTTTCAACCATCAGCCAATGTTGACTTGGAGGCGTTGGTTGGCAAAGGGTCGAGTGCGGTGGAATTGATGTCCAGGGCTCACGACACGTCACCGTTTCAGTGACTGTTGGACAAACGCCTTTAAAGAAATAGACGATATTGATTTTCATGTGGAAATGTGCCGTCTCCTTAAGGAGGAGGGAGTTGCGGGTGAATCTGAAGTTGTTTGTCCAGCACAGCACAGCACACGTTTTATTATTGGATAAGTGCCAATTAGTTTTCACACTAAGTTGATTTGTGACCAGTAGATAAAACAATATTCTTTTGAACTGCATTGACTTTGCTCGCTCTCTTTCTCTCTCTCTCAATATATATATATGTATAGCAGCATCTCTGGACTAAAGCAGACAATATAACAGTAGTTTTTGTGAGCAGTATTGTAGATTTGCATTGACTTTTCTTATTACCATTAAAGCATGTTAGAAAGAAGGGTGTACCATATGGATTGTTTTTCACGTCGGTATGGCACAAATATTAGCAATAAAACCACGTACGTAGACATTTTACTTTCCAGAGTGCTTTGTGGAAGTTAAGGGGCCTCAACTCAGCTTGTTCCTATCATTTTTTTTAAACAAAGTAATTTAAAAACAAATTCCCGGGTTGTTTCGGGTTATTCCAATGGGGTTTGACACCCTTATTACATTTTGTGTTTCTCCTCAAACCTGCGGATAGAGACCTGATACGGGACACGCACTGAGAAGAATACTTTGCACATTGGAGCGATTTTTGCCTCCTCCTCCTCCTCCCCATATCTTCATAACATTGTTCACTGTTGCTTCAAATGCCGCCTGGTGTTCGTGTGCTCTGAGACACCGCCCGTGTTGACTTCCTTTTCTGTCAGGTACAAGTGTTGACTTCCCTTCTGTCAACTCCACCAAACGCTCAAACGTTCGTTCGCCTTTTCTTCTCTGCTTGAAAAATGCCATGGGATTCACTCGGATTGTAATCTTACTTGTTTTGCGAGTTTTTGCAATGGCACAGTCACTGGATCGAAACGCTCTCCTAAAGTGACGTCGTAGCAATGATAATAATAATCCATGCATTCACACACACCTCCAGCTGGACTGGAAAGGTTAAGACAACTTTGCAAATAAATGGAGAACAACAACTGTGGGAAATAAAGGGGGGAATCAGTCTCCCTCTGGTGGAGCCAAACAGAAAAACCTTTATAATAATCATAATAATAATGCTTGTATTTGATAGTGTCCTCCAGACGTCTCAAAGCGCTTCACAGAATATACTGTAAAGTCAATTGACTGTACATTTTGTGGGAGACGAGCAGCAGCCAATTGTGCACAGCAGTGTCCCGCAAACAGTCGTGGATTGAGTGACCACATTATTTTTTAATTTATTTTATTTTTGAAGGGATTATTACCCCTGGAAAAGCCATCTGCCAGTTGACAAAAAGCAGGTTCCTACTTACTGCTGGGTAAACAGGCGTGTGGAGTAAGGAAACTTGCCTAACATTTCGGGATTGAACCCAGGCTCTCTGGGAAGCGCTCTAACTACTGAGCTCCAGGAATCCACATATGGTACACAGTTAGAATACCGTACTTCCCAAAATAAAACAAATCCACAGATTGATCATAAAATGAATTATATTTTAATACGATAAATGGTTCCACACAGATTTCACAGGCACTAGTGTCCACTAGTATTTTTTCCCGTATGCATGTCTTGTATCTCGTGGCCATGACAGGCTATTTAACTATGAGGCACTGAGGTCCATTGAAGCACCTGCGAGTGTCCTGTTTAAAACCCTCCAGTCTTTGCTCCTCCCTTCCTCTGCAACCTACCAACCTGCCCGCTCCCTCCGATCAGCGGGCTCCGGCCTGCTCCACATCCCCAGCCTTGCCCTCCGCACCATCAGCAGTCAGGCCATCACCTTTTCTGCTCCCACCCTATGGAACTCCATCCAGGAGCCCCTTTATCTCCTTCATGGCCTGTCGAGACATCTCTTTGACCATGCCTTTGGTCACCCTCCCACCCCCATCTCCCCTCACTTGTTGTTGGTTGAAATCAAATTGATTTCAGACCACAGATCACTTGGACTTGACTGGTTCCTTAAGCTACTGAGACAACAATATTCCATTGATAACGTCCATTCTTTCTTTGAGCCTCTGGGAATCTTGAAGGTTTCTCCTTCTGCTTAACATTATATTGAGGGCAATTATCACCAACAGTGCAACCAGTGCAATCAGAGAGACAGCCATGATAACCACATATAGGCTGGAAGCCTCTTGGTTCTGAAGAGGATATGCTGAAAACAGAAATGAAAGGAAGTGGTAAGAAAATAATCCATTCAATGCATCATAAGAATGAAGCTTTGTAAACTGAAGGAAATTACTGAGCTGCCTCAATGGCTAAAGATTATCTGGTTTAACACTACCCCCCCCCAAGGTTTCTAATTCAGCAATTATTCTTTGTTTTCTTATGGGCAGAGAGACAGTCTAACACAATCGCACAAACAATACTGACCAACTCCTTGACCAGTTACGGTGAGGGAGTGTCCAATATTGTAAAGTTAAATGTTAATGGCAACGAACAATTACATTTTCGCCCACAAAATACCCAGTCAATTCATTTTATAGTACGTCCCAAAGCGCTGGACAGTCAGGGATTATAAAATAGGGAGGATTCAAATCACCCACAGTGTCTCCTCTTAATCTATCCAATGACCCCTAAATAAATGAAATTAAGTGCTTTACCTATGCCAAGGAGGTGGACTGGTCTAAGGATAGTTTGCTTGACTGCATCATTCCTTAACACAAAGGTATACTTTTCACTGAGGCTTGTATTGTTTCTTGCCATGATACTCTTCAGTAAGTACAGATTGTCGGTGGTTTGTTGGTAAACAGTTTCAGACAAAACAGGCTCAAGCTTCTCTTCCCCGCTGTACCACAGCACATCAGCCTTTGGGTAGCCTTCAGACTCGAAGCTCAAAATGATGCTGGGTGGATTGTGCCTGATCATCAGATTTGGCTCCGTGTAATAAGCTGTTGGAAATAAATTGTTTGTTAAAGCCGTGTCAGCCTCCGGGAGGAAGCTCGTGACAGTAAATGTGTTTGTAATGTTGGCTCATTAACTGTGGCATCGTTTGGGCTGATATATCGAGTTAGTGGGTTAGTGATCACCATTCCCCACTTCAACTGATTACAGGGCTTCCGACAATCTATCTCTGGGAGTTTCCGTGTGCAGGTGGGAGGCCTGGAATTCTCAGTTGGGTTTGGAGACTGAAGCACGGTGATGGGTTTCCACGTGCGTCAGACACCCGGCCGACATGTGGGACCCAGGGAACTAGATCACTGCTTTACACGGGGGCTTTCGAAGGAGGGCAGGAGGGAGGGAGGGAGCGAGGGAAGGGATACATTTTTACGAGAAGAAAAAAGACATTTATCTACCAGCAAATTGGACTGAGAGAGTTCCTTCGTCACTTTCCATGAGAGTACTGACGTGACACTTGTATTGTCCAGCGTCGCTTGGCCTCACTCCTTGGAGTTTTAGGGAAATGTTTCCGTGTTTAAACTGGTCCGGAAACAGACTCGTTCTCCCCGAATACTGGGCGCTCTGCAGTTTGAGTTGGTCTGATCCGTAGTAATAACTGTGGACCAAAGCATTGCTCCCCATGTGCAGCCATTGGATTGTGATGTGATCGAGAGGTTCATCGCCAGTCACGTTGAACGCACACTGCAGCAATGCGGTTTCTCCTCGGATAATTGTCTGTGGCATTTTTGAGACTCTGACCTCCAAGCCAACTGCACATACAGAAACACAATACATTAAGAGATAGTAGTAATAATTAGAATAATCCTGGCATTTGATACAGCGCCTTATCATGACTTCAAGACGTCTCAAAGCTCTTCACAGAATGTACTGTAAAGTGAATTGACTGTATATTTGTGGGCGAAACGCGGCAGCCAATTGCGCACAGTAGTGTCCCCACAAACAGCCGTGAATTGAGTGACCAAATTTTTTTTTAAGTATTTATTAACCCCGGAGAAACGATCCGTCAATCAACTAACAACCGGGTTCCTACTTATTCCTAGGCAAACAGAGGCGTGTGGAGTAAGGAAGCTTGCCCAACATTTCGCCTTGCCCCGGGAATCGAACCCAGGTCTCCCGCTTGCGAAGCCAGTGCTCTAACCACTGAGCTACAGGACTCCACACA
Organism: Callorhinchus milii; assembly: GCF_018977255.1. Taxonomy (NCBI): domain Eukaryota; kingdom Metazoa; phylum Chordata; class Chondrichthyes; order Chimaeriformes; family Callorhinchidae; genus Callorhinchus; species Callorhinchus milii. The sequence goes on from NW_024704751.1 coordinate 11,524,498, forward strand.
AAGACATAAAAGGTGCTTTATCAAACACAATCTAATGAACTAATAGATCAAAATTATGAAAATATTAAACACTTACCAGTAACTAGGATTTGTCCCAACACAACGAAAAGGCAGTTAAAAACCCACATTTTCTATATCCTGTAAAATAGAAACATTAAAGACACTCATAAATGTACTTGTTGGACATTCGTCCTGAAGACAGTTTCCTGAGTGGCTGTGCTCCCAACACAAAGCATTCAACAACAACAACAAGAAATACAGTGCCCTCCATGCAGTGTAGCGTCTCAGAGCGCTTAGGGCATTGCAAGCTGAAATTCCACCCGGTCTTAGCCTGTGAAACCACTTGCCTTGAAATGTAGGATTGTGATTGAAAATATAAAAATAAATATAATAACAATCCTTGCATTTGTTACAGTGGGAAAAAAGCCGGTGTTTCTTCCTCTTCGATCGTGCTTATGGTCACCTACCCTTTTCCCCCCAGCTAAGCGCACTGAGACACTGTCCCCGCAAAAGACCTTTGACTAAATAAGCGTCCCAACATCTAAAATCTAAGCAGACTCTTCTCAATCGTCCTCTTTCTGAGAAAGCGAGTGGATCTGCGACGAAACAATTGTTTCAGCAGTGACCCACAAACAGTTGTGGATTGAGAGACCAAATGTTTTTTTAATGGACTATTATCCTCTGAAAAACAATCTGCTTATCAACTAACAACCTGGTTCCTACTTAGGTAAACAGAGGCGTGTGTGGATTAAAAGAAACTTACCCAACGTTTTGCTCTGCTCAAGAATCAAACCCAAGTCTTCTCACTTGCGAGCGAGTGCTCTAACCACAAAGCTACAGTACTTTTCAAATAAGCGATTATTCAGGAAGTTCACTGTACAACGAACATCTCAGCAAATAAAATCACCACAAACCCAAGTTCCAATGATGTGAAAAAAATATTCTCTTTTCTATTCCCTGCTCTTCGGTCTCCCAACTCTCTTCTTCCATTCCCAAACTTTTGTCACTCAATAAGTTTGAGGCATTTTCACCAACGAAACAAAACAGAATGAGGTACAGTGAAAATAACTTTTAGAACCCGTTAAAGCCGACGGGAGCAGCTGAGTTAAAAGGAAACTAGTAATAAACTCTTTGCAGAGTGGTCAGAATGCGTGCAAAGTAACTGAGTGCTTACCATGTCACTTCTCTCCTCAAACGTTCCACTGTGATAAAATGCTGTCGTTTTACACATGTACTGACAGGAACTTGAACTAGGAAATCCTTTTAAGGGTAAAAGAGAGGGTGAGGCCAAGAGAGACACTTATCATGAAGTAGGTTAATAACCACCTCAGTTATTGGACTCTCACTCTCTGCATACCTTGCAGCAATTTTTGTAACTGGCTCGTGTTTTCGGGGTGAACTCGGGGTTATTTGGGGGAATTTCCCAAAAATCATACCCGTTGGGTGTGGAACCTGTGAGAGACCCTGTGGTTGTTTCAGTCAACTCGTTGCCCTTTGATCTTCCTCGCCCACAGTCCTGAGGAGATTGTCGCTTGGAAACTCAGCAACACAGGACTGATATTTCAGGTTTCTGTGCGAGACTGATACTGACGCCTTGTCACGTCGGTAACGTCAGCCGAGGGATTCATGAAAGCCGACACACATTGAAATGCAACAATCAGAGTGTGAGGTCACAGTGGTTGCTATGACCAGGCAACACCGAGAAAGACTTTGCTTGATTAGTTTTCATGGTAACCCAGGAGAGAAACCCGATTCACAGCGAAAGGGATTTTGATCGACAGCCAAACCTGTGTTTCTGGGCGGCCACAATATCTGATGAAAGGGAGACTGATTGATTGACTGACTGACTGACTGACACGATTGATTAGCGATTCCCATCTTAAAACAGCCCCTGTGAAGACTCTCCTGATATCCGACCGGTTTCAGGTCAATAAGTGATCCTTCTGTGACCCGCTGTGCCATGTGACTAGTCGCTATTGATGCATAACTGCTATCCTAAGCCGGTAAGTTACGGCACTAATTCTGATCAATACACTACACTGCCGCCCGCATTACTGACCCGGACCAAACTCTGTCCCTACGTCTCACCAGCTCTGGCCCAGGCTTCACTGGCTGCCCATCACTGACCGGATCAACTTCAAGATCCTCTCACTCTCGTGGTCAAATCCCTTCACTCTCTGGCACCTCCCTCCCTTCCTCCCTCCCCGGCCTCCTCACTCCCCAATCCACCACCCGACTCCTCCGCTCGACTGGCACCGTCCTCCTGCTCATCCCTCGCTCCCTCGGCCCCACCATCGGAGTTCGCGCTTTCAGCCACTACGCCCTGAAACTCTGGAACGCTCTCCCTCAATCCCTCCGCCTTGTCCCCTCTCCCCACTTTCAAGTGCCGCCTGAAGACTTTACTGTTCGACCGTGCTTAAGGCCACCTCCTCCTCTCCCCCACCCGCGGCTCGGAGTTAATGACAATAAATAAATATAAATATGCCAATAAATCTGCTTTGACTCAGCAGATTCTCAAATTCTCAAGACTGTTGACGATTGCGGTTGATAATTATTGATTGCGGCTCTTTAAGCATTACCTAAGGCTTGTTGCCAAAAATATGGTTATAATCACTGTAAAAGACCTGAAATTCAGCTAATTCTCATCGCCCTCTGGTGTGTTAGATATTTGGGTTTTAATCCTTTACTAAGTTCTGCTTCTTTACCAAAGTGAAGCAATTAATAACTTCAGTAAAGTACATGTATAATATAATAATAATCCGTGCATTTGATATAGCCCCTTATCACATCTTCGAGACGTCTCAAAGCGTTTCACAGAACATACTGTAAAGTGTAGTGACTGTAATATTTTGTGGGCGAAACGTGGAAGCCAATTGGGCACAGCAGTGTTCCCACAAACAGTCGTGGATTGCGTGATCCAATTATCATTATTATTAATATAACATAATAGTTTTCTCAGTCTCAATCAATTGTAACTGTTTCTGATCGGCACCTGAATTTCATTTAACCTTGAACTTGTTGTGGTTTGTCTCCTGGTGGATGGACAACAGTATTCACTGTGACTGAGAGGGACATGGAGGTGTCCTACAGCCAGTGTACAGATGGGGGTAACTGGAGCGAGCTGCCAGAGGTGTCATTGAGGCAGGTGTTCCGCTGGCTCGGAGATCAGGACCGGGTGCGAGCGGCGATGGTGTGTAAATGCTGGTACCACGTCATGCATTCTCCAGCTCTCTGGAGATCCAGGACATTCACCTTCTGTGGCAGACCCTCCAAGTACCGCCGGGCAGAGTACGAGTCCGCCATCTGGTACGCCAAGAAGTTTGGCCGGTACCTGGTCAACTGCGAGATCAAGTTCATGAACCCCTACAATTCCCTGCTGACCAGGCGCTTCCAGATCACCATGAGGAGCTTCCTGGCTCGTTTAGGCAACGAGAACAACCGGCTCAAGTCCTTCACCATCCAACACCTGGAGCTGGACCGTCTGGTGTGGAGCTCGTCTGTGAGGAATGCCTTCCTCAAGGTAATAATTATTGGAATATCAATAGTAATAATAACAACAATAATAGTAATAATGATAGTAATAATAGTACACGTCTAAAATCTAAGCAGACTCTTCTCAATCGGTTCATGAGCTTGAAACATAGAGCAATTCTCTCACTTCCTCTTTCTGAGAAAGTGAGTGAATTTGCGAGGAAACAATTGTGACTGTCTGTAGTACAGCACACCTTTATATACTGACCCCTCGTAAACTTTATTATAATAATAATAATCCTGGCATTTGACACAGCGTCTTATCACGTCTTTGAGACGTCTCAAAGCGCTTCACGGGATACACTGTAAAGTGCCCTGGGTGAGGGGCGCTGTATAAAGGCAAGTTATTGTTGTTGTTGTTGTTTATGTAAAATCAGACGCTCTCTCTTTTCTGTTAAAGAGTCTGAACTTTTTTCTCCGCCGCGAGTGCAAACACCTCCAGTCCTTCAACCTCCGCGGAGCGAGGCTGGGTATGGAGCAGGGCTTCTCCATCCTCAACTCCTTGGTCCACCTGAGGCAAAGGAGCTCCATCTCCGAGCTGAACATCGAGGACTTCTTCAGCCACCACCTGGCCATCTACGCCAACCCCACCTTCCCCAAGATCATGCGCAGTTTCTGTGTCCTGACCAGCCTCTCGCTCAACTACAACTGTATCTCAGACGACCTCCTTGACACCCTGTCTGACAGCTGCTCACAGACCCTGAGGATCATGAACATCAAATGCCACATCCACGACCCTCACAGCCAGGTGATTTGGGGGCTATCCTGGTCTCTCCTGGCTAAACGGGCCACCAGCCTGAAGGTGAACTTTTACTTTGACCTGGTGATGAGGAACGATCGATTAACTCGGATTCTGGTCCCTGAGATCCCGGTGCGGAGTCTCAATTTCAGGAGCTGTTACTTCAGTGACCCGGACTGGACGATGAAACCCACCCTGGTCGATCTGATTCCACACTACAAGAACACACTACAGGTACGTGAGCAAGAGTGACACCGTGACCCAGGAATGTGCGGCCAGATAAGAAGTTACCCTCACAATCTTATCTGTCGCCGCACCTGCAATCAGACTAACTGCCAAACCACTCACAAAGGAGATACCTTTCGAGCTGTCTCAAACCGCTTTGCAGGGTTTTCCTGTAAGGTATAGTGACGGTGTATTTGTGGGTAGAAATGGCAACCGCGCGCACACACTTCCAACAACAGCTTCGACAGTGAAAGCCACATACAGAGTAAAGGAAGTGAGTAAAGGAATGCAACTTTACAAACACACAGCTTTGCGGTAAACGTCAAGGTTATTATTAACACATTATTGAGTGTGTATCCTACCTCAGGCACTCCAACACCACCGGCTTAAAGCCACATTTCACATTGTGTCAATAGGTTTAATGTCTCATCCAAAGGCTGGCAGCTCCAACAAAGCAACACGTAATGGAGTCTAAGTCCCAGGCTCAGAGTCGTTGGGAATCAGTCTCAAAGCGTCTCACAGGATTGACTGTAAAGGGTAGTGACTGTGTATCTTGTACCCAAACAAGGCAACCCATTTGCACACAGCAGTGTCTCGCAACCAGTCACTGAGTGAATGACCAATCTTATTTGGTGAATTGTTGGCTAGGACACCAGGAGAAACTCTCTTCTCTTTTCCAATCCTGCCTTAAAGGGGAATTTAAGGTCCAGTGGAAGACGGGACTTTAGTTTGAACATCTCTTCTGACAGACGGTACCTCAATACAATACAGCTTCCCCTCCCCCCACCCAGCACGACACTGGAGCGTCAGTCCAGACTGTAATCGTGCCAAAGTGCTGCTTGAAGCCCCACCTTCTGACTCAGACGCCAGAGTTAATAGCAGTTAATCTCTCGTTGGGTTGGACATTCTGCCCTCCTCAACCAGACAGGTTTTGTTTTGCCAGAAGCTGACTTTGGAGTTCAACAACAGCCACGAACGGATCGATGATGAATTACTGCAACTGGTGTTGATGTGCGACCGACTGCACTACATGAAAATCTGGGCTTTCCTCAGCATCAGGTTTATCGAGACAATGCTACAGTATCGGCAGGAGGGGAAGTCCAACTGCCGCACTCTTAAGGTAAGGTACACGGTTGTTTTTCTGGGGTGGATGCCTGTAGCTCAGTGGTTAGACACTCGCCTCACAAAGCTAGAGTATCCGGGTTTGATTCCCAGGCAGGTCAGGGCGAAACATTAGGCAAGTTTCTTTACTCCACCACACACCTTCGTTTACCCAGCAGCAAGTAGCTCCAGGATGCTACCCCACGAGAAGGGCACTATGTAAGTGCAAGTTATTGTTGTTGTAGGAACCCGGTTATTAGTCGATGGGTGGATCGCTTTTCCGAAGGTAATAATCACTTGAAAATTCACTCGATCCACGACTGTTTGGGGGACGCTGCTGTGCGCAATCGCCCTCAACGTATACAGTCAATTCACTTTACAGTGTATCCTGTGAAGCGCTTTGAGACGTCTCGAAGATGTGATAAGGGGCTGTGTCAAATACCAGGATTATTAGCATTATTGTTGCTGGTGGTGTTATTCTGCAGATGAACAGGTAATTACAGGTAACTTGCACTGCCCGTGTGGTGATATATTGTTTTATCCCCAGGTGAGAATTTACATGCACAAATATGAAACGAGTGAAGAAGATAAGATGCTTCGTGATCTGTACATGAAGTACAGGGATCTAATTGACACAGAACTCAATTATTTGGTTATTACGTACCCCTTGATGTAAAGCACAGCTCTACTGAATACGACAGGCCGACTATAAAACATTTAAACAGTTAAAGGATCAGTAAGTGTAATTCTGCCAGTCAAATAAAACCTTCAGAAACTATGCTGTTATCAGAGGTACCTAATGTGTAAGGAATGATTGCAGAATTATTTTATACCAATTTACAGCAAAAAAACTATGAAATATTATATATACATAGAGAGCAATTGACTGTAGTGCTTATTACTGATGGTGTGTGATGTACAGAAGGTTATTATTCTATTGAGGCTACTAATTACATTGCAGTTAGTTCTGGTGCTGGAGTCTGTTGTACAGATAAAAGTCAGATAAATTGTTTTTATGGCGTTTCACTTGTTTGCAATAGAAGGACGATGCCAGTGTTTATTACTGTATTCATTAAATACAAGCACTTGTTTATCAAAGGCGTCTTTGTACATTGCACATCGCCATGAGAACCATCCTGTCTGCACACAAATCACACACGGTGATGTTTCTGAACTGTTCCTTCTTATTACGAAATACACACACACACACACACAGGTCTCCAGTTGCTGAGGGGAGAACCTTCAGTAAAGTATATTTAGTACACGAGAGGATTGGCTGATAAGAGCATAACATTCCTGCAAGAACACAGCCCAGATTCAACATCCCCAAAGCACTGGATTCATAAGCCCTTGAGGGTCTCAATGGCTTCTAAGAGCGTGAGCTTTATTATTATGCTTTTGATCCAATGATTACAATGAAGTGGTAGATCTGAGCGACATGCTCAGGCTATTGAAAAGCACTTGGAGATCGAGGTGGAAAGTATAATAGTCATCCAAACCTTTCCAACCTTTCTATTAAATGGGGGCGTAGTGAAGAGATGCCTTGTTTAGCTATCGGTGTAAAGAAGATCCGTCGATCAGGGCAATGAATTAGAAACCTCCATTGTGTTGTTCCCCCCACACACACACCCACCGCCCACCCACCCACAGACACCCACCCAAACGCATACAGACACTAGCAGAAGTTACTGCCTCCAGTTCCAACCTCAGCGACAGTATAGAGATGCTTCCTGATAGACAGAAACAGTGACCCAGGCTGCAATTGTATTTCCTTGTGGGAAGCCTTTGATAGAGGCTGTTTTCCTCAGAAAATGTTGCCTATAAAATCTAATCTGAAATATGCAGGACTATGGGGTAAGAGCAGGGGAGTGGGACTAGTTGGGGTGAGAGCGGGGGAGTGGGACTAGTTGGGGTGAGAGTGTGGGGGAGTGGGACTAGTTGGGGTGAGAGTGTGGGGGAGTGGGACTAGTTGGGGTGAGAGTGTGGGGGAGTGGGACTAGTTGGGGTGAGAGTGTGGGGGAGTGGGACTAGTTGGGTGAGAGTGTGGGGGAGTGGGACTAGGGGTGAGAGTGTGGGGGAGTGGGACTAGTTGGGGTGAGCGCGGGGGAGTGGGACTAGTTGGGGTGAGAGTGTGCGGGAGTGGGACTAGTTGGGGTGAGAGTGGGGGAGTGGGACTAGTTGGGGTGAGTGTGGGGGAATGGGACTAGTTGGGGTGAGAGTGGGGGAGTGGGACTAGTTGGGGTGAGAGTGTGGGGGAGTGGGACTAGTTGGGGTGAGAGTGGGGGAGTGGGACTAGTTGGGGTGAGAGTGTGGGGGAGTGGGACTAGTTGGTTGCTCTTTCAAAAATCTGGCACAGTTACGATGGGCCGAATGGCCTCCTTCTGCGCTGTAAGATTCTAAGATTCCATGATTTACTGCGTGTGATGGTGCTTTCAGTTAAGAGGTGGAATTTTATAATGTGTATGAATTTTGCAAATAAATGATTATTTCTTCTGTAATAATAACATGTCATTGTTGTCCTCTTTTAATTCGGATTAAAACAGCTTGTTTTTTTCCGAAAAGAATACATACTCTGTTCGACTGTCAGGCAAGGAAGGCAGCAAGAGACAATAAATCAATAGATATTTGATAAAAATGAACCATCCAATCTGCATACCAACACCTCATTGTACAAGTCATTGGTTAGTGACCGCAAGTGGTGAACTGCGTTCAGTGTTGGGCAACTCATCTCAGGAGGGTGTTAAGGCCTTGGAGGGGGTGCGGAGAAGGTTCACGGGAATGATAGCAGGGACGAGTGATGATAATTATGAGGGGAGATTAGAGAAGTTGGAGCAGAGACGGTTGAGAAGAGGAGTGGGTGGGGGGGGACCTGACGCAGATGCACAAAGTTAGGATGGGGAGAGAGAGACGGCGAGAGAGAAACTCTTTCCACTGGTGGGAGAGTCAGGAACGAGAGGACGTCGATTTAAGAAAGCTTCGTGAAGAGTGAGAGGAGTGCTTCTGAGAAAGTTTGTTTTATTTTCTCTCCTCAACTCCCCCCCCCCACCCCCACAGCTCTCCCCCTCGACTCCAGTGCCTACAGAGTGTTGTCGAGCATTTTGGGCTGTCTTCCCCACGCGAGCGGCGCCGTTCAGGTGCAAATTGTATTGTAATGTACATTTCTACGATTCTGTCAACGGTGTAAGTAAATAATAGTAAACGCCTGATAACTCAACCCTGGCTCAACTTGCCACTGCCACTTAAGTTACCAGTTGCTGCTATAATAATAAAATAATAATAATAATAATCCTTGCATTTGATATAGCGCTTTTCACGTCGGGAGGACGTCCCAAAGCGCTTCACAGAACACACTGTAAAGTGAATTGACTGTATATTTGTGGGCGAACGCGGCAGCCAATTGCGCACAGCAATGTCCCACAAACAGTCGTAGATTGAAAATGACCAATTTTTATTATTGCTGCTGTCAGTATCCTGGCCGCACTTATCTGTGTGTTTATTCACATGGCTTAACTCACCGCTCCTGATAACTGGTCACTGGGCACCTCCTCAGTGTCCCTGTGGTGACATCATCCGCAGACATGGGGTTCACTTCCACATATATGCGGATGACACCCAACTCTACCTTTCCTCCTCTACCCTCAACTCCACGACCCCCGATGTCCTGACAGCTGTCTGTCCGACATCGAGTCCTGGACGAGAGACAACTTTCTTCAGCTCAACGTGCGCAAAACTGAGGCCCTCCTGATTGGCTCACGTCAGCGCCTCCGCACCTCAGGCACTGACAGCATCAGCTCCGCACACTCCACCTCTCAAAGCCATCAGGAACCTCGGGGTTCTGTCCGACCCTGAGCTGTCCTTTCTCCCTCATATCCGCTCCACAACGGGCACCGCCTTCCATCACCTCCGGAACATCGCCAGACTACGGCACTACCTCACCCCTCACGCAGCTGAAACTCTGGTCCACACCTTTATCACCTCAAGGCTGGACTATGGGAACTCTCTCCTCGCCGGCCTTCCCGCCACCTCCCTCCACACTGCAGGTCATTCAGAACTCTGCAGCTCGTGTACTGTCCCTCACCCTCACCCTCACCCCCACCCCACCCTCGCCCTCACCCTCGCCCTCGTTCGCCTCCACTGGCTCCCCATCCCCCAGAGGATCGATTTCAAGATCCTCATCCTCACCTACAAGGCCATTCACGGCCTCGCTCCCTCCTACCTCTCCGACCTACTATCCCCCCACGTACCCCCCGTACCCTCCGTCCCTCTGGCTCCGGTCTGCTCCGCATCCCCCGCCCCAACCGCCCTATCATCGGTGGCCTTCAGCCTCTCAGCCCCGAGGCTCTGGAACTCCATCCCCAGTGCCTTCGCCGCTTCCTCCCTCTCCTCCTTCGAGGCCGGTCTCAAGACCTTTCTCTTTGACCGTGCCTTCAGCTCCGCTCTCGACTCTCTACCCCCTCCTCGTCCCCTCTCTTCGCTCCCCTCGACCATTTCCTCCCTCCTCGCTCCCTCCCTTCCCTTCCCCTGACCATCTCCCCCCAATGCTCGGGTCCTGACCCAACTGTACAGCGCTTTGGGACGTCCTCCCGACGTGAAAGGCGCTCTATAAATGGAATCTTGTTGTTGTTGTTGTATCAGTAATTCCGACACATTCCACTGGATGGCGCTGTTGCCCACCAGCAGATTGTGCTGCATTTGTATTTCTATTCAACACTTTTGTCTGTAAAGATTTCACAATCAGTGCCACTTCTCAACAAAAAAGTACATTTGTGCTTCTACTCTGACACCGGGAGCAGATTTTCCCCATAATTCACTGATTTCTCCGTCCTTTCTGACCACTTTTCCCCCCCGTGTCTGCAAGCCGGTGGGGGGGCGGGGGTGGCGGGTGGGGGGGGTGAGGAAAAGGCGGATGGGATGGGGGGGGCAGATAGATCCTCATTCTCTCGGTCATCCGTCAGAGATGGGCTTTGTCTCACCGGGACAATAGGTCTCAATGAATAATCCTGGCGTTTGATACAGCGCCTGATCATGTCGTTTGAGACCTCTCACAGCGCTTCACAGGATATACTGTAAAGTGAATTGACTGCTGTCTGTGGGCGAAAGAAACGCGGCAGCCAATTGTGCACAGCAGCGTCCCCACAAACAGCCGTGGGTTGAGTGATCACTTGTCTTGCAAAAATAATTTTTTGGAGGGACTATTACCCTCTAAAACACAATTCCCCAATTGACTAACAACCGGGTCCTACTTACTGCGAGGTATACAGAGGCATTGGGCAACTAAGGAAACTTGCCTAACGTTTCGCCCGGCCTGGGAATCGAACCCAGGTCCTCTCGCTTGCGAGGTGAGTGCTCTAACCCGGGTTACAGGACTCCACATTTAACCCACTAACTAAGTTTGGTGTTAAATCTTGATCTTTCTGCTCAGATATTAGCTATTTAACGGTCCTGCATTTGCCTCCTAAAACAATTTGGAGAGCTTTTTTTTATTAACACAGCTAATTAATTTACAATATACAGTCAATTAGAAATTATACAAATTTACACCATTAAAGTCACCTGTACATTTCTCTAAATTAACATTTAATTTACAAATCAAACACAAAGACACAATATTTACTTTCATTAGTGTAATGTACCCTGTATACCAATCCTGAGCTCAATGATTGACAGTAATTGTGTTATTCAATGATTAGTTATAATAATACTTGCATTTGATTTTGCGTTTTATCACGTCGTTGAGACGTCTCAAAGCGCTTCACAAAATATACTGTAAAGTGTAGTGGACTGTGTGTTTTTATGGGCGAAACGCGGCAACCAATTGCGCACAGCAGCGTCCCACAAACAGTCATGGATTGAGTGACTAAATTATTATTTTTTTTTGATGGGATTATTACTCCTGAAAAAGCATTAGTTAGGTTCATCTGTCAAGTCTTGATTGATGTCGCTGTAGAGGAGAGGCTGCACGGCACAGAGACAGGGAACATGTTAATTCCTGTTTCAGTCTCACGCTCACTGTCCAGAACTCCTGAGCTCAGAATTTTAAAACACGTAAACATTCTGGTGTTTGTTATACACTGCTGCCAAGTTCATACAAGTCTGTTTCAGAGTCTTGCCCATTGTCTCTGCAAAGAAAAAAAATAAGAAGCCATTAATCCAGGGCAGGTGAGCACTAAACAGGGGGTAAATTCAGAGGAGGAAACATATGGAACAGATTCCCAGGAAGACAGACAGTGGAAGCGGAAAGTGTCGACCCTTTCGAGAACAAAATTAGATAAGATTTCTGTTAGGAAATAATATCTTTGGGGATACAATGTAGTTTGGGTCATGATATCTGTAACTGACTGCTGTTTAAAGATTTGGATCCATTGCCTTCAACTTTGTGCAAGAAAAACTTCGACCAGATCATGGGTCCCCCGCCCTCTCCCAAAAATAATAATAATAATTTGGTCAATCCAATCCACGACTGTTTGTGGGACACGGTTGTGTGCAATTGACACCCAAAAAATACAGTCAATTCACTTTACAGTATATTCTGTGAAGAAGCACTTTGAGACGTCTCGAAGACGAGATAAGGGGCTTTATCAAATGCCAGGATTATTATTATATTATTATTATAATAATTATGACACGTGGCTTCACTTCTGAAGTTTAGTCAGTTCATTACCGGACCACTATGGGGCGCTCTTTTAGCGAGCCCAGAACTTGGCTCCTTGTACCTGGTTTAATTCTCACGGCAGTGATGGCTTCGCTCACTCGCGCTCCGGCGCGAGGTGGAGCAGGGTCTGGCAGGGTTCAGTGAACAAGGAGACACTTGTGGAACTGGTTTTGTGTAATGAATATTTAGGGACCTGTTTGGAGTGGTAGGTTCCTCGGGAGTTTTTGTGGCAATTTGACTACAAAATCGTTTTAGAAGGTGTAGCCTAATGCCAACTCCAAGTTGTCCTGACAGTGCCAACAGATCGCAGTGAATTCTCTGGTCCACTTTGAGACTTCCCTCCAAAGTGAAGGGAGCTGTTATCGGAGACAAAGATTATTATTCTATTTTGTTTTATTTTTACTCTGTGGTAAAACCTTCCCTTCTCCCTCTTACACCTAAACACCTGGACACTTGTAAATGAAATCCCTGCTTAATTCTGGGGGGGGGGGGTTTATTATGGTGGACAGACTCCAGCCAGGGGTGGTGGTGGTGGTGGTAGCGGGTTGGGGGGCGAATCCCATAGCAAGGAAGAGCCTGGACTCACCGTAAATCCTCCAAAGCTTTTCTGTTCTTCATCCTCGTCTCTTCGTCGATGGGGTAGAGTTTGAAGAGAATGACGCCGATGACAATGAGGAAAACGGGTGCCGGGGCGACCAACATCTTCAGGGTGAGGTGCACAGCATCGGGCTGGGTGCACCCCCTGGTCTGGTAGCCTGCAAAGCTGTGTGTGGGGGTGGGGGGAGACGGAGCAGTGATAATTAGCATCAGTAATAATCAGCACCAGTAATAGAGCCATTAACGATTAGCAATGGTAGTATTTACCACCAATAGTAATTAGCAGCAGTAATAAATGGCACCAGTAATAACCCGAGCAAATAATTAGCACCAACAATAACTAGCACTAGTAATAATCAGCACTAGCAATAACCAGTGTAATACCAGCTGCTCATCACTTGGGTTCTGTTGAGTTCAGTGACAGTGAAGCAGATCTACCTACTCGAGGCTGAGGGTGGAGATGCCGAGGGAGATCCCAGAGGCAAACTTGGTGAAAAAGACGTAGAAGGAATAAAATATCGCTTCGTGTCCTATCGAGTCCGGGTTCTTCAGTTTAAAGTCATCGACAACATCCGGTAACATAGACCTTAGGGAGGGAGGGAGGGAAACAGAACGTTACTTAGCAAAGATCTGACAGAGACAGAATATTCGGGATTTCCAGTTCAATGGTTTGTACTGAAGTAAAACAGAATTCACAGTTTATTAACAAAGTCTTAATGCAAATCAGGTCTGTTTCATTCAGCCGCTGCGCCCCGAAACCCTGTCCCACTCTCCCTCCATCCCTCGCCTTGTCCCCCTCCTTCCCCACCTTCAGGTTGCGCTCGAAGACCTTCTTCTTCAACAAGTGCCTACGGTCACCTGCCTCCTGCCCCCCCCCCCGCCCCACCACCCCCACCTCTCTCGGCTGCACCACTGTCGAGCGCTCTGGGCCACTGCCCTGTGTGAGGGGCCGCTGTGTAAATGCTAGTTGGTTGTTGTTTGAGGAAGGAAAAGCGAACTGCGCACCCGTGTCGCACACTCACCACGGCAAGAGGAAAGCGGCGGCCACACTCACTCCGGAGGCGAAGGAGACGACGTAAGCCACGATCAGGTTCCTCTTGACCAGGATGATCAGGATGAGGAATGGGACGGCTGACTGCAACACAAAGTGAACGGATTACAGCGCGAGGCAGAGCTTGGACAGCGAACCGAGACGTGGCGAGCACTTCCGAGATGTGAAAGCTGCTACATCAGGAGTCCTGCAGTCTCGTGGTGAGCACACTCACTTCGCAAGAGAGAGGACCCAGGTTCGATTCCCGGGCAGGGGTGAAACCTTAGGCAATTTGCTGTTACCGTTGTTGTTGTTATCGTGACAACCTGACTATAGTTGGGATTTTATGGGACTGATATCACAGGCTGTCACTGCAGGTTTCCCAGCGCAAAGGAGGATTTAAGTCAAAAACTCTGGCAAGGAATAACTGAGGCTTTTCTGACAATACAGTTCCGACGTTCCCTAAAATGCATCTAAACTCTAAGCTCTAATTTGAAACGGCCTTGTCCCCTTTACACAGCGGCTTTGCCAAGCGCTCCGAGTTAACGGGAAATTTTCAATCTGCCGTCGCACTCACCGGGATGCCAAAATACACGGCCGTTTTCTTCCCAAATCGCGTCAGAAACCATTGCCAGAACGGGATGGTCAGGGTCGCTGAAAGCTGAAACAGTAATGAAACACTGGGTTATCTCATTAGGGTATACCAAGAGCCCAGCAGCTCAGTGGTTACAGCCCTCGCCTCACCATCCAGGGGACCTGGGTTTGATTCCTGGTCGAGCGAAACACTGGGCAAGGTTCCTTACTCCACACCCCTCTGTTTACTTCACGGTATATTCTGTGAAGCGCTGTACAACTGTTGGTCAGAGCTAATGGACACGTTTTTCTGTGCATAGGGAGGGGGGGGGGGGGGGGGAGAGAGAGAGAGGAAGAGAGGGAAGTCATTCTTTTCTATGTTCATTTTCCCCTCAATCTCTGAATAACCTTTTCGGACTTTTATTGGGTTTTCAATTCCATCGGCCACTTTTCAAACCTTTATTTTTTTGTGCTGAATGAGAAGTGTCTGCACCGCCCTCACTGGGGGGGGGGGGGGGGGCGGGGGCTGTTGGGGATAAAGGGTCGCGCAGTGCTCCCCCTTCCCCCTCGTATGCCGGTGGATGGGAAAGTGCGAAGAACAAACATCCCACTGTTCAGCTCCAGGACACCCAGATTCCGAGGACCTTTCACTCTCTGCCTTTGACAAATCCCTCCCATTTAACATAGAGAAGAATACCAGCCCCCGAATGCTCGCTCACTCGCTCACTGGGATTTAAGCAGCTTTATAGCCATTGTGGACAAGGTTAGGGAGCTGTATTATTGTGAGAATGTTTCCACCACCGAAGCTCCATTCATTCAAAGAATCCAGCCAACAGCTGGGGGTTTGCTTATTGAATGGGCAAAGGATCCATCTCAGTGACTGAGCTGATGGGACTCGTTTTTGTAAGGAGTTTCTGTGACCCACAGATTAAACCAGTGTACAGAGCAGTGCAGTGCAGGGCTGAGCTCTCCTGACAGGCTCCAGTGCGCACAGCCAACTCTCCTCACAGGCAGAAGAGGTGCAATGTGTTGCGATGGGTAATTACTGAAGCCCTGTGACGTTCACCTGCCTCTTAACCCACTTCAAGGTGAGTTTGCAGAGAAACGAAAACTGCCTGTACTTTATGAGGGCGAAACATGGCAGCCAATTAACTCGGCAACTAATTCTACATTGAGCAAAAAAAACAAAAACCTTTAATCTTACCATGATTACCAGGAGAATATTCTGGAAGTCTTTGGGGAAGCCCAATGTGTAGGAACAATACAGGGCAAAATTCCCCTCCAGAAGCTGAAACAAACAATAATTTGTGTCGCTTTTAATAAAAACAACTCCAAATGCAAAAACCATGAATATTTTACATACAGGATCTGAGGCCTGAGTTCCCACCTCATAATATCCTTATAATAATAATAATAAACCTTTGTATTTGATACAGCACCTCATCATGTCTTCGAGACGTCTCAAACCACTTCACAGAATATACCGTAAAGTGTAAACAAAACTCTAAATACTTCAGATTCAGGACACCCAGATTCCAAGGACCTTTCAGGACTACTGTAAATGTGGTGACTGTGTATTTTGTGGGCGAAACGTGGCAACCAATTGAGCACAGCAGCGTCCCAAAAACAGTCGTGGATTGAGTGACCAAATTATTATTTTTTGAAGGGATTATTACGCCCGGAAAAGCGTTCCGCCAATTAACTAACAACTGGGTTCCTACTTACTGCTTTACAATTGTTTCTGTGAAGTGCTTTGAGATGTCCTCCCAATGTGATACCAATGGTGATATCAAACACAAGGATTGTGGTGTGTATTAATATTATTATTATTAAGAATTATCCTTACCATAAAAGCCAACGATGTAAAGAGAAAACCAATGATTAGCTTCACATAAGGTCCGTAGCTCATGACAAGTTTCAGGCCCTTGAAAAAGGAGTACGATTTCTGCATCTTCTTGTAACAGGGCTCTAGAAATATACAGGTTAGAATTAAAATACACAGCCAATTAACATACCGCGAGATCATGTTCACTTTGAGCAAAGTACAATATTGGGATCTGATTTTGCCTACAAGTCCACAGTCACTTCATGATAAAATCCAGTGAAGTGCTTTAAGACTTCTCGACGACTTGATAACAACAACTACTTGCATTTACACAGCGCCCGTCAGGCAGGGTAGCTAGTGTCCCAGGGGCTGATGCTGAGCCCGGTGGGAGGTCGAAGAGGCCCTACAGTACAATTTACATTGATTCGGAGCAGCACAAAATGATATAATGACATTAACCAACAATCTCCCACAACAAATTTACTTCATGGCTGTTTGGAAGCTGTTTTCACAGTACACAGTCACTCTCCTTCATAATAAATCCTGTGAAGCGCTTTCACCCTGAAGTGAAAGGCGCTACAGCAAATGCAAGGATTATTATTATTATTTACTATTAATTGTGCAACTCAACTCGCCCACGATTTAGCTACACATACATCACATTAGATGCCAGTGACGGGATGCATAAGTTAACCTTACGTCTTAAATAAGTATAGAACACACATGCCTACAGCAATCAGGTTGGCCGTTAACAGCGTGTGTGTGCGCGCGCGCCCGCAAGAGTGTGCGAGTCCGCGTGCGAGAGTATATGTGCAAGAGGACAAGATTGGGCTTGCCTGTGTTAGCAACAGGTAATTTGCACATGACAGGTCCTTGTGTTGCTCTAGTTGTATATTCACTGTCAAAGTTCGAACATGAATAATGGGAACTTGGGTGCGGCAATAGCTGTGGAATCTCACCCCAGCGTGAGATACTGCCTTGAGCAGAGCAGGTGAGGAGCAAAGCTTTACAGAGGTGTGTGTGTGTTTGTGTGTGTGTGTGTGTGTGTGTGGGGGGGGGTGTATATAATGGGTTAACGTTTCAAAACCCAATGTTATTATCGTACCATTTGAATTTAATTGTGGCAATTGTAAAGGTTGTTAAGTGGTTACCTATTATTAGTCACAAGCTAATGTTTGACAATACATTCTACGTATCCCATTATAATAATAATAACCTATGCAAATGTCATTTTGTTGGTGTTGTGTTTGTTAGAGCTGAGCTCAAGGAATGCACTTTGGAACGTGCTTGAAACCAAAGCCATGAACCGTTAATGCGGCTCGGTCAGTCACTGCTGTTTAAAGCTAAACTCTGACCCCGCACTTACCCTCTCTCTCCCTGACGCCAGCAAACAGAATGATGGCACACAGGATGTACACACCACCAATCACGGCAGCTGCTATCAAATACGCTTGTTTCTGTAACCAGGAAAAAAAACACAAACTTTAATAGTAATAATAATCCTTGCATCTGATGCAGCACCTGATCACATCTTCGAGAGACGTCTCAAAACACTTCGCAGGATATACTGTAAAGTGAATCAACTGTATTTTGTGAGAGAAACACAGCAGCCAATTGCGCACAGCAGCGTCCCCACAAACAGTCGTGGATTAGAACATAAGAATTTGCTGGGCAAAAGACCAAGGTCCATCGAGTTCACCTTCCACCATCCTGACAGTCGCTTGACATGTCGTGTCTCAAACTATATGAGATATATTGATGAGAGCATAAGATTAAGTGACCAAATTATTATTGCTCCGTGGAGTAACGTTCAAGTTATTCCAAGGAGAAACTTCCTCTTTTTGAACAGAGCCGAGGAACCTTCAATGTCACCTGAACAGGCAGATGGAACCTCGGTTTATCGTCTCATTCGAAGGGCTTCACCTCTGACGATGCAGTGTTTCCCCAGCACTTCAGCCTGGACTGTGAGCTCAGAGTCCCCACATAGGGATTGAACCCACAACCTCCTGACTCAACAACAGAGGGTGCCCCACTTGGCTCAGTGCACTGCCTCCTAAACCTATTGCGGGGTGGGGGAGAGGACGTACCAGTTGGTCGATGGAGGTGCTTTGGTTGTAGAGTGTGGTGTTGACGTCCGCAGTTGGCAGTGAAGTGTTGAAGCCATTCTGCACCATGTAGCGGTGATTCTGAAGGCAAGCGGCACCAGCCTGACCGACAATCTGACCCTGGATGGCGGTCCCCAAGACAGTTCCCAGCACCTCCACCGTCATACCTACAGCACGAGGAGGACAACCATTAACACCACAGAAAACGGGCTTTACAATTCCTAGATATGGATAGAAAATCAAGTGGAGACATCAGGTCTTTAACACTCCCTTTGGGGTCAAGAGCGGGGGAGTGGGACAAGTTGGGGTAAGAGCAGAGGGGAGTGGGAAGCTCTTCCAAAGAGCCGGCATAGGCACGATGGGTCAAACGGCCTCCTTCTGTGCTGTAAGATTCCATGATTCTAATACAACGATAAAAGGGTTACTCACGGTAAGCTGTGGCAGAATCCCTTTCCTTTTGATCTGGGCTGATGAACATCGTAAGGGCTGAGTACGGAACATGAAAGCACTTTAAAAGAAATAAAGGGAAAAGCCATTTATACTTGTGAAGAGATAACAACAATAATAATCCAAGGAGACCTCACTCCCCCCACCCAGGAGGATCGCAGCAGCTTCCTACAAGCAGTCGGGGTTTGAGTGACCGAATTATTATTTTATTCTGTTAAATTATTTATTTATTTTGAACAGATTATTACACATGGAAAAGCGATCGATCCACTAATCGTCCAACAACCGAGTTCCTACTTACTGTTGGGTAAACAGAGGTGTGTGTGTGTGTGTGTGGAGGAAGGAAACTTGGCCAACGTTTTGCACGCCCAGGAATTGAGCCCGGGTCCTCTCGCTTGCGAGGCGAGGGCTCTAACCACTGAGCTACAGGATTCCATTAGATGTGGCCGTGGATCACCAAACACTGAATGGTTGCCTTTCCTTGTACACTTACCGTCTGCATCGTTTGGAACGAGCAGTAGAAGATGAGGTACCAGAAGATCTTTCCCATCTCTGACACATTACTATCCGGGACGTACCACAGGAGGAGGTACGAGGCAACTGCAAATGGTGTGGAGCAGATAATCCTGGAACAGAAACAAATAAAATAGAGGAATTCTCTGTGACTGTTTATAATAATAATCGTCGTGTTCGATACGGCACCTGATCACATCTTCATGACATCTCTTTGCGAGCCGAGAGCCCAGAGTGAGCTACGTCCGGAGTGAGGCGAGGCCAGAGTGTGAGGGAATTTGGTGAGAGTGGGAATTGCTGCTATGAGTGTTGTGAGAACTGCTATCGTTAGTACATAACCCAATTTGTTGTTGTTGTTATTATTCAAGTCTTGTAGTAGTTGTTTTAATTCTTGTGTTAGTTAAAATTGCTGATGCCATTGGTACATTGGTCTTGTGGGGCAACTTTACAGGGAGCAGCTGTAGCCAATTAGGCTTCGCCAATAACAAGTAATTTATTGATTAACTTAACTTATTGATTAATCACTTAAATGAATAAGAATAATCCTTGGATTTGATATAGCGCTTTTCACGTCGGGAGGACGTCCCAAAGCGCTTCACAGAACACACTGTAAAGTGAATTGGCTGTATATTTGTGGGCGAACGCGGCAGCCAATTGCGCGCAGCAATGTCCCACAAACAGTCGTAGATTGAAAATGACCAATTTATTATTGTTTTTGGTTTTGGAGGGATTATTATTAGGCTCTGTGAGGAGAAAGGAAACTTGCCCAAGGTTTGGCCCTCTGCCTGGAATTGAACTCAGGTCTCTCACTTGCAAAGCAAGTGCTCTAACCACTGAGCTACAGGACTCCAATGATTAGGTGTTAATTCCAAATTACTGCTGAGCAAATCAGAAATGGGTTGCACCCAGAGAGTATAAATAGGAGATAACTGCGAGAGCCCAGAGTGAGCTACGTTGGGGGTGAGGTGAAGCCAGAGTGTGAGAGAATTTGGTTAGAGTTGGAATTGCTGCTATGAGTGTCGTGAGAACTGCTATCGTGAGTACATAACCCAATTTGTTGTTGTTATTATTCAAGTCTTGTAGTAGTTGTTTTAATTCTTGTGTTAGTTAAAATTGCTGATGCCATTGGTACATTGGTCTTGTGGGGCAACTTTACAGGGAGTGAGTGAGGTGAGGCCAGAGTGTGAGGGAATTTGGTGAGAGTGGGAAATAAGTGCAGTGGGAGAAGTGGGGGCAGGCTATATATCTTTGTATCTATATAAAGATTGTGAAGATGGTGTGGCAGGTAAACTGCGAGGTCTGTTTCATGTGGGAGTCGATGGAGGGCGCCTTAAACCCGGGCGATTTCATCTGCTGCAAGTGTCTGGAAATCAGGGAGCTTCAGCTAAGAGTAGTTGAGCTGGAAGCCCAGGTGCAAACACTGCGCTCCATCAGGGACAGTGAGAGGTTCCTGGACAGTATGGTGTAGGAGACCCTCACTCCCCTAGGACTCGATGATAGCAGCCCATCACTCTATAGGAACCATGAGAGAGGGGTACTGGAGCCATCGGGAGGTCAGAGTTCAGGAACAGGACCACTCCCAGAGGAGCTCATGAGTCGTTTTACCTGTCATTCTTACTTGCCAGTCCACCTACTCTCGGTCCCTCTTTAGCCCATCAAAATTAGCTCTTTTCCAGTCAAGCATTTTCACCCTTGACTGTACTTTGTCCCTGTTCATGAGTAATCTAAATCTAATAATATTATGGTCACTGTTACCTCGATGCTCCCCTAACGTAACTTGTTCAACCTGACCTCCTTCATTCCCTAGGACAAGATCCAGCAATGCTTCCTTCCTTGTAGGACTGGAGACATACTGCTCAAGAAAATTTTCTTGTACACAGTTGATGAGTCTTTCTCCGGCCTTGCCCTTAGCTAGGCCTTGCGTTGCTATTTTGTCAGTCTATATTGGGATAATTAAATCCCCCATTATGACAACTCTGTTTGCCCTACATCTGTCCATGATCTGGTTGCAGATCTGCTCCTCTATCTCCTTCCCGCTATCTGGTGGTCTATAGTAAACCCCTATCAGTGTAACCACTCCTTTCCTATTTCTGACCTAACCGGATCGATTCTGTTGTTGGGCCCTCGAGTCGCGTCCCTTTCTACAGCTACAATTGTATCCTTAACTAATATTGCCACCCCTCCACCCTTTCTTCCTTCTCTATCCTTCCTGAACACATTATATCCTGGAATATGTATCTCCCATTCCTGTCCTGGCTTGAGCCATGTCTCAGTTACTGCCACCACATTGTGACCTCCTACTACCAGTTGAACCTGCAGCTCATCAACCTTATTCCCTAAGCTCCGTGCATTTAGGCACATGCTTTTGAGGAAATAGTCCACATGTACCTGCTCTATATTTCCTACTTGTCTTTTTCCTCTATTCCCTAATCTATTGTTTATCCTGGGATACCCATCCCCCCTCGCCACTAGTTTAAATTAGCCCCTGCGTAATTTGTGGGTGAAACGCAGCAGCCAATTGTACACAGCGACATTCCCACAAACAGTCGCGGATTGAAGTGACCAAATTGTTATTGGTTTTTAAAGGGATTATTACCTGTTTTTTTTTGTTGAAGTCCTTGGAATGTGTTTATATTTAGAATAGAGGGCGAACAGGGAAGAGGAGAATGTGGGTAAACAACAAGAACAACAACGTGCATTTATATAGTGCTCGGCAAACAAGGTTAGGGTTAGGGTTCCCACAAGGAGTCTCGCTGATCTCACTCACCACACAACGTTAATGGACAGGCAGACAGACAGATGACTTTAAACATGCTGTTTGTGAGAATGATTGTTGACGCTTCAAGCCTTTCAGATCCTGTATTAACTTGCAATGTTGTTGAGGCACTGGATCGGTTTGGGACACGACAAGCCATGTGGCTGCCAGGATGGTGGAGGGAGAAATCGGATGTGCTTTTCATTTTGAGCACTGGGATCTCTGACGTGAAACCTGAACAGTCAGTCAGGACATTGGGTTTAACGCCTCAATTGAAGGACGGCACCTCTGACAATCCAATGCTTTCCCCCAGCACTGTGGGGGGTGGGGCAGCCTAGACTGTGACTCAGTCACAGTCACTCAGCATGAACCCCCAAACGATGGTTGAGAGGCAGATACATCAAGTCTATTCCGTTTGGTTCAGTTTGTGTCTAAGACTGGGGTTTGCTGTTGTTGTGGCTTCTATTCAGGAGCACGGCTTTAATTGAACCATTTATTCTCACTGTTGTCAAACCGCCCTTTAGTAACACAGTCAACGAATACTTGGCTCAGTGTCTAATTGTAAAGGGAGAGAACTTCAACTGCAGGAACGCAAGGGGAAAAGTCTGCCTGGGTCAATCAATGTTAGAACATGTATGACATTCACCCCTCCTCCCCCGACCAGCAACCCTCCCCCTCTGCCCCCGACCAGCTCCCCTCCTCCCCATCCCCCAACCAGCACCCCCATTGGTAAAGCATAGGTTGAGGACTGCGCAATGAAACCAGTTCTACTGGTTCCTGCTCTGGAATTGTGTGTAGGGAGTGTAAGACTCGACTGTCTATCACAAGCAACTCCATGCACAAGTTACAAGATGCCTTCCTACCACTTGCTACAAACAAGGGTCTGTGTCCAACGAAAGTCGCACTGGGACTCACTGGCACTCCAGTGGTTGAGAGGGAGAAAGAAAGGGCTCTCTTAAGACAAGCAATGGTTTAAACCTGCACTAGGAACTCCTCAAACCACTTTGCTAACAGCGTCCAATAAAATCTTCCTAATAAACAGCCATCTCAATGACTCTCTCACTCGGATACATTGTTAGTACCAGAGCTATTTGGTTAGTGATTCAATAGTGGGCAACCAGTCACACTCAAGAGATTGCCACACAATGGAGGCTTTGTGGATACACAACTAAACACACGTAGGTAATGGGATCTGCTGGCAGCCCGCACTGCCCGTCAGTAACCTTTGACGGCGATGAATAAAAGTTAGAATAATATAAAATGGAAGAACAGCTTGTCTTTTTGAAGCTCTGAAGTCAATAATCAAGGCTGATAACATCCCTGAGGTTACCTTAAACCGGACTAACACTAAGCTAATAATAATCGGTGTATTTTATATTCCGCCTATTATCGTCTCAAAGTGCTTCAGCAGCTAATAGCTGCCAAGTGATGTTACATTTATTTGTAAGCAAACGCGGGAGTCATTTTGCACACAGTAAGATCCCACAAACAGCCATTAAACATGCCACCAATTTATCTGGAGGATCAATGGCCAGGACACCGGGAGAAACTCCAGCCTCTTTTTGAATAGTGTCGCGTGAACCTTTCACATCCACTTGCGCGACACCCAAAGTTCGTTACCTCTGATAATGCAGCCTGGGGGTGGAAGCCTAGACATGAGCTCAAGCCTCACTGCCATTAATAATAATAATAAAATTCTGCGTGCAAATTAATTGCCGTGTTTGCCCACAAAACACAGTCACTACACTTTACGCAAAATCACGTGAAGCGCTTTGAGAACTCCCCTCCTGCTGTGAAAGGGGCTATAATCAAATACTTGGGATTATTGTTATTATTATTATTAATAATATTAAATTAGTTTATCAACAATTTGACAGTGGGTTCTGATTTGGGGCTAAAATTTAAATATTAAAAACCCACTAGTTTAAAAATGAGGCTGCGACGTTGTGAATTGCTGCCAGTGCAGATCTGAGATCAGATGCATTGGCTACGCAGGTGGCTGCCTTCTAAGCGCAGTCAAAATAT
The DNA here is from genome assembly GCF_018977255.1 of Callorhinchus milii. Lineage (NCBI taxonomy): Eukaryota > Metazoa > Chordata > Chondrichthyes > Chimaeriformes > Callorhinchidae > Callorhinchus > Callorhinchus milii. Next base: position 11,548,616 of record NW_024704751.1, read on the forward strand.
CAGGGTTCAGGCACCTGTAGGGCAGATACAAAGGGCAAATCAATGCCATGCCAAGACACGGAGAGAGAGAGAGAGACTCGCCAACCGCTAAACCTTTCCATGACAGCCAGGCTCAAACACCGAAAAAGACTTTCAGATGTTGCGGGGGCTGCGCGCGTGGACAAAGCCGACAATCGAATAAATAGATCTACTAACTGCTATAACAATATCACTGTTTTTTTTTAAAAAATCAATAGATGAATAAATAGTTTGGTTACTCAACCCACGAGGGGCTGGATTGAGTAACCAAATTATTCATTTTTCTATTGATTTTTTTTAAAAATCGCTAATTTTTTTACAGGAGTTAGTAGATCTATTTGCGTGTGAGACGTTGCTGTGTGCAACTGGCGTTTCGCCCACAAAACATACAGTTAATTCAGCATATCCTATGAAGTGCTTTGAAATGTCTCAACGACATGATAAGGCGCTATATCAAATGCAAGGATTATTGTTGTTGTTATTATTATTGCTGCCTCCTCCTTCACCAAGCTTCCGAGATCAGATCTGCAGGGAAACGGTGTAAATCTCAACTAGTTGTTACCAAACTCAGTAAATCTCAATTCATTGTCAGCACCCTGAGAAAGCTAGATGTTCTTTAAGAGCGTAGAGTAACTTAAAAAAACAGCCAAGTCACTTGCGCTTTCTGTAAAACCTACACCTGGTCTGTAAGCTCTGGTTTGAGATTGGCTATAAATTAATCACCGGATACAGAAATCCCCCCTTCTCCCTCTCCCTCTCTGCGTTTCATGCTTCTGTGATTATTTTCAGATTCGGAAAATAATGAAAACGAGAAGATCACTTTGACAATAAAGTGATCCACCACAACAAAAGTGAAGTGCTTGGGCTTCTAATGCTCTTCAACATATATAATGAGAGTTGGGACAGTCCCTTTAAACCCCACCATAAACCATTAAAGATACTGTCTTGTCAGTTCAGATGTTGCAGATGGCCTCCTCACAGTAAACCTGTTTAACGTCTGCTTGGCTCGGTTCCTACCTCCCCAGACAAGCAACCTATTTATTCAGTTCACTGCAAATGCTGCAATGATCATCATCATCATTTTCCATCCACAAAATATACACTTTACGGTTTATTCTGTGAAGCTCTTTGAGATGTTTTGAAGACGCGATGAGGCGCTGTATCAAATGCAAGGATTATTATTGTTATTAGTATCATTATCATAAAACACCCAACTTGTGATTTCTTTACAACTAAATGCGTTAATTTACTGTATTACTGTACCACTGAATTATAAAATTGTACATCTATAATAATAACAATCCATGCATTTGAAACAGCGCTTCATCCAGTCTTCGAGACGTCTCAAAGCACTTCACAGGATACACTGTAAAGTGAATTGACTATATTCTGTGGGCAAAATCTATAAAACGTTGATCTAGTGATGTCTGTGCTACACTATACCATGTTACACACAGCACTGGAGTCGGTCTGTGTTTTTCTGGGTGAACCTGGCAGCCAATTTTGTCCCGAGTGTGTGTTGGGGGTAACTGTTGAACAGTGTAGATGGGTGCACTCCCTGAGCTGGAATTAACTGCTTTGCTGCGTGTTGAGGGAGGCGGAAACAATATCCATATCATCAAACTAATGGCCCGGGTATAACTGCGAGTGGTTAGTGAGCACAGGTTTTCAGCTGGTAAATCAAACCCAGAGGCGAGAGACCGAGCTCGGCAGCGTTCAAACATTTCCCCCTTTAAATAAAAGAAATGATTTCTTAAAAAGAAACAATCTTCTCCTCCCAATTCCTTCACACGGTTTAGCTGAGGTTGGGAACCACCAATCTATGCAGATTGGTTCCAGACTCCTCTCTCCATTAAATAAACATTTTCGGGTCGAAATAAACTGGAAAATCTGAATTGAAACGCGTGGCTGGGACCTGGTGGACTCCCAACTGCAGCTAAAGAAGGTTCAGCGTTTCCGGGCTGATTGACCGAGAGTTACCCTGGATTCCTTGCAAAGCAAATCATGAATAGCCAAGTAGATCATCAGAACACACCACACTGAGCACACACACCCCATTGGCCACTCGCAATGGTGTGCTTCTCCTCGTTTGTAATTTGACCCAATAACCTTCCCACTTCCCCCCACCCCCTTGCCCCCACTCTTCCTTCTTCCTCCCATCCTTTCCCCCTTCCCTCTACCCTTCCCCCTCTCCCTCCCATCCTTCCCCCTTTCCCTCTACCCTTCACCCTCCCCCCCCCTCCACACGTCTGTCCTGTTCTGCACTTGAGGCTAATGCTAAAAACACATTACATACAGATACGTCCCTTAGGGAAAGGCTTCTCTCTCCCCCTCACACACTCTTGAAATTAACCTGTCAGAGCCTGGGAGCTGATGTAAACAGCTATTTCACCCTCAGATGCCATCAATTAAGAGACTTTTTCTAAGGAAACAATATGCCACTTTTATGCCCGTGTTGCTATGGTCTCGTGAGATGCTTCACTGAACTCTGTGCAAAACCACCTTTAGCCTAACAGACCGTTTGTAAATAAAAGCCACACGTTTTGGAGAAGTGATCACCCAGTTTGCTGCCTTAGACCCACAGCGATGGCCAATGTGGAAGGAAACACATTGTTGGCAGGAAGGGAACAGAACAGAAAAGCTCCCTTTCAGGTTTCCTCGTATCAATGAGCCAATGCAGTAAATTGACATCAATCACCCGAAAAGACATGGAAATAATAATAATTATTAGTGCTTTATCACATCTTCAAGATGTCTCAAAGCGCTTCACAAAACATACTATGAAGTGAATTGACTGTATATTTTGTGGGCAAAACACAGCACCCAATTACACACAGCAGCCTCCCACAAACAGTCAAGGATTCAGTGACCAAAGTGTTCTTATTATTTGTTTATTTGTTTTGAAGGGATTATTACCCCCAGAAAAGCGATCCGCCAATCGCCTAACAACTGGGTTCCTATTTACTGCTGGGTAAACAGAGGCGTGTGGAGTAAGGAAACTTGGCCAACATTTCGCCCTGCCCGGGAATCAAACCCAGGTCTCTTGCCTGTGAGGCAAGTGCTCTAACCATTAGAAAACTTTTGATCCCCCAAACTTTTGAAACAAACCCACCCCCCCTCTCCCCGTCTCAGCATCGAGTTCTGCTATATTAGTGCTCTGAGTCGCTATAGAAATACAAGTTACTATTATTTTGGGGTCCGAGTGGCAAAGGCTGTCCCTTTTTTAAAAAAAATTCCCATAAATCCTAACCATAAATCCACATCTACAAGAAACAAAGTTGTGCAGCTCAGTGGTTCGAGCGCTCGCGAGAGGACCTGGGTTCGATTCCTGGGCCGTGCGAAATGTTGGCCAAGTTTCCTTACTCCACCTAGCAATCAGTAGGAGCCCCAGTGATTATAGCGCTACTTCAAAGGAGCTTTATAAGTGCTGACTAGCTAAACCATAAAAATCGGTCACTAACGCCACGGCTGTTTATGGGACTGCTCTCTGCGTTTCACCCAAAAAATACAGAGTCACTACACTTTACAGTATATTCTGTGAAGTGAATTGACTATATTTTGTGGATGAAACAGCAGTGTCCCACAAACAGTCATGGATTGAGTGACCAAATTTATTATTATTTACTTATATTTATTTTTAAAACGGATTATTACCCCCAGAAAAGCGACCCGCCAATCGACTAAACCCCCTGTGGCGAGCAGAGTGGCCCATTTAGGTTTGTGCTCTTTGAAATGGTGTAAGAAAAAGGCCTTCAAAGAGGGGGGGGAAAAACAAACATAATTCAGTGCTTTTGCTGATGTGTCGCAAGGGGATTGGGTGATAGAGAAAAAAGGGTTTGGTGTGTTGAAATGAGATATGTTAAAATTCGGCACCTGCCCAAAGCCGGTTTATCATGTACAATAACAACACAAACCGTCCCAAACTGCCAACACTGGCCATCGTCTACCAGTGTTAACCCCTTCAACAATCCCCAGATTCAATCAGTCACTCACTTCACAGCTGCCTGTGGGGCAATGAGGTGTGCTAATCCGACTGCTGTGTTTTGCCTAAAAAATTCAGTCACTAGACTGTATAGCATATCTTGTGAAGCACTTTGAGATACCCTCCTGACATGGAAGCCCCTATATCAAATGCAAGGATTATTAATAATAATAATTTTTACAAACAAACTGAATGAAACCCTGATGATAATTGGATCGCTCGAGAGGTTACACCCATTACACACATTTTATATATATATATACACACACATCTATAGTATATACTTTATGTAAACACAGTCATAAAAATTAACCATTTAAAATAGATTTAAATACTATCTTAATACCACTGGAAACTTTTTTTAAAAAAATTTGGACTGAAAAGTCAATTCATAATGAAAGCCTGTCCAGAAACTTTTGGTAGATTTTTTTGGAATATCTTTTGAATTATAAAACAGCGTTACTGCAGTCTCACATTTCCTGAAGCAATTTGGAAATCTCAGCCTCTGGTGTGGCCACGTTTATAGAACAAGGAACCATTATGGAATTAACTCTTTGCAACCCAAATCATATTGGGGAGGAGGGAGTGGGGAGGGCTGCCAAAGAGGGGGTTTAGTCGTGATATTTATTCACAAAATTTCAATTGACATTAATACGGCGCTTTCCGAGTCAGGAGGATGGATGTCTGGTGGGAGTTGAGTCGAGAGGGGAGTGGGGAGGAGAGAGGTGACTGAAAGCACAATCAAAGGGGTACGTTTTGAGAAGCCGGTGACCGAAGGCACGGTCGAAGGAGGGTGTTGAGACGGTTCTTGAAGGAGGCAAAGGAGGGGGCGAGGCGGAAGGGCATAAAACATCATAAAAATCCCTGCTTGAGCTTCACACTTGGTACAGAGGGCGGCGGAGGCTAGGATTATGCGGGAATACATTTTCACATTAAATGACAGGGAAGGGAACAAAGATCTTGATCTGACGGCCTGATATTTTAGGGTGTGTTTACCCTGAAGCTGTGCAGACCGCTTGGGAAATGATTCAGTAGCACACGGCTGGTGTTATCTGGATTTGTCTGTTAGCTTTGTGTGCAACCACAACACAGAGACAGGTGTGTCCCTGCCCCACATCACAGTTCATTTTCTAGCTACGGCTCTCCTCAGAACGTCAGGCTGTACCCCGGCTAGTAACACAAACACCACCTTGTTGTCCTGTCACCACAGGTTATTAGCTCATCTCTGTCCCTCTTGTCTCTCTCTGTCACTCACACTCCCTCCCTCTCTCTCTTTCTCTGCCCTCTCAACTCCGCAACCAGCCAAACAAATGTGAATTGTATATTTTCACCCACAAAATACACAGTCACTCCACTTTACAGTGTATCCTGTGAAGCGCTTTGAGATGTCTCAACGACATGATAAGTCGCTATATCAAATGCGAGGATTATTATGCTTCCACTATCCTCTCAAGCACTGCATTCAGATCGTAACAATTCTCTGGGTTAAAAAAATGTCTCCTGGCCTCCCCTCTGGTAATGGCCATCCTTTGCGCCTGGTGAAGCACTAGACACGACACAGAGACACTGTGGAGGGGTAAGAAAGGCAACAAAGCCAACGCTACAGTCCGCAGTTTGTTTGAGCAGCCGACTGGCCTTGAATTGGTCGGGGCTGCAGAGATAACCTCAATAGATTTGGAACTCCTGTTGCCAGGGTTAAGTAACCCTCAGGTTTAAACATACAAACACGCTGAGCCCAGCCAAAATGCCCAAAAGCTCCCACTAGGTACTATTTGCCACATCCAGACAGCACTGTCTGCTCTGCCTCTCGTTATCTCAATTGGAGAAAAAAGGGTAATAATAATCCAGAGTGTTCGGAAAGTGTAGTGACTGTGTATTTGTGGGCGGAACAGGCGGAAGGGACCCCGTTTAACATGGAACATCCTACAAACCAACAACAACAACTTGCATTTATATAGCGCCCTTCACGCAGGGTAGATTAATGCAGCGAGGAGTGTATTGATGTATCAGCCCTGAAAGTGAGTGCAAGTGCCCAGGTAGTTCCTGACCACAACCCTTTGATTCAAAGGCAAGAGCTCCACCAACTGAGCCAACCTGGCGACATCTCAAAGCGTTTAAGAAAATGGCTACTTTGAAGTCTTGGTGGGTTCAATCCTGCTGCCTCCACATGACTGCAAACCGTTCAGTGGTCTCGATAGAATTCTCCTTTATAGTCAACAACAAAACTGAAACCTGTCACAGCAAATCCATGAGAAACACCGCTGCAAGAAAGAGGTTTGTGCTTCAAGGACAACGAGTTGTGGTATTATTTAATTAAGAAAGGCACGATCTGATTATACACTACACATAAAATACTATAAAACATGCCAAATGGGATGTCAGCCTGAAATCCCGTCTGCTTGCTCAGGTAGACTTCAAGGATGCCATGGCACAATTCAGACAAGAAAGAGATGGTAGTTTCTCTCTCTCTCTCGATGTCCTGGCCAACAATCCCCCAGATAAAATGAGTCGCTCACTTCATAGCTCTGGATATTGCTGTGTGCATTGGGCTGCCACGTTCCCCTTACAAATTCACTGCACTACACTTTACAGTAAATTCTTCGGGACATGAAAAAGGCTTTCTATCAAATGCACAGGATATAACTATTATTATTGATAAGATTGCCTCGATAAGCCATGGTAAGCAATGACCTCTTGCAGTTAATGTCCTTGTCCATTATCTGTCCGCATTGTACAGCGAAATTGCAAGTCAAGAAAGGCTTCTTACCAGGGCAGCAATCTTCCAAATCGCGTCCATTTACTTTTGCTGATGAAAAATCCGATGGTAGGGTCTGTGATGGCGTCCCATGCTCTGCCGATGAATAGGATCAAGGAGGCAGAGGACGGGTCAAGCTGAGGTTCAGGAGGGAACGGAGATGACATCAATGAACAAAATAAAAAGCATTTAGGATTCGTTCTGTATAAAGACCAGCCCAAATGCAGATGGATTGTGTCCTCTACAAAACCCAATACCCAGAACACCTACAATTTCACCCACAAAATACACAATCAATTCATTTTACAGTATATCCCGTGAAGCGCTTTGAGACGCCTCGAAGGTGTGATAAGGCTCTATATGAAATGCAAGGATTATTATTATATTGCTGCCTCTATAAATGTTCTGTGCCATTCAATGCATTTGTTAGCTTTCAAATTTAACACCAGTTAATGAACTATTAGACAGATTAAGTTAACAGGATTGCCTTTATTGTCCTTTCATACATATTAATGAGATACACAGTCATTATAAGTACTGTAATTGCCTATTAAACTGCCTTTCCCCATTCCCCACTGACTAGGACTATTACAGTGTTACGAGACAGCCACTGTATTTTCTGATTTACTTGGTGAGGTTTGTTAGTTAGTTTATGAGTTTGTTTATTTCCCCAGTTCTAGGATAGGCTTCAATGGCACCAATCCCAAGAAAATATCTGGTCCGATATGGACACTGCAGCTTCACACCAAACCGGACGATAAATATCAAGTGTGTATATTCGACCAGCCTGATTAACCCCGCGAGTCACCACTCTCTGTTTATCTGCTTACACTGATGGTCTCCTGAACCACCACATCGCATGGCTCTGTGCAAAGAATAAATATTGGGGAATGTGGAACAGGAGAAAAAAGGAACGTGAACAGGGTCAGTATTACATAGAATTACTTAAGAGTGATTAATACAGCACAGAAACTGGCTATTCAGCTCAACTGGTCCGTATCTACTCCACACAAGACCTTACCCCTCTATTCCACTTTCCCTCACATATTCTTCACAAGTTTTCTCTTAAAAACATCACTCCTTTTTGTTTCGACTACAGCTTCTAGCAGTGAGTTCCACATTTTCACCACCCTCTGCATGAAGATGTTCCTCCTAAACTTCCCATTAGAATTACCATGGTCTGTCTTGTATTCATCCTCTCTCAGTTTGGGTTTCCCAGCTGGTGGAAACAGCCCACTAACATCCACTTTCTCAAATCCCTTCCTAATCTTACACACCTATGTAGGTGGATGCACTTCACGGGATACATCGTCAAGTGTAGTGACTGTATTTTGTAGGTAAATGGGTCAGCCAATTTGCACACAGCAATGCTGTCCCACAAACAACCTTCCAGTGAATGACTAATTTTATCTGGTGGATTATTGCTGGACAGGACACGAGGAGAAACTCGCTTCAACCAAGCAGGGATTTACATACACTCTACAAATCTGCCTTATCACATTCGTTCCTGCCCTATAATGGAAACAAGAACAGCAATCAGTGTTCCTGTATAACATGACTTACCTTTCTGATCGGCAGCAATGGGAAAGCTTGCCAGACAGCGATATCAATGGCAGGCTACGCAGTTTTAGCTGGTTAGATTCTAGCAATTACCCCAACCCACACGCTGGGTCCTCCAAGCCTCAGCTCTTGGCCAACCTGCTCCTAATACTCTCCAGAATTAGGTAAGCAGGGTGCATCCCTCCGGGGGGGGAGAGAGAGAGAGAGAGAGAGCGCATTCCATTCCAACAATCTATCTCTGGGATTTCCATGTGTAGATGGGAGGCCTGGAATTCTCAGTTTGGTTTGGATGCTCTTAAACAATGGTGATGGGTTTCCGTGTGAGTCAGACACTCGGCTGTGACCAAAACAAAGTTAATCCGCTGGCCTTACCTGGGCTACATCCAGGAGGTAAATCTGCAGGAAGAAGCCAATGGCACATCCAGTTATCTGGTAGGGAGCACCGCCTACGGCGTAACATAGCTTACTGCACACCGACAGATTCTTCTTAACTTCCCTCTGGAAAGAAAGAACCAAAGGGTTGTTATGTTAAGAATGTTACAAGACTAAGAATGTAATGGCTACAGTGGTAGATCTACAACAACAACAACTTGCATTTACACAGCGCCCTTCAGGAGGGCTGGTGTCCCGGAGCACTTGACAGTAGTGGAGTCTGCCCTGAGCCAGGGGGAAAGGGAGGGAGGGAGGGGGGAAGGGACCGTAAGCAGAAAGGATGGTCTTTAGGCAGGATTTGAAGGTGGTGTGGGGGGGAGGGAGGGGGCGGGCGAGGTGGAGGGATTGAGGGAAGGAGAGTTCCAGAGTTTTGGAGTGTTGTGGCTGAAGGCACAGCCATCGATGATGGATGGTATCAAGTCATCTCCTCGTCTCAAAGCACTTCATGAGATATACTGTAAAGTGTAGGCAAATTTGTAGGCAATTGCAGCAGCCAATTTGCACACAGCAATGATGCGCCACAAAGCTATCTCGCAGTGAATAACCAATGTTATCTGGGGGATCATTGTTGGGCAGGAGAGCAAGAGAGAAACTCCCTCCAACTGAGCAGGGAGGGGAAAAAATACGCAAACAGAGTAGACATGAGCCAGGCTCGATGAGGAAAACTGGCACTTTAAAATCACTCAACCCTGCTTCAGTCACGCAGACATCTTGAATATGATCGCTTTCCAAGGCACTGATTTATAAGAGCTCAATGCAATTTTCTCATGACTCAGAACATGCTTCGCATCAACGGGAAAGAACAGTCGTGGTAATAGGGCAGAGCTGAAGCTCAATCTCACATGTCAAACTGTTGCAAAAGGGTCAGAGTGTTTCCAACCGAGGTTCTGAGCCCAGAGATTATCACAGAATCTTACAGCGTAGAAAGAGACCGTTTGGCTCATCGTGTCTGTACCAGCTCTTTGAAAAGAGCTACTGATTAATCCCACTTCCCCGTAGCCCCGCACATTGTTCTTTTTTTTAAAGTACATATCCAATTGTTTCTTAAAAAGCCTTTTTAAAACCTACTATCGAACTTGCGTCCACCGCCCTTTCAAATAGTGCATTGCAGCCCGTGACCACTCTCTGGGTAAAAAAAAAATTCTCCTCGTCTTAAATTTATTATGAGCCGTTGCCCTAAACTCAAATTTAATCAAACCTGAAACTCAGCAGCCATATTGCAATAGTTTAAAACCAGAGAAAAAAAGTCCTACACAAACACATCCCTAACTCTCAGTCCAATGAAAGCACAGTAGTATATTAGAGGTAACATATATCTATCTATCTGGTGTGTGGGGCAGGTGTGTGGGCCGCCTGGATCAAGACAGTTTTTTAAAAAAGGACCCAGATTATAACCAACAATAATAAATGAACTAATAACAAACATCAGCACTGGATTAAAGGGCAAGTGAGAGGTTCCTGTGTCTGTTTCCCTGTGTGTCGTGTACAGCAATGTACTGAAATGAGATGGTGGGGTGGGGGTGGGGGGGGGAGTGTGACATTTTTCTGAATGGAGAGCTCTCTCTCTCTCTCTCTCACACACACTCCCTCCTTTCCTTCCTTTCGGGGGTTGATCCCAGGTCGGAAACATTGGTTCCATTTCTCCTTCTCACTGCGTCTCTCTACTCAGAAACTCCTTTCCCTTGAACTCACTTTCTCCTAATTCTCCAACTAACAATAGTAACAAATTAATATTAGCAGCAGCCAGATGTGTGTGTATATGTGTGTGTGTATATTATATATGTGTGTGTGTGTGTATATGTGTGTGTGTGTGTATATGTGTGTGTGTGTGTATATTATATATGTGTGTGTGTGTGTTGTGTGTGTATATTATATATGTGTGTGTGTGTATATATATATATCTGTGTGTGTATATTATATATGTCTGTGGGTATATATTATATATATTAGAAAACCCGGGTTTTCGTTTCCTTCTGATTAAGACTCAGTGCTATTGGGATGTTCAGCGATGTCACTGTGACTTTCAAATGACAATCACACATGTCCTTTTGTCCTTTCCTTTACCCACACAATCCGTCCTGGAAAGAAAGGTTCATTTCCCCCCCTCTCTATCCCCCCCCTCCCCCCCCTCTCTATCCCCCCCCCCCCCCCCTCTCTATCCCCCCACCCCCCTCTCTATCCCCCCTCCCCCCCCCCCCCTCTCTATCCCCCCCCCTCCCCCCCCTCTCTATCCCCCCACCCCCCTCTCTATCCCCCCACCCCCCTCTCTATCCCCCACCCCCTCTCTATCCCCCCACCCCCTCTCTATCCCCCCACCCCCTCTCTATCCCCCTCTCTATCCCCCCACCCCCCTCTCTATCCCCCACCCCCCTCTCTATCCCCCCACCCCTCTCTATCCCCCACCCCTCTCTCCCCCACCCCTCTCTATCCCCCACCCCTCTCTATCCCCCACCCTCTCTCTCCCCCACCCCCCTCTATCCCCCACCCTCTCTCTCCCCCACCCCCCTTCCCCCTCTCTCTCCCCCACCCCCCTCTCTCCCCCCCAAACACACACCACAATCCATCTCTCCCTCTCCCACAAACACACACAAAGTTTAGCTCTAAGAAACCCCCCAAAAAGTCTGATGGACCACGTTTGAGCTCTTTTTGGCCAAGTTACAGTCTCGATCTCTCTCAACTCTCACACTCACTCACTCACACTCTCACACACAGTCACACTCACTCACTCACACTCTCACACACAGTCACACTCACTCACTCACTCTCACACACAGTCACACTCACTCACTCACACTCTCACACACAGTCACACTCACTCACTCACACTCTCACACACAGTCACACTCACTCACTCACACTCTCACACACAGTCACACTCACTCACTCACACTCTCACACACAGTCACACTCACTCACTCACACTCTCACACACAGTCACACTCACTCACTCACACTCTCACACACAGTCACACTCACTCACTCTCTCACACACTCACTCACACACATAGTCACACTCACTCACACTCACACACAGTCACTCACACACACTCACTCACAGTCACACTCACTCACACTCACACACAGTCACTCTCACTCACTCACACTCACTCTCACACACAGTCACTCACCCTCTCACACCCCCCCCGGACAGTACCCCCCCCCCCCAGGACCCCCCCCGGACAGTACCCCCCCCCCCCCAGGACTCCCCCCGGACAGTACCTGTTTGAGAGGAGCGTTGTCCGCAGACGGGGCTCTGTGTAACAGACCGATTTGTCGGCAGTGGCTCTCAGCGCTGCGCTCCCCTTTGGCCATAGTGTTGGGGAGAGCGGAGTCACCGCCAAATGAATGGAGAGCACAATCCGCCTCTTCCTTCCCGTCCATCAGAGGATGACGATCAGAGGCGTGGACCTGAATTCCATTCCCTTCCCTCGACTCCACACTGAACTGCACCAGGAAACATGCCAAGCACACACATGGCACAGCACACACATGGCACACACATGGCACATACATATATAGAGATACGTTTCGCCCACAAACTCCACCGTCTCTCCACTTTACGGTGCTGCCCGTGAAGCGCTTTGAGACGTCTCAATGACGTGATTATAATAATAATAATAATCCTTGCATTTGATATAGCGCTTTTCACGTCTTCTCGACATCCCAAAGCGCTTCACAGAACACACTGTGAAGTGAATTGACTGTATATTTGTGGGCGAACGCGGCAGCCAATGGCGCACAGCAATGTCCCACAAACAGTCGTGGATTGAAAATGACCAATTTATTATTGTTTTGTTTTAATGATAGGGATTATTATTAGGGCTCTGTGTGGAGTAAGGAAACTTGCCCGAAGTTTCGCCCTCTGCCTGGAATTGAACTCAGATCTCTCACTTGCAAAGCGAGTGCTCTAACCACTGAGCTACAGGACCGCATCAAGTGCAAGGATTACTATTATTATTTTTATTATCCAAGATTACAATGTTGCCCGATATGCCTTCTGTGCATCGTTGCAATAAATAAAATGTTCCCTGTGTTTGTGCTGCCCATCCCGGCTCTCCCCACACCGGATGCGTTAAATTTTTCGGGTGTTGTTAAACAGTGAGGATTATCGCATTGCGTAAGGTGTCCCCATTCATTATAGTTAGACACTCCTGTCTCAACCGCTGTGAGATAACATATTATTTTACAATACATGAAGACAATCACTTCAAAACAATATGGACCCCGTTTACCTCCTCCCCCAAGAGATGGTTGTGATAGAGATGACATGTTCCTCATGATAGAAAACGGTCACAGGGAACCCGCTTGGTAAAGCTACAAATATCACCCCAGTATTTGCTTTCATATCAATACAATATATGATTTCATTACATCATAACCTTCAACACCGGAGATGTGATTATGGAAATCTTGGGTAGAGAATCATCGCAGTACAGTACAGGCCACACCGAACAGGCAATTAATGGAATGAGAGGGAACAGGCACAGAAGCCAGGCTGTGGTCTGGGAAAAAGATTTTGATCTGAAGCCTTTGGAGCCAGAAACAGGACAAGACAAGTATTCCCTTTGGATTGTTGTTGCTGTAGCTTCTAATCCACCTGGATGGAAGGCAGATTAACAACTAATGAACCGTTCGACGTGATCCAGATGTGTTTATTTTCCCCTTTAAAGCCAACTGCTTAATGAGACGTTCCTGATTAGCCTGACTTGCTGCGATTGTTTGAACTCTCTGCAGGTTTCTTGTTTCCATGCTGTGCTTGTGGCACTTGTGTGTTTAAGACGCTGTTTGTGGGACGCTGTTGTGCACAATTGGCTGCCCAGTTTTGCCCACAAAATGTACAGTCACACTTTATAGTATATTCTGCGAAGCGTTTTGAGACGTCTCCAACATGTGACACTGCATTTGCAGTTAAAACCTAAGCATCCCAAGCCATCTGAAGCCAAATCTTGAGAGAGCTGTGAACACTCAACGAGTCAGGCAGCATCTATGGAGAAAGGAAAGTGAGTCAACATTTCGGGTCCACGACCCTTCATCAGAACTGGGGCACATTGGGAGGGAGAGGCTTTTAAGCACAAGTGGGTGGGGGGGGGGGGGCAGCATGGCAAGGATGACAAAGAGAACAAAAAAAACAAAAGAGAGAATGAGTTAGTTGATGGGTTAAAGAGGTGATAGTGGCGTACAACAAAAGGGGAAGTTGGGTTGAAACAAAACTGTTTTGCACTATTAACACCTCTTCTCCCCAGTTTTGTTTCAACCTAACCTCCCCTTTAGTTGCACAACCTCTTTAACACATCAACTACTAACACATTATCTATTTTGTCTTGAAGTCCAATCTTATTGCTTTCAATGAACATTTTAATCTCAAATACGCATGCTGTCCAAACTGCAAGCTGTAGGTCAGGGTGAACCTGACAAACTGTCTCAACCTGACCTCAACAGATACACACAGATACACACGCAGGGGGAAATATAGGGGAGCTCGATAAGGATGTTCTGCTAATAATGCCACTGGAGTCCAGTAGTTTACTGGTTAGTCTCGCAAGCAAGAGGCTTGGGTTTAATTCCTGGGCTGGGCAAAATGTTTGACAAGTTTCCTTACTCCACACACCCCTGTTTACCGAGCAATGAGTAACAATCTGGTTGTTAGTCGCCTTGAGATGTTTCTATTATTTTGAGTATTACAGAGGCTAAGATTATTATTAGTGAAGGGCAGGGACAGGAGTTAGACTGACACTAACAAGGATTCAGTGAGGTATCGGTTGCGGTGGAGGTGGGGAGGAGAGTGAAATTAAGCAAACCAGGGGAGGAGGGGAATAGTGGTGATACGATGCTGGATGAAAATTGATTGAGAAGACGTGAAAAGCGCTATATCAAATGCAAGGATTATTATTATTATATTATTATCATACCTGGAATTTTTACACACACCAAACTTTGCATCATTCCAATCATCGCCAGACTCCGTGGCTCCATCTCGGAACAAATTGGTTTTGAAATCTTCAATCTTAAATTCAAATTCCTTCACCTCCCATCATATCCCTATCGCTCTCATCTGCTCTAATCTGATTCCTTTGCTGCCCACTTTGTTCAGTTAATGTGTACCTACTGTACATCTTGAACACCTCCATGTCACCATCACGGCTCTGGCTTAGCCACTCCTCCCCTCTCCCATGGAACTTCCTGCCCCAATCCCTCTGGCTTCTCCCCTCTTTACCCACCTTTAAATCCCACCTGGAGACCTATCTCTTCAACCAGGCCCATGGTCACCTCTTCCTCCCTTCTCCCTTATTCGGGGCTAGGAGTGCAAAACAGGTTGCCTCCTCCTGCCTCACATTTCAAGCCTGCTTGCAGACCTGTCTCATCCACCACACATTGGGTCATCTTTGGCCCTCATCTCTCTCCCCCCCTCCTCAGCTCCCCTTTCCCCCCAGCTCCCTTCCCCCCAACCCCAGCTCCCCTCCCACCCTCGCCCCCTCGGGCCCTGTGCCAGCCAGTCAGCTGTGTGAGGCTCTTCGAGATGTCCTCCTAACACGAAAGGCCGCTGTGTAAATGTAAATTGTTGTTGTTGAATAATGAAGATTCAAAGCAGGTAACTGACCCCGTGTCCCAATCAATATTCTCTCCTCATCCAAGTTCATCAGACGAGGTTGGCTAAACTGTGTGAAGCCACTTGTTTCCGATATTCCTGAAACACGTCCTTTGTCCCTGTGACAGCTGAGACCTCTTTTCTCCCAGTAAACTGGATTCCAGCTGCCAACAATGTTTCCACTTGGTTTGATTGCAAAAGCTGATTCAGTAATTTCCCAGATTGTCATCTTATTAGTGCTCTCACAATTACACAGCATCTCTGATTTACATCTATTATGTCTCCTTATTCATCTATTTTATTGGCAGAATAAAAGTTTGGGGTAGAGACTGAAATTAGAAATTGTTGTCCACTCCTAATATCCTTTTTCCCTTTTTCTCTCACGCAAATAAACTTAGAATCTAACACCAGCTCTGTGTTAATGAGTAACACAGTTCTTTGTGCTTTAAATATTAACCATTTGAGACTCAAAGGAGAAAACAAGTGAACAGATCCATAACAGACACTGGATGTGAAGTGACCTGCATTGCGCAGTCAAGAACCTACATGAAAAATAAATTTGTCCCTATTCACATGACTTTGAGTTTGATGTGTGTTTGCCTCTCACAAAGATAAATAGCAATCCATTTAGCTCTTTGATGTTATTTATTCCCCACACCATGCGCAAACAGCTTTAATGGTGATGCTTCCTCCATTCTGTTCACGCTTACAGCCACAAAAAGTTTTCTTTCATTTTTGGAGTTAAAAATAATAATAATAATCCTTGCATTTGATATAGCGCCTTATCACGTCTTCGAGACGTCTCGAAGCGCTTCACAGGATACGCTGTAAAAATTGACTGTATGATTTGTGGGCGAAACGCGGCAGTCAGTTGCGCACATCAATGTCTCACAAACATTTTTTATTTTAAAAAGCTATTACAGTAGTTGTTTCTATCAGCTTGGTGGGTAGTAGGGTCTGTATTTGCTACTCGTTTTATTATTACTTACATCTCTGTGATGGGGTGTAGGGAAAGAAGGTATAAAGCCCATATTAACTGATGGGCTAATGAGTGGTATGTTTTGCTTGACTGAACTGTGGCAATCTTCAGTGGTTTGAAGAATGTGTCTTTGGATCCGTGGCCTCCGCACTCACAATCCATTGTACACTGTCAGAGATTTCAAACTCAGACAAAGCCATTTGAATTCCAGGCCTTCTCAGTGCAAGTCTCAATAAGTCTTGCTGCTTACCTGAATAGCTGGTTAAGGATCCTCTGGAACGCAGTGTGAACAATGACATATTCTCTGGTTCAGAGCATATCTTCCACTTCATTCCACGTCATAATATTTAGCATCGACCCTTTACAGAAAACAATTGGAAAATTCCTCCTACACTAATTTATCCTGCCTTTGTGTTGTCACACAATTCAAATAAATCAGTCTTGAAGACTTGTTATATTTGTTAGTGTGTGTGTGTGTGGCTTCTATTGTGTGGAAGCCAAAGCTTTCAGTGAGTTGCCACAATAAAATGTAAATGTTTCACAAACTGCCTCTAATTAAACAATTATACAGTCAAACACAACGTGGAAGCTTTCTTTGGCTAATGATATAGCACCTAAACATCAAGCCCTGTGAAGAGCTTTGAAACATCTTGACATTATAGGCACTATATCATTAGCCAAAGAAAGTCTCCATGTTGTGTTTGATTGTATAATTGCTGTTGAGTTCAGTGATTGTGTTTTTTTAGACAAGTGCAACTGTCAATTTGCTGCACAAAGCCAAGGTTCCACGAAAAAAACACAAAGTTGTGTGACCATTTTTCTGGAGAATTGTTGGCCAGGAAACTGGGAGAAACAGAAGTGGCTGGAAACACTCAGCGGGTCATCTATGAAGAGAGGAAAGTGAGTCAACTTTTCGGGTCCACAATCCTTCATCATAATAACCTTGCATTTGGTACAGCGCTTTATCATGTTGGAAGGATGTCCGAAAACGCTTCACAGGATTTACCGTGAAGTGGAATGATTGCCAAACGTGGCGGGACAATTAAGCACAGCAATGACCCACAAAACAGTTGTGAAACGAATGACCTATTTTAATTTGGGTGGGGATTTTTGGTCAGGACACCGGGAGAGAGAAACCCCTTTCTCTTTTCGAATAGCGTCATGGGTGAGATCTTTAACGTCCACCTGGTCACAGTTTAACGTCTCATTCGAAAGGACGGGCACAAGGATAGTCCCGGTAAAGATTTGCAATATGCAGGCATTCTTGAGCAGTGCTATTAGATTAATGTCACTAAGTATCATGTTACCAAACATTCATTCTGCAATCTTTAGCCCTATTTTAAAGTCAGCACAAATGTTACGATTGGTTCCAGTAACTGCATTATCTTCTCCTCATAGTCTCCAATTCTTTCAGGGTTGTTAAGATTAGAGATACAGTCTCACCCCCCACCCCACCACCTCGTATCTTGTAAAATATGGAGAATAAACGTTCAGTGTCATAGCAAAGATATAACAGGAGAGATCACGTCCTGATTTTACTGAATCTCCCCCTTTTCAAATTCTATTCCAAACCAACATTCCGTTGTATAATTTTAAGGAATGCTTTAAGAATGTTTGGCTGAAACCTTTTAATGTGGTTGCAATATAACTTCACTGATCTTCCAACAGAATTAAATGCAACTGTGATAGTCTAACCTTTTTTTCTGAGAGCAGTTCATTCTTATTTCCATAGAAGATTGAAGCCTATTTATATCTGTGATGGCACATGAATGTTAGATGTAACACTTCTTCAAGTGTTTTCCATGAGGTTATCACAAGATCCTGTAGAAAGTCTCATAAATTCTTTCTGAGTAAGTGCAATACCAATTTTGATTTGGTACAAATCAGAAGGTCCCAGGTTGGAATCTTTGTTTGTATTAACTTATTCCATCTCTAATGCTCAGTGTCAGCTTAGCTCAACCGCCGTTACTCTTGCCTCTGAATCAGAAGTTGTGTGTTCAAACCTTAACTGAGACGTCTCAAAGTGCTTCATAGGATATACCGTTAAGTAGATTGACTGTGTATTTTGTAGCAGCAACAAACATCCCCCCCCCCCATTAAAGTCCCCCTCAAAGGCAGCTGAGAAATTTGCCTTTGACATCTCACTGAGAATGTAATTACAGCTGCATTTATTGCTATAATTTTCCCATTTCAGAAAGCAAATCATTTCATTTGAAGGTCATTTTCAACTTTGAAGAAGAGATCTCCCCTGAGTGAAAGGGAAATGTCTCCTCCTCACAGCCAGAGAGATGCTCAGATCCTCACTGAAGATAATCAAGTGGCAAAAATACACAATTAAACACCAGATGCCAAATTTGACATGTAGCTAAAAATCTTTAAATACATCAACTAGGGCAACAGGAAGGCAGCAGTTTTGAAACTGTAGCAAGACTATCTTTAACCTTAGCCTGTCAGTCAGTGTCTTCGCATTTTCCACACACATGTTTCTCCAATGAAATCCCTCTGATGGTGCTCACCCCATCGAGGAAGCTTTGGAAGCGAGCAAATATGGCTAAAACCTCAAGTGACTTGTTGCACAAACTGACGGCACCTCCTGGCAATCTCGACACACAGCATTGATGTATCACAAATTTGGCTTGAAGCCTTCATGCTTCTCTTGTTGAGCGTGCTGACTCTATCCCTATGTGATGGTTTCATGCTATTTTTGCTTGATTCTATTTCTATTCCACGTGTGCCAGCTTGGATCATTGTGGTAACAGTCTCGTCTCTGGGTCAGAAGTTTGTGGCCTTCAAGCCTTCTTGAAACATGAAGGAAATGGTCTCCGGGCTGAGGCCGTGAGACATTTCAGGGCACCAATGTGCTAGGCAATGTTAATGAGGGTGAGATACTGTAATGAGGGAGGAGTCCTGTAGCTCAGTGGTTAGAGCACTCACTTTGCAAGCGAGAGACCTGAGTTCAATCCCAGGCAGAGAGCGAAACCTTGGGCAAGTTTCCTTACTCCACACAGAGCCTAATAATAATCCCTCCAAAACCCCAAACAATAATAAATTGGTCATTTTCAATCTACGACTGTTTGTGGGACATTGCTGTGCACAATTGGTGCCGTGTTCGCCCACAAATATACAGTCAATTCACTTTACAGTATATTCTGTGAAGCGCTTTGAGACGTCTAGAAGACGTAAAAAGTGCTATATCAAATGCAAGGATTATTATTATTATCATATAAAACCATGCAGTGGAAAAGCTGTTGGAATGTCAGCCCCACTGTACGTGTGAGTCAGTCACAGATTTGTCAGCTGCTTAAATGTTTCTGTCTTCGCTTTCCAACACATGCACCAGAGTGGGTTGGTTGCTGAGGCACTTTATTGCTTGATGTATCTTCTGATAATGGTCCTCTCTGTGCTTCCCAAGCAGCAAGCCTGGGAGCCTGGAGCCTGGAGCAGTGTGGATACGAAGGCTGCTCAATCGGCTTTGTTCAACAACTGTGTTTTTTTTCTCAATGACCATCTGCACATTGGCCAACTGACAGGGGAAGTGACACTGCTCTGGGATCAAATAATCATCGTCAGAAGCCATGACACGGGCTCCAATAACAGCTGAACCAGCTGAACTGCGATCCTGCTCATGTTTATCCTGGGATCTTGAAATATCCTAAAATTACCTTCTGCACATTGGCAAGATGCTTGCAAGGAGATGGACAGAAGCACAGGGATAAAATCTGCAGGATATCCCTAAAATGTTCCCTGACTTATTTAAGGAACTATTTAAGCAATGTCAGCAGTTGCTGACAACTGCTATTTTGGGAGACCACAGAGATGATAGTAGGCGTGGTTAAAGATCTGGTATTTAGCAACTTTTGAA
Organism: Callorhinchus milii; assembly: GCF_018977255.1. Classification (NCBI taxonomy): domain Eukaryota; kingdom Metazoa; phylum Chordata; class Chondrichthyes; order Chimaeriformes; family Callorhinchidae; genus Callorhinchus; species Callorhinchus milii. Next base: position 11,568,790 of record NW_024704751.1, read on the forward strand.
GAACGATAGATTGGGGGTGGGGGTTGGAGATGGAGGGTTGAGGGAGTGAGTTTCTGAGGCTAAAGACTTGGCAGACTTCTACCCAGGACAAGAGAAGATCAACACAACCTTCCGTTCGGGAATCCACTAAACCTCAAGGCACCATTGATCAACACCTCAACACCCAAGGAAGCGGTTTTACCAACCGAGCCGGGCTGGCATAGAGATGGACTAGTCACACCTGGAACCCAATGAGTTTGGTTACAGGTTTGTATCCAATGCCTAACACAGGGCAAGCCGACCTGGACACATAAGCGTGTGTTTAGAGGTATCCAAAGCACCCATTCCATCCTGCTAGTCAGCACGATTGAGGGACGTTGACACAGATCGATGGGCCTGATATTACAGGTATCACAGCAGCATTTGTGAAACATTCTCTAATGGTGTGGATCCAGTGTTGGTAATTGGTATCCCAGCAGCTTAGGCTGTTACTATGGCTGCCCATGACACAAGCCTGTTTCTCTAGTCTTCTTGATGGTCACTTGCACAGACCTTATCCTACCTGCTGTATTTGTCGTGTAAACACAGAAATCAGACCATTACTGGCAGTCCAGAAAGCACTCTCACACCAGCTAAGTATGTTAAAAGGGTCTACCTGCTAACTACATATACCTGCCAGCCTCATATACCTGCTACCTCATATACCTGCCAGCCTCATATACCTGCCAGCCTCATATACCTGCTACCTCATATACCTGCCAGCCTCATATACCTGCCAGCCTCATATACCTGCCAGCCTCATATACCTGCTAGCCCCATATACCTGCTAGCCCCATATACCTGCTAACCCCATATACCTGCTAACCCCATATACCTGCTAGCCCCATATACCTGCTAGCCCCATTTACCTGCTAGCCCCATATACCTGCCAGCCTCATATACCTGCTAGCCCCATATACCTGCTAGCCCCATATACCTGCTACCTCATATACCTGCTACCTCATATAGCTGCCAGCCTCATATACCTGCTAACCCCATATACCTGCTAGCCCCATATACCTGCTAGCCTCATATACCTGCTACCTCATATACCTGCTACCTCATATACCTGCCAGCCTCATATAACTGCGAGCTACATATACCTACTATATGTGGAACAAATTGCAGCCACTTTGCTCTCCTCCCCAGGTCACACTTGCCAGTGACCTGGGAGCAAATTGAAACTTCAGCAAATGATTTAGCTACCACGATGTCTGCTGACTTCTAAACTCATCATTGCCTTCTAAATGCCACCAGACAGCTTGGATGACACCATCTCGGTATCATTTAATCTCTTCCAGGCAGAGGGCGAAACCTTGGGCAAGTTTCCTTACTCCACACGCCTAATAATAATCCCTCCAAATCCAAAAACAATAATAAATTGGTCATTTTCAATCTACGACTGTTTGTGGGACATTGCTGTGCGCAATTGGCTGCCGCGTTCGCCCACAAATATACAGTGACTTCACTTTACAGTGCGTTCTGTGAAGCGCTTTGGGACGTCCTCCCGACGTGAAAAGCGCTATATCAAATGCAAGGATTATTATTATTATATTATTGTGGAGTCCTGTAGCTCAGTGGTTAGAACACTTGCCTCACAAGCGAGAGGACCTGAGTTTGATTCCTGGGCGGGGCGAAACGTTAGTCAGGTTTCCTTACTCCACACACACACCTCTGTTTACTTAGCAGGAAGTAGGAACCCAGTTGTTAGTCGACTGGGGAATCGTTTTCCCGGGACTAATAATCCCTTCAAAAAATAAATTAAAAAATTAAAAATAATAATAATTTGGTCACTCAATCCACGACTGTTTGTGTGTAATTGGCTGCCACATTTACTATTAATACTAATAATCCTTGCATTCGATATAACGCTTTTCATATCTTCGAGACATCTCAAAGCGCTTCACAGAATATACTGTAAAATGAACTGACTGTATATTTTATGGGCGAAACGCGGCAACCAATTGCGCACAGCAGCGTCCCACAAACAGTCGTGGATTGAAGTCACCAATTTATTATTGTTTTTTTTTCTTGAGGGATTATTATGAAACGTGTGTTTGGAGTAAGGAAACTTGGCCAAGGTTTTGCCCTACCGGGAATCAAACCCAGGTCTCTCGTTTGTGAGGCGAGTGCTCTAACCACTGAACTACAGGATTCCACAATGTAAAGTCCAAATATACAGCCAATTCACTTTACAGTAATATCCTGTGAAGCGCTTTGAGACAGCAACGTCTTGGATTAATATAGCGCCCTCCACGCCGGACGGCATCTCAGAGCTCTTCAGACGTCTTGAAGACGTGAGGAGGCGCTGTATCAAATGCAAGGATTATTATTAATATTATTTTGCTGATCAATTAGTGTCTAGAGTTGATCACTGTGTGAATCTATGGTTCCGTGCACCAGCCACTGTTCCATGAAGGAGAGCCAGGCATTCTGTGCTGAGCTTGTGCGCCCCCTACTGTGCGGCTAAAGAATAGCAACAGTGGGACTCGAGGAACAACTTTCTCGCCAGTATTTTGGGTGGGAATGTGACAAATGAATTGAAAAGTCCCCCAAATATAATTTCTATTAACAATAATAATCTCTGCATTTGATGCAGCACCATTCATGTTGGGAGGACATCTCATAGCATTTCACAGGATTTACTGTTAAGGTGGAGTGACTGTACTTTGTGGGCAAATGTCTGCATGTGGCTTCCCTTTTACAATGTTGTGGCGCTTATTGAACCTCTTTCAATCGAATGCCAAAAGTAACCAATTTGATTAAACGCTGCAAATGAACTCTTAAACCCCACACAAGCTTTTGATTTGATTGTGTGGATGTGGTCACATCCTGCATGCTGTATATTATTAGGACAAGCTTATCATTCAGACCAATCGAGAACAATAAGTTATAAGCATTTGCTTAAAATGTTCTGTACTAAAATAGAACTTTGTTATATAATTTGAGTAAATATATGCCTATTCAAGCAGCAGCTTTAAGATCACTGATCCTGAACCACCTGTCAGGTTAGAAACACATGTCCTCCTCTGCCGGCAGTTACACTATGTTCTCTTTCTTACCCACTCCCACATCTGCACACACACTGTGGTCTTGGACTCAGGCCAGCAGGCAATAAAAACAACTGTATTCCTTGACCTCGCCCGCAAAGCCTCCACAGCCTTTCTCCTTCCTATCTCTGTAACCTACTCACTCCAAATCAACCTGTCTGTTCCCTCCGCTCGCCAGGTTCTGGTCTGCTCCAAGTCCCACATCCGGCCCACAATTGGCGGTCGGGCCTTCAGCCTCTCTGCCCCCACCCTTTGGAACTGCATCCTACAGTTCCTTTGCCTCGCTCCCTCTCTTGCCTCCTTCAAAACATTCCTTCTTTTTCACCAGCCGGGTGTCTGACACATGTGGAAACCCATCACTGTGTTTAAGAGCATCCAAACTAAACTGAGAATTCCAGGCCTCGCACCTACACATGGAAATCCCAGAGATAGATTGTTGGAATGGAGTGCGCTCTCTCTCTCTGGAGGGACACATCCTGTTTACCTAATTCCGGAAAGTATTAGGCGCAGGTTGGCAAGAGCCAAGGCTTGAGGACCTCAGAGTTGCTGGAGTCTAACCTGCTAAAACCACATAGCTTGCCATTGACAGTGGTATCTGGCAAGCTTTCCCGCTTCTCAACAAGCTAGGACCACCCTACCCATTAGGGCTTAGGCTTGCTGGGTTAACAGTAACTGTGTGGGAGGACTCCCTTCCCCCAGTGACTGGTCTGCCCTTCCAGGTCCTGCTGACGAGCCAAGCTGGGCTGTCATCACCAGTACCCTGGAGTACTGTGGAGCCGTCTGACTACCGAGACACAGAGGGCTGGCTGGATTCCGACATTCTGCTGCCAAACATGTCATCTTGAAGTCAGTTCAGCTGCAAGGAGACCCTGCTTATCAGGCCCAACACAACCCCCCCGAGGAGGAAATAATTGCTGAATGTTTTGTTCTTGGATATGTGACCCGTGGTTCTATGTGACCTTGCTTTCCATATTTCAATCCTGTCTAAAAACCTACCTCAATGATTGCAACACCCCTCCCCACACCTCCCCCCCCATCCTGTCTCTCAGGGTCCAACCCCCTGTCCTTGTGATGTCCTGGCGTGGGACTTGGTGTCCAAGTCATACTGTACCAAAGGTTTCAGCACATTTCCAGTTTTCATCTCATGTGCACTTTGTACACACATCAACCACTTTTTTTTAAGTGCAATGAATAAACAACCAGAAATAGAAGAAGTATTTCAATTGACAAGAATCACAACATTTTGCAGATTAATTAACAACATCTAGGATTATTCTCATTGGAGCAGAGAGGGTTACGAGGAGACCTAATAGAGGTCTTCAAAATCATGAGGGGATTTGATAGGTTAGAACGGGAAAAACTGTTTCCACTGGTGGGTGTGTCGGTGACTCGAGGTCACAGATTTCAAATAGTCTCTAAAAGAAGCCGAGGGGCGGTGAGAAGAAATGTTTTCACGCAGCGAGTTGTTCGAATCTGGAACGCATTGCCTGAGAGGGCGGTCGAGGCTGATTCGATAACTACTTTTAAAAACGCGGTGGACAGGTATTTGAGGAGGACCGGTTTGCAGGTTATGGGGAAAGGGCTGGAAAGTGTGATTGACATTACATTGCTCTATTCAAAGAGCCGGCAAAGACTCGATGGGCCAAATGGCCTCTTTTTGTGCTGTACAATTCTATGATTCTATGATTCTGTGATCAGGTTGATGATGTCCTATGACAGGAAGTTGTCGGAGTACTATTGATCTGTATTAACTGTCCACAAGTCAAGTGGATTAGGGAACAGTGGTAAAGTTCATGAGCCTTGCAGTTAGCAATTGCTATAGCGAATGTGGTCACTTGATACATGTCTGAAGTGTGAAACTTGCTAGTTGAAATTTGACCCTACAAGAAGAAGAACAACAACTTGCACTTACATAGCGCCCTCCACACAGGGCAGCATCTCAGAGCGCTTAACAGTAGCGGAGCCTGACTCCGAGCCAGGTGTGGGGGGGTTAGGGGGAGGTGGCTGTAAGCACGGTTGAAGAGGAAGCTCTTCAGGCAGGACTTGAAAAGGGGGAGAGCGAGGACAAGGCGGACGGATTGAGGGAGAGTGTTCCAGAGTTTTGGAGTGTAGTGGCTGAAAGCGCGACCTCCGATGGTGGGGCGGAAGACGCGAGGGACGAGCAGGAGCCGGTGCCAGTTGAGAGGAGGCGCCGGGTGGTGGATTGGGGAGTGAGGGGGTCGGAAAGGGAGGGAGGTGCCACAAGTGAGAGGAAGGGATTTGAACACAAGTGAGAGGATCTTGAAGTCGATCCGTTCGGTGATGGGGAGCCTGTGGAGCCTGGGTCAGAACTGGCGAGGGTTAGGGTTAGATGTGGCTCGGGTTTGGTTCGGGTCAGTATCCAGGGGGCAGAGTTCTGAAAAACCTGGATCTTGAAAGAACCTTAGGGCCATAGAGATTCACAGCACAGAAGAAGTCCATTTGGCCCATTGTGTCTGACTTACTCTTTGAAAGAGCAATCCATTAATTTCAATTTACCTGCCTTTTCCCCATAAACCCCCAAATCACTCCTTTCTGAGTATCTATTCTACAGAGTGTTTATAAAGTCCTGTTACCCCCTCACCCACACCCCTCACCCTCCCACTCACCCACCTCGTTTTTTTCCTTATGAATTTTTATTATCTGTGGCAGATGATTTGGGTGTAACAACGTCCGATACCAGTATACAGTATACACCATCGAAGGAACATGTCGTGGTCAAGACAATGGAAAATGTGGGTTGTGATTTTGAGAAACGGTTCCAAAAAGTGGCTCCCCTCAAAAAACAATTTTAAACACTTGTACTGAATACAATGAAGTGCATTCTAAATACGACGCTCATCTATCTTTCACGTCTATCTGCCCGCCATCCTCGGAGTCCTGTAGCTCAGTGGTTAGAGCACTCGCCTTGCAATTCCTGGCAGGGCGAAACCTTGGGCAAGTTTCCTTACTCCACACAGAGCCTGATAATAATCCCTCCAAAACCAAACAATAATAAATTGGTCATTTTCAATCCATGACTGTTTGTGGGACATTGCTGTGCGCAATTGGCTGCCGCGTTCGCCCACAAATATACAGTCAATTCACTTTACAGTATATTCTGTGAAGCGTTTTGGGACATCGAGAAGACGTGAAAAGCGTTATATCAAATGCCAGGATTATTACTTTTATTATTATTATTAACCACATTGTGATGTGCTTTTAGGCATTGGTCTCTAGCTCTGACTTTATTTCTCTCTCTCTCTCTCTGTTTTCTTTTTTTCCATTCTGTCTCTTGCAAGAAGCATCAAAATGTATCTGGAATGTGCACTTGACCTGCTCGCACAGCACCGAGAGACAATAATAGTGGGCTTGCTCATGATGCTTCACAGTGTGCCCCGGAGTAAGTCTGGGGTCTGGGTGATTATATGTTTTCTTGTCTTTCTCAACTCTAATTTTGCAGAACCTTTTGAATGGATTCCTTTACTAAATAATAATAATCCTTGCATCTTTCAGCAGGACACCTCAAAATTGCTTTGCAGGATCTACTGTAAAATGTAGTGAGTGTGTGTTTTGTAGTGCGTGTGAGACGGCGACCAATAGATCTCACAAAGGTTCAGTATGTTCTGATTAGGATGAGGTTATTGCTTCCCTGGAGCTTTCTAATTGTGACGTTCTTTACCAATTACTGGTTCTTCCAGAACACCAAATCCAAGGTCCTCCTCCTAAGGAATCAACCAACTGAGCTATAAAACTGTCCTTACCGTTCCCAGGAACAGCTCGCCTCTCCTATTGTTCTCAATTCTCCTCCCGATTGATTCCTGGTAAGTTTAAAACCTCTCATTATCACTAAAGATATCAGAATTGCGTGGACACAATCAAAAACATCTTATTCTATTGAAATTCCTTATTGGTTGTTAATGTGAGATTTCAACCTTTGAACAGATGCTCACTCAGGCTTTCTTCTTCTGAACTTCAAAGTTCATTACTTGTGCAACCAAATGCACTTTGAAGTGCTTTGGGAGAATTATATAGATTCAATTCAACTCAGAAACAAATCTTACTGTTAGAGATAGCTGCCTTCGAATCGGGAGAACATCTCAAATCAGGTCACAGGTAAACTTTGTGGATATTTGTTGAAGATATCCTTTCTCAAGAATGCTTGTCGTAAGTACATTTGACCTTGTTTTCGTTGCTTAAACTTTCAAGGGAACTTAAAATATTTGTATTTGGGTGTATTTAGCATTGTAGATACTCCAGTGGATCCCAGAACTTGCTGCTATACTAATGCAGGGCGGTGATGATTCATAAATAATAAGTATAATATATTTATATATTAAGGGAAGGGGGTGCTTTTGAACTTAAAGCAAAATCCATTTGGTTGTCATGTCATGATTTACTGTATCTTGATTGGAGCCATTGACGTGCTAAGAATAAGAGAAACCATGAATCCTCAGATAATAAACTGTAGTACTTCAGTGTAGCTCATTTTTCTCTCTTATTCTTCTCAAAGTTGTGCCTTTTCTCAGCTGGAAATCATATTCCACTTTGTCACTTGTATATTCAAGTCTGGACCTTCTTGCTATCAAGGTTTTCCAATTGATATTTGAAGATGGGTGTTGGGACATGTTTCTGCAGTGACTAACTCTGTATTTTCACCCTTTCTCTTTAAGGTAATTCACGATGGCAGAAAATATAACGACAAAAACTGATTTCCAGGAATTCCTTCATAATGGCATTCGCTTTGTCTCACCGATCCATTCAGTGGAGCAGTTGGACTGGGCAAATGAATACAAAGTGCTTCAAGATGATGTGTTCATTATTACATATCCCAAATCTGGTCAGAATATTTTATATTCTATAATTCATGCCTCTTTTGTTCAATTTATTACCAAATTGTTAGTTTATGACTGGCTTCTAAGGCCATTTATTCTGAAGATAATCAAGCATTGCAGCAGATTGAAATGAGAACTGTACACTCTGTGATGAAAGCCAAGATCCCCTCCTTGATTTCTTCCTTTGTAATTGGCAGGAAGTATATTTACCAACAACAACAACAACAAGATTCCATTTATAGAGCACCTTTCACGTCGGGAGGACGTCCCAAGGCGCTGTACCAGTGAAAAGGCTTCCTTGAAATTGTTTTCAACTACGCAAACCTGGTTGTTTGGAGAATGCAAAGATTCTGCAAACAAACACCAACAGTTTAATGGATAGAACTTATACTCCGTACAAATCATTTATGCAAGTTAAATGTCTCAGTTTGAGTTTTATGTTACAAAGAAGAAGCAGTTTCCACAAATAGCATGAGAATTACCAGTTAGCAACTAAACCACAGTCACATCTTTAGGGGTTATAAACACCAATAATAATCACAATTCTTTTATTTGATAGAGCATCTTTTCACACGGTCGAGATGTCTCAAAGCGCTTCACAGGATATTACTGTGAAGTGTAGTCACTGTTTGTTTGCAGGCAAATGCGCAGCCAATTTGCGCACAGCAATACACAGCCAAGACACAGTCATGAAAATTACTCACTTCATTACAAACCTCTTATTTTAGCCATTGCTATCAGTTGGGCATTGAGCCTGATTTGCAGCCAGGTGGCCAGACATCCAGGTTCAGGATCTGTAAGGCTGCAGTCCACATCTGACAGCCTTGCGGAGGTCACCCTGTAGATCGTTCAATGTCAGCCACAACACTAAAGTTGGAATTCTTAAAAAATCATTCGAAAAAAATACCAGTTACACAAGCCTTGAACCCAATTCAGCTATCAACAGCACATCCTGACTCAATAATTGGGAGAGCTGGCTGGGGAATTCGAAGGAGAAATACTCTGACCTTGTGACCAACTTTCCTTCTTTCTTTGACAACCTGTCAGTGGAGTCAATGTAAGTGGGAGGATGATCTCAAACCTGTGCAACACTTTGCTCTGATCCATGACTGATACTTTGAGGGTGGAATAAATACTGGCTGACCAAATAGCACTAAATGAATGTGATTTATTTTACTCCCAAATCCAGGAACCACTTGGATGCAGCAGGTTGCAAGTCTGATTTTAGGCAACAATGATATCGATTCGGTAAAAAACAAATCTGTCTACGAGAGAGCCCCCTGGGTGGAAGATTGTTTGTTTCAACGCAGGTTAGACAGTCAAACTGAGCCTCAGCTGCTGACAACCCATTTAAACTATCAAATGAGTCCAAATGCCTTGAAACACAACGTAGGAAAGGTACGTTTCGCACTGCATTTGCATTTCATCTAAAGCACAATACACTATTAATTGCAATGGCAAGATGTCAGCCAGCTATTGCTGTATTGGCTAAGATATTATCATGGCATAATCCTGATTTCTGCAAGGGTTTTTTATGTTTATCATCTGTGAAGGGAAACTCTGGCCATTGATTTCTTGGAGAGAAAATGTAACATGTCCTTAGCCTGTCTTCTGTGTTTTTCTTACAGATTTAAATATAAAATTGGAATTATCACTGACCTGTGCTAAGTTGTAGAATTGATTTGATTTTATGAATTATTAATAAAGATAATCTTGCGTTTGATATAGCGCCCTTCACATTGGGAGGACATCGCAAAGGGTCTCACAGGACTTACTGTGAAAGTGAAGTCAGTGTGTATTTTGGGTGTGTTTTCACAATACAATGTGTTGACGTGTTTTATTAATTATTTCCCGACTTAGGTCATCTATGTTGCCAGAAACCCCAAGGATGTGATTGTGTCCTCGTATTACTTTCACATTTACAGTCAGTTCCTGAAGACTCCCGAAAACTTTGAACAGTTCTTGAAGCAGTTTGTGGAAGGAAATGGTAGGTTTATAAAATAAATATGGTCAACTGCTCCACCTTCCCTGCAAGGCCCACCCAACCATCAGCCTCTCTGCCCCCATCCCACAGCCCCTTTGCCTCGCTCCCTCATTTCCCTCCTTCAAGGCACGTTCAAGATGCTCCTCTTCGACCGCGCCTTTGGTCAGCCTCCTACCCCCATCTTCCCTGTCCTCCCTGCACTCCACCCCTCCTGATCACAACCACTGCTCAGGTCCAAATCCCTGACTGTCCAGCGCCTTGGGACGTCCTCCTGATATGAAGTGCGCTGTGTAAATGTCATTTGTTGTGGTTGTTGTTGCTGTTCCTTTTCATCCCAATTCATTATCTTATTTATTTTTTCTTTGAAGTGTTGTATGGGCCTTGGTTTGATCACGTTAGAGACTGGTACAGCCACAAGGATGAACCCAACATGCTGTTTGTAACGTTTGAGGAGATGTTTAAAGTAGGTAACACAATGATTGAAAGTCATTTATGGTTGGGGACTTGTTAGAATACTGTGGTCGGCAGTTTGGTAGCAGTGGTATTAAGCATTAAAACGTGTTGTTATTGCTTCTGATATTGGTACTTCATTTGAATTCCTTTCATTTTCTGGGATGTGTAATGGAATCAGTATTCCAGCTGGTTAACTTCCTTACCTTCCTGACTAATAGCTCAGAAAGGCTGATGGAACTTGCCGTTTTGGATGACTGATGTAAAAAGATATTATAATTTCAAGCTTTCTCTTCAATATATCAAACTCAGTGAAAGTGTTTGCAACGCTAACGTTGTCATTGATTAAAATCTATGAATGATTTGCTGATCCTCAGTAATTTCCTAAATTTTCCTTGGTGTGCGAGTGATTCTTGGCCAAGGTAAATCCCATCGAGCCTGCTTGCCTGCCAAGGTCAGTACATTCATTAACAGGAGGAATGGCTAAGTCTGATCTCGTGAGATGTTCCGGTTATTATTCCTTCAGCGAGCCAGGAGCCAACTGCAGTGAACAACTGCTTCTCCTGGGGAGAGATTCCAGCGGGTCTAGATTTACTGTATTTATCTAGCACTTTAGAGCATTCAGAATTTGGCAAATTATTAAACACCGCTGCTATTTCGAAGCCAGTATTCTCCAAGTTCTTTTAAGAGCTACAGAAATCCGAGTTCAAAATTAGGATTGAATTCTGCAATTTTCCATTTCGTACAATCTGTATAATTCTATGCAATTTTGCCTGTGTTTTACTGTGGAAGTTAGGACAGCAGGAGACTATTTGAGGAGTTTTACTGATGTCCAACATGTCCCTTTGTAGAAGGGAAATAAATACCAGTTGTCAAAAGAATTGAAATGACAAGCTACTTTGGATTGCTCTGAACCAAGCTTTAATGTTTTCTTTTTAAAAGGATGTCAGAGGTGTGATAGAAAAAGTTGCAAATTTTCTCGGCAAACAGTTGGATGGAAAGAGTGTAGACTCCATCATTAGCTGCTGCACCTTTAAATCCATGAAAGAAAACCCTGCAACCAACTACCAATGGGTATCCAGGACCATTTTCGATCACAATCGTGGTACCTTTTTAAGAAAAGGTGAGTAATGCCACACATTGTCATAGGAAGGACCAGATCAGCAAGATTTCATCATAAGGTTTCTTTGAAAGTTGAGTCCTTATAAATTCTTTGCTCCTGGATACTTGGTTATATCCTCTTGAGAGGAGAGGAGGGGTTTAGGGAGGTAAGTGGGGTCTCCTCTGAGCTGAGCTGCCTCCGAGGTGACGTGGTTGGTCATGGAATATTGGCAATGGTGTACAGTGTCCCCAAGCCTTGGCTCTTACCAACCTGAACCTAAGACTCTCCTGAATTAGGTGAGCAGGGCGCACTCCTCCAGGAAAAGAGAGCACATTCCATTCAGACACAATGCGATTCCTATAAGTGGGCAGCATACATATGTGGAAAGCTTAGTCTGGTTTTGGATGCTCTTAAGCATGGCAATGGGTTTCCAGATGTGTCGGACACCTGTGGCTGACTAAAAATATATATGTATATATATGTATATCAGTCAGATCTATGAATACCAAACTAATGATTGTAATGGCCACTGGGATCTGGACGAGCATTTTCCATCCGTAAACTGTTATTGAATTGTGATGAAATGTTCTGACATATACTTTTTCTACACTGTGACCTATAGGAGCTATATAGGAGCAATATAGGAGCTATATCAAATCCGAGCATTATTATGAAGTATTGTGTTAGTCAGTGTCAGTCTAAACATGGGCTGAGAAACCACTGATTGTGCTTTTTAAAAAGTTTGGTATCCTTTCATCTTTAGGGACTGTTGGAGATTGGAAAAATCATTTCCTCGTGGCCCAGAATGAATGGTTCGATTCCATCTGCAAGGAGCGGATGGCGGACATTCCTGTGAAGTTTTACTGGGACATTCCTGATTTACTTTCTTCATAATACAGTGGAAGCCAAGTAAGCCCAGTGTTGGTTAACCCACGATGTCAGGTAAACCAGACAAGATACCCGCCTCCCGATTAATTTGTATCTTTACTTAGTCCAGTGGGAACGGGAATGGGAGGGAGGAGACACCTCAAAACTCTCTAAAAGGAACTCAAGAAAACATTGAAAGCCATTTCACAAGCGTATATTTGATATAATCCTTTGACCTTTGCTAATATCTGAATTCTACGCACACTGGAACGTGTAACATAATTCAAATAAAACATATATGATAAATAACATTTAGTCTGATCTTCCTTTCCTCATTCCATTGATATTGTCTCTAATTTCTTTTTTTTCTGTAGTAGCTCAAAAATGGAAATCGAAATGTTGAAATAAAAGCAGATCATTCCCATCTCCCGGGGTGACGTGGAAATTGATTTTCATTAAATATAAATTAAATCCCAGTCAATTCACTTCAGAGTATATTCTGTGTAGCGCTTTGAGACATCTCGAAAAACATGATCAGGCGCTATATGAAATCCAAGGATTATTATTATGCACAATTTGCTCAAAGGAGCTCACTGACTTATCTCTTTATGCACTGTTTACCAGGAACATTTAGTATCCAGATAAGAATAAAATACGTTGTACAAGAGTTTAAAGTACAATGACATTCAGTAATCATACGTACATTGGATGTGAGTGGGTCACGTAGAGAGGTGTGTTGGGTTTCACTGAAGAAGTGTCAGTGTTAAATCTTCTTTAGAGCATGACAGTCCAGCTATTCTGTGGTTATTCAAGCAGCCAAGAAGCCTGAAACAAGAACAGCTTCCATGTTTCACTCCCTACTTTCTATTTTGGTAATTGGCAAAGAGCAGAGAGACCATTAGTGTGAGGATGTAATATATCAATGAATGTGTTTCCTTCCAAATTAGCTTCAGAATGGATAGTACTTCAAATAAACAATTTAATTTTGTTTTAAATAAATTTAACTTGCATGAATAGAAATACAGTATTTCCATTTATAGCATTTAGAAGAGTATTTAAACACTTCTTAAAAGTAAAAGATGATTTGCAGTATGAGTGTGTTACCTATGGGTAGAAGATTGAATACTTTAATGCAAGTAGTGCATTTATGAGCTCGGTTTCAAAGGAAATACACAAATTCAAACTGAGATCACCTTGCTCCTTTCGCCAGACCACGAGGTGCTGTAAATTGAATCTTTTGGTCATAGAACCATATAAATTTATAGCAGGAGGTTTTCTGACCCATTGTATTAGAGTCTGTGCTTGCTCCTAAAATGAAAACATTTAGTCTTGTTTGTCACTGTACTCTCGCTCCACAGTTAAGCTCGGTTCCTCAAGACCTCTAAAGACTTTCAAGAATTTCTGGAGCAGTTTGTGAAAGGAGTGTTAAAATGAAATCACACACACACAGCAATGCTCAGCAGCTATCAAAATATGATGTGTGCTAACTCTGTACTCAGAACACTGATCAGAAAACTAAGATTTCTGTGTTGTCGTGGACCAGCATGTGAGGTTCTCCAGGCTCTGAGAAGTCACAAACATCCCCTCTATCCACCACCACTAGGCCCTTTTCCCCATTTGTGTCAGCCGAACCACACTTTTTTTTAAGGAATTTCTTTAAAAATTATGGCATGCCAATTTCAGCCAGAAAATTCCTTACTATTCTATCGCACTCATGCATTATTTTACAATTGCCTCAATCTGCCATTTTATCTTTAAGTGATGTACGGATCTTGGTTTGACCACATTTGAGACTGGTCCAGCCACAAGAGGAATTTAACATGTACTTGTAACATACACGCTGCAGAACGTAGGTATTCTATGGCTCATGACATTGAACAAAGCACAAGATAAGGCAGCCTGTTTACTGGAATAACAAGGTCAATGATGTTCCATATTATCAGCAGAGGATTGGTCACTATCGTGACGATATTTATTTGGAAGCTTCCAGTCAGAATTTCAAAATCGAGCAGCTTTCAACTTACACTATTTATCATAGAATCATAGAATTATAATAATACTACTAATCCTTGCATTTGATATAGCGCTTTTCATGTCTTCTCAACGTCTCAAAGCGCTTCACACAATAGACTGTAAAGTGAATTGATCGTATATTTGTGGGCGAAACGCGGCAGCCAATTGCACACAACAGCGTCCCACAAACAGCCGTGGATTGAAAATGACCAATTTATTACTGCTTGGTTTTCGAGGGATTATTATTAGGCGTGTGGAGGAAGGAAACTTGCCCAAGGTTTTGCCCTGCCGGGAATTGAACCCAGGTCTCTCGCTTGCAAGGCAAGTGTTCTAACCATTGAGCTACAACAGCACAGAAGGAGGCCATTCGGCCCATCGTATCTGTGCCAACTATTTTGAAAAGAGCTATCCAATTCAATCCCACTGCTCCTCTTTCTCTCCATAGCCGTGATCAACCTCACTCCCCCGTTCTTTCCCCATAGTCCTGCAAACTTGTCCTCCCCAAATAATTATCTATGCTTGTATTTTTTTATTTTGCTGCTGAGTAGATCTTCCAGCAAATCCCTTCCCGGTTGACGTGGTGGTCTAGTCTAGGTTACTCTTGATCATGGTTATGAACACAATGTTCCACTGAGCTGACAGGAGGTATGATGCATTATTGAGGCTACCATTGCCAAGTGTTCATTCTCCTTACTAAGTTGTAGCCAAACAAGGCTGTGCTGATTAACCCAGAAAAGCTAGTGAAACTGTCCTTTTGATGAAATGATTATGACAAAACGACAATTAAGTGGGAATGATGTCCTCTGCCAATATTGTAGTGGAAGGCAAAATCCAATTTCTTTGTTTGCATCTGAAATTTCATGCTGTTTTGGAGTTTTCACCGGGTTATCTGAATTGCTCATTTAATTTCTTAAAGGATGTCTGAGCTGTGATAAAAAATTTGAAAACTCCTTGGTTAAAAACAACAAAATTATATTTATAGAGCGCCTTTCATGTCGGGAGGACGTCCCAAGGCGCTGGAGAATCTCAGAACCTCGGGGTGGGAGCTCACTGCCTTCCCGGAGGAGTGGACAATGTACTCACTCTCACACTAAACTCTCAGACCAACTGACCAAGTGTAACTCAGCTATACTTCGGTATATCATGGTTCCCCACTTCAACGACAAATGACATTTGTATATTTGCATAGCGACTTTTACTTCAGGAGAACGTAAAAATGTAAATGTAAAAATGTAAATATCAGCAGTTTTCACTCCCCGCCTGATTATTTTAGGTCACTTCTCTACATGGGCTACTTTGCTTTGAATTGCCTGTTTTTAATGTTTCTGTTTTGTGCAAACCCAGTTAAAATAAAACGCAGCAATGTTCCAATGTTCAGCGAGTAACCTATTTTACCTGGAAATTACTAGAAACAGTTCGATTAAACTTGTTATTTAAAGTTCAAAGGACAGTGAAACCAGTGAAAGCATACTTGAGATCCTTTCTCTTTTGAATCAGTATTGAACTGGCCCTTTTCCTTACACGGTTGTGGTAAGCAGTTTCAAAGTGATTTTCTCTCAAACTATTCTAAAAACAACTTTGAAAAATCTAACTATGTTGAACCTTTCAGCTATTATGCTTGAAAGGTAATATGTTGATGTTAATGCTAGAGTGGAAAAGGCAGATTTAATTGTGAAATCCTTATGCAAGAAGTTATGAAACTGTTTTCCCACATCAGTGGGATGGACTGATTAGATGTACTTTGGACGTCAGATATGGTAGTCCTATTTCTGTCAGGTAACGATGAGTATTTCTGTTGTCATTTAATAATAATAATAATCCTTGCATTTGATATAGCGCTTTTCACGTCTTCTAGATGTCTCAAAGCGCTTCACAGAATAGACTGTAAAGTGAATTGACTGTATATTTGTGGGAGAAATGTGGCAGCCAATTGTGCACAGCAATGTCCCACAAACAGTCGTGGATTGAAGTGACCGAATTATTATTGTTTTTTCTCTTGAGGGATTATTATCAGGCGTGTGGAGTAAGGAAACTTGCCTTGTTGGGAATCGAACCCAGGTCTCTCTCTTGCAAGGTGAATGCTCTAACCACTGTCTCTTTGAAGCCTTTTGAAATAAGTTTTAAACATTGATATTTGTTATGGTAATGTGGTGTATTGGTTGGTGACAATTTCATAGAATCATACAGCACAAAAAGAGGCCATTCGGCCCATCGAGTTTGTGCCAGCTCTTTGAATAGAGCAATTAATGTCAATCCCACTCCCCAGCCCTTTCCCCATAACCCTGCAAACCTGATGTTTCTGTAACAGAAGATGGGAGTCAAGGATGGTATGTTGCCTCCCTGGTGCAACAGTTTTAAACATCGCAGAAAGGGTGGATGAAATTCTTCAGGGGGAAGGAGAACATCCAGAAGTGGTGGTCCAAGTGGGGATCCATGATATTGGTAAAAAGAAAAGGGCTGAGACTCTACAGGGTCAATATCAAAAGCTGGGGAACAAACTATTGAACTGAATTGAATTGAACATCCAAGGTGGTGATCTCTGGATTACTCCCTGTGCCTCAGGCAAATAAGTACCATAGTGGCAGGATCAATCAAGCTGCAGCTCAAGTGGTCATAGGGGGAGCAGTAACAAAGACTTGGCTCAAGCAAGGACAGGAATGGGAGCTGAATATTCCTGGCTATAATGTATTCAGGAGGGGTAGGGAAGGAAAAAAAGGAGGGGATGTGGCAATTTTAATCAAGGATACGGTTATAGCCGTGAAAAGGGTCGAGGTGCTGGAGGGCCCCAAATCAGAATCTATCTGGTTAGAGTTAAGGAACAAAAAAGGAGCTGTTATGCTGGTAGGGGTATACTATAGACCACCAAATAGTGGGAAGGAAATAGATGAGCAAATCTGCAAGCAGATCTCAGACAGATGCAAAGCCAATCGAGTCGTGATAATGGGGGACTTTAATTATCCCAACATAGACTGGCAAAACAACAGCGCAAAGGGCAAGGAGGGGGAAAGATTCCTAAAATGCATACAGGACAACTTTCGGTACGTTTCCAGCTCAACGAGGAAGGAAGCAGTACTGGATCGTGTTCTGGGGAATGAAGTAGGGCAAGTGGAGAGGTTTCAGTGGGATAGCATCTGGGCAATAGTGATCATAACATCATTAGATTCAGAGTGCATATGTAAAGGGACAAGGAACCATCAAAGGTGAAGATACTCAACTGGAGAGGGCTAATTTCAGTGAGTTAAAAAGGGACCTAGCCAAGGTGGACTGGAAAGAAAGATTGGCAGGTAAAACACCTAAAGAGCAGTGGGAAGTCTTCAAGGATGAGATAGCTCGGGGATAGAACAAATACATTCCAACAACAGGGAATAGTAGGACATCCAAACCTCCCTGGATGACAAAGGTAATTGTGTCTAGAATGAAGCAGAAAAAGGAGGCGTATGACAAATGTCAAACCCAAGATACAGAAGACAACCAAATAGAATATAGGAAATACAGAAGAGAACTGAAAAAGGAAATAAGAGCGGCAAAAAGATTATACGAAAAAAGGTTAGTGGGTAACATTAAAGGGAATCCTAAAATATTTTACAAACATATAGTTAGTCAAAGGTAGAGTGGGGACAATTAAGGACCAAGGTGGAAATCTTATTGTGGAGGCAGAGGGCATGGCTGAAGTACTGAATGAGTACTTTGCATCGCCCCGAGTGACCGAGTGCTTGCCTCAGCCGTTCCTTTTATGCTGGTCGCTAGGCCCAGCCTCCGCCTCCGCTCTGTCCTGATTGCTTCCCTGAGTTTAGCAAATACTGTATAATATATTTCGTCAGGAAACAATGATTGATGGGAAGGGAACCTCTATGATAAGGTAATAAAGTACACAGATCATATCTCCACACTGGACACCTGTAAAAGATATAACAATCTTAAAAAAAATTATATATTTAAATATTTTTAAAATTATGTTTGGTTTTCCATTGAAACCAAATTTCTGTGTGTAGTGAAAACTGGAAAAATAGTTATTATTCATTCATTAATATCCAAAATGAACATTGTACAAGTTTACCCGAGGAGGAAAAAAATACTTGATATTTCATATTTCTTTTCAGGTCATGGACAATACTGAGAAGCAAGAAAAGTATTTCGAGTACAATGGCATCAAGTTTATCACAAACATGACTTCAGTTGAACACTTGGATTGGGTGAAAGACTACAAAGTTCATCAAGATGATGTTTTCATTGTATCTTATCCCAAATCTGGTCAGACTCTCTTATTGTGAATCATGATGTTTTGACCACAATTACTGCTGAATTAAGTTTGTGATATGTTTGTGGAAAGTAAGAAATTGTCAGGAAACTCTCAGATAGTTCCTAATATCTGCCATCCACCTATTGGGGGGTGAAACCTGTGCTTATCGCGCTCCGAGACGCTACCTGGTGTGAAGGGCACAAAATAGATGAAAGTTGTTGCACTGGAATCTTGCAATCGAGTCAACACTCTGTAGTGGTCTTGGTAGTCTGGTTTCTGAACCAGGTGGGTCTGTAGTACTGCAGAGCGCTGCTCTTGATAGCCCAGCCAGCCTGGCTCATTGGCAGAACTTGCAGGGACAGACCAGGCACTGGAGACGGAATAGGGATTCTTCCCACACAGCTCCTGATAATCTTGTAAAGTGCTTCACTGAGTCGGAATGGTAGCCTGTGCAGGGTGGGAGGCAAGGGGTAAGGGGGAGACATAACTGTTGACAAAGTGCTTATTATTAATAATAATAATAATAAATCCAATTCTTATTATATTATACAATACATTTAAACCCAACTAGTCTCTCATATCACACACTCCCTCTCTGCCCTTCAATGACATCAAAATGTGAGAAACATTAGTTAGATTTCCTGTTACAAATCATCAGCTTTAACGGGAAATTCCTCACCAATAACCTGTTTTTTGCCATACTGTATTCAGCACTTGCATATCATTACTTCGTTTTCTAATTCAGGAACTACCTGGATGCAGCAGATTGTAAGTCTGGTTTTAGCTGATGGTGATGTTGATTCTGTGAAAAACGAAAGCCTCTATCAAAGAGCCCCATGGATAGATTTTCAGTTGTTCAGGCAGCAATCCGACAGTCGCACTAAGCCTGTGCTGATAACGTCACACTTAAACTACCAAATGATTCCGACCGCCTTGAAAAAGAAAATGGGAAAGGTGGGTTTCACACGTCCCTTACATTTCATTTATTTTTGGTCAGCCCATCACCATGCGTAAGAGTATCGAAATCAGAGTTCTGTGCATCCCACATATACCTTGGAAATTCCAGATATTGGAATGGAATGCCCATTCTCTCCTTGGACAAAAGCTGCTCTCTAATGAGATAATTAGGCACAGGTTGACAAGAGGCAAGGCTTGAGGACCCCAGAGTGTGCGTAATAATAATAATAATCCTTGCATTTGATATAGCGCTTTTCACGTCGGGAGGACGTCCCAAAGCGCTTCACAGAACACACTGTAAAGTGAATTGACTGTATATTTGTGGGCGAATGCGGCGGCCAATTGCGCACAGCAATGTCCCACAAACAGTCGTAGATTGAAAATGACCAATTTATTATCGTTTTTGCTTTTTGGAGGGATTATTATTAGGGCTCTGTGTGGAGTAAGGAAACTTGCCCAAGGTTTGGCCCTGACCCCCCGGGGATTGCACTCAGGTCTCTCGCTTGCAAAGCGAGTGCTCTAACCACTGAGCTACAGGACTCCTTGGAGTACTGCTGGAGTCTAACCAGCTAAAACCACAAACTCTCCACAATCCTCAAACGGGATTTGCTGAATGACTTGCTATTGCTCGTTTCAGGTCATCTATATTGCCAGAAATCCCAAGGATGTCATTGTGTCCTCGTATCACTTTCACAGTTATTTTCAACGACTCAAGGTTCCGAAAGACTTTCAAGAATTTCTGGAGCTATTTGTGGAAGGAGATGGTGGGTTTAAATTCAAATTGCACATTGAGCATTGCTCAGCATCTATCCAAGTATGATAATAATAATAACAATAATAATAATAGTAATAATCCTTGCATTTGATATAGCGCTTTTCACATCTTCTCGACATCTCAAAGTGCTTCACACGATAGACCGTAAAGTGAATTGACCATATATTTGTGGGCTTTTTGAGGTGCTAACTCTGTACTCAGAACACTGATCGGAAAAGTTAGGACAATTAGGATATATTTTTAAGAAAGCGGTTTGTTTCTTGAGTTAAATCTAAGCTTCTAAAAATGATATTTCTAAAGCCAATAACTCACATCAAAATGCGAGCTCCGCCTTTGAGACAACACAAAACTATCCTCACTACCACCACCAGAGAACATCGATAATTCCATCTTTGTCTTAAAATTTAAGATCACTCAGAATTGTGCGTGATTCTTAAAGTCTGTCTTAATTTGGAAGCCAATTTTTTTTAAGAACTGCAGAAAAACAAAATTATGTTTTAACAAATAAAATTCTGATTACTTATCCTCATTAATTTTTTAATCTTAATTCTCTATATTACTTTTATCTCCCAAGTGTTTTATGGGTCTTGGTTTGACCACATTAGAGACTGGTACAGCAACAAGGAGGAAATAAGCATGTTGTTCGTAACTTACGAGGAGATCCATAGAGTAAGTAGCACCGTGATTGTAGAAATTTGAACAAATTTAATTTGGTTTCTGGGAGGGCAGATAACTTGTGAATTGGGAAATGTTACCCGACCAAGCTTTCAAGCCATGAGCTTCAGCCGACTGATAAACTGACCTTTGAAGATAACATTTAAGCCAACTGGAGACCATGATAAGGTTCCTACCTACAGAATGAATGGTGGCTGTCCATCTGAAGAGACATTAAACTGAGAGTGCATCTATCGGTTGAGGTGGATGAGAAATAGTCCATGACACTATCCAAAAGGATAAGAAAGTTTCTCCCAGTACGCCGGTCAACAATACTCCATATAATTTAATTATTCATTTCATGACTGTTTCTTGGACATTGGCTATTTATTTGCATGCAAATACACTTTGCTGAAATGATCTGACATTTCAAAATATGTTATTCATGGTATATCAAATGCATGCAATGCATCCACCTGAAATATCATCCTACTTTGGAGTTTTCATTGAGTATTCTGAACCATGTGTTAATTTCTTAAAGGATATCAGAGCTGGGATAGAAAAAATCAGAAAATTTCTTGGCAAAGAGCTGGATGGAAAGATCATAGACACCATTATTAAATACAGCAAATTTGAAAACATGAGAGCTGACCCTGCAACCAACTTTTTATCGCTATCCAAGGACCTTTTGGACCATGACCGCGGGAAATTTCAACGGAAGGGTGAGTAATCTCTATTGGAGTCTTTAGATTTACTGGGAAAGACTTTGGTATGAATACAAGAGTAATGAGTGTAAGTTATTGGGCTTTAACCAGACAGTGCGGCCTGCTCTACATTATCTCTACATTTACATCCATCACGTAGAGTGATTGGATTTAGAGAAACATACACTGGATGATGGGGTGGAAATTCAGATGGTTGGGCTGAATGGACCGATCAATGGTCTACTACTGCCTGAAACCGTTAACACTACATTGTTAGTATGAACAAGTTTTATATCAGAAACTATTAGATGAAGCAAGCATTAACGGTGTTATCCTTTCTTGTTTTTACTGAAGTTGATAGCGGGTATTTTATCGTTTCTAGGGATTGTTGGAGATTGGAAATATAACTTTCTAGTGGCCCAGAACGAATGGTTTGATTCCATCTACCAGGAGAGGATGGCAGACTTTCCTGTGAAGTTTTACTAGAGCATTCTATCCTGTTTTGCCCTCTGATACTCAGATGGAGAGATGAGCCCTGAGATGTTCTTGGAATTACACAATGAAGCGAAACCAAATGGCAGAATAAAACAAATGATTGTGCTGCACAGTTGGGTCTCTTTATTCCAACCTGATGTTGGGGGGTGGGTGGGGGGGGGAGGGGAGGGGTGGGTGGAGGTTTCGTTGGGAGGGGTGGGGGGTGTCGGGGGGAGTGGTGGGGTGGGTGGGGGGTGTCGGGGGGAGGGGAGGGGTGGGGGGTGTCGGGAGGGGTGGGGGGTGTCGGGAGGGGTGGGGTGGGGGGTGTCGGGAGGAGGGGAGGGGGGGTGTCGGGAGGGGAGGGGTGGGGGGTGTCGGGAGGGGTGGGGTGGGGGGTGTCGGGAGGGTTGGGGTGGGGGGTGTCGGGGGAGGGGTGGGGGGCGGTGTCGGGGGGAGGGGTGGGGTGGGGGGGTGTCGGGGGGAGGGGAGGGGTGGGGTGGGGGGGTGTCAGGGGGAGGGGTGGGGGGGGTGTCGGGGGGGGGTGGGGTGGGGGGGTGTGGGGGGAGGGGGGGGTGGGGGGGGGGTGTCGGGGGGGGGGGGGGGGTGTCGGGGGGAGGGGTGGGGGGGGTGTCGGGGGGAGGGGTGGCCGCTGGGTGGTGTAGTCGGGGGGCGGGGCCGGGCCGGGGGGGGCGGGGCCGTGGGGGGGCAGCTTGGCGCATGCGCTTCCCTTCGCCCCGCCCCCGCCCCGCGAGCTGCCGTCTGTCTGTTCGGGTCAGTGTTTGAGCGCGAGGAGGCGGCGGCCCAACCGTCACTGCCCTCTCCTGAGGAGAAATGTCACGTCAGACAAACCGGGGCACCGAGAGCAAAAAAATGGTAATCCCCTTCCTCCTCCCCCTCCTCCTCCCCCCTTCCTCCTCCCCCTCCTCCTCCTCCCCCTCCTCCTCCTTCCCTCCTTCCTCCCTCCTCCTCCCCCGCCCACGGTTCACCCCGACGCCCCTCCGCTCAAGTTCGGGCCGACGGGAGCCAGTGGTTTGCGGGGGTTAGTCTGGGCCCTGTGTGTGGGGGTGTGTGGGGGGAGAGTTTGGGCCTAAAAGTCCAGCGACTCGACCTGACCAGTGGCGCCTTCCTCTCCCCCCCACCCCCCCCCCCCCCCCCCCCGCCGCTTCATGGCTTTGAAATAAATCTCTTCGCGGGGGGGGGGGGGGTGTTTCAACAACAACGACAACAAGATTCCATTTATAGAGCGTCTTTCACGTCGGGAGGACGTCCCGAGGCGCTGTACAGTTGGGTCGGGACCCGAGCCTTGGGGGGGGAGATGGTCAGGGGGAGGGAGGGGGGGAGGAGGGGGAGGGGAGGGAGGAGGGGGGAGATGGTCAGGGGGAGGGAGCGAGGAGGGGGGAGAGAGTCGAGAGCGGAGCTGAAGGGACGGTCAAAGAGAAAGGTCTTGAGACCGGCCTTGAAGGAGGAGAGGGAGGAAGTGGCGAAGGCACTGGGGATAGAGTTCCAGAGACAGTTTCTTTAAGGCTTGTGCTTGCAAACAGGCGATATGGTGTGTGTGTCTGTGTGTGTCTGTCTGTGTGTGTCTGTCTCTCTGTGTGTCTGTCTGTGTGTGTCTGTCTCTCTGTGTGTCTGTCTCTCTATTTGTCTGTGTGTGTGTCTGTCTGTGTGTGTGTGTGTCTGTGTTGCTCCTCGGGTTGTTTTGTGAGAGGGGCCCTGGTAAATATTGGAGCAGTTTTAGGGTGCAAGGCACGAGCAATAATAAACAATATTACATTGGTCACTTCAACCCACGGCTGTTTGTGGGGACGCTGCTGTGCGCAATTGGCTGCTGTGTTTCACCCACAAAATACACAGTCAATTCCCTTTGCAGTGCATCCTGTGAAGCGCTCTGAGACGTCTCGAAGACGTGATAAGGCGCTGTATCAAATGCAGGGTTATTATTATTATGAGCGAGTTAATAATAATAGTCTGAGCATCTCTCTCACTCAGACTTACTGTTGCTGTGGAACTACCTCTCTATGCAGACAGACACCGTAACACTGAGATCAGCCGCTATGCTATGACCTGATATTTGTCTGTCACTGACTTGCAGCCCAAGTAACCGCATGAAGCACTTCCACAATAAGTTTGATCTCTAAACACAATAATAATAATAATTTGGTCACTCAATCCACGACTGTTCGCGGGACGTTGCTGTGCGCAATTGGCTGCCGCGTTTCGCCCACAAAACACACAAGTCAATTCGTGTTGCAGTATATCCTGTGAAGCGCTTTCATGTCTCAAAGACATGATAAGGTGCTGTATTAAATGCAAGGATTATTATTACAATCTTGTGTCATTGGGTGTTTATGGAAGTTAACAGGACCAATGAGTTGAAAATGCACTGTGCAAAACACTTCAAAGCATTTTTAAATTGGGGAAGGGGTTGGAGATACTTTTCGTAACCAGATACTTGGTTTGTGCATGCGCAATACAAATAAACTCTGATGATATTTTGTAATTCTTTCCAAGATTTTCTGGTCCTGTTTTCTACCTCTGCAAATAATGACCCGACTATGGGAAATCTCTTAATTAAAACCTGTACCTACTACTAGTTATACCTAAATGTTTTTAATATAGTTAGATATGGGTTCCATTTTGACAAGTTGTCCTAAGTATGACTCGGAAGACATTTGTGTTTTCATCAATTTTGCTTAAAGTGTCATGGGAGAGTGTTCAGTAATCAGTTCACAAAGTGTGATTTCACTCCATTAGGTAAACATTTGTGTAAATGGCATTTGCTTGTGTTTTAGACCTGTGAATACAGCAAATAAATTGCCAAGGTACGGGTATGTATGCCCAAACGTTTGAGAAGTTGCGGATATGTGGAGAAAACACTGTGGTGGACATTAGCAAATGAAGGTTCTAGATGACATTTTTACAGATGTTCTAGCAGCTTTGTGCATTCAAACAGAATTTTCTGTAGAAACAAGGACATATTTCACTTTGTTTTTCAGACAGGTAAAAATTTGACTCAGTTTCTGAAATATCATTGATATACTTTGCATTCATGTTGAGTATTGAGTTGTCAATATACAATTTCCCAAGAGTTGGGTGATTTGTTTGCTGTATAAATGGAGTTGCAGTATTGTATTGTATTGTACTCTCCGAATGCTATATATTCAATCTGGGCAATGTATCCTCTTGGAGTCCTGTAGCTCAGTGGTTAGAGCACTCGCTTTGCAAGTGAGAGACCTGAGTTCAATTCCAGACAGGGCGAAACCTTGGGCAAGTTTCCTTACTCCACACACCTAATAATAATCCCTCCAGAAAGCAAAAACAATAATAAATTGGTCATTTTCAATCTACGACTGTTTGCGGGACATTGCTGTGCGCAATTGGCTGCCTCGTTCGCCCACAAATATACAGTCAATTCACTTTACAGTGTGTTCTGTGAAGCGCTTTGGGATGTCCTCCCGACGTGAAAAGCGCTATATCAAATGCAAGGATTATTATTATTGATGTTTATTTCATTGTGCACATGTTTTGCTTTGTGTGTGATGTCACTAAATCTCGATTCTGTCTTTTTCCTGTCTCCTCTCTGCCTAACGCACTCATTCTGTAGTACTGGTATTTGCCATTCATTTCACCCTCTGCATCTCTGCATCTTATGGTAGGTGTTAGGAATACTAAACTTTTTTTGAAAATTAGGTGTGCCGCAATGTATGGTTTAATTTCGCTCTATTGAAATTGATTCATTGTTATTCCTATGTATGTTGACGTTTTTCATTTGGGTATCAAATAATGCACACCGAGAGACTCAATCTGAGCAAATGTCACTACTGGAAATAGACTTCTTAAAATCTGAATTCTAAATGTTTTGTTTTAGGTAGGTCAGCTAAATGCTGTTACAAAGTTTTTACTGCTTTGTGTAGGTGAAACCACTGGAGATCACAGATGATTAAACCGTCTCTTTTGGATCCAAACCATCAAAGGACCTGCATAATCTTCCTAAATATCTGTTGTATGCACATGTATTTCTAGATTATTTGATTTAATCTGTGAAATGTACTGAGGTGTAGTGGATACATACATTTTACAGGTCATTGAACACTGGACACTGGTTATCTTATTAAGAACATGATCAAAAGATGAAAATTATACATACACATGCATTTTCGACTAAAAATAAATGATACAAGTACATTTTTAATCATTAATACAGAATTTGTGTTGAATCCACTAGAATAGTAATGTGAAATGGTAATACAAAATTAGAAAATAATTTGTTACAGGAGCCTTGTTTTGCATCTTACTCACTAAGAGTATAACATAAAATGCTGTTTGTCTATAATGTTCTGGCCCGTCTTAATTTATTATGTTGAATATAATCTCACTGAGTACTGGAAAATCACATTTGGTTACAAGACTGTGATCTCCTTGAAGGTTTCAGGCAACATCTGGGCGGTTGAGAGTGAAGCGTGTCTAGTTTATATTTGTTGCTTGAACCAAAAGATAAGATGGAAATATTGAAATCACTTCTGTCTGTTTTCTTTTAAAATGTCTTGGTGAATGGTCTTAACTATGCTTTTTTGTCATTGGTCATATGATGCCATACATGAAGGTTGACAATGTCATTCGAATGATAAAATATTTAGCCAGTTTCCTTCTACTTCCTCAACAGAATTCAGAGCTCTTCACTCTGACCTATGGAGCTCTGGTTACACAACTGTGTAAAGATTATGAAAATGATGAAGATGTTAACAAGCAATTGGATAAAATGTGAGTACACTTGAAAATATCAGTTATTACCTGTTGGGCTGTGATTTCTTGGTACTGGTTCAGAACTGTATATTTCCCCTTTTTATTGTAAAAACTTTTGGTTTGGAAAGCATGAATGAGCACAGGTGTGTGAAAATGAGGTGGGAGATGGGGTTAGGATGGAGTTGCCTGAAGGCAGAGTCAAAGAGAGGGGATGAGATGAATTTTGAAAACAGAGTGAGAGGGTTGGTGTTGAATGAGTTGAGGAGAGCTTCGGAGAGCTGAATAGCTGAGCGATTGCTGGGATGTTGGGATTATTATTATCAAGAGCAGAACATCCACAGAAAAACAAGTCCTCTGGACGCTGAATGCTTGGGTCATAGGTATCCTGAGCTTCTCTCCAGAAAAATAGCATTTTTACAATTTCCTCTATGAGATGCTCCATAGCCCCCTTTGTTGTGTCAACCAGAAGCTGCGAGGTGTGGTGCCACCTTCTTGTTTCACTCCTCGGATACTGATTTGTCCCATGTTTTAACACAGGGGATACAACATTGGTGTTCGACTAATTGAAGATTTTTTGGCTCGTTCTAATGTTGGGAGATGTCATGACTTCCGTGAAACTGCAGATGTTATTGCAAAGGTAAACTAAAATTTGCTATGGACAGAGCTATAAGAAATTAACTATTTTCAATTTCATGAAAGAGATTTTCTGAGCGTTACTTAGTTTTTTTTGTTTTTTGTCTATTATCCTGGACAAATGTTTAAACTGTAGAGTAATTAAGAGTGCCCACAATTTTACAAGATTATCTTTTGTTAACAGGTTGCATTTAAAATGTACCTGGGCATAACTCCAAGTGTGACCAACTGGAGCCCAGCAGGAGATGAATTTTCACTGATTCTGGAAAATAATCCACTTGTCGACTTTGTGGAATTGCCTGACAACCACTCTAATCTGATCTACTCTAATCTCCTCTGTGGAGTTCTGAGAGGAGCACTGGAAATGGTGAGGATTGTAACCACCCACTGAACAATTCAATTGTCATTCTCAATGTCTTTCTATCTTCAAAATCCGTTCTTAAAAACCTCCCAAGTTCAGCTCTGCATTCATTTACTTCCTCCCTTCCCACTTCTCTCGGTTTCCCACAATGTGTGTAAAGCACTTCAAGATGTTCTACATGAAAGGCGCTTGAATGCAAGTTGTTCATTTGCTCTTGAATACTTTAAGAGAAGGAAAGAAAGTCCTGGAATGGTTCTTTTCCGTGTTTGCTACAGGATACTTTTGAACAAAAAGATGAGACCAGTATTATTAACAGCATAAAGCTTGCAGTATTGTTTCAATTATAAATGAATTGAGATGCAAACACTTTTGATCTGTACCTTCAGTTGGTGCTCAGCCCCTCAGTTAATGTGTAGAAAGAGTACTCTCAAGTTGATTCAAAATATTTGGCCCGCAGAACCCTGATACCCCCGCACCTCACCCCCTCTCCATTTCCATCCTTATAAGAGCATTTGTGGAACACCTGTGGTGGGTGCATTTTCTAAACAATTATTTGTTCTTCACTATTAGGTTCAAATGGCAATTGATGTGAAGTTTGTCCAAGACACACTGAAAGGTGACAATGTAACAGAAATCCGAATGAAATTCATTAAAAGGATTGAAGAAAACCTCCCAGCTGGAGAAGAGTAATTGTTCAGTAATGTCGTATTTTGCAGGAAATAACTAGTAGGATATTGGTTATGTAAATATTATAGTCTACAGATTGTTGCATTGTAAAATCATTCCTCTTTATTTAAATGACAAAAACATGACTTTTAGCAAGAGTGAAAAACAATTTATTAGGCCCTCAATGTTGCAGTGAATGACATTGTGCCTGCTTCTGCAACTTCCACTCTGGTGAAGGAACTTGTGTTTCTTATGATTTTGCAATTATTTTTCTGAGTGTTATGAATGTTTCGGGTGCTCAAAAGAACAAATTCCCTACTGCTTAAAAAGACAAAAGAAATCCATTGGACGTTTGTTTAAAAGGCATCTTGGTAATTTTGTTCCCATTTCTTCCTTTCTGACTTTACTCTTATTCTCTCTGACTATAAATATACAGCTTTGTTTCTGGGTACTCAAATCAGAGATTTGGGAGATTAATTTTGGCATTAAGGTGAGTGTATTTTGGGAAACTGGAAGGCCAACTTATAATGCTTTGTGAGACGAGATAAGAATGATTTACTTTGAACACTATGGTATTCTATAATCTGATTTACTAGGCATTTTACTCCAGTTGACATAGTGTATGAATTCAACTCAGGGTGAAAAGTTTTCACTGTAACCCCTATTAGAATACACAGTCCAGAGCCGAGAGCAATCAGTGTTTTTGTTTCTGCTTCTAGTTAGGTGGTATTACGAGAATCTGTTGCCGTCTTGTTTGCATTCTGGCTGTGTATCTCTGTATCTGGTAGCAGCCATGTAAAGGAGTAACCATAATACGTCCACAACTAGAGTTCCAATCTCTGGGCAACAATGAAGAGATCTACATTTGGAGCATCACATTTTATAGTCCCCACTGGAGATATCATGACAACTTCAAAGAATGGTGAACAAGAGCCAAGGCTTTGCATATTTGAATCTTGTTGTTACCAAACACCTGTTTCCTAGGACTGGAGCTGCACAGGAATATTCTAACTTTACAACAAATCAATGAAGTAATTGGTGCAGTTCAGTTGGATTCATGATGTCTGTGTCAGTGTACCTGCTGCAGCTGGTAAAGTTTTACTGTAAATTTAAATTCTGGTCGTTGATAATTTTGCCTTTGACAATGTTGGCTGCTGAAGGGATTTCCCCCATTGTAATGGTGCATTTCCAAAAGGCAATAACTACACTGACCTGAATTTCAATCCTTGTATTTGGACCACTGAGTAGTATTGACCACCAACAATTTTGTTCAGTTCTTTCCTACTCCACAGAACCATGTTGCTCATGATTCATTCAGTTCTAAACTTGTTGTATACTAATATTTTGTATTTTATGCAAACCTTCTGCAAATTTGCTTTTCCTCCTTCTGGGAATAATCCATGCCTATTGTAATAAATGAACAGAAACAAAATTATAAAGCCCAATTGAAACTTTCAGAAAAATATGTAAATGTTGTTATAATTCTAGGAAATAAAGTGGGTTGATCTTTTAAAATTTGTACATTTTATCCTTTTCGATTGAACTCGTTGACTGCTTTTGAGATGATAACATTTTTTAATCTTAAAAACAAAACCAACCAACTTATTATTATTAATTTAATTATTAACTTGAGGCATTCATCAACACCTGTCACAGTGAAGGAAATGTGGTTGATTACGTTTAGCACCAGTCATTACCATTACTGAAGCTGGTATCTGTGACGTTGAGTCATTTGTACAAGCTTTCTGAGAGTTGAAATGATCATTGTGAAATTTACTTTGATCCATTGGTGGTGCAGTTATGTACCTCATTAACATCTAACTCGACTGTCCTGATAAGAGAATGTACATTTCAGTTTGTTTATTAATTACAGATTCCAGGTCAGTAGAAGGGCCAAATGCTCCACTACTGTGCAGAGCATTTCTATTTCATTCACATTTATTATTATTATTATTGTGGGAAAAAGGTGCCTGAATTAGCCTGAAATTGAATAACTCGGAGTGGTTCTAAAGCTAAGTAACAAAGATTCAGACCATCTTGAAAAGGATGTGTCAATAAATTGCATTGTACATGAGGTGTAAGATTTATGTTATACTAAATATATTGTGGTGTGGTCCCGTTTTAAAATAACAAACTTTGTTAGGAATCTGCCTTTTGTATTAGGAACTACCTTTGTTTTGGATGGTATCTGAACATCGAATTAAACAAATACAGTATGCAAGCAAGAATTTAAATGACTCACCTGTAAATGTGTGTTTCTTGTAAAAACTGTAGATTGCCTTGCATAGAAAAGTCTCTCAGTCATTTATGTTGCAGCTTCCTTATGTGATATTTAGTGTGATAATTTTATTTGTGGTGATGAACCCTTATCGCCAACACTTCCACTCGTATCATTTGATTAAAAGGCATAAAATGACTCTATCCAGTAGATGGCATGCTTGTACTGAATAATTGCTGGGCGGCTATTTTACGTAGCTGTGTGCTTTCTAAAAAGTACGAGTAGGGTTTATTTGTCACCGTGGCAGACTAGGTGGTTGAATATACAAAATAAATGACGTTGACGCATTAAGGAATACTAGTTATAGTCTGAAGCCTAAATCGACTGATGATCAAAATGCTATGGGTTTTCATACCTGACACCAATTGGAATCTTCCATCATGTGAAAATGTCATGTCCTTGTGGGAAGTATTCCAGTTTGGAAAGTCATATATTTAGGTATGCAGGGCTGGAATAGGTGTGGCAATTTTGTCACTCACCCTGCTAGTACAGACCTCAGTCCCAGAGCTTTGTGATTATCCTAATAACAATCCTTGCATTTGGTGGACCACCCTTTCACATCAGGAAAATGTCTGAAAGCACTTCACAGGATTTACTATGAAGTGAAGTGACTTATTTTGTAGGAGACCGGGCAGGCAGTTTGCGATGGGATCTCACATTAACATCTCATCCGAAGGACAGCACCTCTGACAATGCAACGCCGCTCCTGCATTGTATTGGCGTACCAGTCTAGGCCAGGGATGGCCAACTTGCGGGTAACGGTACGCATGCGTAGAATGGTCAGGTATGCAGCCCAGGGGCCACAAGTTGGTCATCCTTACGTGACTTCAAAGTTCCTGTGTGGGGCTTAAAATTAGAACATCCTGAGTCGGACGTGAGAGTGCTACCAACTGATCGTAGGTGAAAAGCACTGCACAAGTAGTTGGAGGTTAGCTTGTTTACCGTACAAAAATGAATCCAGGACTAGTTCAGTTGTAAGATGGAGTAGATTGAGTAAATGAGATAGAAAAAATGGACCAGACTGTAAATGGACCAGACCTTACACAATATTATCTTGAACCAAACTACAGAAGGAAATGGACAATGCTTGATGAAATTAAATTCTCTGAAATCTTTTTGTTACCAAAAAAAAGTCAATCAACAACCCAGAAGTAGCTTTTTTTGATAAGCTTAAGAAAAGTATATAAAAATATTACATAAACCTTTAACTACTTCCATGTGCTGTTTATGAAAAACAAATGTAGGACTACATGCCATTGAGAGATAAACCTATAAATGGTAAAACTTGGGGCTAAAAACAATAAATTGCATAAAAATGTCCAAAACCCTTGTCTTTCATGTACTGCCAAATCTTGAAAGATAGTTTATTTTTGAGTATTTTCCCTCTGTCTAAATTACTTTCCAGCGTTACTATATTTGGAATATATGCAGTTTTCCAGTTTAGTTAGGTTAAGGGGGAGATTGGCACAGAAAACAATTCTGGTAGAAACTAAGTCAAACTTGGTTAACAACAACAAAATTACCTTTGTATAGCGCCTTTCACGTCGGGAGGATGTCTCAAGGCATTGTTAGCAGCCGCTTGTGATTCAGTAATGGGAGTAGATAAAAAACAGTTTTTTTTCAAGCTCATGCTTACAATGTTCTGTAAACAGGATTTGATGGTCACTCAAACTCCTTCAAACTCCGCCACTGTCACCCTAACTCAAGGCACAGGTGGAAATTCTCCCCGTAATGCACTGCCAAAGGATGGGGCAGATACACATCCATAAATGAATGAAGCAAAAGTAAACTACTTACTAATAAATATGATGGGCTGAAGTGATAATGAATGTCCCATTTATAGCGCAAGAAATTATGTTGAATTGCTTCCAGTAAAGCAATTAGATAAACGACATTGTATTACCATCTCCAAAATCTTAGGAGCATGTAGTTGTCAGGAGCTGTGTAGGTGCACAATTAAGTGTTGT
Organism: Callorhinchus milii; assembly: GCF_018977255.1. Classification (NCBI taxonomy): domain Eukaryota; kingdom Metazoa; phylum Chordata; class Chondrichthyes; order Chimaeriformes; family Callorhinchidae; genus Callorhinchus; species Callorhinchus milii. Next base: position 11,601,558 of record NW_024704751.1, read on the forward strand.
TAGCTTTGCTAAGACTGATAGTGTTTAGTAAAATTAAAAATGGTCCCATTAAGGCTATTAGATAGCCCTAAAGCAGTATTATTTTAAATGGAGATAAAGCAATTCAACGGGTGGTCTCGAACTCAAATCATTTGCATTAACCGCCAAAAAAGGATTAGATCGTCGTGATCTAATCTTTCTGGTTTCCTATTCATTCAGACACTGATAGACCTAATGGATTAGTTTGTTTTTTAATTTTTCAATTGAACGATTTGTTTGAGATGTAAAAGATTTGTTTCCATTTTTCTTTTAAAAATTTTGGCAAAGTGAAGACATTTAATATTAAAACGGTTCCCAGAACCTAATCAATAGGTTACATGTCGTATCACTGCAATTAAATCCATACCACAAAGTTTTCTTTGGAATGCATCCTAATATTTCAATGTGGATTCCTAACGTGTAAATATTCCCAAGGAGTGAATGCAATTTCATGGCAAAAAGCAATTTGTTTAAAAGGAACCAACTGTATCAATATCTCAATAGTTTGCTTTTCCAATTTTTTTTGTTACATACCAAAAATTTCCATTTATTTCTCCCAAGTACTCAAAGTCCTGTAGTTTCCAACTCTGTGTGTTTCATAATTCCAGACTCCCTCTAACATATTCCAGATGGATTTTTTCCCCCAAAAAAGGATGTTTTGCATATTTCTACTAGTCCTGGACCAAAAATATACAAACTTGGATTACAATACTAAAACCACAAGGTTTCCAATATCAAACTGAGCGAAAGAAACTGGAAGAATCAAAGTGATGATAGCACCAAAGCTATTGATCAAGTAATGTAGATTCTGGACTGTTTGTTTAATTCCGTTGGTGAAGTTAAGAAGAAATGTTAGTTTTTTTTTGCTGAGAAAGCATCTGTGGAGCAATCTCATGCCTCACACTAAATCAGATTGAATAGGCACAGTTAACACTTTATTCCTTGAAGGCTTATCCAGGTCCTTTTTGTGGGGTGCAAAACAATGTGGAGAAATTGACTATTATGTACAATAACTGATGTCAAAGGAAGATGGGATCAAGTCACTAAGGAAAGTAGATACAGTATTCTATTCTACCAATTGTCTTTGACCAGCTCAGAAGGAGTCTGTCTCAGTCCAACTGAGGAGGTAATGGAGTCAGGCTGTGCCACTGTTAAGTGCTCTGAGACGCTACCCTGTGTGGAGGGTGCTATATAAGTGCAAGTTGTTGTTGTAATTTCTTCGTTTTTTAGAACCAGGACATAAATTGGCTGGGAATCTGCCCTGTTTGTAGTGAACGGAGGAAGCTCTACCTATTTTGCTCTCAGTCTTTGTCCAGTTACCCAGCAGGACTGTTGATTTATCTGCAGTACAAACCATTCACCAAAGCAATCATGGTGGGTGATGATAAATGTCACATTAAATTTCTCTGGCCTCGATGTTTGTGGAATCTGTCTGGGCAACCCTCTGCTAATGTTAGCTCACAAACACAATGCCAAACATTGTCTTCAGATTGTGAATTTGGCAGACAAATGAGGCAATATTACAGAGAGTTAACTTCCCTGCCTTTGGGGATTCTACAGATGTTTATGTGAATTGCTGCTTATCTTTATTCCATCGTGGAACTGGGTGCAGAACTAATACGTTTAGGATAATGTGACATCTAACTTACCAACTGTTCAGTGACCGAGCCCTTTGTGTTTCAGTGAAGACAAATTCTTTGTGTATATCGTGCTGCCTTGTAAGTGATGCTCAAACAGCAACAACAACTTGTATTTATATAGCGCCATTCACGCAGGGTATCGTCCTGGAGTGCTTGACAGTAGCAGAGCCTGACAACGAGCCGGGGTGGGGGGGTGGGGAGGGGAGAAAGGGAGGGGGGAGGTGACCGTAAGCATGATCAGAAAGGAAGGTCTTTAGGCGGGATTTGAACATATTAAAATATTGAAACTCAACTTATTTCATTTAAGCTTAGGAACCTGACATCTTTGGGACAAAGTAGACTTTAATTCTCTAAAATCGATCAGTAAAAAGATCAATGTTGCAACCCACTGCCCTATCAACCCTTGTTATTGATAAACATTGATATCTTAGGTATCTGTGGCAAACCTCAATTTACTTTCAATGTAACGAAAAGTAGAGACAAGTTGGAGATTGTTTTCAAGTTGGATATCAAATACAAAGATAATTGTACATATAGACAGTTTTAGACCAGAATGCCAATAGGAAGAATGAGGTATTTATTTGACTGGCATATTAATGCATTCGACTGCATATTTATGTCAATTCGAACATTATGTTTAATAAAAAAGACAGCCAGTTAAATGACAATCATGAAGATTTCCTACCATCTGCAACAGACAAATGAAGTTCATAAACTACTGACATTTTTATTGTAATTTGACTTCTTGATACTTTAATGAATATTTTTCACATCAAATAAATTCGTAAGCCCTCTTCTTGTTGCATTTCAAAATGACTGACACGATCAGTCGTTCCAGTACATAGTATTAATATAAAAGAATCTATGAGCTACAATGGTTTTCATTGAAAGGAAATTATCTGCATTACATGGTTCTGTAAGGAGATTGCATTTATCTCTGTGGATCTTGCCTCTTGTGGTCAGGACTTTGAACACAGACCGTCTAATTTGATACTCCAACGCAGTGTGGATGATGTGCTATATTGTCAGAGGTGCCAACCTACGAATGGGTAAATCCTGTTAAACTCTTTGAGACGTACTCCCGACGTGAAAGGGGCTACATCAACTGAAAGGATAAAAAAAAATACACGGTTCCTGGTGCTGGGACAGGCAATCAGCGATAGACACACAGTTCTCTGCACCAACCATAGGGGGGAGCAGCCAAATCATGCACACGGTTTGCTAGTATATAGGGAGATTATAAGTGTGAGTGTTTAAGAGTCGTTGTTGGAGCAAACACCACAGTAACAATAATAATAATAATAATCCTTGCATCTGATATAGCGCTTTTCACGTCTTCGAGACGTCTCAAAGCGCTTCACAGAATAGACTGTAAAGTGAATTGACTGTATATTACTCTATGATAGCAAACTTTCAACTGTGTGAGCATGCTATACCCAGCCACAGTTTTCTGCTTTCAGAACTGTAGGAAGCTGAAACCTGGATTAGCATTAATATTCACCAGAGTTTTACAACTCCAAAAGGCACAAGCCCCAAAGCCTTTTTTTTTAAAATGAAGTTTAAGTTGAGTCCGTATCTCGTACTGAATTCCTTCACTAATTTGTTTGTAACGAAACTGATCGAGTGAATTTTCACACCAATTCCATGGAATGAGTAATGTTGCAAATGCAAGGATTATTATTGTTATTTAGAATACATTGTGAGTTGTTATGAACAAATGCACGTTAGCTGAGCAATGTATCCCATAAATGTAGCAAAGAGTCAAAACTATAGATTTTTTTATAATAAAACTTTTTAATCAAATGTTAACTAAGATTAAATAACATTTCTTTAGTTTAAATGTGGCTCTGAATAGTGAATAAAATGCCTGGTTTTTTTCCGAGGCTCAAACCAAAAGCTGTAAAACTAAATTATACTGCAACCAATCCAGTTTATCTAGACATCAGTAAAGGCCTTTAAATCATAAATAGGCTCCTGCAACAGATTGGCTTTGATATCTCTTCCAAAAACAGCAATAAAACTGCGTAAATCTGGATACTATCCTTCTCATCACTTCTTGCAATAGTAAGCATCAGCGTTGGGATGCAGTAGAATTTGAAATATATGCTCGATTTAATTGTCATATGCATACTCAGGGTACCCTCTCCGAGATTGTAATATAATCCTCTCAAACAGTAATATCGTGATCTACAGTTACGTGCCGGCGAATTCACAACAGATTTCCAAAGAATGTTACACTTGGACCAGACCTTCAGCACAATGGCACAGAGTGGAAGTACAATTTTGGAATCCAAAACTGCTTTACAATTATCATTTCTTCTTTTGTGCGAAGTGTCTAGAACGACAAAAGGTGTCAGGTGAACGTCCTGAATTCTTTTTTGTCCAGTCAAGACCCTTGTTATCAGTCAGCAGCTTGCTTTGCTTGAGGTGTGGTCTATACAGTTATGATCGGGGGAGCGGGGGTCGGGCCTTCAGCCTCTCTTCCCCCATCCTTCGGAACTCCATCCCACAGTCCCTTCGCCCTCGCTCCCTCGCATTTATACAGCAACCATCAGGTAGCGTCCCAGAGCATCCGAGAGAGCTACATCAAGGCATGCTCTCTCTCTCTCTCTCTCTCTTGAGGTTAACGTTTAAGCTAATTATCAGGCTATTGCAAGCAGCTTGTGTTCCATTTGATCGGAGCCACACTCGATCAGATTTCAATAACGTCACTGAACAGAAAGTGGAAAGAATGTTCCTTCCTCTAGTTCTTTCATTTTTCTGCTCGATTCCTGCACATACCGTCCGGGGACGACTAGCGATTATAGGCTTCATGATTATATTCACCTTATTTATTGCTGTATAAATGTCCAGCGTTCTGAATCCAGCAAACAGTAACAGCTTCTTTTTACAGTTACTCAGCTCCAGTTTCACTCACAGTAGTTCTGCTAATCAGGAGCATATGGTTTGCGTGGCGCTATTTTTTTCAAAAGTTCTTTTCCCCCATTTCTTGTCATTAGTCTTTTTTGTTAATCCACCAACCATCTGTCCTTGGCAAACAGTGGAGCTGGATTCTGCTTGCTTGGATCCTGTGCTTAAGCCAGACTGAAACTATTTCCCACTGTTTGCAATTCACATCTGGTGAGCAGCTGAAAAAATTGCTGTAGTTCTTAGTGTCTAAAGCAGGATACAGGGCCCGCTAAAGCCTGGGACTCACCGAATGGATTGCACTCTCCACACTCCGCAAGAAACATTGATGGGAATTTGGGTCTGAGCTTGGGTCCCCCCCTTTTCATATCACAACTGAAGACCTTCCTCTTCGACCGTGCTTACGGTTACTTCTCCCCTCCCTCACCCCCCCTGGCTCGTTGTCAGACTCCCCCACTGTCAAGCGCTCCGAGACCCTGCCCTGCATGAAGGGCCCTACATACATGCAAGTTGTTGTTGTTAAGCATGGCCAAGGCAAATTAGCTTCTGATTTTTTTTCCTTTCCTTCCATGTGGTGAAAGTCTCTGGCCTCTACTTTCAACCCTCTCTGTAGGGGACCTAGTTCTCGTCAGTGGGACAAATCCTCATGTCTGGAATCACAGTTCCTTTTGAAATATTTAGTCATTTACTTCTGATGACAGTGCAAGGAAGTGGGAAATTAGGCAACTAAGCCACAGTACTTTAATTTTCAAAGAAAGAATTGCTTTTCATGTGGCTTGGCTCTGCTGTTTGCTTTGAGTGGAAGTGCTGTGCTGGAGTCCTATTAGACACTGCAAGCAGCGGTAATAATAATAATAATAATCCTTGCATTTGATATAGCACCTCATCACGTCTTTGAAGCGTCTCAAAGTGCTTCACAGAATATACTGTAAAGTGAATTGACTATGTTTTATGGGCGAAGATAATAGGGAGATGGAAGCAGAGTGTATGGAAACAGGTTCCACCCACAAACATACGGTATATCCTGCGATGATTAAGTTTGGAGGCTTATCTCATTTGCAACCTTTATTAAAACGAACTTCAATGACGAGGTGTAGACACTTGCCTTCAGGACCACACACTCCTTTCGTCAGGTTAGGATATCTTAATAAAGTCCTGAAAGAAACCAGTGTAATATGTTAGTCCTGGGTTAACATGGCTCAAACCTAGGTTACAGTTGAATGTGAGATGAGTGCAGTTGGGGTGCATTGTCATTTTATCTGTGGAGGAACAACTTTTTGTTACTCTCTCTTGCGATGTGGCTGTTGCTGGTTTACTGCCAGCAGTTGTTAAGCTCTCTGGGAGGCTACTCTGCGTGAGGGGCGCTATATAGATGCAAGTTGTTGTTGTTATTATTGCCCACCTGTAGATGCCCTGAGGAGGTGGTGGTGGTGGTGTGGCCTTCCCTTTAAACCATTATAATAGTCCTCTGAGTAAAGGGTCTCTCGTGATCTTCAACAACAACATCAAATGACATTTGTACACTGCCTTCCATGTCGGGGGGATGTCCCAAGGACGTTCACTGGGGAGTTCCAGGAATTCGACCCAGAGATGATGAGGGAATGGCGCTGTACATCTATATGAGGACGGTGTGTGGCTTTGAGGAGACCTGCAGCTGGTGGCATTCCCAGTTGGAGCAAGAAAAGACTATTTTTTCTATATATCTCACTCGGTCATCTAGAAACTAATTAAGGATTCGATTTGACTGTTTTCTCCAACATTTTCTTTTTGGAACACATTTTTTCCTCCTGGAAAAATGTTACGCTTGTAAACCTAGTGGAATCCGGAATCGATCCATTACCTTGCTAAATGATTCAACTAAGTTGGTATTTACAGCGCTAGAGGTGGTTTATGGCCTTGGCACAGGGGGCAAGAAAAGAATTATTATTGCTTGGTTCGTTGGCATGGATCAAATGAAGTTTCTTGTATTCGCAGAAGGCAGGGAATAAAGGGAACAGTCTGTAGTTCTATATGTTCGGCTTTATCCTATTGTAATTGGAAACCTGCTGAAGTTACTCTGATCAATGTTTAAAATTGGCCTTGGCTGTTTGGCAATGTATCTCAAGCTTTGTTTGCAAAGTAATGAGCCCTGCCCTGGAGAACATTTTATACATATTTTACAGTCTGTACAGGGCTGGAAAAGCAATGTCATCTGTTGAAATGAAATAACCTTGTCTGACATGCTGAGTAATTATATTTTGTGTTCTGCTGCATTTAAGAGTAATTAACAATCGGAGAGTTTGTGTTATTTTAACTACAACAATCAGTGATAAGGCTTGCCTTAGAGAAAGAGGAGAATGCTGCAGCCATGAGTCCTGTAGCTCAGTGGTTAGACCACTCGCCTTGCAAGCGAGAGGACCCGGGTTTGATTCCCGTGCAGGGTGAAACGTTAGGCGAGCTTCCTTACTCCACATGCCTCTGTTTATCTAGCAGTAAGTAGGAACCTGGTTGCTTGTCGACTGGCGGATCACTTTCCCGGAGCTAATAATCCCTTCAAAAGAAAAATAATAATAATTTGGTCACTCAATCCAAACTGTTTGTGGGACACTGCTGTGCACAATTGGCTGCTGCGTTTTGGCCACATAATACACAGTCATTACACTTTACAGTTTATTCTGTGAAGCTCTTTGTGACGTACATCTCAATGATCTGATAAGCCGCTATATCGGATTATGATTAAATTCGTTGACTCAGCTTTTGGGTCAGGTAGTGTCAAAGTCTCGTAGTTCAGGGTAGCATAAGAGCATTTGGCGGGGTGGGGGGGATGAAGTAAGCTGGTTATTGTCTGAGTGAAGGGAGTGGCCGGGTCAGTAGGGCTTGAGGAGGTCCCAGAGCCAGGGTGGGGCGAAACCGTGGAAGGATTTCAATGTGTCCCATATGGAGAGCATTTGGAGCAAGTCAACTTTCTAGCGCTATCTTACACCGATTGTCAAAAATGGAAATGGTTCATATTCCTCATATGTGCTGCCCAGAGCCTCAGATTATAATGAACGTGAAAACAAGAGGCTAGAGGTCTGGGTTTAGCAATGCAACAAGGAATGTTAAATGGAAACAGAAGTAATTGAAGTCGTCGTATTTTAACAGACTCCTGTAATGTTTGCTGAGAAATGGTTTCACATGCATGGGATTAAAGTAGTAACCTTTTCAGAAAATCATACACTCAGACATCTGTGGAATGCTGCAGTGAGACACCGTTTCTAAATACAAATAGTCAGGGGAATGTTAATTATTTAGAAATCAAGTAGCAGCATGTAAGGGCAGCTTCCCAGTCAATGTAAACAGTACCCAGTGTCTATTAATTACATTTGCTTGCCAATTTCAAAAATAAAGAGCCCACACTTGACTTAAAAGACTGCCCTCAAAGTCCACTGATCAGCACCAACCTTTAGCTGTCCTGAGAAGCAAGGTCAAACCTCAGGCAAGTTTCCTTACTCCACACCTCTGTTTACCCGGCAGTCGGTAGGAACCTGGTTGTTGGTCGATTGGTGGATCAATTTTCTGGGGGTAATAATCCCTGCAAACAAATCAATAAATCAAATAAATAAATAAATAATATTAATAGTAATTTGGCCACTTAAACCATGACTATTTGTGGAGCCTCTGCTGTGCACCATTGGCTGCCGTGTTTCTCCCACAGAATACAGAGTCGATTCATTTTACAATATATTCTGTGAAGCGCTTTGAGACATCTCGAAGACATGATAGGGCCCTGTATCAAATGCAAGGATTATTATTATTATTTTTAGGTTAATAGTAATTTAATGCGGAAAACTGTTTGAAACTTGAATTTAGTTCAGGCAATTTTATTCTTGTTTGTTGTCAAAGGTCAATTTGTCTCATAAAACAAGTGACAAATTGGTCACCTATCTTCTCAACTGGTCTGAATTCAGATGTGCTGTCATGGTTATATCTGTTTTGAATCAAGGAGTGTAAATTGTGCAGATTAAGAATAATAATCCTCCCATTTGATATATCTCCTTACCACGTCGCTGAGACGTCTCTAAGCGCTTTACAGAATATACTGTAAAGCGAATTGTATTTTGGTCTCCTTAATGGTTCGGCTTAGAGAAATCAGAATGTGCATGAACACGTGTCAGTCCCCTCTCTCCCCCCCGCGTCCGCTCCTGTGAAAAGATTGCAGGCTCCAGTAACAGCAAACAGAAACTCTGCTCTGTGAGTTCTCCACAGCTGGAACTTGAGACCTCTCTGCTACACGACAACTGGTTTCTGTGTGTGTCTGACACCTGGCCGGCCAAGAAAAAAATTGCAGCACACTACAGGAAATATACACTTGTTTCAATAACCTGCTTGTGCGGTTTGGGTACTCCTTTCAAATACATAACGATAATAATTCTTGCATTTGATACAGCACCTTATCACGTCGTTGACGTGTCTCAAAACGCTTTATGAAATTTGCTTTAATTCACAGAATTCAATTTGCAACCACTTCAAGTTGCTCTTTCCCTCTCACTTTTATTTACGGACCTGCAGCCACGAGCACTTACCCTATTGTTCTGTTCTACAGTTTAAAACACTCTCTGCAGACGCAACCCAAGTTTTTAAGATGACAACATCTGTAATTTATCTGCCAGATGTTTCCCATAGTGTATGAGCATATTGCACGATTATCATTATATTTTATTGAAATCCTAGGGACTAACAAGCAGACGGAATATGTACCCCAAACCGAGTAATAGGTGTCAGGTTGGCTCTTCGCTCTGAGTCAGAAGGTTGTGGGTTCAAGCCCCACATCAGGACTGTGAGCTGACCTAGTCCAGTCTAGACTGACATTCCAATGCAGGGATAGGCAGAGATGCTAAAATCGAGGTCCCATCTGTTGCGTATTTGGCTGGATGGGTTGTTAAACATCCTACGGCACTATTCGAAAGGAGAAGGGAGTTTCTTGCGGTGTCCTGGTGAACAATCCCCTGAACGAAATTGGTCATTCACATCACGGCTGTTTGTGGGACGCTGCTGCGTGCAATTTGGCTTCGGTGTGTGTTAGCCTGCAAAATACACAGTCACTACATTTCATCGTAAATGCTGTGAAGCGCATTGAGAGGACCTCCTGATGTAAAAGGCCTGTGTCAAATGCAAGGATTATTATTGTTAGTATTATTATTAATAGTCTGTAGACTTGGTTGCTCTGAATAGGCCTGAGTATGGCAGCACCCTTTATGTATACCCGGCTGTGCTCCATTTACTGTCAGTCTATTTTCCTTTAGTCTGAGTCTAAGGTCTAAGATCACAATCATACATTGCTTTTAAACCTTGCAGCATGTTGTGTGTGTGGTCTGAGAGCACATATGGTCGTGTTAGATGTGGATTTTGTTCGAAGTGGATTCCTAGCTGCTATCAACAAAATATGACCACAGGATGTTTAATAAGTCTGCGGCCAGCCAGGCATTAACTGCTGGTGTATATTTTCTTCTGTTCTGGATTTCTCCGCCTGTAGCCGTCTGTCGTCAGTATGATCACGATCCCTACAGAGAAACTGTATTTTAACTTTGACATTATTTTTAACGAAATTTATATGAATTACTCACCATTCTATGTTACAGTATTAATATTGTAACTCCAGCCATGGGCATCCCATATGGGGAGGGAGAATAGGAAACCTAGATTTCTGTGTGAAATGTTAAATATTAAACATCTGGGTTTGGGTGTGCTGCGTGCTGAGCCAACAAGACAGGTTTAAACAAGTTGGTGCTGAATAAACCAATAATAATTAGGTTTGTGTGTAGGTTCAAACTTAAATAGTGACTGAAAACGAACTGAATGGACAGAGTAACTTGCCAGATAAGGGTGAATTTTTACATATATAAATGACCACCCCTAATATGTACTGTAATAGGAATCTCAGTGGTCTTAAAGATTTCCCACTTTCCTGTCAATTCCCGGGAAGTTGCATTTTATTAATCATATTAATCACATTGTAGATTCACAGAGTTTTCCATCATGTTTCACATCGACTTACAAGAACTCACACCCAAATTAGACAGCTGGGTAAATAATGGTAAAATATTAATCCTTGTATTTGACGTAGCGCCTTTTGTGTTGGGAGGACGTCTCAAAGCATTTCATAGGATGCTGTGAGGTGCAGTGGCTGTGTGTTGTGCAGGTGAACATAATAAGTTAATATATAGAAATGTAACGTATAGAAAGTATAAATAATGTGGACTGGCTTGTGCCCACATGACCTGTGAGGGATATTGAGTCTAATGCCGGTATATTTTCTCCATTAAGGAGGATATTACAGATACTCAGAATATAGTATACTAATAATCGTTCAATTTGATATGGTGCCTTTCACTTAGAGAGGATGTCTCAAAGCACTTGACAGTATTTACTATTTAGTGACTGGGTATTTTGTAAATAGAAATTATACAATTTACAAATTATAGATAGCGGTAAGTTGGAAACCGGTTGTTAGTTGATTGGCAAATCTCTTTATGGGGATAAAAAAATCCCTTAAATTTTTTTTAAAAAGAAATAATAATTTGGTTACTCAATCCACCACTGTTTGTGGGACGCTGCTGTGCGCAATTGAATGCTGCAAATCACCCACAAAGTATACAGTCAATTCACTTTACAGCATATTGTGTGAAATGTTTTGAAACGTCTTGAAGACGTGATAAGGTGCTATGTCAAATGCAAGGTTTATTATTATTACACTACATCACAGTTAACATGTTGCCTTAATTTAAACCTGTGATCTAATAAATGAAGAGGGCAAGGTTATGGTAACAGACTTCTGTTATGTACCAGCCGATCATTTAGAAACACTGCTATTTAGTTGTCAGATATATTCTGATCTTTGTGCTGTGGAGGATGGCTCCTTATTCAAGTCTACATTATACTCACACAGAACACCACTTCAAAGCTGCGTTTGTCCTGCTTCATTGCATCTCATCTGACTACCAACAACCAGAGTCTAGTATTTTCTGAACAAAAATCTCTTTTGTATAAAACCTGTTGGTGTAAAACATGTCCAGAGTGACAGTCGGTAAACAGATACCAGCCTGATAATAGGGAGGCTCATATCACACCGAGAGAAACATTACTGAGAAATCTCTTGTGGATTTAAACTGTATAAACAGCCAGCGTGTGTTTGGGGAAGATCATTTGATGTAATTCTAGATCCTCTAACAAACGAACTAACTTGAGGCAAAGCCCTGAGTACAAAGAGAGACTGCGCTCTCAGCCATTAGAATCCAAACGCAATACAATCTCACGGGCTGCTTAATAGAAGTGGAGACTGCAACTGGCAAAAGGTTAAATATTGATTCCATATTTCCCAAAGTTCATCTCAGGACCTGAAAATATCTTAACCACCTTAACAATCAGCTGGTCACATATTTCAGGACTCGACCCCATTTGTTTTTTTTTGCCAAAACCTGAGAGAACAGGTTTAAAAAATAGTGAATTGATTGAAAATAGGCAACCAGTGATGAGCCTTTATAAAATTGTAATAATTTGGTCACTTCAATCCATGACGGTTTGTGGGACACTGATGGGCGCAATTGGCTGCCGGGTTTCGCCCACAAAATATGCAATCCAGACTTTATGACATATTTTGTGAAGCGCTTTGAGACATCCCAACCACGTGATAAGGCACTGTATCAAATGCAAGAATTATTGTTATTATTACTATTATTATTATTATTATCCTTCCATCCTTCACGTGGACACTATCTATGAAATTGGGTTTCATAAAAATAAAAAGCAGCTGCAAATACGGTGGTTGAGACAGAGTGGCTGTGGGTTATGTGATACCCACCTAACGCTTTCCCATTAACATTCAGTCCCATTCATCCAAGATACCAAGGTACTGGAATTAAAAGGCAATGGCGGGAAAAACCTTTCAATAGGGTCTTTCACAGCTGCGCAAACAATGCTTATTTTTTAAGAAGGGAAAAAAGCCCATTCTCACTAATTGTTCACATCATATGTGAAATACTTGGCCCGTAGCTTCTCAAACATAAAGAGAGCAGTTTGTTGGGCCAATCCGTGCAAAAGACTCGTCCATAAATCACGCACTTTAACATCGTGTGTTTTTTTGCCCCACTTCAGATGAGAAAGTGCAAGAGTTGCGATTGATTATTGCAACAACAGATGAAACTCTGGACATGTTCTGTTTGCATTCCCAAGGAGGGAAAAGCGTAAAAAATGTCTCAGTGAAACAGACTGTTGACTTTGGTTGTGGATAAAAGCTGGAAGGCACCTCGACTTTGCTATAGTCAGTGATCTGTACGTTTGTAGAATTGGAGGGAGACAATGTAGAATATATCCTAAAATTCCAACCAACTCTAAGAGTTCAATGCCTTAGGGAACCCAATACCTGCATTTACACATTGGTTTTGTGACTTTAGTACATTAACTTTAGTTTTACAATCCAATCCTATATTTCCGATATAGATTAATACATTTTAGTCACCGTAAGTGTACAATAATCCTTCTATTTGATATAACGCCTTATCATATTGTTGAGACGTCTCAAAGCGCTTCACAGGATTTACTGTAAAGTGTAGTGACTGTGAGTTTTGTGGGTGAAAAGCGGCAGCCGATTGCATGTATTTTGAACATGTCTAAGTATTGAATATGTTCTTTATTACATTGTAACGCAAGGACCAGGATTGCAAATATTCACCACAACAATGGATGTTTAGCTAATCCTTTTTTTATATCACCAATGAACAGTTATTTAATGAATACAAAGCTATCTGCATTTTCTATTGAAAATTATGACATTCTGGATGTGAGCCTACGAGAATCATTTAGATTTACTGAAAACCTTGGATATCATTTTCTCTCTAATAAAGTCCGATGACAGATCTGCTAACCTCCATCTCCTATATGCTGGAGCTCTCTCCAGATACTAGTTAGTGTAGTAACACTATTGTTTATTCAAAGAAACTTTGCAGCCAATATTAATTCTTTAAAAGGTTCATGTTCAACAACGCCAGTGGATTTTATTATTTTATTTAAAAATCCAGAATATTTGTTGGCCCATATTGTAGATGATTTCAGTTAAAAGTACAAATAAACACAAAATATTTAGCCATGAAATGCTGAACTATTTCCTCATTTTATATTTTAAAAAATGCATTATATCCCATTTCCGTTCATTGGCACACACAAACTGTTGCTTACTTTCTAAAAACTGAAAGCGAGTATGGAATACATTTAAAAATGGGCTAGTTAGGATGACTACATTTAAGTCACTGGTCGAATTGATTTAAAGCTTTGCCCTCATTCAGGAATTAACATAACCTAAATGGCCCATTTATTCCAAGTCTGTTTTAGAGGGAAGTACTTGCCAATGTAAGGTACATGATGTGTTTTTGTGCCTCACATAGCTATTGCTAGACAGCCTCTTTTCTTTCAAGGGTTTTCCGCAGTCCTACACAGAACCCATAAGAACGACATCTCAGTGCAGTGAAGTGGACATTCCCTATTGACCGAAATAAGGGGATTGCATCCATTAGAGATCCCCCATTGATTGCTGCTGATTCTTTCCTGACGACCAAAATGAGGAGACTTACGTTTTTGAGTCCTTGAGGATTCCTGCTACAGTGGCACAGTGAAACCCAGCCATAGTTCCTTTCGAAAGAAAAGCCCAATTCTTAATTGGTCTGCACATGATCAGCTACCTGAGAGTAATGCTAATAGCGAGGGCGAACACTCCATCAACATTTCCTTGCAAGTGCAGTGAGTTTGCTTCAATTCACCTTGCTTGAAATGGCTTTCTTTTGGGTTACACGCAAGAGAACTGCGAGCAATTGGCTGCCGCGTTTCGCCCACAGAATACACAGTCAATTCACTTTACGGTATATCCTGTGAAGCGCTTTGAGAGGTCTCAGAGATGTGATGAGGCACCATATCAAAAGCAGAGATTATTATTGTATTATTATTACAATTATTGTTTGGAATGCTTGCCTGACTCCTCTCAAGGTCCTTCCTGACGGCATCTCAACCTTTTGTTTTGACAAGTGCTTTTTTTGGGGGGGGGCGTCGTAATGAATGAATGAAGAAGTGTCAAAAGCATTTCCAAATAGAAATTTGCATGTTTTAGAGCCCTGGGAATCGCTGGTGACCCAGATGGTTGGAACAAAGGGCATTCTCAGTGCGAGCGAACAGATAATGGATTTCAATCGATTAAAAAAAAAGCACACACACAAAGAAATGTGGTGTAATTCACAAGTTGAATATCACAATGTGAGAACATTTAATCTCTTTCACAAATCCTGACCACGGAATATCTATATAGACAATGTTTACTAGTGTGTAGGCCTATGAAAGAGTTCTTATTTAGTTCCACTAAAGTCATTGAGTGTCTACGACGGTATTGAATGACTAGATCATCCAAAGAAAACATCTCCATTGATATCTATTATTCAGTAACAGGCCTGCAACAATC
Source organism: Callorhinchus milii (assembly GCF_018977255.1). Taxonomy (NCBI): domain Eukaryota; kingdom Metazoa; phylum Chordata; class Chondrichthyes; order Chimaeriformes; family Callorhinchidae; genus Callorhinchus; species Callorhinchus milii. The sequence goes on from NW_024704751.1 coordinate 11,616,582, forward strand.
ACAGGATATTGTACCTAACTTTGAATGGAATCTCACCCATCTTCAACTTAAATTTATATATCCTTTTGATTCCATCCCAACCCAATCCAAAAAACTCAACGTTTCACACAAAAAAGACACCACAAAAAGTGACTGGACTTTACAGTGTACACTTTACTTGATCCTGTGAAGCGCTTTGAGAACATCCTCCTGATGTGAAGGTGCTCTAAGAAATGTGACAATTATTATTTTGATATATCTGTTACCTCCTGCTCTACTTGCTAATGGTACCAACGTTTCACGAATGACACCATAAAATGACGATATTGCATTTGATTAGCGCCTTTCACGTCAGGAGGACATAAATGAACAAAGTTAATACAAAGTTTTCCACCCACATTTTTTTTCGAATGCTTTGTTGCCCCAGGTGATGGTGGGCCCATAGAGTCTAAAACTCACTGCTACCCCACACAATGAACTTGGGATATCACAAATTTCAAATGAACTCATAGCAACAAATTTAATTCTCATGGGTTAAGAGGTTCAAAGTCATTTTTCACCCCATCCCATCACTCGACATATTCCCCCTGTTGACCACGATCTGTGAAGTCGTTTTGAACAGCTGGGAAAATACATTACAGTATTAAATACATGACATTAGAGCATTTTAATGCACAATGTGGCCATATGTTTTCTGGACCCAGATAATACGGAATAATAGAACAACACATCAAAAGAAAAACAACATTACTCAAGGATATTTGCTGTTTCTTATTTTTTTAATGGGAAAAATGAATCTCAGTGACGGACAAGCAGTTTATTTCCAGTGTAGGAAGGAATGGCAAGCACAACATTACGCAAGTAAATCTGTTGATGTACAGGGCTGGAAGCCTTGAATCACTGCCCACAACATCTCGGGTAGAATGAGATGTATATTGCGAAGGGTTTAATAGAAGTGTCCGAGACTTGTGGTTGGTTTGTGTTGGCTGCGTAACACACCCTACAACTCGACCAGAACCTAATACAGTAACTAACCATTGCTGTTGTTTTAATATCCCCAGCAGTGATTTCACAGCAGTAATAATAAAAATGATACTCCACACTTGTGAAAATATCAAAATAGAAGGTCTCCTACATGCTCTAACATGGCCACATTATGGTCCGTCTGACAACCACTTGCACTTATGTAACACCTTTCACGTACGATTATGTCCCAAAGACTGAACTGCCTCCAAGCCATATAATAATAATAATCCTTGCATTTGCTATTGCACCCTATCACGTCTTATCTTCGAGATGTCTCAAAGCAATTCACAGAACATACTATGAAGTGAATTGACTGTATATTTTGTGGCCCGAAACGCGGCAGCCAATTGCGCACAGCAACGTCCCACAAACAGTCGTAGATTGAGTGACCAAATTATTACTTAAAAAACATTTTTTTGAAGGTATTTGGAAAAGCCATCTACCAATCAACTAATAACCGGGTTCCTGCTGGGTAAATAGAGGTGTGTGGAGTAAGGAAACTTACCTAAGGTTTCGCTCTGCCCGGGAATCGAACCCAGGTCCTCTTGCTTATGAGGCGAGCGCTCTAACCACTGAGCTACAGCTACTGATTGAAGCACCAGAAATGATCGATCTTAATTGCTGAGCATTTCAGCCTAGTTATTCCCATTTGTAAGAAAAAAACTTTCTTCCTTTTTATCATAGTGGATTGTGTACTGTGACGGGTGGAATTGAATACTGTTGCAGGTGGAAGCTATCGAGGGCTAAGCAGGTTCTCATAACCAGGTGCTTCTGGAACCGATTAAATTCAACCTAATTGTGGCAATGGTTTGAACTGAAAGTTGGTCGATGAACAGAATCTTGGTTCCAGCTGAACAGACAGGACCAGGTAGGAAGGAGCCTTTTGACAACCTGGGGGTCAGAGTGATGAGACTCATTAGGATTGATTCAGCTTATTCCTTATTCCAGCGCATTTGATAGAAGTCCTTTTAAAGTCCTCGCAAAACAGTAGAAAGTTATTCGAGGGTAGTGGCAAAGGTATAGAACGCTACCGTTACGCCGTTTGAAGTGAAGGTGGTTGGTCAATGAAGATATTGTCGAAACAGGCACGTGAAGCTGGGGAACGTTTCAGAAATTCTTCTGCCATGTTCCACCTAACGTGGATAGTTTAATAATTGCTAACAATAATCCTCGCATTTGATGCAGCGCCTCATCACGTCTTCGAGACGTCTGAAAGCGCTTCACAGGATATACTGTAAAGTGAGCGGACTGTGTATTTGGTGGTTGACAATATAATGGGCGCGATTTTAAAAAGGGCAACGTTCCTCTCGACGCTGCTACCTCTCAGCTCAAGGCGAGGATTCGGATTTTACTGAAGCTCCATCTCCAGTAAAATGTCTGTTGCTAAGAGACACCGTTTGTAGAATGTGCAGAAATGGGACGTTGCTCACTGAGCAGAAAACGATAGCCGGGGCAGTGAGTAGGTTAACAATAGTCATATTGATTCTCTCCCTCTGAGCTCACATTCCGTTCCACTCTACACTCCCTGCGATGAGCTCTATTAGAATTAGCTTCATTCTTTCGCATTTATGTACCAGGGGTCTTAAGCTTCTCTTTCTGTCCATTTACTCTTTTAAGCCAACGCTTTCGCTGTTATAGCCTTTTGAAGACCGAGGTGGGGGTTCCGTTTGTCAGAAGCAAAATCTTTTTAATGCTATTAACGCACATGGACATGATCTGCAGAACAGGCTCGAGGAGCTGAATGGCCTCCTCCTGTTCCTATGATCCTAACCACAGCTTTTACCTCATCCCGAAAAATGATGAGATTTTCCAGCCTTTGAGGTAATGGTATAATTTAATGCTCCAAATTCCAGTCGCCCGATTTGATTTGATTTTCTTTGAAAACCTTGGAATAAAATATTTGTGCTAATTCCTCTCCCCCCTCTCAGGCAAGCTTCGGTTTAGTGAACATTGCCAGAAAACATGGACAGATTGTGAAATTGCCTTCCTACCCTACCCATAGGATGTATAAGCAGGAGACGAGAATGAATTACTTGCAACACACTTTCTGAAATAACTGTTTCCTGAAGCAATGAATGGGAGCCTCAGATATTCAACAAATCCATGGGATGAAGACATGAATAAAGAATTAAGTAATGCAGTTGACAATTTGGTTAAGAGTTTCCTTTTACTAGAGTAAATATTGATTCAGTCTAACATACTGAATAGACCTTATGTATTTTCCCATACATTCCTTTGCAATTAAAAAATCAGCTATTTTAAAAAACAATTCTTGAGGCATATTGTTCTGTTCTGGATGAATTTCCTTTGAAGTATTGGGGTTCCATACAACGTTAGCAATTGCACTAATAAATAAAATGTGAATTATCATACTGTAATCTTAGCCTGTCTCTATTACTTAAAATTTCTTAGTTAAAATCTCTGTTTACCCAGCAATAAGCAGGAACCCGGATGTTAGTCGATTGGCCGATCGCTTTTCTGGGGGTAAATAATCCTTTCATATAAAAAATATTTTTTTAAATAATAATAATCAGGTCACTCAATCCATGACTGGGACGCTGCTGTGCGCAATTGGCTGCCGCGTTTCGCCCACAAAATATACAGTCAATTCACTTCACAGTATATTCTATGAAGTGCTTTGTGACGTCTTGAAGACGTGATAAGGCGCTATATCAAAATGCAAGGATTATTTGATTATTAGTAACTGCAACTATTGTACCGTTAGATTTATCTTTTGACCAACGCATGAATCTCTACTCTTTTGCCCATTTTTCTGTCGAGGAATGATTTTAAAAAGTATGACAACACAATGAAACCTTTATAAGGAAATTTTGTATGTAGTGACAAGCCGTTACTACAGCTGCAGTTTCACAAGATGGGTTGCCGGTGAGAAGCATTAGTGACTGGCGTGTTGTTGAAATGCAGAGAACGACAAGTTGAGTCCCAGTAAACAAATGGATTGGGCATCCCATTATTTTACTGAAATATGCAGTCTGTTTCAGGTCAGTTCCCCCCAGTGCGAACTTGCTTGCATACATCATCAAAAGATTGGATCTTCAGTTTGCTTCCTCAAGTTAACTTATTTAATGTAACTTAATGTTTTTTTGTTAAACGAAAGTGTAATCAGAAGGGTTCAGAGACAGGTTAAGCATTTTTTGATTAGAGGCATATTCATGTGTGAGCCATATTGTGTGGTATTGTATTTCACCCACAAAATATACATTCAGTTCACTTTACAGCATATTCTGTGAAGCACTTTGAGATGTTGAAACAACGTGATAAGATGCTATAAGGTTTATTACCTCGGAAAACAATCCACCAATTGATTAACAACTGGATACTTACTGATAAGTAAACAGAGACGTGCGGAGTAAGGAACCTTGGCTAAGGTTTTGCCCTGCCTGGGAATCGAACCTGGGTCCTCTCACTTGCGAGGCGAGTGCTCTAACCACTAAGCTACGAGACTCCTGGTTGGAATAGTGTCATGGGATCTCTAATATCTGCCTGAACAGGCAGACGGGACTTTAGCTTAATGTATCTGAAGGACAGCCAGCCTGGAGTTGTGCTGGAGTGTCACCTTAGAATATGAGCTTTGCTGCAGTACCGATGCCGTGCTTCAACCCACAACCTTCTGACTCGGAGGCGAGAGGGCTACCAACTGTGCCGAAGCCAGTATGGCCGATGACATCAACAATAGTCAAAGCTAACCAAAACAACCAACAGCGCAATGATAATCACTCCTTAGGGGTTTCGGGATAGCATCCGGTACATCTGTCAGCGTTAAGGATCATCCAAGGTTCCCTACAGCAGACTTGCGAGGTGGCTGGAGAAAGGCTCAGCTGGAGAGAATCCTATATTGTCTCCGACATGTGCAAGGCGGCATTGCAGAAATGCAGCTGTCTTTCCTGCTGCACTGTCAACAGCCAAGAGCAATTGAATTAGTCCTGACTCGAATCAGTTTAGTTGGTTGATCCCTCTCTTATTTATTTGTTTGTCTGTCTGTCTGTCTGTCTGTCTGTCTCTCTCTCTCTCTCTCCTGGACTTGGCAGTGCGATGTCCTAATCGAAACAATCTATTCTAAGCAAACTCACGAGGTTCTGTACATTTAGTGATGAGCAGGAAGTAGGTCCTCCAGTGAGTTAACATCAAATACATCAGAGTTTTGCCCACAAAATATACAGTCAATTCATTTTACAGGACATTCTGTGAAGCACTTTGAGGCATCTCAACAACATGCTGTATCAAATGCAAGGATTATTATTATTATTATCATCATCAGATGTCCTTTCATGCACAAGCTTTCTCAAGCTGCATCTGGTTCACGTCCACCTCTGCACCACGTGACGTAGGTTTTGTTTAGGTGGAAAAAATCCTGAGAGGAATGTTCATGAACCTGAACATTTTGCGGGTATTCCTGAGGCTGTAAATCCAAATGCTGTGCTGCTTATTGGATGCGTTCTTGGAGCCGTCTACAGCAAAGCGATGTCCCCCAGACAGCATTCTGCTAACCATCAAGTCTACCAAATGGATTATTCTCCAGAATTTGGCTGGATTCATTCTAATAATCCTTGCATTTGATATAGTGCCTTTCACATCGGGAGGATGACTCAATAGCCTTCACAGGATTCACAGTAAAGTACGGTCGTTGTGTGTTTTTGTAGACCAACTAAGCAGCAAATTTGCACAGAACAATGTCCCACATTGTCCCATAAATATATAAAATACAATGTTATGAACAGGTTTTGTGCCATCTTGTTCTCTTTCCCAAGTAAGATTCCCCAATGTATATCTCATAGTAAGAATACTCTGATGCTGTCCCACAAAACACACAGTCACTACACTTTGCAATATATTCTGTGATGCGCTTTGAGACGTCTCAACGACGTGAAAAGGCACAAAGTCAAATGCCAGGATTCTTATTATTGTATCTATGAAATGCTTTTAGATGTTCTCCTGACGTGAGAGGCAAATATAAGGATTCTTATTAAGTTCAACCGTATTCCTTCGCAGTGTCTTGGAGTGGAAGTGAAGGTTAGCTGACGTTCACTGAGAGACCAACGAACCTATCTGATTGTGATTTGTAACTAGCAGTAACTTAATTGCTCACTTAGTGTTAAACAGCCATTTACTATGTGCAATAATGTGGCTGTCATCACTATATCCATTAGTGTCAATGAATATTGCAGTACTGCAGTAATTAAAGGTTACCGTTGAGCTCTGAATGGCACTCCAGCTGTTTATACTGTATTGTAGCATTTTGGAACCTGTTCGTTATCTCAAAGCGCTTCGCAGGATATATTGTGAAGTATAGTGACTGCATATTTTGTGGGTGAATACTGTAAAGTGTAGTGACTGTGTGTTGTGTGGGCCAATTTGCGCACAGCAATGCCCCACAAACCCCACACCGACCTCTGCGTTTGCTCATTTTCTCTTGCAAAATATTTAAACCTCAAGTAGTGGATATCTCTGAGGGATTTCCATGCTTCTAGCCTTAGCTGATCAACTCAAAATAGAATTAAATGTATGAGGAAAAGCATGTGGACAATTAAACTGACTCCAAAGAGTCTGGGAAAAGTGGTTTCACCAACAGCGCCTTTATGAATATAAAGAAACACAGACTACTGTAGGGTTAACAACACAAGCTTTGTATTACCTTTCCTAAAGTTGTTGCAGTAATAAACACCTTTAATATCCATCTCCCCCACCCCAGCCCATCAATGCATTGGCACCAAGTCAAAGTCATATAGATTAGGAAGGTGCCTTGTCTGGACTGAGTTAGTTGATCTCAGCCAAGGTTGTTGTAGAGGTGTACAATAAGCCTCAGTGTCCCTGGAATACAGGGGGATAAACCTGTCTAAAGCAGGGCTCCTGTTGCTGGTTACTATTCAGTATCCTCTGCTGAAATGGTGTGTGTGAGTGTGCGTGTTTGTTGAAATGAGAAGTGATTAAACAATTTGCGGTTGTTGCCAATTGCCTATTTATTGCAGCACAGTGACCTGGGATAAATGATCATTTCAGATTTTTTTTTATTTGCCCAACCGGGTGGGTGTCTGACACACGCGGAAACCCATCACCGTTGCTTAAGAGTCTCCAAACCCAAACTGACAATTCCATGCCTCCCAACTACACATGGAAATCTCCGAGATAGATTGTTGGAATAAAATGCTCTCTCTCTCTCTCTCTCTCTCCCTGGAGGGATGTCTCCTGCTAACCTAATTCTGGAATGATAAATCGAGTCACATCATCGGCAGGAGAGTTTGATATTGGCGTTGAGTCCTGAGTCTGTGCAGTTGTTTCAGATTTTCTTTGAGGGGAAGAGAGTTCAAGTTAGCTTTGCGTTGCCTCTCTCGCTCGCGTGTTGGTTTGGATTCCTGCAACAATGCACAGCTGCAGCGAGTTAATGGTGGCCCTGATACATTTGGTATTTTTATTCCTGAAAATAGTGAACGCAGCCCTAAAGGAATTCCATTCAAAACAAAACCCGGTTGAGTATCTTTGAAGCGCCATTCCACAGCCACCTCGCCTCGTTCCCTCCCTTGCCTTGTTCGAGACCCGTCTCAAGACCCTCCTCTTCGACCGTGCCTTCGGTCACCCTCCTACTGCCACCGGTCGCTGCCCTCCACCCCGCCTGATCTCATAATCACCTTACGAGCGGGTCTCATGATCAGCCTCTGCATTCTATTCCACACATTGTTTTGAACGCAAATTAATCCGTGTTCCTATTCTGTCGGTGTTTGGATAATCTCTTTTCATTCTGTGATGGAATTTTGCAAATCGGTCGTAGCGAGAGATTGAGCTCTTCCCAGAGTATGATCGGCTTTTTATGCTAAACTATAATATCAAATAATATTCAATAACATATTGTTGGGAATATTAAAACATATTTATACTAATACACTTAATTTAAATAACAATTTGGTCACTCAGTCCACGACTGTTTGTGGGGACGCTGCTGTGCGCAATTGTCTGCCGCGTTTCGCCCGCGAAATATACAGTCATTCCACTTTACAGTGTATCCTGTGAAGCGCTTTGAGACGTCTCCAAGACGTGATAAGGCACCGTATCAAATGCCAGAATTATTATTATCAATTTCCCAAATGAACTTTAAGAAAGTTATGAATTGTGTAATGGTTTGGGACACTCAGGCTGAAAGGACAGCATGCTGCCCCCAAATTAATACTGTTTCAACCAGAACGTAGGTAACAACAACAGCAAGATTACATTTGTATAGCGCCTTTCACGTCGAGAGGACGTCCCAAGGCGCTGAAGTAAGAATGGTTTTAACGTGTCTTGCGCAGAATAGAGCCTTGAGCCAAGACAAGGTGTTGGTTATGGGGTGGTCCCACACAGAGTGAATCCCCCCACTCCCCGCACCCCTCCCCCCCTTCCCCCCCCAGCACCTAATACAGATTTAGAAAAGCGCAATGCTAATGGCATTTTTCACTAAGCTGAAGAAAGCCAACTCTGCCTGTGTGTCGTGGGCAAATGTTACAGTACTCGCTTACTTACCTCGTACGGATTTGCTGAACTTGATTGCGGAGCTTTTCATTCTCAAAAAAACAATACTTAACAGTTAGCGGTTAGCTGCTAACCCTTGAGAGGACTTTGCTGTGAAAACATTTTACGGCTGACTCTTTTTTTTCTGAGAAACAGTTCATTTTATTCATTGTTGTTGTTATTGTTGTTGTTGTCAAATGACATTATCAGCGATCGCCATCATCTCACCTCGATCACCTATTTTCGTCCCCCGCCTGCCGTCTTCAGCTCAGCTCCCAGCACCCTGGCTCAGGTGCCCAGACGGCTGTGTAACGTGTTCTGAGACATCCTCCTGACATGAAAGATGTTGTATATAAATTGTGCCTTGCCTGAAATACACTTTAAAATGGTCTAAACTGCATCTTCCGATTTGTGACAACCCTAAACAAGATGCAGGTAAACTCCTCCAAGGGTCAGTCTATGATAATAATATTCCTCGCATTTGATATAGCGCCTTATCACGTCGTCGAGACGTTTCAAAGCGCTTAATGATGTGATGAATATTGGATGTCAAACATAGCCTCAAATAACCCTAAACTGTTCCTCAAACTAATAAATTGGTCACTTCAATCCGCGACTGATTGTGGGGACGCTGCTGTGTGCAATTGGCTGCTGCATTTTGCCCCCACAATATACAGTCGATTCACTTTACGGTATGTTCTGTGAAGCGTTTTGAGACGTCTTGAAGACGTGATAAGGTGCTATGTCAAATGCAAGGATTATTAATATTATTATAAACCCCACAAATTCCATTGTTTTACATTCAGAGAAAACGCCCGCAGTCAATTAAGAGTAATAGCACTTTGAGTTGATTTATACTTTTGAGAATATGCCAGTGGAATTAAAAGCATGTAAGAAACTGCGCGATTGAAAGCTTTTCTCATAACCTGCGCTGACTTCTGAACCAGCGGACACGTTTTGGCAAATGGCTCGTATCATTTCGCAGGAATGAACCGGGCTGGGATTGAACTGAATGTGTGAGAACAAACACAATGACAGGAATATCCAAATCATGCACATTCCGAAATAATCTTCCCCCGGAGAATACATCAAGATAGGAATCGAGGAACTCTGTGCAGTACAATATTTTCTCAGCGAATACTGCAGTGAGATGAATTTGGGGATGGTTGAGTATTGGCTTCTCCTTCACTGTCTCAGCAATAATCCCCCTTTGCTCTCATTGCAGCACTTCCATGCCATGTCTCTCGCCGCAAACTGCATTCCACTTCATTATTACTGTTTGAAACTTTCTCCCCCTGAGATTCTCCTGTTACCCCAGGTATTTACTGTGCTGAATCCAGGCACGTTTTTAACTCAGCTACATTTTACTGATGATTCAAGCTTTAGGCAAGTTTCCTTACTCCACACACACACGCGCCTCTGTTTACCCAGCAGTAAGTAGGAACCTGGTTGTTAGTCAATTGGCGGACTCTCTTTTCCGGGGGTAATAATCCCTTCAAAAATAAAATAAATAATTCTAATCTAGTTACTCAGTCCATGATTGTTTGTGGGACATTGCTGTGCGCAATTGGCTGCCCACAAAATTCAGTCAATACACTTACAGTGTATCCTGTGAAGGGCTTTGAGACATCTCTAAGACGTGATGAGGCGCTGCATCAAATGCCAGGATTATTATTAATATTATAAAGGTATTGACCTGTCTGCCTACAGAAGGATGATAAATGATGACTCCACTGAGATAATGAAGCCCAGTGGATAGTAACAGACCGACATTAAGAATGTGGCAAAACAGAGCCTGGAATCACACTTAACCTCCCAAATTGATAAATCGCACAGCAAAACGTTTCAGGCTGACATCCAGTTTTACTGAATAAGAACCGAGCAATCTGAGACAGGCCGGCCAGGAACTCGGAGTTTGGGAAAGAAACCTTTTGTCGTTTCAGGACTGGGCGAAGCGAGAGGAACAATCTACAGCACAGCTATGGGACACTCGGAGAAGCCACCGATACAGGAAACTCATTAAGTCCGCTGATGGGTTGGTTCTGCATTGAGTAGGGAAAGGTAAGTGGATTAAGATGATGACTTCAGTAGTCCCACTTTCTCCTATATAGCACTCCATTTATCAACCTGGATATACAGGATACAGTAACAGAATAGACTGTAAACTAGATTGACTGTATTTTGTGGATGATGTATTTTTTAGATGGACTGCGCACAGCAAATAGCCATGGAGTGGGGTGAACAATTTTATCTGGGGCCATTGTTTGCCAGGACATCGGGGGGAGAGAGAGAAAAACTCTGTTCTCTTTTCGAACAGCGACGCGGGATCTTCAATATTCCCCTGAACAGAGGCAGATGGGATCTCGGCTTAAACATCTCATCCGAACGGAAGGGACCTCCGCCAGCAGATACCAGCGGTCGAAGGGTTAATTGGCGATGTCTCTCTTCAGCGCTGACCTTGACAGAGGCAATAACGCGATGATGGGTTAATCAGCGGATCGCTCAGCCTCTGAGTACTGAGCTGCCAGTGTGAAATCCCGCTGAAGCGAATCCCCCAAGATGTACAGTAGCCCCTATTGTTTTGGGGATAACCTCAAAATCTGGGGCAGAAACCTGATCTGATCTGAATTTGGTCGGTGTCAGTCAGACAGGGCCAGGAGTCCTGGGCTGTCCTGTGCTGAGAGGTTAGCGCAGAATAGTTCTGGTGGGATAGCATAATTCTTCCGCATTACGAATGGGCTGAACCGAGTAACTGTGATTGTGCCGCCAAATGTCTCTGCAAAGTTTTCTCCCTAAACTTCTTCTTCTGAACAAAAGCATTTGATTCTTCCCCCCCCCCCCCCCCCATCACCACCACCACTTTCTACTCGGGCACCAGTGTCTCGTATCTCATTCAAGTGTTCATTATTCATATTATGAAATAGATGAGGAATGTTAGGCGTTCACTTGCAAATATCCTGCTAAAATGTAAGGCTAGGAGGTGGGTGGGGGGAGGAAACAGGGCATTTTGTTCCACTTTAGCAGCAAAGGGTCATTTGGATGAAGTGGTGTACAGCGAGCTACTAAACTCGCCTCTTTTTATCATTTCAATAATTAAAACAAAGCGATAAAACACTAATCGGTTTTCGAAAAATCTTCAATCACGAGAAATTACGCCCAGAGAAATTTCGCACCAGCCTTTAACCTGGGAAATTCTTGTTAACTGCAGACTGACTATTCCCTTTAATCCGATCTGGTTAGTGTATTGATTATAGATGTATCGACCTGTCTCTCTCTTTCTCTCTCTCTCCGCCCAGTCACACAGACATCAGTCAGCCTGTGTGCGTTAAAGTTCCCTGGTTTATTTGAGTCGAATTTCGTGACGGCCTCTCAGTCCATACAATAAAACATCCACATGACTTGTGGCCGCTCCAAAAATAACATTGATTCAAACGTCTAAGAAAACAACAACTTGGCAGAGAACGTCAGGAAATCCGCTGTGGTCACCTTATAGCTGTGGTCAGTCTCATAGCAAACTTCTCGAGCTTCGGGAGAGAGAGAGAGAGAGGGGACAGCTATATGGATGGGTTCTGGTAGCAAACATAGACGGACACTCTGGACTACAGCCAAACAGATAACAGCCCACGCCCCGTCGAATAAATACAAAAACCCTTCAGATTTCTGCTTCTTGCAGTTTAACTCTTTTGTGGGTGACGGTATTTTTTCCCCCAGATAAAGTCACGACGTTTCTTTTGCTGGCGTTGAAGAACAACTTAAACTGATCAACAACTTATAATTATAATAAACAACCTTGTGTTTGATATAGCGCTTTATCGTGTCTTAGAGTTATTTACCAATAACTTTACCAATAACTTGCATTTACACAGCGCCCCTCACGCAGGGTAGTGTCCCAGAGCGCTTTGACAGTGGCGGAGCACGAAGCCAAGCCACGGGGAGGGGAGGGGGAGAGGTGACCGGAAGCACAGTTAAAGAGGAAGGTCTTCAGGTACGACCTGAAGATGGGGAAAGGAAGGGAGGAGATAGAGGAAGAGTGGTTTCCTTTAATCAGAGTGACCAGTTGTATCCTATGGACGATGAGGGCATCGGTTATTGAATCGCAACCGAGACAGTGCTTTAGTGGGACAATTGGCCTCAGCAGCCCTGATGAGTTGTGCTTACCCCCTTCCACACCTTTCTGTTCCTCTCTCCCTCAGGTGAAGGTTAGCTTCCTCTTGAATGCATCTGCATGATCTGATTCAACCAACTCTTCAGGGCAGCGAGTTCCAAGGCAGCTTCAGACAGCATCACAAAGCAACAGGCCCGATGGTCTTAGCTCCACCTGGAACTTGCTGTTCTTTCCACTTCCTCAAGTGAGTAATGTTCAATCAGCCACTTCTTAACATAGTCGCACTTCCCTTTAGCTGGCAAATGAGACTGATTACTAAAAGGTTCCACTTGACTGTGTGGCAGATCTGTTCCCTCTTGCGGGAATGTTGTCCAAGTTCCTATCCTTGGGCTTTGATGAAAACATGAAATAGACCTGTGTTCTGTGTGGAAATATGTGGGCTCTGAGATGATCCAGAAAGATTAATTACTAACAGTCACAATCAGTTCTTTTTGGAAATCCCAATGGAAAGACATGATAATAATCTTTGCATTTGCATTCATTTCGCCCACAAAATACACAGTCGATCCACTTTACAGTATCTTCTCCGAAGAGCTTTGAGACTTTAAAGCACGTCTTCGAGACGTCTCAAAGACCTTCACAGAATATGTTGTAAAGTGAATTGACTTTGTATTTTGTGGGCGAAATGTGACAGCCAATTGCGCACAGCAGCGTAGATTGAGTGACCTAATTATTATTATTATTTTTTGAGGGGATTATTATCCCTGGAAAAGCAATCCACCACTTGATGAACAATCGTAAGAAAACTTGCCTCAGGTTTCGCCTGGCCGGGAATTGAACCCAGGGCCTCTCGCTTGTGAGGCGAGCTCGTTAACCACTGAGCTACAGGACTCCACGATGTTAAGACAGTCACCACCAGGTGCAGAAGGTCAAGTGGATCTGCAGAACACTGTATGAGGATTCATTGCATCTCTGGACATAACCAAAGTGCTTCAGTGGAACAACGACAAAATGACTTTTGTTTAGCGCCTTTCAAGTCGGGAGGACGTCCCAAGGAACAGTCTCTGATGGCTGACAGAGATAGCCGTAGGCACTAAACTAGAGGATCAATGGATAGTGGTAAATCTGGATTTATAATAATAATAATCCTTACATTTGATGTAGCGCCTGGGCACATGGATGGGAGTCTCACCAAGCGCTTGGAAGTCAGATTCCAATCTGGAATCTACACATTTGAGGTCCGGCAAAGCCCAAACTGCTCAAAGATCAACAACGACAACAAAGTTACATTTATAGAGCGCCTTTCATGTTGGGAGGACGTCCCAAGGCGCTGGACAGTCAGGGCTCAAGCTGTGAGGTGAGATCTTGCCACTGGTGGGAACCTGGATGGAGATCCATCACTTAACGTCAGGCTGGGTGTAGTGTTGGAAATGCCTGTAGTGAGGTATTGAATGCTGTGCAGGTTTACACGCGCGAGCGGACATGGGACTGTCCTAGATTAAGAATCATCTGTTTCCAGTTCATGCAAGAGATTCATGATGATAGCCAGACCTTACCATGAAAAGAGTCTGGTTTGATTTCATTTAAACAAACATCTCCTAAACGACCGTCAGAAATGTAGCTCCCATAACTTGTCATGTGGCCAACAATAATGTCTCAGTATATACGGATGTAAGTCAAGTTTTTAGTTCTGACGAGGATTGACAATTAATTCTCAATTGTTTCACTGAATAATAAATAACCGGGAAGCGCAGTTTGTTTGACAGAGAAGGGTCTTTGCATTGTAAAATTAAATTAATAAAAAAAACTTTTGCTGGATACCCATTCACGTCAATCTGTAAATTGAGTACATTCCTGTCAAATACAGTCTGTGAAATTCACACTGAAAAGGGCTTAAAAAAAATCCTCAAAATTCTTTCCCCCTTCCCCCAATTTCACAAACATGGTCCTTTTGTGTCTTAGAACCCGAGCAACAATTCTCAGTTGGAACAAGCTCAAAAAAAACCCAAAGCTGATCTGAGTCTCGCCCATTAAACAGCTTGTGAAATAGCCCACTCTCTCTCACACACTCTCTCACACACACACACACCCTCTCAGCCATCCTCTCAAACTGACTCTCTCCTTCCCTCCCTCTCTCTCTCTCTCTCTCTCTGTGCTGTACTCTTCAAGTTCCAAACTATGTTGGAGTAAGCTACCGATAGAAACCCATTCAGCAGAGCAACTAAGAGAAATTCTACCAACACACCAAGAACTGCACGAAGCAATTTTTCTTTTAAAACTGAATCCCCGGTCAAACTGGCAAAGGTAAGAAACATTAATTTCCCTTTCTTCACTTAAGAGTGCGTATGTGCGTGCGTGTGTGTGTGTGTGTGTAGATCTATCACATGCCTTAAGCTAAGAAAACCTCTGCTCTTTTTTTACACAGTCATGGGATCCTTTAATTCTGAATGGAATTCACCAACTCAGTTCGAATTATTTGACTGTGTTTTTAATATCGTTCGTAGGGTGTGTGTGTTTCTAAAGTATTGACAAACCCGAGTATAGAAGTGTATGTTTTTGATATGGTTGTATATTTATTGAAAAATATCATTTTATTAGAATGATGAAACATCCCACTGGACATACTCTGTTCGGCCCCTGAGTTGACCATAACTAGAGTATTTAAGATGCCAGTTTGAAGTCTGCTTTCAATACATTCAGAGAGATGCCATGTGGAAAGCAGGAGAAATGCCTATTAAAACCAGGTGGTGCCTTAACTCCTCACTGGCACAAATTTTTATTTATTTGAGGAATGAAAATTGCCTAATTCAATGTATTATTTTTGGCAACTATTGACCTATCAGTACTATACCTACTGCACCGACACCACTGTTCAGAACTAATTAATAACAATGATAATCCTTGCATTTGTTATAGCGCCTTATCACATTTTCGAGACGTCTCAAAGCACTTCACAGAATATACTGTAAAGTGTAATGACTGTGTATTTTGTGGGCGAAATCAAGTTTGCGACTGTTTAAAGCTGGTGCCTTTGATATCGTGTGTGCAGGAATACTGTGTATTTTAGGGACTAGGGACTGGAGGTTTGCTACTTGTGTTGCTGCTGGATTTATTTATTATAACTCGTATATGTCACCTCGAGGAACATATGTCAAACTGCCAAAACATTCCTTCAGGGAAGTGAGTGTTTTTTTCTGTTGAAATGCATTCTGTTGAAGTGCAAGGGTTATTTTCCAAATTCAAACATTTAATCTGAGTTTGGCTGTGGCCGGAATCTGATTTTATGCAAATCCAAGCAGCGTTTTAATCCATGTACATTTTATACGGAAAAACCATTAAAACTTTCATTAATTTGAATGTTGTGTAGAACTAATACCAAATCATAATAATTGTCGCATTTGATGTACAGCCTTAACACTTTGTCCAAATGTTGAAGTAATTACTGTGAAGTGGAGTGACTGTATATTTGTAGCTGAACCAGGGAACCAATTTGCGCACAGCAGTGTCCCACAGACTATTTAACTGGCCGATTATTGGTCAGGACACCGGGGGGGGGGAGAGAGAGAGAGAGAAAACTCCCTTCCCTTTTCGAATAGCACCGCGAGATCTTTAACGTCCACCTGAACAGGCAGACGGGACCTCAGTTTAACATCCCATCCAAAGGATGGCAGTAAAATTGCATTACCTGAGCTTTCGGTGAGCGTTCATTCAGGTTTATTTCAAAACCAGTAGGTAACAAAGAGCTTTACCCTGCGAGAGAATAAATAAGTTAACCCTTTTATGTACTGGCAAGTACATGCCTTTTCAGGTTTTAACCAAATTACATCGTGATGACGTTTAATTTCTGTCTCGGTGCCAAGACTTCTGTTTGGTTTCCTGCTGTGGTTCTCATTCCGGTTTATCTCAAAGCCATCAGGTAACAAACAAACTCTTACCCAGTGAGAGATAAGACCAATTAACCCTTTAAATGTCGATCAGATGGTGTGTTTACGATAACAACACATTGGGTTTATACGGCGCCTTTCGCATCAGGAGGATGTCCCCAAAGCGTGATGTAATTGTAATGAGAAGGAATTCTTTGTGCTTTTAACATGCAAATTCCACCCAGATAACAAACCTTCAAGTTTATAAATCTGACGAGACCAACTGACCTGTCCACTGCGAACAGAGCCTTGGAGAGAAGGGCGCTATATAAATGAGAGTCGCTGTTGTTGTTGGAGTGAGTGTGGACTTACCTATCACAGGTGTGGCTCCTCCACATTAGGGTCTCTCTCTTGCAAGAGGGTCAATTTCTGCTTCCAAAAGAAGAAGAATTCATTTTACATAGTTTTACGCTGTAAATACTCAGTCTGGTCTGAACACACTGCGTCACCAATGTCCCACTGTTTCGTCCAACGGCATCCGGATACGACTTAACAACAACTCTGGAGACGGTAAATATATCTCGGTTTGCAACGAATTTAAGAAGCAGAACAAATTGCTATTAGCTGTTGTCCAGATTTCCTCTTTGCTGCTTTGATCAGCTTCAACCGTTGCCAGCTTCCAGCGAAAGGTTTAAAGAATCCAAGTTTATTAAACGTCTTGGAAATGTAATATAAATCAACTGTTTGGTGCGGTGTTGAAAAGCATTGTTTATCTCCCAGTGAAAAGATGAGCCACTTGTCCAAAAATTCAAAGATGGATCCAAACTTTCTTTCTCTGGTACAAAAACAAGAGAGAAAGAGAGAGAGAGAGAGACGGCAGTTTTCAGTTTCACAGACTTGGCCCATTCACAACCACTGAAAACACATTTATCCTGTTTTAAACTGGCAAAAACACCATCGTGCAAAGAATGTTTTCATTTAAGTTTTTATTTCATATTCAGTAGTGTGCGGGAGCTCGAATGAAAGTTCACTTTACTCCAGGCCTGGAGACGTGCAAGTTTTATTGCTGTGGACATATTTATTAAAAATAATAAATAATGATAATAATGATAATGTGATCACTCAATCCACGGCTGTTTGTGGGGACACTGCTGTACGCAATTGGCTGCCACGTTTCAACGACAAAATATACAGTCACTACACTTTACAGTATATCTGGTGAAGCACTTTGAGATGTGTTGAAGATGTGATACGATGTTGTATCAAATGCAAGGATTATTATTATTACTATTATTCCCAGGAACTCAGAACATTACTCCAAACTCTCCCTGTTACCAGGCACATCCCCTCTAACCATTACACAAGCCACAGAAAGTTTTCGTCTCTTTGAGTTCACATATGCTACCAATTTGTTTGGTAAAAATATATATAGACACCTCTAAACTGAGGTTGATTTAAATGAAGACAAAACAGGATTTTCTATCTCAACCTGCTTTGGATCTGCTCAGATTTCCACATCCATCCTTTAAAAACACAGAGAAGAGTATCTAATTGGCAGAATTTTCTCATTTAAGTATTAAGTAGTGGAATAACAAATACAGCAGTGAACCAGGGCTGATGGCAAAAGCAGCTCCGTGTGCAGCGAGCAGCTGAGATTTTACAGACCAGGGCAGTTCTGTTCTGTGTTAACTAATCCCTCGTCCCCTCCGCTCCACCATCGGTGGCCGTGCCTTCAGCCACTACATCCTGAAACTCTGGAACTCTCTCCCTCAATCCCTCCCTCCCTACTTTAAAATCCCGCCTAAAGACTTTCCTTTTTGATCGTGCTTGCAGTCACCTCCCCCCAATCCCTCCCTCTCCCCCTGGCTCAAGATCAGACTCCGCCACTGTCAAGTGCTCCGGGACGCTATCCCACGTGAAAGGAGCTGTTTAAAGGCAAGTTGTTGTTGTTGTTGTAACCCCAGTTGGGTGCCTCTAGATACACAACAATTGGCCTCAGTGTCTCAGATTAGAGAGGAAAATGAGCTGAGAGTTTCCCTCTCCTGGTAACTAGTTGTGCTGTGGTTCTGTTGTGTGAGGGTATCTACACTTTACACCACATTCTGTGAAGAGCTTTGAGAAGTCTCGATGACGTGATAAGGCGCTATATCGAATATAAGTATTATTATTATTATTTGAGGTGGTGCAATGCATCAGAAGACGGCTGTCAATCTCTGAGACGTGTTAATTCCCATTTCAGACAAGTGAGATTAAGTTTTCTCTGAGGATTGGTGGTGTTTAAACATATAGTTTTCTTTTGCCTCCGGAAAACACTGTACTGTAAGATTTTGATTACGTACATGCGCTTGGATCAACAGGCCTTTCCTGTCAGGTCAGGACTGGGTTACGAGATACATTGTCGGTGGGTTAAAGCCGCTCTTAAAATAATAAATCTGAATAAGATCGATTGTTTCAGACTGGTCCAATATTTCCTGTCTGGATTGCGAGGTGGAAGCTCTCTCTCCAGGAATGGGAAACCGAGATTGTGTTGGAGGTAATTCAGTGCTTTGGATGTTTATCAACCGGGGTCCAGTGTCTGGAGCTGAAGTGTGTAACGTAGTCTCTTTTTTTTCCACCTTACATAGGATTTCAGCTCGGAACCAAGGTTTAGACAAGGACCTTTGATAGCTGCGAGGGTTGTCAACAGCGCTAAATGAAATGTGTAACATATTAAGCAGCTGTTATTGCTTCCAATTCATCCCTGTGATGGTCCTGTTACAGGCATGAATTGAATAATTTTATTTATTGAAGGGATTATCGCCCCCGGAAAAGCGATCTGTCAATCGACTAACAAGAGGGTTCCTACTTACTGCTGGGTAAACAGAGGCGTGTGTGTGGAGTAAGGAAACTTGCCCTTAAGGTTTTGTCCTACACGGGAATCAAACCCAGGTCCTCTGGCTTGCGAGGCGAGTGCTCTAACCACTGCGCTATTCAGGTTGCGTGTGCGTGTTGGCTCTTGGCTGGGCGGTAGTGCATGGCTCAGGGTGCAATTGGAATTATATCTCGCTTATCTAGCAGACTTAATTCGTTCTTATGCAACCGCCCATGAACTGGAGGCAGACTGGCAAGAAGCCTGGAGTCAATGCAATGCAAAGATTTCCCTCTGTCCTCAGTCCCTTCCAAGTGTTTATAGCAACAATAACATGGAAACTTCAATAACCTACGAATTATGTGGATTAAACACAAGCACATGGAGTCGACTGCAAATAAAAGTCTGTTTTAAGACTTCTGCAGTTAAGTTGTTGTTTTCTTTATACTGTTAAAAACATACCTTGGCATGTGGGTACGGAAATCTATCACATTAATGAAAAGAAGACTTGTTTGTGTTGGGGGTAATTTTGTTTGAGACAAAGGAAGAGACATTTTATTCAGCATTATGACATAACTGATATAAATTCTGCACAGGCAGCTCAGAGAGGGATTTTTTAAATTAACCCCATCAGTCCAGTAAGGGAGCTTAATTTTACAGAATAAGGTTTTGTCGTCCAATGTTTCCAAACAGCAGCCACGAATAATAATAATAATAATAAATAATATTAATATTAATATTTGCTTATGATCAAGCGCCTTTCACTGCGTATTTTGTTGGCAAACGCAACACAAAAATATTGTCTTTGAGGGTGGAGGAAGCGTCTCAAATAGGGCGTCCGGCCCTCAGCAGCCAAAGGCTCCCTGGTATAGACTAACGTATCAATACAGTATTGGGGGGTGGGGGACCTCTGAATTATTTGAGGTGCCGTCCTTTAGATGAGGTGTTAAACCAAGGTCCTGACTGCTTGTTCAGGTGGATGTTAAAGTTGCCATAAGGTGGTTCTGTCTCAGGTGAAATTTGATCATTTGCTTCATGGCAGTTTGTGGGACGTCGCTTTGTGCAAACTGACTGCTACGTTTGGCTACAAAATGCACAGTCACTACACTTTACAGTTAAATCCCGTGAAGCGCTTTGAAGTCGAGACCCGCTGACACCAAAAGCGACGAAAGGCAAGGAATGTTATTTATTTATTTTGACTGTAACGTGAATACGGGCGAACTTTTCGGGATCGTTTTCACTCAACATCCCCGTATTGAAAGTTCCTGTACAATGGAAGCGTATTTATTGACCGCAGCTGCAAACAGCTACAATCCTCAGATTTCTTGTTCCCGGCTGAAGTGTTACCTAGAAAAGGAGACTGTGACATGTCTGGAATAATAAGCAAACGAGGCTCACAGTCACAGCATGTTTTTTTTGGCAGAAAGTTTAGTAATGCAACGTTCTCGCTTTGAGGAGTGAAATTAGATGAATATTATCAAGCTGGGCGTGCAAGCAGGGAAATGACCACACCACCCAATGGTCCATTTCCCTCAGCAAACAATGGGACCTGAAGCCATCAGCAACATGTCCATGTGTTTCACGGAATTTGGACTCGATTGGAAGATCATCCATCATTTCAGAGCTACTTTATCTTGTAGTTAATAATAATAATAGTCCTTGCATTTGTTACAGGGCCTCATCATGGCGTTGAGATGTCTCAAAGCGCTTCGCAGGATAATAATAATAATAATCCTTGCATTTGATATAGTGCTTTTCACGTCGTGAAGACGTCCCAAAGTGCTTCACAGAACACACTGTAAAGTGAATCGACCGTGTATTTTGCGGGCGAAACAAAAAAAGATATCTAATCACAGAAAAGTATATAATTATCGAAAATAATACCATCACAGAAAAAGAACTAGTTCTGTTCATGGTCGGAGAATAAAAAAAAAAATCACTTGCGGGGGATGTAAGCATTATTTGTGTCTGTCCGTGGTGAGAGCCATGAGGCCAATGGGGTTACACAAACAAGGTTATTTCAGCACGCAGGGAAAGCCTGCGACCTGCCTTTGGTTCCAAGACACTACACAACATGGTCATTTATTAACCGTGACACCCATAAAATCACGATGAACACGCACTCGTAGGAAGGAGCTTTGTAGAGCATCTGTGAACATCTCTCACCATACAAAGCAACCTCCCTCTCTCCCTCACAGTCCTCTCTTCCCGACTTAAAACGCCAATTGTAAATAGTTACAAATCCGTGGAGAGAGAGTGTGTGTGTGTGTCATATATAGAATTGGTTTTCTCTTCATGTATAACTTCATGTAATCCTCAGTAGGTTCCAGCACTGCCCCTGGGACACAAGGTAACGTTATCCCTTGTCTCTTTGGATCAACTTCCACGAAAAAACAAGAGGATTTTTAGCCCTTGCACACAAACTCCCAAAAGAAAACCTCAGACAAGTGTGCGGAGCAAATGTGCTGCATGTTTGGGTGTTTGTGTTTTGACTGGGGTTAGTGAGGCCGGCTGCTGATGGCATGGATGCTATCGCCCTTCTGCCCAACGGTGGATTACCTCAATTGGAAGGAGACTGTCGGTTTGTGGCAAGGGTTTCTGCCCTGCGTTCCTTTCCTTTAATTCAACTCAGCAATTCACAGCATCTTAACGTGATGTCACACTTTCTTTTTATATAATACATATGTGTGTATGTGTGATATTTATATACACATATATATATGCTGTGCGCAATTGACTACCGCATTTCGCCCACAAAGTATACAGTCAATTCACTTTACAGTCTATCCTGTGAAGCGCGTTGAGAGGTCTTGAAGACATGATAAGGCCCTATATCGTGTGTGTGTGTGTGTACATATATATACATATAATAATCCATGCATTTGATATATTGCCCTATCACGTCTTCAAGACGTCTCAACACCCTTCACAGGATACACTATAAAGCCAAGACTGAACCGAGTCAAATTAAGCATGGGGAAGAAATTGCAGAACTCGAGCATTTCCAACCAGACTTTCCTCATCGAATGGCCTGTAGCCTGAGTTGCTCCTATTCCCTGGCAGACTGTATTTACTTTCCTGACGGCTGTGGATTTTCAGAGCACGTTATTCCAACACCTGCACTTCACCGACCAGCAGCAGGTGTTGAGGCCAAAGGGTTTGTTCTGTTCCCAGGAGAAGGCTTTATGGACTGTTTTATGTGGCAGATCTAATAGTTAAACAGGGATATCTGCAGTCTGGCTACTGTAAGTATATATATATTATATAGGGAGCTGCACAGTATCTACAAAGTGGTCCACTTAAAAGGCCCACCCGGCCTCCATATAAGATGGATAGCATATGGGCTGGCTCATATCAGCTCACATTTGTTTCTGTGCTGGCCGTATTGTCTCTGCAAATGTGGCATTTTATAGAAGTCTGGGCATTTTACATCACTTTGTCTGTATTGTCGACAGTGCTTTGTCACA
Source organism: Callorhinchus milii (assembly GCF_018977255.1). Lineage (NCBI taxonomy): Eukaryota > Metazoa > Chordata > Chondrichthyes > Chimaeriformes > Callorhinchidae > Callorhinchus > Callorhinchus milii. The sequence goes on from NW_024704751.1 coordinate 11,639,367, forward strand.
AGGAATCTCGAAGACGCGATGAGGCACTATGTCAAATGCAAGGATTATTATTATTATTATAAATATTTTAGCACTATGCACTCAAGTAATTTTGCTTTCAGCTCTTTTGTGGTTTATTCCCTTGACCGCTCAGAAGTGTGGTTTGTTATGGCTTGTGTGAAAGTCTAGTCTTATTACTGCTCGGCTGATTGCCCAGATACAGCTAGCTCTGGACAATGTGCTAATGTAGGGGTAGAAACACAATCCTTCCACTCAGGTTATTTTGTCCCTGAGCATCAATGATCTGTGTATAATTGTGCTTTACAGACACAAGTAAGTACTCAAAGTTCTTTAGGGATATGCTTGATAATATTCATCTTCTTCAATGCGTATGGTTAGATATGCTCAATGTTCTGGAGAGAGTTGGAGCCTGGCAAGGACTGGGGTGATGGGCTTGTGGAGTTTGCAGCAACGAAACAGCATTTATTGACCCTTTAACAGCTATAATTGAGGTTTCTGCGGCCAATTGAAACAAACTGAGATTCCTTTTTTTTTAAAAATTATAGTTTGGTCACTGAATCCACGACTGTTTTGTGTTTGTGAGACACAAAATTCACAGTCGCTACACTTTACAGTGTATTCTGTGAAGTGCTTTGAGAAGTCTCAAAGAAATGATAACCAGGTTATCGACTAACATCTGGGTTCTGGTTACTGCTAGGTAAACAGAAGCGTGTGGAGTAAGGAAACTTTATATGTTTGTTTTATGTTTTATATAAAAATGTAAGCAAATAAGGGCCAAAAACAAACACACTGCTGTTCCAGACTCCCTTTCCCATCGACTCTTAAAATGCGCCAGGTGTGATAAAGCCTGGGTGCAGAGTGAAAAACTTTCATGTCAAGCAGTGAGTGTGGAATGCAAATGTTTTTTTTCTAAAAACCAGCCAACAGACTGACCGTAAACCAGTCTGTGCGATTCATGTAACCAAAGACATTCAGCCGGGCCAATAGTAGCCACAGCTTTGTGTATTCACTGGAGAGGGACTCATTAAACTCTAAACTCCACACTGACTGAGAGAAAAAAAAAGGCCTTTTTACTTTTGTTCATGTCGTGTAACTAACTGGAGTTGCCCCAGTTGACGGGAACCCAGTCGGGCACAACAGGACCCCTTGTGGAACACTCCTCAAATAGTGGTCTGAGTGCGGTTTAATTTGAATGATCCAATTTGTTATTACAGGAGCTGAGTGCACTGCAGTCACTGACTGTAGGTGTGTACGGATCAGCCCCGGTCGGGTGTCCCAAGATTTCAGGAGTCCTGTAGCTCAGTGGTTAGAGCAGTCGCCTTTGCAAACGAGAGGACCTGAGTTCAATTCCTGGGCGAAAATGAAACGTTAGGCGAGTTTCCTTACTCCACACACACACACGAGCCTCTGTTTACCACTGGCTTTAATTTTAGCTAATAAACGTTTAGGTGGTATTCAAAAGCGCTGGTTCTTGTTGAAGTAAGTCACACTTTTCAAAGCGAAAAATGATTTCAGGGCAACTTAGCCTCTTGCACACGGTCTGAGGTCATGTACATACAGAGCCATCATTGAGTGAGTGAGGGAGGGAGGGAGGGAGGGACAAGAAAATATTCCCTGTAGTTGAAAGTTGCTGTTAAGCATGTAAGTCACTTGGGTCCATTCGTCTCGGAATCATTCATGTTCACCTATTTCTGACAACAGGGTTTTATTAGGTGGTGGGAGGATCTGGTGTTTGACATCTTTCCATAGTGCTGAATCCACTTGATGTGAAAAGCAGGTTCAGTGAAATCTATTCAGTCCATTGCTTCATTTTTTTGGGGGAAAGCCTAGAGAGGGCTTGTTAGAGTATTAACTATGTCTGTTTTTGTATGAACCACTGACATGTGTTAATTATGTCATGGCTCTGCCAAAGAATTGGCCCTTCAATTTAGCTGCTACATCTCTCTAAAGTCTTCAATAAAATCTTCAATAAACCTAGCGCTGTTTCCGTTCGAATGTATAGAGAGCGTCAAGGTGCCAGAGCAAACATTCCACTAACAGAGAGCTCACCTTCACTCACTCACCCTTTACTGACTGCAACTCAATGGGAATTCTCGATGAGGTTTTACTGTTAAGAGAACGTTTAAAAAGACGATGATTTTGTTGGATCGAACTCCTTTTTTTTTCTCAACACGACAAAATACTCCTGGCATGTATCATAATAATTGATAATAATTCTTGAATTTCATACAGCGCCTCATCACGTCGTTGAGGCATCTCAAAGCGCTTCACAGAATATACTCTAAAGTGGATTGACTGTGCATTTAGTGCGGGCGAAACGGGGCAGCTAATCGTGCACAGCAGTGTCCCACAAACAGTCGTGGCAAACCTTTCAGGAAGTGCATCCCAGATTGCAACAACTCTCTGGGTAAAAGAAAAATTCTCCTCGTCTCCCCTCTGGTTCTTTCGCCAATTATCTTAAATCTCTGGTCCTCTCACTAATACAAGAATCAGAGAAAATCATCCATCAATACCAATGTTTTGGTGATGATTCAGTGCGTGCAACACATTGCGTAGTGCAATGCCAAGCCCCACACAGATGCAGACTTTCCATGTTCTGGGTTGAGTTAGCTGTTCTCCACCATCGCAGCAGGGGGGGAACTTCAGTCCTGTGGGGTGCTGGGCAAGGGAGGGGGACATCAGCTGGGTTTGCTGATCACGGCTCCTTGACTCTTGCCAGAAGGTGGTTAAGTGCGGACATCAGACGCGGACAGGATTTTGTAACCAAATCGTCTTCTCATGCTTGAGGAATGGGCTTGAGGGTCAGGCTGGCTGTCGGCAATTGGCTGTCCTCAGTATCAGTCGCCACAATAACAGAGGACCCCGGGGAGCAGATAAGTAATTCATCATAATAATCTGGTCAAAAATAACAAGTAATAATTTTGTCACTTCAAACCCACGACTGTTTGTGGGACACCGCTGTGCGCAATTGGCTGCCGCGTTTCACCCACAAAATATAATACAGTCACTACGCTTTACAGTGTGTCCTGTGAAGCGCTTTGAGACGCCTCGAAGACGTGATAAACAGCTATATCAAATGCAAGGATTATTATTATTCTAAAGTATGGGTTTTGCGTGGAGTTCTGTAAATGGCATAAACAAGTAGCCCGACAGCAAAGGCCTGAATTTGGAAGTTATACAACATCTGCTTTTCCTGGTGCCCTGAGTGTCACTTCAGCTGTTTGTGGTGTTTGAGCAACATCTGGAATTATTTTCCATAAAAACGTTATCCATATTACATCACCTGTGTTCGTCCTGCAACCCAGCAACCAAGTCTGTGCTCCCAGCCTGGTCACTCGGAGATCAGCATAACTCCAGCCACACATAGAGCAACATATATATTACTATATGTAAATAGTATATGTATACTATATATAGTATACTATATATATGTATATATATACTGTATTATATATATAATTTCTCAAGGCAATTGTATATAATATATAATTGGTGTCTACAGTAATATTGACTTGGTTCTCACTTGCAATGTCCGAAGGAGAGTCACTGTTGACGTCCATTTACTCCGATAACATGGGAACAGATTATATTTAGCAATTATATATCATTCCATATATATATTTAGTGGGCGAAACGCAGCAGCCAATTGTACGCAGCAGTATCACACAAACAGCTGTGGATGAGTGACCAAATTATTATTATTGGTTTTTTTGGAGGGATTATTACCTCCAGAAAAACGATCTGCCAATCGACTAACAACCAGGCCCCACTTACTGCTGGTAAACAGAGGCGTGTGTGTGGAGTAAGGAAACTTGCCTGATGTTTCACCCCGACCGGGAATCAAACCCGGGTCAATCAAACCCGGGTCCTACTGCTTCGAGGCGAGCTCTCTAACCACTGAGCTATGCAGGACTCCACGGTGTGATTGGTTTAAAGCCTTTGGTTTCTTCCCCAGATTTCAGCAGTGTCCCAACTTGTGCGTAATTCATTGGAGTAATTATGGGTCTATCTGGACAAGCTCTATTCATTTTGTTCACCTCCAAAAGCCGTGGAATGCTCTGAGCCAGTTCATGTTCTTGTTCAGTGAAGGACAGTATTTTGCCAAGAAGAGAGAACACTTGTGGCTCCTCGACACGACGACAGTGTGTTGATGAAAGTCAATCGACAATCACTGCAACTCTCCTTTGGACATTGTCTCTGAGAACTACAGTATGTGAATATTATTGTTAGACACAAAAATAACTGTGGGCACAAGGCATTCAGCTGTGAATTCCAGATAAATGAACACATTACATTTACGCACGTCTCGAACCGCAATGTTTATCCTCTTTTCAAAACAGGGAAATATTTCTCAAGAATACAAGTGTTTGACAGGATGAGGTGGCAGACAGCGATAAGCCCGTTGCTATTCCTGTTCTAGGCTGACAGCGGAGAGAGCTATTTAATAAATTTAGAAGAATTCCATACTTCAGAATCCTCCCTCTCCCCCCCCCCCCCCCCCCCCCCCACCCACCACCCCTTACACACCATATCTCTGACCTTCCAGGTGATTTCTTAACACTTTTGAAGTCCTGTAGCTCAGTGGTTGGAGCACTCGCCTCGTAAGTTTCCTTACTCCACACACACGCCTCTGCTTACCCAGCAGCAAGCAGGAACCCGCTTGTTAGTCGATTGGCGCTCACTTTTCCGGGACACTGCTGTGCTCTATTGGCTGTCGTGTTTCGCCCACAAAATACACAGTAAAATCACTTGACAGTATATTCCGTGAAAGCGCTTTGAGACGTCTCGAAGACGTGATAAGGTGCTGTATTAAATGCAAGGATTATTATTATTATTATTATGATGTAAATTGCCAGTGACTGGAGTCAGAGCATTGAAAGGACCTTCTCCTGAGGTTCCTAAAATGGATTTAAAAAGGAACGATAAAAAGATCAGGCGCCTCAATCATTTTCAATCATAACGCCTGTTGGTGAACAGCAATCTGTCTATGTCACACTGGCCTCCCAACTTCATTCATCTGGGTTTGCCAGGCTCGTTTCTTTCTCATTTTCAGCTTCGCTGAACTTAATAATTACAATAAAAATATAGGGGCTCGAACATAAGACACCAATCATCATTTCAGCTGCCGCACAGGCCGTACTTGTGAATGATTCCTTTCTTCATACCACACCACATGCTGAGGAACCAATTCTGGGTTAAACCAAATATTAAGCAGCTTTGGCCACAGGTTCACCCACAAAATATTACAGTCAATTCACTCTGCAGTGTGTCCTGTGAAGCGCTTTGGGACGTCTGGAAGAAGTGATAATAATAATAATAATCCTTGCATTTGATATAGCACTTTTCACGTTGGGAGGATGTCCCAAAGCGCTTCACAGAACACATTGTAAAGTGAATTGACTGTATATTTGTGGGCGAACGCGGCAGCCAATTGCGCACAGCAATGTCCCACAAACAGTCGTCGATTGAAAATGACCAATTTTTTTTATTATTGTTTTGGTTTTTTTTTGGAGGGATCATTATTAGGCTCTGTGTGGAGTAAGGAAACTTGCCCAAGGTTTCACCCTCTGCCTGGAATTGAACTCAGGTCTCTCACTTGCAAAGCGAGTGCTCTAACCACTGAGCTACAGGGCTCCACAATATAAGGTGATAAGGTGTCATATCAAATGCAATGATTGTTACTACTATTATTATGTGTGGATATGCTGTGGTGCAAAACGGCTGCCGACTCTGCCTACAAAACACAGTCACTACATGTTACAGTAAACCCTGTGAAGCGGTTTGAGATGATCTTCTGACGTGAAAGGCGCTATTCCAAATGTAAGAATTATTGTTATTACCACTATTATTATTATTATTATGATGCTACCTTTAGCGAAACTTAGACTTCTGTTTCCAGGACAACTTGAGGGCATATAAAGGAGTGCCCCATGTCTGTCAGAGGCAGTGGTCAGTGGTCAGTGCGGTAGACAGAGGATATTTGAAAGGAAATAGCTGTCTGCAGGAACAAGAAAGGCTTCATAACCTCCCAGTAATGATGTTGTGATAAAGCCCATATGCTCCTGGTTTTCATCAAGTATCCAGGTCTTATTACAGTAGATGATGATTTCATTGCCCAGAAGCAGCAAAACTAATCACATTGAAAACAAACCATATCATTGCGTGGGTCTCATTGAATATCTTACGTTAGATAACGTGTCGTAGAACGAGACGTCTTCGTGACAACTGGAGTGTCAGGGTGGTAATCTGGGACCTACCCTGTGTGAGGGGAGCTATATTGTTGTGCAAGTTGTTGTTGTTGTCTTCTATAGAGGTTGTTTCACTTAGTTAAAGCTGTAACATTGACCGTTCACTGCACTTGAACACTCAGATAAAGTCCCAAGTACTCTCGCTAATATAATATAATACTCCAACAGACAAGTTATTGAGAAAGGTTTCAATTAGAAAGTTCATATCTTGTGCTATAAGTTAATGGATGGACCGTATTCAGTGGAAGTTTGTTTTCTTATTTAACTAACGTCAAGGGGACAGATTGTGTTGGCTTATCTGACTTCACTGAGGAACTCTTGCCCTTCGAACTCTTTTAGAACGCTTTAGCAGAGAGGCTGAAGGTCCGACCCAAATTAAAATGAATTAAAATTAAAAAAAACACAACAAAGTGGAAGAGCTGGACAAGCAACGGAGATGTGAGAGTATGAATTCATTCCCTTTCAAAGTGGCTTAGTGTCTTCTCTGAAATGTCTCGGGCCGGTTCTTGGCTTGAGGTCGGACTATCTCTCCCTGTGTTGTTTGCAGTAGCTCCTATTTTAGTGAGATTACGAGAGGAATGTTGGCAAAGGCTATTTTCAATTTCAATTTCAAAACTATTTTTCGAGGTGAAAGGAAGGATTTTTTTTATATATAAATAAAAAACGGATGAATGTCAGCCAGCAGCAGTTTCAAAACAATATCCAGCTGAGCCATGTCAAACCCAATCACTGCTGCCATGCCAGCAAATTACTCTGCTATGTTGATCTGATGAATTTACACTTCAACTATAATTCTGTGTGTAGTTGGAGAGGGAGGGAGTGAGTGCGTGGAGAGTGGGGGAGGGAGGAATGGGTGAATAACACGTGTTACCTTGAAACGAACAGTGGAATCATCGTTTTATCTTTAAACCCAGAGGACTTTCCTCAAACTCTCCACTCAAGCCCAATGGTGGCTGCTTCGAGTCTTTGTCTCACGTTTCCCCTGCCAGGTGCACGTTGAAGCCCTTAACAAGGATTTACTGCAATGTGTAGTGACTGTGTGTTTTTGAAGGAGAAGCAGCAGCCATTTTGAGGGGTGTCAAGTACCTGACAGGGCGTGACATTGGTGGGGGGGTTGGAAGGGGAATGGATTATAATCTAATTTTAATGAAGAGCCGTGGAAGATTGGCTTCAGCTCATTGTTACAGTTAACAGCTCGGCATTGACCACCTTCTGAACTCAGGGGAAAAATGTTCATAATAAACATACCGAGAAGCCAGACAAATACAATGCACATAGTCAGAGCCAGTCCACAAGCAGCGAGAGAGAGCGAGAGAGAGCGAGAGAGGGAGGGAGCGCGAGGCCAAGTCTGGAATTCCTGGAAAAATGTACCACAGTAACCAAAATCCAGCAGCAGCTTCCAACCTGAACAGATTGTCACAGGTAGCGCTTCCCCAAAGTCCTCCTTGTCCGATCTTTTATTATAATAATGATAACAATAATCCTGGCATTTGATAAAGCGCGACTGTTTGTGGGGACGCTCGGCTGCTGCATTTCACCCACAAAATACACAGTCACTACACTTGACAGCGTATCCTGTGACACGCTTTGAGACGTCTCAATGGTGTGATAAGGCGCTGTCTCAAATGCGAGGATTATTATTTATATTGCGGTAACAAACCCAGAAACAGGACATGTGCTCTGCATAGGTGTGGAGCTATTCCAGCCGTCAGAGAGACAACATCCAGTCTGTTGTTTTGTTACTATAGTTACTATTGAGTTACTCTCCCACTTTTATGGGCTTTGTTTTGTTGCTTTGGGATTTTGTGGAAAAGGGGAGAAAGATAAATATATTCTTCACACACACGCACGCACACACACGCAGGCACACACACACACAAGCACACACAGACACGCACACGAGCGCACAGACACGCACACACACACACACATGCACACACACACAGACACACACACACGCGCACAGACACACACACGCGCACAAACACGCACACACGCGCACAAACACGCACACAGACACACACACACACACACACACAAAATGAATTAATTTGAGTTTCAGGGGAATTGTGTCACTCTGGGCCAACACAAAAGCTCTGGTGTGTTAGTTTGGATGCGTTGGCGTTTGAATAAAAAACAATCTTGTTTGCCACGTTTCCACACATGTTCGGCTGATGCCGTTACAAAAAATATTAATGTTTATTTCTGCATTGGCCTGCACCAACAGTAAGTAGGAACCCGGTTCTTAGTCGTTTGGTGGAAGAGAAACATTCAAAAAAATATGTGGTCACTCAATCCACGACTATTTGTGACATGGCTGTGCCCAATTGGCTGCCGTGTTTTGCCCATAAAATACGCAGTCAATTCCCTTTGAGTATGTTCTGCGAAGTGCTTTGAGATGTGATGTGATAAGGCGCTGGTAAAGAAACAGCTCGATACTGTGATGGGAGAATGGTGGGCGGGTATATCTGGAAGAATCCCATCACTTCGGCCAAAGGGCTTTCTGTGTCCAAATCTCTTGTATGATCTTGTGAATGAGTGGGTGAGTGAGTGAGCAAGTGTCTGAGGGAGGGAGGGAGGAAGGGAAGGAGGGAGGGAGCAGAAGGGAGAAAGCCATTCATTTGACTTCATAATTCGTCCTTTTTTTTAAACTTCATAAATCTTTGACATTAACTCTCATTTTGAGGACCAAGTGAAATATGAGCATGTATGTAACAAATTTATTGTAAATTACTCGATGGAAAGCACACATCCCAAATGTAAAGCAAGTTGTTGCTTTTATATATATATATATATATAATATCTGCTCTTAGCAAAAGTAGATCAATCCATCAACATAGTTCCAGGACATGAGGGAAATTATCTTTATGTATTTTTTTCCCAGATGGGTTTCAATTCTCTCCCCTCCCTCCTCTCCTGAAACCACTTAGTCTTGATGGAGCACAATTTTACGAGAATCAGGTGTCCTCCAGTAGATCAGTCAAGCAAGTTTGGCTGTGAATGTTATCCTTTAGTTCTTATGTTTCCCATCTCTCTTTCATGCTCCCTCTTTGTGAGCCTGACATTGATTCCATCAGATTGCAGCTCAATCCTTTCACTCTTTTCCACATGGAACTTCAATCAATCCCCCTTTGCCACTGTTCAGCCTCAAGCCAAGAACGAAACGTTCATCTTAAACACAACAAGCTCACCAGTGTGTGTGTGTGTGTGTGTGTGCACATGTGATCCAGAGCAACATGAACTCAGTCATTCCTCATTCAGCTATTACCGTTGCTACGAATGGATTTTTTCAGGTGGAAGGAAACCTTGGGTTGGAATCCGATTTCACTTCCAACTGAAAACAATCTCCGAGTCGCACAAACCAATGGGGAAACTTACATCCAGCCTCTTCCACAACCAGGAAAAAATTTCAGGCCAATTATTATAATCCCAAAAACATTTGGTCACTCAATCCACGACTGCTTGTTTGTGGGGATGCTGCTGTGCGCAATTGGCTGCTGCGTTTCACCCACAAAATACACAGTCAATCCGATTTTCAATCTATTCTGTGGAGCTTTGAGTCGCCTATTATAGATAGAACCTCATCGTGTTGCTGAGAAGTTTAAGAAGTCGCTTCAGGGAATATACTGTAAAATGGAGTGACTATGTATTTTGTGGGCAAAATCTTCAGACTCGGAGGCGAGATTGCTACCAACAGAGCCAGGTTGGCATGTGAATGACAAGTGGATTTCAGTGTATGACGGCAAGCTTTTAAGCTTAAATGAGCATTCAGTATAGAGCACAGCGGGAGTGTGTCACAGTGAGGGCAGGTAAACGTGTGAAGGTCGGGGAGAGGAGAGGACAGTGGATGATAACAGAGGAATACTGGTCAGAGTGAGAGGAACATACAGGTCTATCGCCACAGCCAGTTTCGAGTTCCTTTGTCGTTTTCTCACGAGTTCATTCGCAGGGCGGATATTCTGCAAGGATGAGATCAATGGGCTGAAAGGCTTTCTTCCTCTAAACCTCCCTTGTGATCTTGTGAACAATTCTAATTTTAATGAACTTGGGTTCCACTCTAACCATAACACTGCAATACACTTCCTACACCCAACGCTCAGCTCAGGCTATTGCATACCATTGAAAGCCATTATTTACAGTCAGATTATGGTCTTAAACATTTTTTCTTTGAGTGAACAAGAAGCTTTATGCCTACTTACTGTCCCTCCTTAGCCGTGTTTTCTGGTCAAAGATACAGGGGATTCAGGACGTCAGATCCCGAGCCAGGGAATGGGAGTTGGGTTGATTCAATACATGTTTTACCAATTTATTTTATTAACACAATATACGTAACATGACGGTTGCCAGAGTAACAGAAACAGAGGTTTTCAGTAAAAGCCACAATCAGGAAGATCCTCATGTGAACGCTCCAGACATATCTGTGATGTCTTCAGAAGAAACCGATTATGAACCGTTATATGTGGATTAGCTGCGGAATTCGAAACAATCCAGTGCATCGCGTTATACACGAGAATTGTGTGTTTTAAGCTTGTACACCACCCACTCCCCGCTGCCTCCGCTCGACTGGCTCCAGCCTCCTGCTTGTCCCTCGTGCCCTCTATTCCACCATCGGTGACGGCGCTTTCAGCCATTAAGCCCCAAAACTCTGTTACTCTCTCCTTGTATCCCTCCCTCTGGCTCACCCCCTCCTTTCCCCATCTTCAGGAGGTGCCTGAAAACCGTACTCTTCGACCCCGTGCCTACGGTCACCTCCCACCCCCCCCTCCAGCTCGGAGTCACTGTTAAGCGCTCTGAGACTCTGTCCTGCGTGGAGGGTGCTATACAAGTGCAAATTGTTGTTGTCACTCCTCCATAAGGACATGTGCACAAAGCAGAAGGCTTCGACAGGACCAAGCTGTGAGATCTGTGTTAATGACGATAATCAGATGGTGCTGAATTGGGTAACTGGCCTATGGTTTCTATTTAATTATTTGGGGGGATTTAAGCTTTGATTTGACACGTGAATGGGTTTGACTGCCAGTACCTTGCACCACCATCTTACAACTAGTGGCTGCCAGATGCACTTAAATCTGATCAACACACACTCGTTTATCCAAGGACATAACATTACACTTTGCTCTTTCATTCCATTAATGGTGTATCACAAGATTACTTGTGTCAGGATTGCACAAACTGCAACCACTGCACGGCATTGACAAATTACTCTCCTCTTTGGATAACTCAAAGCTTCACCCACAATATACACAGTCACTCCACTTCACAGTATACCTTGTGAAGCGCTTTGAGATGTCTCAATGACGTGATAAGGCGCTGCATCAATCACAATGATTATTCTTAAGGCATTTGCCGTTGTCTTTCGCAGAATTAAATTGTTTAAGAACGATGGTCCTTACATTTGACTACACATCAGGAGGATGTCTCAAAGCGCTTCACAAAATGTTCTGTAAAGTGTAGTGACTGTGTTTAGTAGGCAGCCACAGCAGTTCATTTGCACACAGCAATGCTCCACGAAACAGCCGTGAAGTGAACGATCAATCTTATCTGCGGGGTTCTTGTCCAGGACACCAGGAGAGAGAGAGAGAGAGAATGGCAGATGGGACCTCAGGTTAATGTGTCAAGTGCTCCGGGACACTACCCCACGCGAAGGGCGCTATATGAACACAAGTTGTTGTTGTCGTCTCATCTGAAACACGTCACATCCAAACAATGCAGCACAACCCAGCACTGTAGTGCAGTGTCAGCCCGGATTGCGTGAGCTCGAAGCCCTAACGGGGGGTCTTGAGCCCACAAGTTTGAGACTGGGAGGTGAGAGAGCTCCCAAACTGAGCCAGGCTGATACTTAAAAGATCTGGTCAGGAATTTTATTGTTTCTGAGAAAGAATACTCAGAGCTGAGGCTGCCAGTGTGTGACTCCATTTCCCACCAGTGTCTTTAACAACTAACTCACCGGGGGTGGGGGGGGGGGGGGGAGAGAGTTTAATGTTTATATATATATTTTTTACTAAGTACTCAGAAGTCCTGTTTAAAATATTGTTCTTGTGGGATGTACGGTATAATTCTTCCTGTTGTTGTTTCAAGAATGTGTCACAGCCGGTTACGTTTAGCAGACCATAGCCAGCTTCGAGAAGCTTACAGTCCGGATAACAAAAAAAAATTATTTCCAGGAAAAAGGGCCACTATATCATGTTCCCACTATCTCGACCTGCCTCGGCTGTTTTTAAATGGTAAAGTAAAAATAAACTCCTTGACACGTCCTCAGCGCTGAGGGTAACTGAAGCTCATTGCTGCCTTTTGTCCAAAAATAATATGAGATTCAAATTTTCCACTTTTTCTCCCCCGTGAAGATTGCAAAGACCGCGCTGTGCGTCGTGTCCGTCTAGCTTCCTTCCCCGCGCTGCAACATCCATGTTCTGTCGTGCTCGGCCTTTGTGGGTGCGTGTGTTTCTTTCTACGCTTGGAATTTCCATCGATTTGTCGGGCGAAGATTTCAACCACCCGCAGTAAACAACAACAACAGCACATGACATTTACGCAGCGCCTTTCACGTCAGGAGGACGTCCCAAGGCGCTGGACGGTCAGGGATTTGGACCCGAGCTGGGGGTTGGGATCAGGAGGGGGTGGAGGGCGGGGAGGGTGGGGGTGGGAGAATAGCAGAAGGCGCTGTCGAAGAGGAGGGTCTTGAGACGGGCCTTGAAGGAGGTGAGGGAGGGAGCGAGGGGAAGGGACTATGGGATGGAGTTCCGAAGGGTTCCAAAGTCCGCAGAGGGAAAGCGAAATGTTAATCACTGTTAAATTAAGTCACAATCTGTTAACAACCCAATCCATTTGGGTTCAGCAGTTTGCCTGGAAATGGAAGGTTCCTGTTAATCACTGTGCTGGGAGGAATGTTTCAAACCATTGACACCCAAAAGGTCTGGGCAGCTAAAGCCCAAAACCTTCAGTGGGATTATTTTCAATGTTCTTTTCTTCTGGTTCCAAATATATTTTCAATGAAATGGTTGGGTGATGTCACGGTGCACTGAGCCACTGCTCTGACTACAATCTTCTACACTCAGGGTGGTCCAACCTTTAGGCTGCTGACGGATGGCTATAATAATAATAATAATATTATTAATAATAAAAAATAATTCTTACATTTGATATAGCGCCTCATCACGTCTTCGAGACATTTCAAAGCGCTTCACAGGAGATATTGTAAAGTGTAGTGACTGTGTATTTTGTGTGTTTGATTCCGGGGCAGGGCAAAACCTTAGGCAAGTTTCCTTACTCCACACACGCGCCTCTGTTCACCCAGCAGTAAATAGGAACCGGGTTGCTAGTCGATTGGTGGATTGCTTTTCCGGGGGTAATAATCCCTTCAAAATAAATAAATACTAACAATTTGGTCACTTCAATCCACGGCTTTTTGTGGGAACGCCGCTGTGCACAATTGGCTGCCGCGTTTCATCCACAAAATACACAGCTAATTCACTTTACGGTGCATCTTATGAAGAACTTTGACGCCTCGAAGACGTGATAAGGCGCTGTATCAAATGTAAGGAATATTATTATTCATTGCACAAGATAAAGCCACAATGCCCGCGAGCCAAAGGCTAATTAAGAGAACCGTTGTGAACTAGCCATAAACCTGTCTTCACAAGGGTGGACGGAAAGAACGTTTCACATCCTGAGGAAACATTTGGGGAGAAATTCCCTTTCCCCTCTTTCCTACAAACGAGCCCGTGAGGAAAAGGCTTTGGATCCTTCCCAGCTGCAGAAATAACATTACAGTTGATTTTGAATTGTTTTCATTCGGCGTAATCAGAAGTAACCTTGTCCCAGACATGCTGCGGACTTTTCAGAATATTTTCAGTTGCTGAAAGTTTCTTGAGATTCGTATCAGTAGGAAATTGTTCACACGCAAGGCGGAGCTCAGTCCGATCCATTCTGGAGTTCTGTGCTTTTCGGGAAGAATTCCGCTTACTGCCATGTTTCGCCCACATAATACACAGTCACCACACTTTACAATATATTCCGTGAAGCGCTTGGTGACGTCTTGAAGATGTAAAGGGTAGCGATCGTGTGCCCCGTGGGAGGAATGCGGCAGCCAAACCGGGCACAGCAGGACCCCACAAACACCCGCGGGGATAATAATAAAATAATCAAACAGATAATCAAATAAGGAAAGAGGAAAGAGATTTGCCTGCGAGGACTGGCATTAAGTTTCTAATTTAAGATAATAATAATAATAATCCTTGCATTCGATACAGCGCCTTATCACGTCTTCGAGAAGCCTCAAAGCGCTTCACAGAAGAGACTGTAAAGTGTAGCGACTGCGCGTTCTGTGGGCGACACGCGGCAAGACAATTGCGCACAGCTCAGTAGAACGTTGTCCCCGTTGACATTCGGTTGAATAATTCTCAGTTGCTTTCGAGGCCTGAGTATGAGGTCTCCGCCCACTGACAGCTGCAGATCTACACTGTGGTGTATTACAGCCGTGAACTGCTTCTCTCTCAGCAAATCGTTTGAAACGAGAATCCTACAGAACAGCTCATAAATGTAACTTACACTCAATGTGGTGCTTTGAATTACAGTGAATTGCTACATACGCAATGTAGTAATAATAGCCCTTGCATTTGATACAGCGCCTCATCACATTATTGAGATGTCTCAAAGCGCTTCACACAATATTCCACAAAGTGTAGTGACTGTGTATTTTGTATGAACACCGGCATAGACTGGTTGGGCCGAATGGCCTGTTTCCTCGCTGTAAATCCTATATAAATCGACGCAAATCTATTTGAATCTTTGCAATCATGTTGCACTCATAAAATAGCAATGAGGATTGTAAATCTAAGCTCAGTTCGGCTTATCGTCTCTGAGCGAAACATTGGATCTCCCGGTAACTTAAGAACAAGCACCGATGGTTCGAGATAAACCGAAAGGGATATGGTCCACAAAGTAAGAAAAATGTTAACTTGGGGTTGAACATTTGTCAGGGTTAAGTGAGGAGACCATGTACATGTGCATTTTGTTACTTTGTACAAACCCATAAACCCATAAATAGCGAGAGGCATAATTAAGCTTATTGTTGGTTAACCTGGCCACATTAATGTTAACCGAGCCACATTAATGTTAACCGAGCCACATTAATGTTAACCGAGCCACATTAATGTTAACCTGGCCACATTAATGTTAACCGAGCCACATTATTGTTAACCGAGCCACATTAATGTTAACCGAGCCACATTAATGTTAACCGAGCCACATTAATGTTAACCGAGCCACATTAATACATCTGTCAGTCAGGACTAGGGGAATTTGGATAATAACAGCTTGTAATTGGAGGCACAACAAAGGCACAGGCTGAGAATCATAAATCAACTTGTTTTCTTTTTTTACCCCCCAAAAAATGCAGGAACATGTGTACCAATTAACTTTGTGGTTTGTCCGGAACATTCTACGCCTAATCTTCTGAAAGCTTTGGCTCTCAGGCATTGTGGCTTTGTGTTGTGCTGCAATGAATAATAATAATAATTATAAGCCTTTGCTTTTGATGTAGCGCCTTATCGTATCTTCGAGACGTTTCGCAAAGCGCTTCGCAGAAATATACCGTAAAGTGTAGCGACTGTGTATGTTGCGGGCGAAATGGGGCAGCCAAGTGCGCACAGAAGTTTCCCCACAAACAGTGGTGGATGCAGTGACCAAATTGAGTTTGGATTTCCGTGGTGCGGTCGGAGTGTGTGAATTCCTTCCACGTTTCTCTAACGATCCCTTTCCCACCTCTCCCACAGATCGGCAGGTGAGGACCATGTTAAACGTGGAGGTTTGTGTTGTGTTGTTGATGGCCAGAATTGGCTCTGTGCTCAGCGGAGGTTATGCTCAAGCAAAATACATCCACCCGATGGTTAAAGGACCACCTGGACCCCCATTCAGAGAAGGCAAAGGGCAGTATATAGGTAAGAGGCATCCAGGTGCACATTAAACTCTGTCATCATCTCTCCCCCATTTCTTCAGGGGTGTTTGTTCGCTCGGTTTTCACTGGAAAAATAAACAAAATGTAAAAGGATCTGATGGCTGAGCGTGTAGATATTCTGTTTAATGGTGAATCAAATTCAAGTGATTTTATAACGTCTTTGTGCTGTGCTTTCTGCAGTCATGTGAATCTGGGTTGGAAATTTATTGGTCTCCAGTCGTGATTTAAAAGAGGGGAAGGACGGGGCAAGATGGAGGGATTGGGGGGGGGCGGTGGTGGAGTGTTCCAAAGATTCAGGGAGTAGTGGCTGAAAGTGTGGCAACAACGAACCTTCAAGCCAACCAAAGCACTTAACTTTCACCTCATGTTTCAAACACTCCCAATGGGCCCACTTGAACCTTTAACCCCAACCCTCCAAAGGGCTCTCTTCAACATCTTGCAACAGGTAACTAACTAACTAACCAACCAACCAACCAACCAAACAACTAGCGAGATAGCTAGATAGCTAGTGAGGGAGCCTGTTCCATATGTTTACCACTCGCTCACTGAAGTACTGTTTCCACAGATTTGTTCTGAATTTATACCCCCTTCAATTGCATCGGGAAAGAACAAAAATACAGATCAAATAGCTGAATAGATGGAATGTCTGACTTGCCATTGATCTGAGAGTACATCTACTTAGGGAGTGTTGCTAAACAACAGTTATTGCAGATTAAACAAGCAGATCTGAGTGCAGGGGTCAGCTGTCATAGACCCCAAGTCCAAAGGGGAGTGTAAGCTTCTCTGCTTCTGTAATACATGTGTAATTGGACATTTATGTTCTCGTCTCACTTGGGACATGAACTAGAATGAGGGATTAATAATAATAATAATCCTTACATTTCATACAGCGCCTTGTCACGTCTTCGAGACGTCTCAAGAGCTTCGCAGGATATACTGTAAAATGTAATGACTGTGTATTTATTCAGAATATACCTTGTTCTGGCATCTGGGTTTGGAGTTCAGTCTTGTTTGGTTATTTGGGGAGGGGAGGGAGGAGAGTTGCATTTTACTGCATAACGTGATAAACTGCTATTTCAAATGCAAGGATTAGTATTATTATTAAGGTTGAAGGAAGGAAGGGGGAGGGAAATAAGAACATACGAATTGCTGGACGAAAAAAGACCGAGGTCCATCCAGTTTGCCTTCCACCATCCTGGCAGTCGCTTGACATGTCACGACTCAAACTAGAGACTGAGATGGGTTTGCAGTTGTTTGATCTAATGAGTGAATTAACGCACAGTTTAACTTAATGAGCCAAACGGCCTCCCATAGTACCGTGGATTCTATGATTTTATGAATCAAAGCTCCACAGAAAGCACCCAGAGTCAGGCTCTGACTGGGGTTGAGGCTTGAGAGAAAATTGGCTTGAACTGGTGGATGAAGTGCCAGGAAGTAGAAGTATGGAAAACAGGAATGGGATGATAAACTGCTGGGATCTGAGCAGATGCAGGGAAAGGGAATGATACGTGTCTGATTCATCACCTGACTGTATCCGGTGGTCGGATTTCAATCCGGTTGCTATTTTTTGTTTCTTTTGCGAGTGATATGTACAAACCTGCTGGGGGTTATCAATGGTTTCTGCATGTGCGAAAAAACAAAATCCTTTCTCCTCCAGAGAGAAGCACCAGCTCTCAGTCGCAATGATTTCCAGTTAGTCACTGTAATTACACTTTAACATAATAAAATCCAATAGCTTGCCTGGAGCCCAAACAGCAGCCTCGCCAAGTCTGGCAAACTTATCCCTTATCTGTGTCTGTGGAGCATAGTTCTGCCTTTACTATTACTATTCCCATTGACTTCCATTATATTGCAATCCTGATCCAAGTATAACATTCGTTTGGCCATTAAAGTGTTGATCAAGATTGAACGGCATTCGGTTCAGATAAAAGAATAAGCAAAGGGGCTCATATAAAGTACCGCTCTCTGCTTCACCAAACCACCTGTGTTTATGATACTAAGAACCATTTCACTGCTTTGAAGACCCTCAGTGGTTTATGGAGCTGAACTCCAGACTACGTATCATTTTATATTGTTTGGTTATGAAAACACCCTGCCTAGCTGCTAATGTGGGCTTGAGTTCTGCTCTCATAGATTAAGGAAATTGAGAGAATATAATTTCACAAAGCAATTAACCTGTGCAATTAAATCTGTCTCCCTCCCTCCCTCCCTCCCCACATGGCCATGAGTATTTTTATGAACAACTATTTAGAAATGGGTGATGTTGACTGAGGCGTGTCAGGGGGAGATGCGGAGATACTTGGGAAGCGAGGGGTCTTTTCTGGAGAAAGAGCAGGGAAATTAGATTCAAAACCGACAGAGTTGGCAGAATGACTTGCTCTGTTCCTGTTTTTCTGGACACTTTGAGGAAACGAACATTAGACAGATTCAGGGGCAGTGTTTAACAGGGATCTTTAAACACTTGGTTGTTAAGCATTTGCTGATGTAATTTCACACGATTGCCATGTTCAGGCCCCTTGTGTCTAATGTATCATCCCACACTTACATACTTACAGATGTTCTGCAAAGCAGAAAGGAAAGGTAGTGTGTGAAGGGCTATGAGCTCACAAGCCCAGTACTGTTCCAACAAAATTACCCCAACAGTGAAGAGGTTTTCAATGACAAAAGCAATTAGATGGATTTCTTTCAGGAAATTATATCTCGGGGATATAGTGGACAGTTTGGGACATGACTTGCAAGCAACTGCCAGGATGGTGGAAGGCAAACTGGATGGACCTTGGTCTTCGTTCGTCTAGTGAATTCTTATGTTATTATAATAATAATAATAATCCTTGCATTTGATATATTCTTATGTCCTTATGACATGAAATTACTGTAAAGTGAAATGACTGCACATTGTGTGGGCGAAACGCGGCAGCCAATTACGCACAGCAGCGCCCCACGCACAGGCATCGATTGAGTGACCAAATTCACACACCAGTTCTGTGCAATCTTAAAATCCAAGACAAAACAATCTCCTCACAGCCCGAGTAAAAGGCAGCGTTAGTTGCCTAACCAGCTGTACTGATGCTGCCGTCTAGTGGACGAGAGCGAACATGTTCACAGAATGCCGGTCCCACACAAAACATCAGCCACAGACAGACACATACTTGTGGTGAATGTTTTATTCTGTTCTTATATGGAAGTTCCAACATTGCCCAGAGTTAGTCATGCTTAATAAATGTTTTTTTCCCCAAATATGCTTTACCCTGTTTTTTTTGGTTATTTAACGAATGGTTAATAAAGTTTTTTTTGTTATATATACATATATATATTTGTTTTTTGCACGTTTCGCCCGCAAAATATACAGTCAATTCCCTTCACGCTTTATTCTATGAAACACTTTGAGACGTCTCGAAGACGTGATCAGGCGTTATATCGAATGCAACGATTATTATTATTATTATTTAACTAAAGGTTTTATCTAGTTAGGGCTTTTCCCTTTCCAGATAAGAATGAGGAACCTCATTTAGTCCCACATGTTCCCACTGGAGGAAAAACTTTATTTTTTTCAAATCCACCCACTGAAGGTGGTAGTAAATATGTTTATGATTTTTTTTTCAATTGAAAACATCATCTTTCATTTCACAGAATGACCTCAGTAAATATTTCTGCTATAAAGCTGCAGCTTGTGTGGTTATAGCCATGAGTTAGATGGTTTTGTTTCACTAAAATATTGAATAATAATATTAATCCTTGCATTTGATGCAGAGCCTTATCACGCTATTGAAATGTCTGAAAGGCGCTTCACAGGATATACTGTAAAGTGCAGTGACTGTCTATTTTGAGGGCGAAATGCAGCAGCCAATTATGCACGGCACGAAACGAGCCATAGGGCTTAAAAAATGTCCTCTCCTCATCTCGAAGACATTACCCTCGCTGTAAGGTGCCAATCTCCCTCCACTTTCTGGCCGAGGTGACTTTGCTTCAGTTAGCGCAGTGAGTCATCGCAGCAAGTGCTGGGAAGCTATCCTAGCGTGGGTTGTCACAGCTCAGCCCATCCCTGTCCTCATCTGACCTCCATACACAGGCACGTCTGTCTCCCAACAGCTGGGGATCCTCGTTCTACAGATGTTTTGTGGACACAGACTTTATATTTATGTTTATCAATGGCAAATGGGTTGAAATCACAATGGCATTTTATACCGAGTAACTCACTCAGTCGCTTGCCCGCCCGCCCGCCCGCCCTCTTACTCACTCACTCACTCACTCTCTCTTTAGGAATGAGTGAGTTTCTGAAAGCGTCTGGCTTGTGTTCAACAAACCTTTTCAACGTTAACATGTGTTTAATTTTAATATCCACTGTTGCAGAAAATGACATTGTTAACACCATTATACTGTGAAGTAGTTCAGGATATAAAATAAATACAGGCCACTTAAGAATCCATGAAAACTTAACATTATTTATCTTGCTCCAGTTTATGAACAACAACATGGATTTGATGTAGCGCCTCATCGCGTCATTGAGACGTCTTAAAGGATTGATTGGTGTAATTTGTGAGCAAAATGCGGCAGTGAATTACGCACAGCTGTGTTTCACAAACAATCGTTGATTGAGTGACCAAACCACATTGACAGACCTTCCTCTTTAACCATGATCAGCTCTCTCCTCTCTCTCCGGCCTGATGTCAACCTCTGACAATGTGAAATGAGTGAAGGTCGCTGTATAATAATAACAATAATAATAATAAGATATAGCGCCTTATCACGTCATCGAGGCGTCTCACGACTAAACTGATTTCACTGACTGATGGAACGGGCTGTGTCTGCTCGAACCATATCACATTGCTGGGGAGACAGACCAAGGGTTCCGCATGATAAGCCAAAGCACTTAGGGTTTCCTGTCCGGCTGACAGCGATGTCATACAAGACAGTACAGAGACCAGCATTAAAAATAAACATTCATCTACAACCACTTACACACAACAGCAAACAGCCCCAACAAAGGAATTTAATCGGAAGGAGAAAAGGAAGAGTTTTGGTAAACATCCTCTGACATATTCCAACACTAACATCTGTCGTGCTTATGTGGTAACGTCATCATGTTTGGTTCCTGTTAGTGTTGATCAGAGATGCTTACTACCATGTGTCAAGAGAAGGGATTAGTCCGCATTAGTTTGGCTACGGATCCTTTAAAGGAAAACACTAGCGAGAGAGAGAATGAGAAAAGAACTTTTGAGTTCTACCGTATGTATCAGATCCATTCGATCTTAACCTGGACTCAAACTCGTTCATTTAATAACTTCCCGAAACACAATTCTGCCTCATTTATTACTGAAGCCAAGATCAGAGATAATGAAAGAGGATCCTAAAGTATTTATCCATCTTTAAATACTTTCCATGGGTGACTTTTCAGAGTCACAGCGCCACTTGTGTTTTGTTCCATTGAGCATTGTTCCATAAAACAAACAGTCATTTATATTCCAACCTACAGATCATTCATCCTCAAAATCAAACTGGTTCGTGGGCTAAATATAGACAGACCTCTGCAATAATAAATGTCCTTTTGCAGCTTTG
This sequence comes from Callorhinchus milii, assembly GCF_018977255.1. Lineage (NCBI taxonomy): Eukaryota > Metazoa > Chordata > Chondrichthyes > Chimaeriformes > Callorhinchidae > Callorhinchus > Callorhinchus milii. Next base: position 11,661,126 of record NW_024704751.1, read on the forward strand.
AAAGTCTGCACATCTTTGTTGTTTTTTGATTGTCTAACATCTCAAACACAATTTCCTGTCTTTCCTGAAGCAGCAATACAGAATTAGGCAAATTTACAAAGCCACAAATATCCTTGTGGGAAATAAAACAAAGTCCTGTAATAAAATTTGTTTGTCACCTCTTCCTGCTCTGTTTGCCACAAATATCTGCTCATGTCTCAGGAATTGCCCCCCCTCCCTCCCTCCCTTCTCCCAAGGAATTTGCTTTAAATTATTAATGTATGTGTTTTATAAAAACATGTTAAGTACATTGTTAAATCCGTAATTGATGCAGGAATTACAAATATTTGCTTTCAACTATTACGTCTTTTTATGGAATTCTTTCCGCAGCCTGTTATACAGAGCTGTTGGGCTCACACACTCACTCACACACTCACTCACACACTGAATAGATTTGTGGAGCACATGGGGGAATAAAAACTGACAGTTCACTCACATCTGGGACAGTTTGCTTCATGAGTGTCTGTCTCAGTGTGAACTAGACATACAACGCAATATCTGTACACTGGGCAGGGTCAATGCCCTTCGGACCAAAGGAGCCCAACTTGTGAGGGCAGGCCAGGCTGTCTTGGTGCTGTAGCTCAGTGGTTAGAGCCCTCGCCTCGCAAGCGAGAGGACCTGGGTTCGATTCCCGGGCAGGTCGGGGCGAAACGTTGGACAAGTTTCCTTACTTCACGCGGCTCTGTTTACCTGACGGTTGTTAGTCGATTGGCGGATCGCTATTCCCAGGGTAAAAATCCCTTCAAAATTAAAAAAAAAATACAGTAGTAATCTGGTCACTCAATCCACGACTGTTTGTGGGGACGCTGCTGTGCTTGATTGGCTGCCGCGTTTCACCCACAAAATACACAGTATATTCTGTGAAGCACTTTGAGACGTCTCAATGTCGTGTTAAGGCGTTATATCAAATGTGAGGATTATTGTTATTAAGTCATTTATCCAGCATTTTGCACGGGCAGAGCGGCTATCAAATTGTTCTACCTCTTCTCTCCAAGTCTCCGAGTTCCCATAGGATGCACATTCCATTGTCATCGCTACATGATATTTTACTGTATGGGATATGGGAAACAGATGACACAGGGTGTGTTTGGAATTTGTAATGCAATCTTAGGATTTTAGCCAAACTTTAAATGAGGGGACTTTCACTCTTGCGGTTTATGGAATAATTTCAGTTTTGTGTCCTGTAACGAAGGATTTTTAGTTAATCGCACATTAGTCATGTATGTATAGTCTGTGGCGCTTTGAGATGTCTCGAAGACGTGATAAGGCGCTATTTCAAATGCAAGGCATATTATTATTATTATAACAATCACAACAAATTGCATTCATATAGGGCCTTTTACGTTGGGAGGACGTCCCAAGGCACGGTTGTGAAGCTGACTAAAGTGCAGAATAAATCGAAATGGAAGAGCCTAACATTCTGACACACACACACACACGGTTCACATATCGACAATGGGTAAGAGGGAGGGACAGACTAAACTGATTGAAGGAGGAACCAAAGGTGTTTCCCTTTATGAATGAGGACACGTTGAAATAATTTCATACAAAGGACGTCATGAGTAGAGAGGGTTACAGCAGACACCTGGAGTTCAGGAAAGCGGTGACATGAGCAGTGCCTCAGAACAGATCTGGTTCTCATTCAGTGATGGCAAGCTTTGGTTCAATAGTGTTTTGAGACTCCATGTTGCCACGACAGACCACTTCCTCCGATAAAAGGAGCTGTAACACTTTCCTGTCTGCGCCGAGCGCTTTCACTCATTGATTTTGGTAAAGGGTAGTTAACGAAAAAATAATCTGGTCACTCAATCCACGACTGTTTGTGGGGACGCTGCTGTCGCAATTGGCTGCCGTGTTTCGCCCACAAAGTACACAGTCAATTCACTTTACAGTATATACTATGAAGAGCTTTGAGACGTCTCGACGTTGTGATAAGGCGCTGTATCAAACACAAGCATTATTATTATTATATTAATAATAATACAGCTCTTTCGCACTGAGTTAAGGAAAAACTTCTTCACTCAGAGGGCAGTAAATTTATGGAATTCTCTACCCTAAAGGACTGAAGATGCTCAGTCCTTGAACATATTCCAAACTGAGATTGATAGATTTCTTGTAGATAAAGGAATTATAAGGATATGGGGATAAGACGGGTAGGTGGGGTTAGAATAGATCAGCCATGATCTTATTGAATGGCAGGGCACAGGCGAGAGGGGCTGAATGGCCTACTCCTGCTCCTAATTCTTATGTTCCTATGTCTAAAAACAGAGAGATTTCTGTTTGAGTTGTTGAGATAATCGCTGGTGACTGATTTGTCTTTTTGTTGATGTTTTATCACAACAGAAATCCCAGTGATTCTCCCTTCGGAGCTCAAGGGTGACAAGGGTGTTCCGGGAATTCCGGGACCGATGGGCCCTCCTGGAGCTCCTGGAAAACCAGGAAAACCGGGGATCGGGAAACCGGGAACGCAAGGTCGGATTGGCCCTTCCGGGCCACCGGGCTTCACTAGGTTTGGAAAGCCGGGAATGCCGGGAATCCCGGGTAAAGAAGGAGGCAAAGGAATTCCTGGAACCAAGGGAGACACAGGAATTAGAGGAGAGCCAGGACCCAGGGGCATGTCAGGCCCTCCCGGGGTTCCTGGACCTTCAGGCTTTTCTGTCAACGGTAAAATAGGACCACCAGGACGCGTTGGAGCCCCAGGGTTCAAAGGAGAACCGGGAGAAAAAGGAAAAGCCGGAATTCCTGGGGCAGTTGGTCCTAAAGGTGAGCCGGGGTATGGGAAGCCCGGCATTCCCGGTCCGCGTGGGAAAGAAGGACCTCAAGGAAAACTCGGCCCCCCTGGGCTACCTGGGGCAGGAAAACCTGGGATTAACGGATTACCTGGCTTTCCTGGTGCAAAGGCGGAAGTGGGACGTAGGGGGGAGCCCGGCCCGTCCGGCCCCCCTGGGCCTGAGGGACCCCTGGGAAAGCCTGGCCTGGATGGTATCGGGAGACCAGGTCAAAATGGATTACCAGGGATTCCGGGCGGGTTGGGGCAGAAAGGTGAACCTGGAATACGAGGTCCCCCTGGTGCTCCCGGACCCCGAGGATATGCAAAGCCGGGAATTAATGGATTCAAAGGTCAGCAAGGACCTCCCGGCATCCCAGGGCCACCAGGAATCAAAGGCGATTTGGGATTAAATGGCATAGCTGGCCCGCCCGGTCCTCACGGAGAGAGGGGGCTCCCAGGACATGGTGGGCCCCAGGGACACATGGGCAAACATGGCTTTCCTGGACTTAAAGGTGATATTGGACCCGTTGGGCCAATAGGACCTAAGGGAATTCCTGGGAACCAAGGACATAACGGGCTCAATGGGAAACCCGGGGTCCCTGGCGAGAGAGGGTTACCAGGATCTCAAGGTCCCTCGGGATCAATGGGCCCCAAAGGAGAAGCTGGACTGACAGGGCTTCCCGGGGTATCGGGTTTGGTTGGACCTGTTGGACCTAAAGGAGATCCTGGATATTCAGGGCAAACCGGCCCGAGGGGCTCGTCTGGAATTCCGGGACTCCAGGGCCCAGTGGGGCCCACAGGACACATAGGGTTACCGGGACCTAAAGGAGAACCAGGCCCCCCAGGGCTCCCTGGAGAACGGAGGTTAGGTCCACCCGGAATTAAAGGACCGATGGGAAACCCTGGGATAGCCGGGGTCAAAGGCATGCCGGGGGTTCAGGGTCCTCCCGGCCCCCCGGGGCCCCCAGGTCTCCCAGGGACCTTCATTAACGGGGCGGTCACGGGAATAGCTAGTCTGGACGGAACCGTGGACGGAGCAACTATCCCGGAAGATAGGAAACCTGGGAAATTTTACTACGGGAGAGGAGACCTCACTGGCCAAGCAGCTCCTGCTTTCACAGCAATCCTGTCCAAACCCTTCCCACCCTCAGGGTCACCCATCATGTTCGACAGGATTTTGTACAATGGGCAGAATGGCTACAACCCGGTGACAGGATTGTTCACGTGTAAAATACCAGGCATCTACTACTTTGCTTACCACGTGCACGTCAAGGGGACCAACATCTGGGTGGCTCTGTATAAGAATAACGTGCCGGCAACATACACATATGACGAATACAAGAAAGGGTTCCTCGATCAGGCATCGGGAAGTGCTGTGCTGGAACTTAGAGAAAATGACCAGGTTTGGGTGCAGATGCCTTCAGACCAGGCAAATGGATTATATTCCACTGAATACATCCACTCTTCCTTCTCAGGGTTCCTACTCTGCCCCACATAACATTGATCGACTTGCACTAGCGGATATCTATCTAGCCGTAGTCGTAAACTTATCAGGAGGAACGGAGTTTTCACTGGAAGTAAAAAAAAAAGCACAAGTGTTATTATATGTTGCTGCAGCTTTCCAGTATTAAAGAAACAAAGTCTTAAAATGTCAGCCTCTGGGTGATTGATGAGTGACCGATAAAGTACCACAGCCAAACTTCAGATGTCCCCCAGCGACTGCACAAGTCTTCAGCTTATGGTGAAATGGAATTAATGTGGAACTATTGCTTCTATATCAGTGATTCTCACGGTAAAACCTGTTTCATTTGTAATGAAATGAAACTTCACTCCGATGCAGATGATACTTGTAACTTCTTGTGCCTAATTTTGAATGATGTTTTACCGTAAGGATACATTTCCTGGTGTCCACCTTTATACTGTCGACCCCATTCAGTTACCATATTGCAAGTTGTATTCTACTTATTATTCTAATAATCATATCTTTTCAAGTGCAATACGTAGTCAGTGGGGCTCCATTGTAAATTCAGACAACTGTGTGCACTGTGTACTGAGTGAGGATTTAATGCGTTGTAGAATGTTATAATAATTTGGTCATTCAATCCACGACTGTTTGTGGGACGTCGCTGTGCGCAATTGGCTGTTGCATTTTGCCCACAAAACACACAGTCACTACACTTTACAGTATATTCTACGAAGCGCTTTGGGACGGCTCGAACACGTGAAAAGGAGCTATATCAAATGCAAGGATTATTATTATTATTATTGTTGTTATTATTATTATTAATCACCACTACACCTTTCTTGAAATGGAAATTTCAGATTAACATGTAGCAAAAGTTACACTGACTACAAGAAAGCTGGAAACTAAACAGCATAGTACAAAATAAATATTGCAATTATACGTACATACACAGTATTTTGCATTGATTGGATGTTTCGCAACGGTTTTACTGAAATGGCCTGTTTAATAAAACATGTTTTCTGGGGATCACTCTTTGGTGCATTTTCCAGCAATTCTGGTGCCTATTCATGTCACTCTGCCCATTATCAAAGACTATGATGAGTATGGACCACTCTTCCTCTATCCCTCTGCCTTGTCCCTTCCTTCCCTCCCTATTTTCAGATCGCGCCTGAAAACATTCCTCTTCGGCCTTGCCTACGGTTACCTCCCCCCTTCCCTCGGCTTGGTGTCAAGCTCTCTGGGGCGCTACCTGTGTGAGGGGCGCCTTGTAAAAGCAAGTTGTTGTCATTGTTGTTGATTACTGCTGCCAGAAAGCTTTCAGAATCAGAACAAGAGATTCAGCGATTTGATGGCAGCTAAATCAAACTTGGACAGTGAAAGAAAGTTTGGTTATAGATCCTTAAACAGGCTATTACATTGCTTAGACACATTATAGCCTATCATAAGATCTCCCACTTAACAAGCATAATGCTTCTTTTGAAGTGAATTACTATTGTTATTATAGTACATTTCTATGTTCCTATTATGACGAAAAACATGGTGCACTGGCATATTGTTTAAATAATGTTAAAGTGTGTAAATGAAACTGTTCAGATACCTACCATCCACAGCTGAAATGGCAACTGAAAACTTGGAAGTATTTCTATGGATTAGTTAACATTTCTATAATCACATTTATATATAGGAACATAGGAACAGGAGGAGGCCATTCAGCCCCTCGAGCCTGCTCCGCCATTCAATAAGATCATGGCTGATCTGAACCTCAACTCCAAATACGCATACTGAACTATAAGCAAAGGCAAACCCATACATTCACTGGCTTCTGCAATAATGTTCACAAAACTCTCACCTAAAAAGTTTTCAAGTACACATGGTGCATTTCTATCTATTGCTGCGTCGGATATCAATATGACAATTCCAACTAGAAGAAACATTCCAACATCCCATATGAGTTTCAAGTATTTGTGTTGACTCTATAGTGCATCATTTTCTAATCTAGATTAGGTTGTCTTTTTGTAAATACTCATTATATGCACTGTAATAGTAACTGGTAAAATGCACTCTTATTTTATTTGGATTGAAAAAAAACAGGCTCTTCTTTGAAAACTAAAATACTTGATTGTATTGCTATGTCAAATAAAGATTTCCTGAGAAAACAGTGTGACTTTTTGTCTTTTCTTTAAAGTTATTTTTAAAATCAACTATAGTCAGACTGGAATTATTCTACAGCTGAAGCGATGTGGAGGGAGTGTTAGCCTAACTTCACCATCAAAGTCTCTCACTGCTCGGTTGAATTCAGTACAGTATTTGACTCCTAAAGTTAACACAAGGATCATTATTATTATTATTATGATTATTATAAGTGTGTGGTGAGTTGACACAAAATATTTGGAGTCCTGTAGCTCAGTGGTTAGAGCACTCGCTTTGCAAGTTCAATCCCAGGCAGAGGGCGAAACCTTGGGCAAGTTTCCTTACTCCACACAGAGCCTAATAATAATCCCTCCAAAACCAAAAACAATAATAAATTGGTCATTTTCAACCCACGACTGTTTGTGGGACATTGCTGTGCGCAATTGGCCGCCACGTTCGCCCACAAACATACAGTCAATTCACTTTACAGTGTGTTCTGTGAAGCGCTTTGGGACATCCTCCCGATGTGAAAAGCGCTATATCAAATGCAAGGATTATTATTATTATTATTATTATTATAAACATGCTGCAATAAGAAAACCGCACAGCATTAGCGTAGCATTCGCAAATATACATTTCGCTTGCAAAGGAACGTCTGCGCGCAATTGTTTCGACCACAAAATATACGGTCACTCCAGTTCACGGTGTATTCTGTGAAGCGTCCGTCCCACTGCGGAGACAGTGAGTGACCAAATCCTTATAAATAATAATAATATGAATATTAAGATGATCATCAGCACAGCACCAGGACAGGACACCACGTGCTGCCCGATGTATCCCTGATGTAACACGTGACAAACAGTTGCCACGCATGAATGAATGAATGAATGAATGGCGGGAGAGAGAGCAATAGTAAGGGGACGCGCGCGCGCGCGTGCGCAGTGAGTGAGTGAGCGAGCGAGCGAGTGAGGAGCGATCGATGAAACGATTTGAGTGTCGCTCTGCAGCGCGGCCTGGCGGACTGGCTGGAGGACTGACTGACTGACGGACGGCCGAGCGAGCGAGCGAGCGCGGTGCGCAGTGCGCGAAGCGGACGGCCGAACGATCGAGTCCGAGTGGCGCGAAGGCTGATGCAAGAGGCGGAGGAGCGCGAGCGCTGCCGTCGCTGACTCCGGGGGTTTACGAGGTGAGGCCCCGCAAACTCCAGGCCCAGCCCCCCCCCCCCCGCCCCCCAGGCCGGTGTCAGTCAGGCCCCTGAGCCAGGCGGGACGGGGCGGCTCTCACTGCTGCTGACGGCACAGCCCCGGGCCTGGGGGAGAGGCCGAGCAGTCACTGGGGCGCAGGGAATCCTCCCCCCCCCCACCCCCACCACCAAAGGCGCGGGGTGGGGGCCTAGCTGGACAGGCCCGAGCCCTGGCAGTTGGTGGGGAGGGTCTCGGGAGGCCGGCGCTCTGAGACGCTATCCCGCGGGAGGGACGCTGTAGTAATGTTGTTGTTTGTGGTGGTTGTTGTTGTTGTTGTTGCCCAAGCTGCAGCTCTCACTGAAGTCCCGGGGTGGTCCGAGCCGTGGACAAGCAGCGGGAAAGCTCACCGTCACGGCGCTGTGGGCAAAAGCCGCCGCCGCGCCGCCGCCAACAGCTTGCGTTTGCGGAGCGGCCAAGTCCCCGCCCGCCCGGCGCCTCGGGACGCCCCCGCGACCTGAAAAGGCGCCGCACACCCCGGGGTTGGCGTCCCCGAGCGCCTGGATTGTACCGGTGGCCAAGCTACGCCAGGTTCCAGCTGGTACAAGACTCGAGCGGTTACCCCCAACGCACACTCTGGGGTTCCCCCCCTCGGCCCGAAGCCTTGACTCCTGCCAACCTGCGCCTAACACTCCCCGGGAGGAGCTCGCCGCGGGTCAGACATCTAGATATCTCATGACCCAACTGTGCAGCGCCTTGGGACGTCCTCCTGACGTGAAAGGCGCTTTATAAATGGAATCTTGTTGTTGTTGTTGTTGTTGTAGATAGGCATCTTCTCTCTTCTCCCCCACCTCCTGTATGTGCCTCAGGTTTCCTTTGCTGTGTCAGCCTGGCTCGCTCTCGCCTCTTGAGTCAGAAGGTTGTGGGTTCAAGCCCCATGTGGGGACTTGGAATCGTCATCTAATCTAAACTTAAGACTCCCAATACAGTGCTGGGGGTTGCCTTTTGTCTCGGAGGGGAGGGTTACCGAGTCAGGCTGACACCGGAGAAAAGTCTCAAGACCTGGGAATGAAAGTTGAGTCCTTTTTTTTTTTTCTCCCCCCCCCCCCCCCTTCCAGTCGAACCCACGATCAACACCATGGGTGACAACGTGAATGTTGAGGAGAAAATCAACCTGATTACCAGGAACTTGCAGGTGCGGTCTTATCAATTATGCCAAAGTAGTCGTGGTCACTAAGTTGACTTATTATAATTTTATATTGACTTATCAGATGTGACTTTCACCCCACCCTCCCAGAAAAATTGAAAAGCTAATTCATTGTACAGTTGGAGAAAACACTTGCTTTCATCTTGCTTGTTTTCTGCAGGAGGTTCTCGGTGAGGACAAGTTGCGTTCAGTTCTGGAGGAACGGGACCTGAAGGTTTACTGGGGAACAGCGACCACTGGAAAGCCTCACGTAGCGTACTTTGTGCCAATGTCAAAAATCGCTGATTTCCTAAAAGCTGGGTGTGAGGTGAGTTTTTTTAAAAAATCTAAATGATATAACAGCAGTAGCTAACAAGGACATCTGTGAGACCTGTCTGTTCACAGGTTGCTTTGCTTTTTCTGCTGAATATAATCCTTGTATGTTTTGATATAGCGCCTTATCACATCTATATACAGAGTGAAAGTTTTTTTTTCGTTTATAAATGTATATCATTTATAAAGGTTTAAAAAGAATTTAGCGTAGAAATGGTGGATATTGCACTGTTGACAGTGAGGTCTTGTACGTAAGCTTTTAAATTTGAGTCACGAATAGCGACTCTTTGTGATGACTAGAAGTACGTCATTCTTACCCTTCTCTAACCCCCAGGTAACTATTCTGTTTGCTGATTTGCACGCTTACTTGGACAATATGAAAGCTCCCTGGGAATTGCTTGAACTGAGGACGCAGTACTACGAGCATGTTATCAAAGCAATGCTAGAAAGTATAGACGTACCACTAGAAAAACTCAAATTTGTGAAGGGAACCGAGTACCAACTGAGCAGGTAAGGACGAATACTTTTGATTTCAGTTTTTGTTGCAAGCGCCGAGTGAAATGCGTTACATAAATGTAAATTGTACTCTTAGCACGAAATGAGGAAAACTTTTGGTAAAAAAAAATCTAGATCCCTCCCATCTCGAGCTTCGTCTGTGCCTTTGGTCACCCTTCTACCCCTGCCTTCTACCCCTCCTGATCCCAAACCTCTGCTCGGGTCCAAATCCTTAACTGTCCAGCGCCTTCGGACGTCCACCCGATGTGACAGGTGCTAAACAAATGTAATTTGTTGTTAGACTGTTTATCTAAAAGGAGGACTGAAATGCTTTTATAATGCTCAGAGGATGTAGCTTATTTAGTTCTAGGAAACAAATGTATTAAGTGTGTCGTTGTTTTCAGGGAGTACACTTTGGACGTGTACAAACTATCCTCGGTAGTGACCCAACATGATGCCAAAAAGGCTGGGGCTGAAGTGGTTAAGCAAGTGGAGCACCCACTCCTCAGTGGTCTCCTGTACCCTGGATTACAGGTAGGAATATGAGAGACTGGGTAATGAACTCTAGTGGCAATCATTTCTGTACAAACTGTACAATGTAATTATTAGCAGAATAATAATTCATAATAATATAATTGCGTTTAATGTAGCGCCTTATCACGTTGTTGAGATGCCTCAAAGCACTTCACGAGATATACTGTAAAGTGTCGTCACTGAATTTTGTGGGCGAAATGTGGTAGCTAGTTGCTGCACAGTAGTGTCCCACAAACAGCCATGGAATCAGTGACCAATTTTACTTGGGGGATTTATTGGCCATCAGAATAATCTTTTCACTTCATTCATTTGTTTATTCATTGATTTATTTCCTGTTAGGCTTTGGATGAAGAATATTTAAAGGTTGACGCACAGTTTGGAGGAGTTGACCAGAGGAAAATCTTCACATTTGCAGAAAAGGTAAATTTGATATCTTTTAGAATTGGCTGCTGACAAGGAGGTTCATGAATGACTGTTTAAAACAAAATTTCTTATGGTGCTTTTCTATTTACTAACTAACAAGCGCTGTACTAATTTTCTCTACTGAATTTGTACATTAGAGAAGATTCCATTTTGAAGAAATGTGTATATGAATGGTCCAATTTTAACTAGTTTATTTTCTACTTATTCAGTGTCTCCCCTCTCTTGGATATGCAAAGCGTATTCACTTAATGAATCCTATGGTCCCGGGTTTAACAGGTGGAAAAATGAGCTCTTCCGAAGAGGTAAAGATATCTATTTTTCATTAAACATTGCACAAATAGTGTTTTACTTACTGTCAAAGTAAATAAGGGTATGTTAAAACCTAGCATACTTCTCCAAACCTGTAATTGTTTTAACCTTTGAGACATCCTCCCAACATGAAAGGCACTAAATAAATGTAAATTGCATGGTACTTTTTAACTAACTCTATAATAATCCATAATAATAATCTTTCCATTTAATATAACGCCTTATCACGTCTTCAAGATGTCTCAAAGCGCTTCACAGGATATACTGTACAGTGAATTGGTTGTATATTTTGTGGGCAAAACTCGGCAGCCAATTGCCTAAGGTTTTGCCCTGCCCGGGAATTATAGGTCCGCCCGTGAGTGCTCTGTAACCAGAAGGCTGCAGGCCTCTGCATTTCTTCTGAGTTGGATGATCTAAGGGACAGGGAGCAAGTTTGGGCACTCACATTATTTCTTGCTCTTTCTTGCTAGGAGTCTAAAATTGATTTGTTGGACAAAAAGGAAGAAGTAAAGAAGAAACTGAAGAAGGCGTTCTGTGAACCTGGAAATGTGGAGAACAATGGCGTCTTGTCTTTTGTGCAACACGTTCTGTTTCCGTTACACGGAGGTGAGAAATGAGGAACGCACTTGCAAAGTCTTACAGAATATCATTCTTATAATGTTTTGGGGATGGAAACTCAGAACTCTAAACCAGCACGAGTCAAAGAGGATAGTAAGATTTATCTAATCGTGTTTTGGAGTTGTAAATTATAGCTCCTAGCAGCGCATAAAAATGTTGTTGAAAGTATTTGTTTCATGTCCGCCTTCCAGTTTGTCAGGTCACCATCAGTGTCCCTTTTGGGTTTCTGAGCGTGTGTCAAGCGGCAGTCTAGTGACCCAAGGTCAACCATTCCACCATACACTAAAGTGCTCAGGGACGCTACCCTGCCTGAGGGGCGCAATATAAATGCAAGTTGTTGATTTACAAAGCCAGCCAGCAAGCACAGTTCACTTAAAAAAACGAGCTGACTGGCCCTTGCAGAGCGAATTGGATCCACAATACACCGGTATTTTAATGAATCAATCTTATGAGGTAATCTGTTGGACTTCAACATGATGAAAGGTTCCCTTGGAGAATTGTTGACGGTAAACCATTTTGCTTTGGGGTTGCAATACATCACTTTGCCATTGGCTGTAGTATTAATGCAGAGATTCTAATCAGAGGCTGCATTTAATTGGAGCTCGGAACATTTAAATATGCCCAAGGTAATGAGAAAATAATGAAGGATGTATCTTCATAAAAAATATTTTTAGATTTGCAACGTAGCGAAATGAGATATTGCATGAGGGAAGAAATGCGGAGCTAGCTGTCTATTGAAGAGTTAGGGACAAGAGGAGGAAAGTGACAAAAGTATATTTCAAAATATATTTGTTCGGTCTTTTGAAAACCTGCGATTTTAAAAAGTAGGAGGAGGAGGAGGAAGGAGAGGTTGTTGGGTAAGAACGTGCCCAGGGTTTTAATGGTATCTGTCTGGAAAAGTAAAGCTGTAGTTATGCTTGGTTGAACCTTGAATTATTGCATGTAAGTCGCAACCTGCTGTGTGTGACTGCTGTACTTGACAATTCCGGCGATTGACGTGTTCGGAATTAGAATTTTCGAGATCATATTGCTGGTGCTGTTTTTCGCTGTTTCATGAATTATAAGTCGCTTGTGGTATATTTTGTACCTGTCAGTGTTTCCCTCCCTCCCTCCCTTTACTTCTCTTTGTTTTGCTAGGACTCTTTCTTTTTCTCTCTCTCTTGTACAACGACAACTTGCATTTATATAGCGCCCCTCACGCAGGGTAAATGTCCCAGAGCGCTTGACAGTGGCGGAGCACCACACCGAGCCGGGTGGAGGGGAGAAGTGACCGTATGCACTTTGGGTGCGATCTGAAGATAGGGAGGGAAAGGGGGGCAAGGCATAGAGGAAGAGTGTTCCAGAGTTTCGGAGCGTAGTGGCTGAAAGCCCGGCCATCGATGTAAAAAGCTTACCAAAAGAAAATACAACAGTATGACATTTATTTCAACATTCTCTAGTCAGTCATTTTTATTATTTGTTCGTCCTCACAGTAACACCAATTCTTTTTGTTGTCCTCTTTTTCTTTCCAGAGTTTGTTGTTGTGAGAGACGAGAAATGGGGAGGAAGCAAATCCTACACAGTGTATGACGAACTTGAAAAAGACTTTGCTGGAGAAGTAATTATTTTTTTCCCCCCCACCCGTTTGCTTTGCTCCTGTACATTCCGCCTTTTACTACTTATTGTTAGACGTTTGAAAAGAGTTTGTAGTTTGCTGAAAAAAAATCTATTGCTGATGCATGCAAGCAACAGTGTTGAATATGATGATGTATCCTAAACCTATCCTATCATTTCTGCAGTCCTCCATTCCGTTACAATGTCAGGCATTCTTTCTCTACAGAAAAACTAGTGTCTACTTTATGCTGCACTTCTCATAGGAAACCTAACACCGTGTTTCCCGCATGGAAAAGCGTCTCGTAGCGCTTATTTGCCTTCGGTGGACAATATTCACAAGTCACTACACTTTACAGTATATCCTGTGAAGCTCTTTGAGACGTCTCAAAATATAATTTAGGCTCTGCTCGAATATGGCTCCTTAGTTTTTCTTTCATTTAGTTTTTTTTAATGCAAGTTGTTGTCTTGGCTGCATTCCCCCGCAATCAAACAGCCTGTCACACAGCCTGTCAAAACTCGTAAATCAGCAACTGCCGGTTGCATTTTAAATGCAGAAATTAGCTTGTGGGAATATTTTAACATTATTTGGCTCCTCCTTTGTTTGGGATTTGGGCATTATGCTGAGATGTCCTTTGAAGCCTGATGTTTTCTGTAGTGATAATGTGAAGAATTTGAGCAGTTCAGTTAGTAATTTCTTTGCTGTATATGTTACTAAACAGTGTTAGATTGGTAAAGTAACTTTATTTTAATCATGTCTGCCCAGTTTGTTCACCCTGGGGATCTGAAGAGCTCTGTGGAAGTTGCCTTGAACAAACTGCTGGATCCCATCAGGAAGACGTTTCAGACCCCAGAGATGCTTAAATTACTCCGAGCTGCATATCCTGCACCCACAAAACAAAGTGAGCCAATTCTGCTTTCCTTAACCTTTGCTTTATCCCACAGAAGGTAAACTGGAATTCGATTTGGGTTTTACCCTTTGGTAATTATAATGAAGATAAATAGTTTGCTTACAAAATATACATAATTGCCTTTTGTAGTCCATGAACTCAATAGAATCCTTGATGAGATCATTGTCTTACTGAGGTGTTACTATAACATACCTGTTCTACTTTATTATTATTATAATAATAATCCTTCCATTTGATAAAGCGCTTTTCACGTCTTCTAGGTGTCTCAAAGCGCTTCACAGAATATGCTGTAAAGTGAATTGACTGCATATTTGTGGGTGAAACGCGGCAGCCAATTGCGCACAGCAGTGGATTAACATTTAATAAATGTGGATTTGAACTTTTGGTTGGTGAAATATAGCTTTTTGTTGTTAGAAGGAAATGATTTCTCGTATACTCCGCAGCCTGTCAAGTGAAGTCACTTGAGTGTCACATTTGTTTGTTCCCCCCCCCCCAACCCCCCACTCCACTTAAACAGTGAAATAAATGATCACTAGTCTAGAAAATGAAATCGAAAATGATTGTTCCCTTATAAAGACTGAAACCTGTCTGATGTTCAATTTACAGAGGTGGCTCCCAAATGTCCGGCTGCTGAGAATGAGGACTTAGTTCCTTCCAGACTAGATATTCGAGTTGGAAGAATTATCAGTGTGGAGAAGGTAAGATGGAGGTATTTGATCGAGGTTAAATGTGTTGTCATGCACTTTCCAGTTGATTTCTGATTTTGAATTCCTATTACAATTTCTACTTTGATAGTTTAATTTGTGTTTCGCCCACAAAATATACAATCAATTCACTTTATAGTATATTCTCTGCAGCACTTTGAAACGTTTCCGACATGAAAGGTGCTTTACAAATATAATTTTTTTGGTGTTGTTGTCTCGGAGCCGTGATAAGGCGCCATATCAAATGCAAGGATTATTTATTGTTCCTGAATGCTGGAAGTAAACCGGTTAAGCTGCTATGTTGGAAGTAATGCATCTGCTTACAAGGAGCGGTTGAGGAAGATAGTGGATTAGCCACTTGTCAGTTCTAACAGACGATAAAGATTTTACTGTAATCCATATTCATGGAGTGCTGACAATTGATTAGGTTAGAAGGTAGAGTAATAATCCTGTCCTGGAGGGATCTTGATAGAATTAGAAGTTTGTAGGTTTTTTTTAAAAAGAAAAAGTTATAAATTGATGTTTATCTCTGTTTCTGACCAAAGCATCCTGACGCAGACAGTCTCTACGTGGAGAAGGTGGATGTCGGAGAAGAACAGCCACGAACAGTTGTCAGTGGGCTGGTGCAGTTTGTCTCCCCTGAACAGCTGCTGAATCGATTGGCGGTGATGCTGTGTAACCTGAAGCCACAGAAAATGCGAGGAATCGAGTCTCAGGCCATGTTGCTTTGTGCATCCATGTAAGTAACGACAACATCTTGCATTTATATTGCGCCCCTCAAGCCGGATTGAGTCCCAGAGCGCTTGACAGTGGCTGAGCACGGTGCCGAATCGGGGAAGGAGAGGTGAGGCATAGGCACAGTCGAAGAGGAAGGTGGAAGGGGGAAAGATTGGACGAAAGCATATCCCAGAGAATGACACTTCTTTTGTTGTAACTTTGATCATGTGAACTTACAACAACAAATTGTATTTTATTTTGCATTTGCATTTATAGTACATGTTTCTCTCTAAAAATGGGTGTAGAAAGAAACAAACTGAAATAGCGATCTTCTAGCAAGTTATCTGATGGTGTAGCAAAACAATGTCAAACTGTCGCTGTAAAATTTGACATGTTCTCAATTCTCGATTTGCACTGCTGGTAAATTGAATTGACTGTGTGTGTGTGTGTGTGTGTAATGGCAGAGATGGAGATAAACGCCAAGTGGAACTATTAGACCCTCCGGAAGATTCGATGCTAGGAGAACGAGTGTTTGTGGAAGGGTATGAGAATGATACGCCAGACATTGAACTGAAACCGAAGAAGAAAGTATTTGAAAAATTACAGGTATGTTTAGGTTTCTGGAGAGACAAAATAGTATCACCATCAGGCAAATAACCAGGCAGATATGGGTAGGGAGGGTGGGGGGGGGAGGGTCATAAAGTGTTGAAACTCTTGGAAATGTGAGAGGTATGTTTCTGGACTTTCCATTTGAATTATCAGAAGCTCTAGGCTGTACATGTCAATCTGATATCCGTTAACTCAAAATACTGAAACTGTAAAAGCACGAGCCATTTTATAAGTAATGTGCATTTGCCTGGTGTAGCTGCAGGGCTTATTGTGATTGGAGAGACCTTGCCAGGAAACGCGTTCAGAAGTTGAGGCTGGAATATTAATTGCTTTGTACTCCAAGGTGGTAATGGTTAATGGAATTAGTTTGCTTTAAGCAGGTGTATTGACAATTCATTAGCATAGGTCAAATGCAATGTACAAGCAAGCTCCATTATCCTGGAAATGTGCCTCAAACCCAACCTTACTTAGCGTGTTCAAAGAGTTCCAGATTTCCATGACCCTTTGGGCGAAAAACTCCTTTCACTCCTAAATGGCCTAGCTCTAATTTTAAGATGATGCCTCTTTGTTCTGGATTCTCTCACCCACCAGAGGAAGTAGTTTCTCTGTATCTACCCTATTATCGAATCCCTTTATTATGTTAAAATCCTCAATCAGATCACCCCTCAATCCTCAGAGATTCATAGATAAATGGCCTGTTTGTGTGCTGTAAGTTTCTCTGATTCTATTATGCACTATTCATGCTCGGTACATTTTCATGAATACAAGAAAACTAGGTACTGAGTTTCCCGCTGGGCGAGTGCCTTCTTTACATATACATGGCTGGTGATTTTGGTCAGGAAACCTAGTTTTCTTGTATTCATGAACCTCTGAAACTAAATTTGCTGCAATTGTTTATTTCCCTTCCAGGTTGACTTCAAGATCTCAGATGACTGTGTTGCTCAGTGGCAGAAGAAGAGTTTTATGACCAAACTTGGTGTTGTTACGTGTAAATCCCTGAAAGGAGGGAATATAAGTTAATGAATGAGGAATATACAGATTTGTCTACGGAAACCCTAATTATTTTGTACATTGTATTCTTTATCCACCCTACCCATGCGTTGTATAATTTATTTTGCAATAAGATTATCATGTTATTTCAGTACTGATCCTTTAGTGTGTCAGAACCATGATGTGCTTTTATGATGTTGAGGAAACACAATGAAAATAATCAGAAGGCAAAATATTGCAGATAGAATTATACAGCACAGAAGGAGGCCATTCGGCCCATCGTGTCTGTGCTGGTTCTTTGAAAAGAGCTTTTCTAAATCAATCCCACTCCCCCGCGGTCTCCTGCAGCCCTGCAAACTTATCCTCCCCAAATAAATGGATGCTTGAAATCTGAAATTAAAAAAAAGTGGCTGGGAACACTCAGCAGGTCAGGCAGTATCCATGGAGAGAGGACAGCGAGTTAATGTTTCAGGATGATGACCTTTCGTCACAGTGTTCTCAGCTACTTCTGTTTTTATTTCAAAATGAAAATAATGCTGAAACTAAGTGAGGGGGGGAAAAATCATAAAGATGTCTGTGCTTATGAAACTGCTACATATTCATCAAACGTATTGGATTTGAATTGCAATGCGGTAGATATTGTGATTATCAAAATGCTACCATCTTAAATTGGCACGCTTTATGGTACGATTGCTGAGATAACTTGTGCCAGCTGTTCGTGGCTTTTGTTGGCTTTGATTTGGGCTTTCTGGCTGGTGACTTGCAATGTAAGCAATCACTTGATAACAAGGTGATATTGAATCACACACAGAGACCTAATCCTACATCTGTAACTTGTACAGCAAGTAAACCTATTACAGTCTTAATGGTTTCATTCGCGTTGTTTAGTTCTGTGATGAAAAAGCCAAGTTTATAAAAAAAAGCTTACAAATGTACCTACTACTGTTGCAGATTATTTCTTCCCTCTCTCAGCACACACACACTTCCAGTGAAATGAGTCTGAAATGCAGCGTTGTATTGTTTGTTCAGATATATTTTGCTCTGGGCCATGTTCACTCCCTGCTCCACAGGTGTGACCACTGACGGGTCACGGTCAACTTCCCAAAGTGTACATTTGCTAAACTCTCATTCAAAATCTCATGACTGTTATTGATGGAAAGTATTCAATTTAACATGTAATAAAATGGTCTCAACACTAAGCCTCGCATAAGCCTTATTTTTATAAATGACCGAAGTTGTACGCGCAACCGAGTCCCATTCCATTTCCTATCAAAACTGCTTAGATTTGTTTGCGCCATTGGTATTTATCATCTCGTAACTCATCGTGTCGCTCCCCTATCCTCCCATTACTCCCGCGCTGACCGCTGCTTTGAATTACACCTGCGCAGTGTAGGTTATACAGTTTGCCTGTAACTCAGAATTTGGGTGAGTCATACTGAATGTGAAGGTCCTGACTGATCCGTCTCGTGTGAGTTTTACATCTGATTATTTATATATATATATAGACAGTGAATTTCATTAGCTGTGCCGTTGGATCAGAAGAAGCTAGTGAATGATCCTTACTGGCAACCTTCCACAGT
This sequence comes from Callorhinchus milii, assembly GCF_018977255.1. Taxonomy (NCBI): domain Eukaryota; kingdom Metazoa; phylum Chordata; class Chondrichthyes; order Chimaeriformes; family Callorhinchidae; genus Callorhinchus; species Callorhinchus milii. Next base: position 11,679,710 of record NW_024704751.1, read on the forward strand.
ATTAGCTCGACCACCAAAATACACCGATTATATAAAAATGTAGTACTCCTTGCATGTAGGTCAGGATCACAGGTTTTAAAATGCAAGTCATTTGAATTGAAATGGTGGAAGGAAACTCAACATTATATTGCAAGTCGCTTTGTGTTTGATTATACTTCACCTTGGAGTAAGTTATAAATCTTTTTTGAGTTCAGACAGAAATGATGTGGTGCTCTCTCCTACCTTCCTTCAGCTTGTTCTCTTGAATGTTGACATCAATCACCAGGAGCTGTAGGAAAATGCTGAGATGAAAGATTTTACAAAAAGGATCGCTTGTACTGTACAACAGTAACATGTTTAAGCAATTGACATTCTTTTAAAAAAAAACATTTTGTTATCTAACTTTATTATCCAACAGCACAGATCGCCGGAGGCGATGATTTCTGGGTTAGAAATAAGTTTCAGGTGCCTGCCGCCTTTTAGACTATTCTGGGAGGAACAGAAACAAAGCACTTTAATTTACGCTTGAATTTGCACGAGATTTTCTCATAATGCCTCATTCTCATATCAGCTCTGAGGTCCTCTTGGCAGGGGAAATGCTTACTTGCAAGTTAATTCTGTTGCCTTATTTGCATTTGGAAGAAAACTAATCCCATTATGATATACAAAGGGGCAACAAACTTGTCTGCAGACCTTTTTTTTTAGTTTGAGATACTGTATAACACAAAGAAGGCACTGTTGGATTAATTCAGTTAAAATGGAGCACTCTGCTTGTGTCAGGACCTCTCATTAATCTGCCAAGTCAATACAAAAGCATCGCGTCTTATCAATTCTCTGTGGAAGGTGCCAGCTGTGAAAATCATTAACTTCGAATTCAGTGACGCTGCTAATGTTCCTGGGGGGTGGAGGGCAGAAGGAGGAGGGGGTTGGTTTGCGCACAGCTAGCAGAGAACAATTTAGCATAATAAATCAAAGAACATCTTATACTTGGTAATAACGAATGTAATACGCTTAGTCCTGAAGCTTGGTGGTTAGAGCACTCGCCTCAAGCGAAGGGACCCAGGTTCGATTCCCAGGCAGGGTGAAACGTTGGGAAAGTTTGCTTACTCCACACATACGCCTGTTTACCGAGCAGTAAGTAGGAACCCGGTCGTTAGTCGATTGACAAATTGCTTTTCTGGGGTAATCCATCAAAAAATAATAATAATTAGGCCACTCGATCCATGACTGTGGAATACGGCTGTGCACAAATGGCTGCCTCGTGTCACCCACAAAATATAGTCAATTCACTTTACGGTATATTTGGTGAAGTGCTTTGAAACATATCGAAGACATGATAAGGCACTATATCAATTGCAAGGATTATTATTATTACTTATACAGTGTCCTTCACACATGTTTGCTTCTGAAGTTGTGTTACTGCTGACTGAAAGGAATAAAATTCAGCTTTTTCTATTAGATTTTTAATTGCACTTATTGATGTTCTTGCAATTTGGTTCTAGTAGGTATGTCTGTAAATGTCAGAGACTGATGGACCACTCCACTTCTTTAGGTGTGAAATTGCCAGCTCATCATTTTCAAGGTCCTTGCATGGAAGAGTGGTTTCAGAAATAGATAGCCTTTGTAATGGTCTCTTAACCATTCAGTTCCATGGATTTAAATAAGCCTCCAGAACTGTGCAATAAATCCTTGGGAATATATAATGTTGTATTTTCTGCAGTCGGCAGTATTTTCATCTCTGACATTGCATGGATCAAAAGCAATCGAAGCTTCGTGTTGCCTGCACTGGTATTTATTTACGAAGGAGAATAGGCAGATATATATATATATATATATATAAATAATAATTCTTGCATTTGATATAGCGCTTTTCACGTCTTCTCGACATCTCAAAGCACTTCACAGAATATACTGCAAAGTGAATTGACTGTATATTTGTGGGCGAAACGCGGCAGCGAATTGTGCACAGCAGTGTCCTACAAACAGGCGTGGATTGAGCGACCAATTTATCATTTTTTTTCTTGAGGGATTATTATCAGGTGTGTGGAGTAAGGAAACTTGCCCAAGCTTTCGCAATGCCGGGAATCGAACCCAGGTCTCTCGCTTGCGAGGCGAGTGCTCTAACCACTGAGCTACAGGACTCCACGGAAACAAATGTTAACCGTAACTGCAGCCCCGAGGAAGACAGCGCTAACAAAACCCCCTTTGCATCCCACAAATAAATCATTGTATGTGTCACACTAACCGGACGCAGCTTGCCCAACCAGAAGTACCTTCCCCATTAGAGCTTTGGTTTGTGGTGTTCACAGAGCACTGGGGTAATAATCCCTGCTCGTCTCCTCCAAGTGCTGCTGAGGAGCCAGACCGGCTTGTGGGAGCCACCATTAACATTGCCTTGGAGTTACTGTGGACTTCCAAGACTGCCTCAAATTCCATTGGCAGGGATTGCCTCCTTGGGACCAGTTTAACCCCAAAGACACCCCATTTCCTCTCTGCTCCCCCTCCCCCTCCCCCCCCCCCCAGGACACGCTGGTGATTTTGCTGTTTGTAATATGTATTTATTTTTGCTGTTAACAGCAGTTTTTGAAAGTCAAAAGTTTTAACCTTGTGGGGTTTTTTAATATATAAATATCTCTTTTCCTTCATTGCTCGAAGCAGCTTCGATCCTTATAACTTATTCATCTGTACAGTACGGCTGAAAACTCATAATGTGTGAAGTTACTGAAAATTGAAAGCTTGGATCAGCACTTTTATTCAGTAAAGTAAATGGAAATAGTTCCCTGGGATACTATGTTTGGTTCATGTCTGGGGATCCCGATAAGTCTGTTGCATCCTAGACGATGGAAATATATACAAATAAAGAAACTTAATCCATCGATCTAACAATCGTGTCTTTGGCTGTTATCTTTTCAAACACGGTTATTTAGACTCTTTAATATTTAACCGGTTAGTTCACCAAGGCAGCAGTTTACGGCTGCGATGTTCCCAGACAAAAACTGATCCTGCAACTCACTCGTCTTAACTTAATCAACTCTAATTTAATGAGAATTGTAGTTCTACGGGTAAACGTGATATAAAGGGCTCTGGCATGCTATCCTGCGTGAGGGACGCTATATAAATGCAAGTTGTTTTGTTACACTGGTGCTTATTTATGTACTTGATAACTGTTTAATCAGGACGGCCTTGGGAATTTAGACAATACAGGGCCAGTACATCAACAATCAACAACACTCAGACTATTGGGTCTAGGGCACAGCACTCCGACATTTTCTTATCGCATTTTGTCTCGAGTTATACCAGCTACCCATAACATCTGTCACCCTCGGATAAAAATTCTGTAACTCGTCTTAATTTACTTTAATTAGGATTGTAGTTCTACAGGTAAGCTTGACACCAGCTAACAAGCGTAAAGCAAACCTAGTTAACCAACGAACACGCAAATATTAACTTAAACTCAATCATTTCTGATCATTTTCTACGGGAATAGGCAATTTGCTGAAACTGTTTCAGAAGGTTTCTCACACCTTTTGAGATTTCTTTTTGAAAATCTCATTAATTTGAGAGGCCTTTGTGGACGCCCTGTAATAAGCGCTTGACAGCAAGATGAGGTGTTAAGCTTTGTCCTGGAAATAAAACACTCTTTTGTCAAATACACAATCTATATCCACAGTGACAATAATACTAATTCTTCACGGATTGCGAGAGTTACCGGGGTGGGCGTGGAGGAAGGCTTTTAAACAAAGCCAAGGAGAGATGAGTTAGTTAGTAGTTAGTCAGTTAATTGATGTCTTTGGGCGTATACTAAGGACATGCAAGTCTCAACATGTCAAATCACAACTATTCACTAAGGTCCCTCCCACCCTCCCGCCCTCTGCTCACCCAACCATGTGGGCACATGCATACAGCGGGGGATACTGTAGCAGGTTATGGTCAGAATGGGGAGTGAGAGGAGCATATGTGTGTGTGTCTGTGTCTGTGTTCCCCAGCGAGAGATAAGATGGAATTGTTTTACTTTGTCTCCGTCCTTCTCACTGGCACAGTTTTATCTCCAGAGATAAAGCCCTGACATGCGAACGTCAGGCGGCCCCCGGGACTCTTGCCCATTGTCCGTCCACTGCCCCAAATCCTGCATCATTATCATTCGGTCGAGAAACAAGACAAACTAGACGGGTCTCTCTGGGGCGAGGGAGAAGATTCTGTGATGTAAATGAACTGTTACTGTTGCTGCACTTGTTCCCACCCCTTTTACTATTCTCAGTGTTGTAAGTCAAAGCACTTCCTGCTTCTTTTGCAGTCTTGAATATTGCTTCTAAATAGAAGGAGTTGCCTTTAAACCCCGGATAGGAAGTCCTTGATTTGTGTGCACGTGTGTGTGTGTTGGTGTGTTTCGAGGAGGCGGGGGAGGGGAAAGGGGAAGAGTTATAATGGCATTTAAAGGGATCAAGGAGCAATCGACTGGATTCAGACACTGTTTCCAAGTAGCGACTGATGCAATTGTCGTGTCTGGTGCTTCCCTGACTTGGTGGGACACTCACAAGTGTGAAGAACCTCTGCGGGAGATGTTGGACAGCAGGTATCAGGCTGTTCACAACGCTTGGCTTCCAGTGAAGTCACCCGAGGTGACTGTAAGTTCCACATCTTCCCCAGGGAGACAGGGAGAACCCAACATGGCTTGTCAGCTCTGCCCATCACCTGTGAGGCTGCTGTTCAAGGGGAGAGTTGATATGGAGAAGGTTTGCGCCTGGTTCATGCAGACAACAGAGACCCGGTCGCTGGCCATCGTCAGAAGGACGTTGTGTTGTCGGAAACGTTTGCAAGTTGTTCTGGGCGGCCAAAGGGTCAGAGCAGCGAGGAAGAGAGGACAACATTCAACAGCCAGAGACGCCACCAAGACCAAATGCCTTCAACCCACTGTGAACACAGCTCCTACCAGCAGGTCCTACAAGGGGCAATACGAGAAAGGCAAGAGGGGGAACACCGACAAAATCCACCGTTTCTCAAGCAAAACAAGGTTTGAGTTTAAGAAGAAAAGAGCTGGGAGCAGAGGAGGTGGGTGCAATGTGCTGCAGGTTTGTCATTCTAGTTCCGATTGGTTGTGTGGGAAAGGTGCTCACAGCAATCCCTGTGACCGTCACACACACAGAGCAACACCCAGTTACACTGATCAACAGCCAGGAGACCTTGCTTCTTCCCAGGAGATCAATGGAGAAGGTGACGGAGCCATGAAAGCTGGTGATCAAGTGATTTGCCAGGTCTCTGGCACCTGCCACTTGCTGTCACTCTATGGGAGTAAAAACAAGCGTGTAGCTGTGGATAGACTGCACACAGACAGCTCAGAGTTGGATGAGGACACGTCAAGCTTGAAATCAACAAGCGACACCCAATTGACAAGCACCAGGAACTCTCAAAGCAGAGATTTGGTCATGAACAAGGCACAGGGGAAGCTCTTGCTCATTGACCCCAAGTGGAGACGGAGGGTAAAGGACTGCAGGGTGGTCCTGAGCAGAGAAATAGATGGGTTTCAGACGCAGGATTGGAGACACAAGAGTTACCTCTATGGTAAGCCTAAGCCCTGTGAGCCTCAGAAACCTGCTCCCAAACATGATAAGGTGACTCCTACCATCATAGGTCAAGGTGGCCCGACTGTGGAAGGGAGAGGGGTGTCTGAGAGATACTTGTCTCTCACTAGGTCCACCAAGTCTGTAGCTCCAAGTTTTCTGGCCGCAGATGTGCCTGTGCGTGAGGATTTGCCGCAGCATTTAAAATCCCCAAATATCTCTCGAGCAGTCAGTACAGGGAGATGGGTAGAAGAAAAAGGCTTGTTGGTCCGACAAGGAAATGACCTGATGGATGCCAAGAGGCGACTTGGGTGTGTAAGAGAGTGCAAGGTGATTCTGAGGAAGATCAAACATCTGGATGAGAATCGAATGATTAATGGCACAGATGCCCCGCCCTCCAAAAAGTCAGCGTCATCCAAGCATCTGGGTCAAAGCTTGGAGATGGCTCCAGAAAGGAAAATAAACCGAAAGGCGAGGCTCCGGGTTGACCTTTCTGGGGCAGAAACAATGTCACGTCACAGAAACCAATGGGAACTTATAGCCGCCAGCGGCCAAGACACACGAGGGTCAAATATCACAACCCAACGAGACTTCAGGTCAACCGACAGCAAGTCAGAGAATGTGGTGAAACGTCAAGAACCGGAAGGGGCGACCACGAAGGAGCAGCTAACAGACACCTTCACTGACATCAAGTGGAGGTTGGAGTGTTTTAGGGAGTGTAAGGTGGTCCTCAGGAATATTCATCCTCTCCAAGAAAACCATTTGAGTAGCGTAGCTGCACATCAGCGGTTCAGGAAAAAAGTGGCCTGATATTAAGATGGCAGAGAATCTTCCTTGATTTGTACTGAAGTCAAATGTAATCCGGTGAACTAAAGGACACTGTCCGTGTGGTGACTGCAACAGTAAAAACCTTCTTGATGACAGTTCAGGTGAAGGAAACTCTTGAGAAGGAGAAAATGGGTTCTGTTTTAGATCTTGAATAGTTGTTGCCTTAGATTGTTGTTTAGATCACAATGTTACATTTGCTGTCTCTGTTTTTTAAGGGTAGCAGCGATAATCCCAACAGATGAAAATAGTTTACAGGTGAAATAGAAAAGGGCATGTCTTAATATTCGGTGAAATGGATAAATTGTTCTCTTAGATATCCAAGCGTTTTCAATTCCAAAAGGAAAATCCATACTTTACACTGGACATGTCGTGTTGACCGACTGCCAGAAGTGGGAGAAAGGTAGGAGTTTGATATGACATGGTACAGATTATTCTGAACAAAGCTGTACCAAAACATAGACTTCTCTGTTTTAAAAGAGAGATTTTAGTGCCTTCTGAAAGATGCTCTTCAGAAATGAACCAGGACCAAGCAGATGTTCCTTTATGTTCACACGTTCACTTGTGAGTTGCCTATGAGTAGGTTGAGTTGAGGTGTTTTTTTGGTCTCGTTTTATAAAGGTACTAATATGTTTTGGCTTTAAAATCGATGACATTCAGGTAAAATTTTGTTCGTGGGCGAAATTCAGTGACGTTTCGTCTCACCCTTTGGAAAGACGCCAGAGTATTTGTTCTCTGGTAAGAATTTTGGTTAAAAAAACATTCAATGAACTGTATGATCCAACACCTACGGATAACATAACGTTTAAAAAAAATAGTATTTTAAGTTTCAAAGTGCATTTGCCTTTTATTTTAAGAAAAAGCCAACGCTACGAACGTGAATTGCAGCAACTCAATGCGAATCGGAGTTTAGTAGTTTAGTCTCTGCGACTGTTAAGCTCTCGGAAATGCTGCCCCACATGCTGGGCACTGTATAAATGCAAGTTGTTGTTGTTGTGGTGGCACCAAAGGACGGCAAAAGAACAACTGAGGGCAACTACAAGATGTGTCACCTCAACCCGTTAACAGTAGCTAAATGCTACCATCCCAGAGATTAATAATAATCCTTGCATTTAATAGAGCTCCTTATCACTGCCTTTGAGACGTCTCAAAGCACTTCACAGGATATACTGTAAAGTGAATTGACTGCGTATGTTGTGGGGAGCCAATTGCGCCCAGCAGTGTCCCACAAACAGTCGTGGATTGAGTGACTGAATTATTATTATTATTATTGGGTTGAACTGAACTCTGAAATAAAAATCATTTTCAACTCGCTACATTAATAATTATGGGTAACCAGCTCTCCCACCTCGTTTCAATGTCTGTGTCTAATTGCAGCACAGAAGCTACTCAGGTATAATTTCACTTGGGAATTCTCACTTTGAATAACAAAGTCTCTGTTTTGTTTGTGTTCCCCTTCTGCAATTTTTTTTTGTATTAAAGAAAAGGTCCAAATTAACCATCTGAGAATTCAAAGTGTAGAGGTGCAGGTGCATCCTTTGTAACATACCGACTCCTTTCCATTCCCACTACAAATCATGGACGACTGTCTACTGACTGTATGATGTCAACGGGCAGATTGAACCACTCTGCTTCAGTCGCTGTCTCTACTCCACCTCCCTCATGGGTAGATAGTCCTTTGAGGACTACCTTTGTGTGTATGGTGTTTGTGAGAGTGTGTGTGTGTGCGAGTGTGTCACAGTTTTATTGCTCTGATGCAGAACCCTGCAATCCTAATGCTTGAGGAACTGCAACCATCAAAGTTGTGCTCTACTAAGTCTAACTGTGTGCTGAGCATCAATATTCGCTGAAGGTGCAAATCGCATGTTGGGATTTCCGATCTCCGAGTTCGAAATATGACCCTACAATCCAAAGTGGTGTAACAAAGTTTTATTGGATAGAGACAGAATCAATTTCAATCAATAATTATAGAGTCAAAGGAAACAGAATCCTATCGCCCAGTTCTCCGACCCTGGACATAAGAGCACATAGCGAGGCAAGTCTCGTCAGCTTACTCTTAATCCCGTGCTACTAACTGCACTGTTTTCAGCATAAGCAATCCCTAATGATAGTGTGTTGGCTCCCTGATCTGGCGTTACAGCTGTCCCGAGAACATGCTTGGACACTGACCATAACCTGCACTTCCACTCAAGGTTTGCGCAGCTGATTTATATCAGTTTAGGTGCCTTAATTGAGGGACGTTTTGCACAAACTGTAAACTGTTATCTGTTCTCTTCCTCCTTCACCCAAACCAAACACAGTCAATCATGATGGCCTTTCTAACATACATTTAATATTAATAATAATCTTTGCCTTTGATATTGCCCCTCATCACGTCTTCGAGACGTCTCAAAGCGCTTCACAGAATATAATGTAAAGTGAATGGACTGCATATTTTGTGAGCGAAACGCAGCAGTCAATGGTGCACGGCAGCATCCCCACAAACAGTGGTGGGTTGAGTGACCAAATTATTATTGTTTTGAAGGATTATTACCCCCCAGAAAAGCGATCTGCCAATCGACTGACAATCGGGCTCCTACTTACTGCTGGGTAAATAAAGGTGTGTGGAGTAAGGAAACTTGCCCAATGTTTTGCCCTGCCGGGAATCGAACCCGGGTCTCTTGCTTGCGAGGCAGGTGCTCTGACCACTGAGCTACAGGACTCCACTCTTATTCTCTCGATATATACAGTATTATTCATAATATATCATCTCAATAATCTGGTTGCCAGGATTTGAGGGAAGAACATAGAAATTTGCAGATAATACCAACCCAGGAGGTGTTAACAGTGACAGCGTACAGAAACCTACAAGGGCAGTTAATGATTGGTTATTGGAATAGACACATATAAGGAGAACGGACTTTTATATAGAAAAATGTGAGTGGTTCAATTCCTATTCTATGTTCCTAAAGGAATACAAGTAAAACATTTAAATATTGAGTACGTCATTTAAAAATAAAGGTTTTAAAGAACAATAGCAGTGTAGAATGCACAAACTGTGCTATTTCAATCAATGCGACTAATAAATATGGTCACCTGAATGGTATTGGATTTAATTATGACTGGATCTAAGAATCAATAAAGAGGACTGCATCTGATGCTGAAATCAATAGATGTGCAGTAAATAACACAACCTGTCGCTGAGACCAGGACGTTTGTGCATTGATTAGCTTCAGTACAAAGCTGTGAGCAGTGTCAAAGTGGGATGAGCACGATATTTGGAGTGGTTGGAGCAGAGTTCCTTTTCATAGTGCCTTCGAAGTTGGTCAATAATAATAATAATCCTTTCATTTGATATAGAGCCTTATCACGTCTCAAAGTGCTTCACAGAATATACTGTACAACAACAATTTGCATTTATGTAGAGTCCCAGAGCACTTGACAACTGTGGAGCACGAGGCTGAGCTGGCGGTTGGGGGGATACCGTAGGCAGAATCGAATAGGATGATCTTCAGGTTCGATCTGAAGATGGGGAAGGAAGGGGCAAAGGTGCAGGGATAGAGGAAGAATGAATTGAATTGACTGTGTATTTTTCGGGTGATGGTCAAGCTCCTTCCTCTGAAGGAATGGCATTGTTAAATATCTTATTACCGCTCCAGACTAGCCTGAGAGTCAATAGCTCGTGTTTGATTGAAACCTTTGCACGCGGTCACTAGGAGATGGAGTTAAACCTTGGTCATTGGCCTCACCGCCATTGATTGATTCACAAAATATTCTGGATGCGATGTGTCCGGATCATTCATTTCCATTTCCCTGACGTGAAAGTTGTGAAAGTTACTTTCTTCGGCTGGATTTCCATAATTGAAATAACAACTTGAACTCAATAATAATAATAAATAATAAATAATAATAGTAATAATAATCCTTGCATTTGATATAGCGCCTGAACATGTCGGAAGGGAGTCCAAGAGCGCTTCGCAGCATTTACTGTGAAGTGTAGTGACTGTATTTTGTATGTGATAATATGGTACCCTCTGTTATTGAAGCTTCCTGGATGAAAGCCACATCGTAAACTTTCAGGTTAATAACAATGAGATGCCCAGTGCAGCGCTAACTGTTATGTCTGTTCATTTTACACAGAAGGACATAAAAAGATGTGGTAGCAAAAGAGGGGAAGGTTTTAATCATTTTAATGTGCTGTGGAAAACCACTACACATTGTGAGATTGCCACCAGTGCATTTCAGCCCGTGATGCAAGTGGAAAAGGTTACCTCTGACGGTCATATCATGGTTGCTGTCGTAAATGCTAATTTATTGCTGAAGTTGGACTGTCGAGGATTACATTTAAGGCCCTAAACAATATTGTTTTACATCAGCGGTTTCTCCAGTGCCTGCGATCAAACACTGCGAGTTTTCATTGACATTGTTTCAGCTCCAGGAACTCCACTGGCACCAGGAACAGTGACCCTGAATCTCACCTCGTTGTTGATGTAACCCTGACACCTCCTCCCACTGCCCCTGACTGTACACACGCTCTCACTGCTCGTTAGATTTCAGTCTCAGACCAGGTGGAATCAGCATGATCTTAAAATTACAACCAGGCCATTTAATCATAATAATAATACATAATAATAATAATAAATAATAATCCTTGCATTTGATATAGCACCTTATCACGTCTTCGAGACGTCTCAAAGCTCTTCACGGGATAAAACATCAAGCATGAAGCTTCCTGGACACCATTTAAGATTATTGTTGTTATTGTAATATTATTAAGTAACTCACGTACAGCGTTATATGAAATGATATATTCGCAAAGCGCTTCACAATATACTGTAAACTGCAGTGATTGTATATTTTTTGTGGGCGAAACGCGGCAGCCAATTGCGCACAGCAGCGTCCCCACAAACAGTCATGGATTGAAATGATCAAATTATATTTTTTGAAGGAATTATTACCCCTGGAAAAGCAATCCGCCAATCGACTAACAAACAACCAGGTTCCCAGTTACTGCTTGGTAAACAGAGAAGTGTTTGTGCAGTAAGGAAACTTGGCTAAGGTTTCGTTCTGTCCAAGAATCGGACCCAAGTCTTCTCACTTGTGAGGTGAGTGTTCTAACCAATACACCACAGGATTCCACTATTTTACGATTTGTGAGCAATGACCTAAGGGATCACTTGACTCCTCTATAATTAGCTGATTTGTGTTGTTTTTCATGCCCCATTCGTTCCAGCTGAATAGCTCCGTGCAAAGCAAGGACCTGAAGCGCAGTCTTTCCATTACCTCAGCCTTGTTTTCCTGGAATGGGAGATCGAGGCGGGAGGAGAGCTATCGTGGAATACCTCTGCGTTCAATTTATACAGAAATGACTTTATTAAGAAACATAATCAAGCTTTTCATTATTACAAATGCAATTTGTTGCTCCATTAGGCAAAGTACATACGACTGTTTTCGTTAACCAGACAAGGCTGAACTTAAAACCTGAGGTGGAAAGTTTTCATTAACCCTTTGGTCTACAAAATACTGTGACACCTCACATTCTCTGGAATTTGGTAAACAGGGGCCGTCCCTCCAGGGAGAGAAAGAAGTGTGCACTCCATTCCAAACATGAGGACATGTCCATGTGTAATGCGTATGTGAAACTGGTTTGAGTCCTCTGGTTTGAATCCAGAGATGGGTTTTGGCTTCTGGCTGAAAAATAAAACAGTGAGAGAGCCATTTGTTAATGGGAAGTATTAATCAAAATTCCGAACTGCTCTCCTGCTGGAAGTTGTGATTAATCACTGCCCAGATTTCAAGAGAGCGATTGCTGGAGAGGTGTTGATTTGAGCAGCGGGAAAGCAGCTCACACCAGCCAAAGATCTAAAAGAAAGTCAGAGGTTTGCAGGGACCAGGTTAAATCTCGCTTGGTTGACATTTCCTGCACTAATCATTCTTAAAACGTCTCTTTGTGAAACTTCTAATTTAATTCCAGTTGTCCTGTACGATTGTGTATTATTGTGGATTCCTTGTAGCCTAGTAGTTAGAGCACTCGTTCCGCAAGCGAGTGGAACCTGGGTTCGATTCCCGAGCAAATTTCTCTACACGTCTCTGTTTACCGAGCAGTAAGTAGGAACCCGGTTGTTAGTCCATTGGTGGATCACTCTCCGGGGGTAATAATCCCTCCCCTACACAAAAAATATTAATTTGGTCACTCAGTCCGAGACTGTTTATCGGACGCAGCTGTGCGCAATTGTCTTCTGTGTTCTGAAAACTGGAGGTTTGGGACGTCCTCCCGACGTGAAAGGCGCTATACAAATGTAATCTTGTTGTTGTGTTTAAGTCTTAAAGAGTAATATTTTTTTAATGTGTGAAAACAGGATAATTCTACATCAGTGTAACCAGAGGACTCGGCCTGCGATCGAAGGGGGTAAATTCAGAACAAATCTGCGTAAACACTACTTCAGTGAGCGAGTAGGAAACATATGGAACAGACTCCCTGGGGAGACAGATGGTGGAAGCAGAAAGTGTTGATTCTTTCAAGAACAAATGAGATAGATTCTGTTAGGGAATAATATCTCGGGATAACAGTGTGTAGTTTGGGACACAAAATGTCAAATGACTGCCAGGATGGTGGAAGGCAAACTAGATGGACTTTGGTCTTCCTTCGTCCAGCAACTCCTTATGTTCTTAATTAACTACCCTCTGTACCTGAAACCTGGAGATTATCTGTCATCCATCACCAGAATGGAGCTGTTAGCAGTAATGTAATCTTCAGCTCAAGATTAATCTGGGTTTTCAATCAACTAGCGAGCCAAGGGCAGAGAGGGATGATGAGAGCTGTGCACAGCTTTGGTCTGGCAAAAACCAGCAAAAAACACTTGAGAAAAAAAATGTCACAGCGTTTTTTTTTTCGTCGTGCTGGAGTAGCTACGGTTTCAATCGGAATATTAACAAGATAAACGCAATCAATACATCTGCCAGGCTTCCAATTCTGGGGGGGAAAAAACCCTGGCAAATTCGGGCAGGTTTCTATTTGAGTAGATTCAAAGGCCCTTAAAGAAAGCAGCGAGAAAATTGTCAACCTGTCGCTGTTGTGTTGTTGTTGTGTCAGTATACACGATGCTCGTTGTATCATTGGAACTTGGAATATGAGACGTTAAACCCAGGTCCAGTCCATCTGTTCGGGTGGATGTTAGAGATCCCGGGCCGCTAGTCACAATGAGAAGCGAATTTCTCTCTCTGTCTCAGTCTTGGTATGAGTCGTGTATAACACCTACAGCTCTGCATTCAATCCTTAACAAAACCTAATGCTAATAGCAAGTGATGTTTGAGAAATTGTCCCAATTATAATAATTAGTTTAAGCTGCCAAATGCAATATTCTGCAAACTGTCTTGAAATCTCACTTCTGAGACTCTGGACAATGGAGAATGGAGTCAGACGCCTACCTAACCTTATTAACTATTCATCTCATTAGTGGCTCTAAGCCACGTGCAAGCACAGTATTTAATCTTTTTTTATTGTCTTGCTTTTATAAATCCCTCAGCTCAGCAACTTACTATGTTCAACAGCCTTTCATTCCAATTCCCATCATCGTTCATTAGGTGGTTCTTCTTGTTCTTCACTCCTGTCATCAATGCCAAGAATTCCTTTGGGAGACGATTGAATTTCTGGTCCCCGGAGCTGGAATGTCAAGGAAAAACTTGACTTGCTGTCAGTAATACGTGCAGTTTGAGTTTCTAAATTAAGGATGCTTTCCAATAATAATCCTTGCATTTGACACAGCACCTTATCATATCACTGAGACGTCTCAAAGTGCTTCACAGGATACACTGTAAAGTGTGGTGACTGTATGGCTTTGTGGGCGAAACGCAGCAGCCAATTGTGCACAGCGACGTCCCCACAAACAGTCGTGGATTGAGTGACCAAATTATTATTTATTTCAATTACTGTTTTAATATATATTTTTATAAATTAATTATTATTTTCGCATTATTTTATTATTGTTATCTTAAATAGTTTTTGACCAAATAAATTAATTTTTAATAATGCCTTCTGCATTTCCCTTCTGCACATTCCTCGACCTCCCCCCTCCCCGACCCTCCCCTCCACCATCGGCAGCCGTGCTTTCATCTATTTCGCCCTGAACCTCTGGAACTCTATCTCAATCCCTCCCCCTTTGCCACCTCGTCCCCTCTTTGCCCAGCTTCAGAATCGCACCTGACATCACGCAGAGCAACATTACACATCCACTTTGCCAGAGGGAACGGCAGTAAAGTAGGAATGCCTGAACTTATTTAAATCTGATCTGAAGTGGAGCCAGGATTCCCTGTTCGAATGGCAATGTTCTTGAAATCTTCTGCCACATATTTTGCTTACAGCTACGTCTCCTTTGCGTGCCTCTCTGGGATGGCGAATGGTGCTCGAATATTTGTCCCGAAAATATGGTTCAATCTGTCAGGTACAGAAAGAACCCCGAGGCAACAGCCACAGGGCCGTGAACCTTTACACATCTTCGTAGTAAGTATGTCCCTGACTCAGTCAACTCCAATTAGCATTACACACTGCACTCAACCAGCTAAAGACATGACTCAATCCTACCTCTTCATACAGACTGTTACATAATCTGCCCAAATTACACAAAGGAACAAAAAGTACACCCAAGCCGTAAAATTAATCATTTAAAAAAATCACCGGAACAAAATTAACCATTTAAAAATCCTCCGTCTACCACCACTTCCCTTTCCCCCACCCCTCCTCTTCCTCCTCACCCTTTCCCTTCCTCCCCCCACCCCCATCTCTCACAGATTTTTTTAAAAAAATGTTAAATGAAAACAATTATGTAAATAATGCTCATTAACGACCCACAGTGAGAAACTAGGCAACGTTCCTGAACAAATGGAAACATCTTCAAGCTGTAAGGCCTGACAACTTACTCTTGGCCAATCTTGAAGGATATTCTTTGATTTATTGGTACAAAGGCATGAAATTCCACCCCGTAACATTTCGGTTTCGTATTTCAGTTTTCTTTTCAAAACACTTATGTTCCAGCTAATAACTCTCGTCACTTGGAGGCGTTATATGAAATTCTGCTAAACAAAAGGCAAAATACTGCAGATGCTGGAAAGCTGAAATAAAATCAGAAGTCGCTGGGAACACACATTATATTTCATATGAATTCTGCTGCCCAACGCATGGAAAAGAGATTGCTTTCAGAAGAGGAGGCTTTGACGATTGGTAGAAATAAATGACTGGTGACGCTGCATTTTAAGTACTGTTACATGATTACTTATTTCCCTTTTAAAGCAACCTGATAAATATTCATTCAAAGCCTTGGGCAGAAGACGTCTGCAGCACTGCATATAAAGCATCTCTGTGTGGATGGCACCAATCCAGCATTATATGTTGTCCTTCTGTAGAAATGAGCTCTGGGCAGGTTTGTCAGGCAAGATTAATGAAACATGAGTTCGGCACAATCTGAGACCATTTCCCAAGGATGTAATGCGGATGGCTTGATTTCAAAGACGTCCTTATCCCATTTTTTAAAACCACAAAAATATCTTCCCTCATCATACGCTGCATAATCTACAGACCTAACATGTTAGCGAGAAATAGACTGAGCTATGAATGCAAACACAGGTTACATTATACTCAGTTATTTTATGCAGGAGGTGATTAGGATGACCAAACACGCAGAGAAATTTAAATGTATTTTTTCTCATTACTTTTGAGTAATCGCATCAAAAGCATCCAGATACGTCACGCCTGAAATTGCCAATGTTCAGCTTTTCCCCTCGTGTTACCCGATGATCTGTCATCAAGCTATTGATGTGACCTGAAGGGTCATAAAATTCTTGATCAATGTAAGCTCTCTGGGCACGATTACTTAATTAGTGTTTAATGTGAAGTTTGAGTGCAATTTGCACTGTGTGTCCAATTCTGCTGCAAACTGTGTTAAGATGGCCTGAACTCATTTCACATTAGACGTTTAACAGCCAGCAGAACGATTAGGCTGGTCACACGGCCACTTGTACTGAATTGTACGCCAACCTCAACCGAACATTCAAGGTGATTCAGCCCAAAATACACAGTCACTGCACTTTACAGTATATTCTTGCAACTATCAAAATGATGGAAATAATCATCATAATAATGATTGCGGTTGATACAGCGCCTTATCACATTGTTGAAACGTCTCAAAGTGCTCCACAGAATATGCTGTGAAGTATAGTGACTGTTTATTTTGTGGGCGAAACATGGCAGCCAATTGTGCACAGCAGTGACCCACAAACAGTTGTGGGTTGAGTGAGCACACTATTATTATTTTTAATAACCCTAACCCTAAGGGATTATTATGACCAGAATGCGATCCATTTATATAAAGTGATATAAATTTTATATAAATAAAAAGTTCTGTAAAGTTACTGTTTCCTCTGTCCTCTGCAACTCCCCAGTGTAGCAGATATATATATATAGAGAGAGAGATCCCAGCACCACATTGTCGTGTCCACCCAGACTGTGAGTTCAAAGTCCTGTTGAGCTATAATTTCTAACCCATAGCTTTCAGATGCTACCAACTGAGCCAGGTTGACACACTCGTCTGTGCATAACATAAAACTACAGAAATTGCTCAATTTATCAGGATTTAAGACCACATTTGCTGGGCCTTCTCTTGATATTATACAGGAAGAAAAATCTATGAAAACAAATTGCTTCCTTTAACACATCATAGTCTAAAGGCAAATTACACCTGATTACAATTTACTGCTGTGCTAAAGGATCTATAGCGAGGAGGTTGCACAGACTGAATTTCAATATAAAATTAATAGGAGCAATGTTTCAATGGCTATTTTTTTTCATTTGTTAAATTTATATCCACACGTGGAAGGTTTTGTTGGGGTTTACAATGATGTATAACTGGAATGGACAAAGAATTAATCACATAAGCACCGGCAAAGTCCTCTGCAGTACTGTGCTAGCCTCTGATAAGTTTATACTGAATTATGCATTAACTCTCTCGATTGAACAGTGCACAGGAGAGCTATATACCATGATACAGCCTCCTGCTCAGGGGAGCTCCAGAAACTGTGAACCGTACATCACAAACAGCCTCTTCGTTGCCTGAGCATCTGACAAAGATCAGCTTTACACGTTTAATCCTTTGAATTCTCAGCATCTTTTGGAGGAGTCACTGTCTGTTGCATAAATTTCACACAAACAAAGTCACAGTCCACATTAGAATATGCAAGAGAATCCAAAGTAAACTAAGCTGCACGTTACATTGATGGAGCAAACGGGGCGAAAGGTGTCGTCGCTAATTCTGCACCATGTCTTATAATGATGAGCTCTATAGACAGGCTCAACACTATATTACAGACTGAATCATGTCTGTATAATGGTGCAAACTACAGGTTAAAAAGTACATGATTACACCTTCATGGGTTAAACGAGACTGAATCATAGAACTTTGCCTCCTCAACAGCAGGTTGTGAGGAACTTGACTGATTGTCCACCGACACAACAACCACAACAATAACACATGACGTTCACACCGTGCAGTTCATGTCAGGAGGACTTCCCAAGGCGCTGGACAGTCAGGGATTTGGACCTGAGCTGGATTTGGGGATCAGGAGGGCAGGGAGGGAGGGTGGGGATAGGTGAGGTTGAAGAGGAAGGTCTTGAGACGGGCCTAGAAGGAGGCAAGAGAGGGAGCGAGGCGAAGGGACATCCTAGCTGCTTTAAGTTTGTGCTTTGCCGTCCTGGCTGATACCATTTGGCAAAGATTTGCAAAGCATGACACTGCACACCACGCTGATGATTTATGGCGTCTTTCAAGAGGCTTCAATGAAACACCTTTAGAAGCAGAGGAACGTGTGCTTTGTGATGCAGACAAATCAGTTCTGACAGGTCTAAGGAAAGGCAGAATTAATCCAAAGAGTCAGAGATTTCCCTCAGAAATGAACATTCCAGTTGTCTCCGCGTTTAAGATCTTTAGTGTTTGAACACTTTGACAAGCTTGAGTTGATTTTGAATGACCGATAGTTGAATGCCTTCATGTGAAATCAATGCCAAACACTTTATACATGTTTTGATGTCTGAGGATTGAGGAAAGCGGCAGAAGGAAGGAACTGATGGAATATGTATGCTTGCAGGTTGTGGAGCTGAACTTATAACTGCGGTGGAAGTGTTGAATAATTACCGTGTCTATGGAAGCTGACACTCTAATACCGCACATCGCTGGGAGAGCTCTGCATTGTCAGAGGTGCTGTTCTTTGGATGAGACGGTAAAGGGGCTGGCGGTGGGATGGGGTGGGTGGAGTGGTGGGGAGGACTTAACTCAAACATCACTCACCGCCATGCCTTTGTCCATTTGGCACAGCATCAGTCTCTGTTGCATTTCATAAGATGGATTGTATTGATGTGAAAATTCGTGCCAGACTCGAGAGCAATGTGTGGCATTTGAGATCTTTGCCTACTGAGTATTAACAGTATCAGCAACTTAATACTTTGGACTTTTAAACTGATAGCAAAATACGGCAACACTTTAACACCTTGTCTCTCTGTGTCAGAGTCCAAAGTCTTCTTCCCTGACATCCGGTGATTTTCATCCTACGGGTAACAGGATTATAAAGTAACAAAAAGCAGGATACTGCAGATGCTGTAAATCTGAAATACAAACAGACGTGGCTGGGAACACTCAGCAGGTCAGGCAGCATCTACGGAGAGAGGAAAGTGAGTTAACGTTTCAGGTCGATGAACCTTTCGTCAGAACTGATTGTGAAGTAAAACTATTTGGCACGACACAGCTGTCGTTTCCTTAAAGACAATTAACACAAAACGATGGAGATTAAATTTGCCATATTTCACACGATCACACATCAAAGCTGTCACCAGAAGGCAGTTTCTCTCTCCCGGTGTCCTGGACAAACAACAACTTGCATTTATATAGCGCCCTTCGCGCAGGGCAGTGTCTCGGAGCGCTTAACCAAACAATAAAAACAAACAAACAAAAACAAACGCCCAAAACCTTGCTGGTAACAATAGATTTTTTGGTGTCTATTCCAACCGATGAATTTCTCCTCCGAAAGCATTAATGTGTCAGGCATTCATCAATGCCGATCGATTGTCAGCTCAGAACTATTGGATTGTTCGCCCACGCTCACGGCCCGTTTAATTTGTTCGATCAGAGACACGGTAATCGTATCAGAGGATCGCAGTCAGGACATTGTCAGCCGGCTAGGGAAGCACACCCTGCTGTTGTTATGAATTGAGGTTAAAAAAAAAAAGGTGAACCTCTTCTTGGCAAAAAGGACTCAGTTGGATCGCACTCAAATGGGTTCGTAAACTGCTGCCACTGCAGTTCATTTTGCCAACGCAGCTCTCTCATTCCAAGGGCCTTATTAAAAATGTAGATGCCAAGGCAGGGCAGGCGTGTTCAAAACAATTGACTTGAACAGTGAAGGGCTGTCGCCAGAGTCTTCCTCTCCTGAAATTATAAAGCACCTTCTACCCCCCCACCCCCAACCAACCCCCCCACCCCCACCCCGCTGCCTTGCTCATCTCTGCTTCATCTCGCTATTCTAATCAATCAATCATCATAATAATAATAATCCTTGCATTTGATAGAGCGCCTTAACATGTCGTGGAGACGTCTCAAAACGCTTCACAGGATATACTGTAAAGTGTAGTGACTGTGTGTTTTGTGGGTGAAACAAGTCTGGTAATTTTTTGTAAGGTTAGAGACAGACTAATTCAAATATAAATAGGCCATCTGTACAATGCATAAAATCCAGTTCAACCCAAAACATGCTGGACGGCAGATGAAAATTAATTCCTCATCGCTTTAAATCCTCTGACAGCAACTTTTTAATGGGATTTGAAATCACAGTTATCTTGCGACTGGATAATAATTAAAATTTGTCATTTATTTTTTCGGTGAAATTGGGTGCTTGTTATCTGTGGGCTGCAGAGTTCCCTCAATTTGATGGGCAGTAATGAGTATTGTCCTCACTTAACTGTAAATGCACAGGAAGCAGTCTATGAAGCTAGTTGGGAGAATCTCAACACAAGGTGAATGGCTCCCTAACCCTAGTTGTCTTGTTACGCAGATCTTTGCCTTCAGATTTCTGGATTTTTGCAATGAGAATGTAAATCGAGCTCAGTTTCACATCCTTAAACAAGGCAAATATTTAAAAGTGAATGGCGTTTGGAACTTGGAAATCTGAATTAACTTTCATCACTCACAATCCACGACTGTTTGCTGGGACGCTGCTGTGCACAATCGGCTGCCGTGTTTTGCTCACAAGTTACACAGTCACTCCACTTTACAGTATATTCTGTGAAGCGCTTTGAGACGTCTCAACCATGTGAGAAGCCAATTGCGCACAGCAGTGTCCCACAAACAGTCGTGGATTGAGAGACCAAATTATTTTTTTTGAAGCAATTTTACCTCTGGAAAGGGATCCACCAATCGTCTAACAACCGGGTTCCTACTTACTGCTGGTAAACAGAGGCGTGTGTGTGGAGTAAGGACACTTACCTAAGTAAGTTGATAGAGTAGATAGTGTGAGACTGTTTCCCCTGGTAGGAGAATCTATAACTAGGGGTCACAGTCTTAAGATTAAGGGATAGCCCTTTCAAACAGAGTTGAGGAAACACTTCCTCACTCAGAGGGTAGTGAATTTATGGAATTCTCTACCCCAGAAGGCTGTAGATGCTCAGTCCTTAAACATATTCAAGACTGAGATTGACAGATTTCTAAAGGATAGAGGGATTAAGGGATATGAGGATAAAGCGGGCAGATGGAGTTAGGTTAGAAGATCAGCCATGATCTTATTGAATGGCGGGGCAGACTCGAGAGGCCAAATGGCCTACTCCTTCTCCTAATTCCTATGTTCCTATGTAAGTTTTCGCTTTGCTGAAAATCAAACCCAGGTTCTCTCGTTCGCCAGGCGAGTGCTCTAACCACCGCACCGCAGGACTGCACATCAATCTATGAAAAGCTTAGTATTGTTTTACTTTACTTTACATTGTTCCTTCCTGGTTGTTACAGCAGTTTCCCAATTAAGGCAAGTGACAGCAGACCAACAGAATTAAACGTGAAGCTATGGGTCTAAGAGGTTTTCCTCCTGTCTAGATTTCTGCATCTTAGTTCACACAGCAACAATATCAGTCACTGTCTGCAGTGACACGATCACATGCCTTCCCAATTTACACTGAAAATGTACCTTAAGTGCTAACCCACGGAGTGCTCAGACATACAGTACATGCGGTGAGAATTCAATACGTTAAGGAACTGATTTCACAGCCCTATTGGATGTTGAAAGTCGGACCGAACCAAAGCTGCTAATAAACGTTGCATTTTTCACCCATAATGTGTGGTTTCTAAAGACCAATAATTATGTAGGATCTACAGCGCTGAATCACACCAACAGGCCCAACTAGTCCATGCTGATATCTATGTTCAAGAGCCTCCACCCATCCTAATCACAACTAAAATACACAGTCACTTCACTTTACAATATATTTGCCTAGTCTACAGTCACTACAATTCACAGTAAAGCCCTATGAAGCACTTTGAGACATGTGAGAAGGCACTGTTTCAAATGCAAGGATTATTTAACAAGTAGAATCTTACAACAGTGACATTTCTCCACATATTATCCATATATCTATGGATTTGTTGAACCAAGTAAATATTTTTTAAATTATTTATAATTATTCGAATTTATGCCCTATGGTCATACTCCAGCAAACTTCCCCATTTTTCTTACCATGTGTGAATCACTATTGAAATTCTTTCTGAGGGAAATGTGTTCAGAGTAATTTATGTTAATAATGCATGGGGCATCAAAGAGATACGATATTTACATAAAATTACATTTAGTGCAGTTGTGCTTCATAGCACCAGCTGTGTGTTACTCATTATTCTTTTACGCTGAATTTAATGGCATTTCCGTATATTCTGGTAGTGATTTTGGTCAGAGAATGTGTCTGACACTCTGCTTACTAGAAAAATAAAACATCTTGCAAAGTGTCTGAACTCCATCCAGGACTCGGAATTAAATTTTACTATATAGAACGGCAGAAATATTTTTAAGCAGCAAAATTGGAAGTCTTTCAAGAGCTGGCCTTGAACTTGTATATAAGTACAGACAATGTACAACTTTGTGCTACAAAAGCCCTCACCATGAAGTACTTGTGCTCAAGGCATCTATCTGCCCAGTGTGAAACTCAAATGCACAGTCTTATCATCTTGTCCATGTGCAGATAGCAATTCCTCCTTGGCCCAGCTCCAGTGTTCATTGTTCAATGGAACTTGCTCTTCCCTCACTCTGTTGGACTCTGACGAGCTTTGACAGATTCTGGTGAGAGTTGTGAGATGATAAATTCATAGCAACTGCCTGAATGAATCCCTGTGGCGGTCCCAGTGACCATAGGGCACACACAGCTCAGTCTCTACTGTTCAGTCCTATTCAGGAAAAGACCATATTAACAATAATAATAATAATAATCCTTGCATTTGATGTAGCACCTTATCACCTCGTCAAAAAAAATAATAATTTGGTCACTCAATCCACGACTGTGGGCCATTGCTGTGTACAGTTGGCTGTCGCCTTTCACCCACAAAAGTATAGTCAGCCCACCTTACAGTATATTCTGTGAAGCACTTTGAGACATCTCAATGACTTGACAAGGCACTGTAACAAATGCAAGGATTGTTATTATTATTATAACTTTTCCAGACTGGAAATCGAATGCGAGGCATTTCTGATCTATCGATGGAGTTTCACTCCAGGCTGTGTCCTGCCATTGGGGCAGAAACTATACATCTCCCCGCTTCTATTTTCTCTCTCTCTCGCTCTGTGTCCAGTAACAGTGTTAGACTTTATTAATATTTAAAATTTTGAATTTCATTCCATAAAACACTTTTCTCAAAACAGCCACAGCCTGCCTGGAGAACACTGTAGTTTATACTCTCTCTCTCTCTCTCCATATCCCTTTTGGCCACCCTCATTGATTTGCAGCACTGACTGACTGATGCCCATCTGGAATTGTGATGAATTCTCGGGATGTGAGGTCAAGGCATATCACACAAAGGAAAAACAGCTCACCTCAGCTGACTGATGGTGTAGGGAAAAAAACATTCCTCCAGATGCATGAGAGGTGTCTGCAGTTTGTTTCCTTGCTTTGTCAGCTGAGGAGGATGTTGTGGTATTTATTACACCTGGTGCTGGGGAATCATTACATCAGCCTGGCTCATTTGCAAGCATTCTCACCCTGGAAGTTATTACCCTGAGGTTGGAGTGTTTTTGTTAACATAAATCTGAAAATAGAAGTTCTTCCAAGCCCTACATCCTGAAGCCCAAATTCTCCTTCTCGAAACATTTCTTGTCGTTCCATTTCCAGGGTAATAATTCCTCCATAGAAAAAGAAAATTGGACACTCAATCCACGACTGTTTGTGGGACACTGCTGTTCACATAGCTGTCTAAGGACTAGTTTGAAAAATGTATGAACTTACCGAGCAAAGTTGTTGGAACAAGTTCCAATCTTCCAACTCTGGTTGAGGGTCAAACACCTGCTTAATATCAACAAATTCCCCTGTAGGAAAGCTATTAAATACTCCTCTGTATTATTCATTAAGTTACATTCTTTTGGCAAGCTCCAATCAGAAAATTCAATAACAAAATGATTAATAGTTGAAAACCTTTCTGCAAGTATCATATTGTTAAAGAATCAACATTGATTTCTACATAAGCAAGAGAAATTCATTTGGAGCACCATCTGGCCTTATGGATGTGTCTGGCTGGCTGGCCGGCCATTTGGGAAATGTGACTGGAAATAGGTGGAAGGTAATTTCAGAAAAAGTTCCACAAAGAAATGAAAAACTATATTCCAGTAAGGAAAGAAAACCCACGAGACATCGTTATAAATGGTGTCCCCTCTGTGGCAAAATTGAGACTCCAATTGCTTAGAAGATCCATACGTTTAGACCTTATTTTGGGAGCGTTAGGTGGCCAAAGCTGCGGGGTAGGGAACAAATGATTTATGGCTGTGGACCTCAGTGAGAAGGTAAACGGCCAAAGTCGTATTCTTGTTCCATTGACAATTGGTATCCAGCCATCACCCCAATGCTCGTGGGAAAATATCAATTATCTGTTTTGTGTTTTGAGTTAATAGGAGGTTCCTCCAAAGACTTGCTTGGCTGCATTTCAGGGATGTGAATTGGACGAGTGGTCCCCTTTACTGTATTTGCAAATAATAGACTAGAGCGCCTGCCTCGCAAGCGGGAGAACCCCGGGTAGGACGAAACCTAAGGCAAGTTTCCTTACTCCACGCGCCTCTGTTTACCTAGCAGTAAGTCGGACGCCGGTTATTAGTCGATTGGCGGATCGCTTTCTGGGCTAATAATCCCTTCAAAAATAAATAAAGCGCTGCACGGAAATTACTGTAAAGTGTAGTGACTGTGGGTGAAACACGGCAGCCAATTGCGCACAGCAGCGTCCCCACAAACAGCCGTGGACTGAGTCACCAAATTATTATTAACATCATTACATTCTGATGCCAGTTTGACATGACTCCTGCTTTTCCTGGGTACACAAGTGCAGTTGATGGGTTGCCAACCGAGACAACTTGTGGGAGCGAGGTTTGCTGTGGACTGCGGAGAGGAAATCTCGCATTGATTGCATTGCTTCTGGAGAGCAGTGGGATTACTGCACACAAGTTCTGTGTCCTTTGTGGTTGAACATTCCTTGCATTTTCAGTAGCTGGCGCTCTCGGCTCTGATAACATTGCACAGCTTAACTCAACACACACACACACACACAGCTGTGGATCACTGGCGTTAAGGACATCAGTCGAGATTCCTTCAGCAAAGCCACTGCACTGCCAACAACTGGGAAATTGCTGTAAATCGTGTGTGACTGGACTTTAGACCCCTGGTGTTTTTTTTTGGAGGGACCAAACCCCAAGGACAAAAAGAAAGGGGGTGTTTTTTTTTCCGCTTCTTTTTTTTAATAAGATTATTTATTTGTTTATTTATTTATTTAATAATAATTGTCATCGTAAAGCCAAGGAAAGGTTGTGTGTGTGTGTGTGTGTGTGTGTGTGTGTGTTATCAGCAATCCGGTTGGGGTCTGTGGCTGTGTTGGGGTCTGTGGCTGTGTTGGGGTCTGTGGCTGTGTTGGGGTTGGGGTCTGTGGTTGGGGTCTGTGGCTGTGTTGGGGTTTGTGGCTGTGTTGGGGTTGGGGTCTGTGGCTGTGTTGGGGTCTGTGGCTGTGTTGGGGTTGGGTCTGTGCCTGTGTTGGGGTCTGTGGCTGTGTTGGGGTCTGTGGCTGTGTTGGGGTTGGGGTCTGTGGCTGTGTTGGGGTTGGGGTCTGTGCCTGTGTTGGGGTCTGTGCCTGTGTTGGGGTCTGTGGCTGTGTTGGGGTTGGGGTCTGTGCCTGTGTTGGGGTCTGTGCCTGTGTTGGGGTCTGTGCCTGTGTTGGGGTCTGTGCCTGTGTTGGGGTCTGTGCCTGTGTTGGGGTTGGGGTCTGTGCCTGTGTTGGGGTCTGTGCCTGTGTTGGGGTTGGGGTCTGTGCCTGTGTTGGGGTCTGTGGCTGTGTTGGGGTCTGTGGCTGTGTTGGGGTTGGGGTCTGTGCCTGTGTTGGGGTCTGTGGCTGTGTTGGGATCTGTGGCTGTGTTGGGGTTGGGGTCTGTGGCTGTGTTGGGGTCTGTGGCTGTGTTGGGGTTGGGGTCTGTGCCTGTGTTGGGGTCTGTGCCTGTGTTGGGGTCTGTGGCTGTGTTGGGGTCTGTGGCTGTGTTGGGGTCTGTGGCTGTGTTGGGGTTGGGGTCTGTGGCTGTGTTGGGGTCTGTGGCTGTGTTGGGGTTGGGGTCTGTGCCTGTGTTGGGGTTGGGGTCTGTGCCTGTGTTGGGGTCTGTGCCTGTGTTGGGGTCTGTGCCTGTGTTGGGGTCTGTGCCTGTGTTGGGGTCTGTGGCTGTGTTGGGGTTGGGGTCTGTGCCTGTGTTGGGGTCTGTGGCTGTGTTGGGGTTGGACCTGTCCGAGGTGCTGGAATGCATCTCACAGCGTTGACTTGAGAGATGGAGACTGTGGATTTAAAGCTGAGAAGTTGCACTGCACTTTGTAGCGCAATGGGACGTGAAAATTCCCTCTCCTAATGTTGTGGGTTAAGGGTTGGCTTTTTTTTGGGCTTCCAGTATGTATGGCAGTGTTTGACGGAATGGGCCATTTTCTCTGCTGTGTCAGATCAACTCTGCTACTGTTTCTCAGCTCCATCCACATCTGCCTGATCACAGCAGGTATGTGCACATCAGCCAGTCATCTCTCTCTCTCTCTCTATCTCTCTCTCTCTCTATCTCTCTCTCTATCTCTATCTCTCTCTCTCTCTCTATCTCTATCTCTCTCTCTCTCTCTATCTCTCTCTCTCTCTCTCGGCTCAGATGTGTGCTTTGCAAATGGATATTTGTGTTCGTTTTACAACGAGACTTTGTTGAGATTTGGGGTCAGGATCAGTCCAACAATTGCAGGGTCTTAAGTAATCAGTAATGCACTCATTTTTTATTTTGCCCAAATAAAGGAAGGTGGTCCTCAGCAGTGGGTCGGGTATCCCTCACCTGCGCAATAGGACGCAGTCCCTCTATTCCCAGTGCATTGTAGTGTATTCTGGTCTCACAGTCGACCCTTTGGTTAAACATTTTCCAGGTCAAAAATGTTCCATTATTCGTCGAAAAAATCCGAATATGCCATCCCTGACTGTTAGTATTTACACACACACTCACACACACACACTCACACACTCACTCACACACACTCACACACACACTCACACTCACACACACGTACACACACACACTCACTCACACTCACTCACACACACACTCACACACACACTCACACACACTTACACACTCACACACACACACTCACTCACACACACGTACACACACACTCACACACACACACTCACTCACACACACTCACACTCACACACACGTACACACACACACACGTACACACACACACTCACACTCACACACACACACACACACGTACACACTCACACACACACAGTGTTCATTTCTAAATCGATTAGAAAGGGAAGGAAACGGCTGAATATTTATTTGCACGTTAAGTTAACCCTTCGTAAACCCTTTGCGGGTCTCAACACTGCAGCAAAAATAGGACCAATGATTTTTTTTTCGTTTTATCTTTGAATTTGTAATTTGCAATTGTGTTTTTGTTTGTGGCAAAAGATTATAGATGCAATAGACAGTTGCCTATGTGTTCTATAATTCGCACAGATTATTCTAACACCTGTATAACGTCTCTAGACCTGTATATATGTATATATGTATATATATGTGATTGTGTCTATAGTTAAACTGTCGATTTTGAAAGCTACAGTGGGTCATTCGAATGCTTTACAGAATGGACTTTACACTAACAACTTACAACACGTCTGTGCATTGCAAAACAGATGTGATCTGCGTAAAGGGAAATGAAAACAATCTATTTCCATATGTAAATATAAAAATAAGTTGGGATACTGTACTTGGTGAAATGGTTTGATTTTATTCCACCATCCAACACAAAATGAGGCCTGGTTTAACATGTATGTGTAAGGTGAAGTGTGTGCCCTGTGCTGATGCAGGATGTCATTGTTGGTACATTTTTTTGGAGGGTGTAAGAAGGAAAGAGGATGTGATCCTATGTCTCCTCATCACCACTGAGACTGGACTACTGTTCCCAACTGTAACATGTTGCATAGTTTGTAGAGCAAACTGAAGCATTTACTCAGTGGCCAACAGTCATAGAGATGGTCCTGTTACACTGAGGCACTGGATCGAAGCCGCAATCCAATACCTGGTTGGTATTTGCTAATGCGCTGCTAACAGACCCGTTGGATAGCAAACAGCAAGATTGGAAGTGCAAGGATATCATCATACGATAAAAATAATAGTAAACATTGCATTTGATACAGTGCCTTATAACTGCGTTGAGAGACGTCTCAAAACGCTTCAACTGGATTTTGTGTGTTGCAAATGTGTATCGGTAGCCAATGTGATGCTATTATTACCATTTTCAAACAATATTATTATTTTGTAATGATAGTAATAACATATTTTGTAATAATAATGTTTATTATTATTATATAACCTAATAATTATTATTATTATTAGGTTACAAAATAATCATAATAAACAATAATAATAATAATAATGATCAGATACTAAACAGTGCTCAGGCTTCAAAACCGTGTGTCTCCACACTGTGTCGTCGCTGTTTTTAGTTGAGATATAATTGTTTAAACAGTATAAAAAAAACAGTCAATGTTCATCCCCGCAACTGTGTCGAGGGTTTGGCATCAATTAAATGATGAGACAATGGTCACAATGGATGTAAATATTAGATTGAGGAAGGGCGGATCTGGGATGGAGAATGTGCTAAAGCTGAATTCTATCTTTGAATTGCAGTGGTTGGCCAGTGGTCAGCACTGACAATCAGGATTGGTAACGTGAATCTCATTGGCACAGTATAAATAGAAGCCAAGCAGTGTGGAGGTATAAGCAGATTAGGTTCCTGCCGTGGCCAAATAAAGAACCATAGGAAAGAAAGTAGCAGGGGTAGGCCATTCAGCCCCTCGAGCCTGTTCCGCCATTCTATTCGATCAAGGCTGAACAGTAACTCAACTCCAATTACCCGCGCTTGCCCCATATCCCTGACCTAACAAATATCTATCCAAATATCTCAGTCTTGGTATTCTGTGAAGCGCTTTGAGACGTCTCGGTGACGTGATAAGGCAGCTATATCAAATGCAAGGATGATTATTATTATAAGGGTCTAACTCAAAATCAACACATAAATCACCTTATTAAAGGTTAATTCTGGAAGTGCGACTGCTAATGCATAGTTTATTGAATGAATTCAAGACCTTGAATTATAAAGAGAAGATGGTGTAAGAGATAAAGGTGTTCAGCTTCGATATGATGATATTTTTAATCATCTTCATTAATCACAGATTGTCTTCATTAATCACAGCTAGTCGTCAGCCTGTCTACTCAATACCTATTTAGCCAGAATAAAATTGTAGTAAGGTGTCGTGGGAGCCCAGGAGTGTAGAGAGATCTTATCTCACAGCAGTACGGTTCACGCCTGAGATCACTTTTCCACCCATGTTGTGTTAGTGCTCGTGAGCCAAATTGGCCTCAATTTTTTCTTCAACTGTTAATTTGCATTCACGTAATGTTAATTTGTAGGACACTGCAATGTCAAAAAATGTTTTTTTTAAAAAAATAAGAATAATTTGCTCACTCAATCCACGACTGGCTACCGCGTTTCGCCCACAAATTATACAGTCACTACACTTCACAGTGTACTCGCTTTGAGATGTCTAGAAGACGTGATAAGGCGTCTTATAAAATGAAAGGATTATTATTATTAAAGGGATAAAAAAAGGAATAAACTGTAATTTCATTAATTAGCCTAACTCATTGGTTTTAGTAAAGGGGGCCTCACTTCTTGGGTTAGTGAATGAGTTAAGGACAACGCCTTCAGGGGGCAAATAGGGATTTGTATGCATGAAAGGGCAAGAAAATGTCCATCTGCACACATATTGCTTAATTTTCCGTGTGGTTTATTATCCTCTGCGCCTCTGGCTTCCATGCAAGTGCACAAAAAAGTTTTTTTTTTGTTTTACCCACAAACTATGCAGTCAGTTCACTTTACATTCTGTGAAGCGAAGTCTCAAAGACGTGATAAGGCGCTATATCCAATGCAAGGATTAATATTATTATTATTATTGGTTATTGTGGTCATCTCTCTATTGATTGTGATGTCTGATGTTTTCATGGTAAATTAAGTGGCTTTTCTTATTCATTTTTCTGGAGTCCAGGTGGAGAGAGAGATTGTCTAGTATATTCGTTGGTACAGTCAAGGATTGTTTTTCTTTTTTTTGGACAGCCAGGTGTCTGATACATGCAGAAACCCATCACCGTTGCTTAAGAGTCTCCGAACCAAATTGAGAATTCCATGCATCCCACCTACACATGGAAATCCCAGAGAGAGATTATGATGTATAACAGTAATAATAATCCTTGCGTTTGGTGCAGGGCTTCATCACGTCTTTCAGACATCTCAAAGCGCTTCACAGAATGTACTATAAAGTTCTGACGAAGGGTCGTGGATCCGAAACGTTGACTCACTTTCCCTTCTCCATAGATGCTGCCTGACCTCCTGAGTGTTCCCGGCCACGTATGTTTTTGATACTGTAAAGTGGATTGACCGTGTATTTTGTGGGCAGCCAATTGTGCACAGCAGTGTCCCCACAAACAGCCATGGACTGAATGACCAAATTATTATTCCTTTTTTTTGTTGAAGGGATTCACTGTAAACAGAGGATGTTTCTTTTGAGGCAACTCGACAACGCTGGTCTCACCTAACAAAACAGTACAAAAAAAATTCAAGTTTGTACCTTCAATGTTCTGTGGGTCTGACCTCAATTTTGTATCAGCCTCTCAGTATATCACCCCAGGGAGAGTGCTGGAATCATTTGGTGATGAGAAATGTTATCTCTTAGTCAGGTAAATACAGACAGGGACATTTGATGGAATTCTTGTGGAACCTTCTGATGTGATCAATAGTTTACAATTGCCACTGAACGTCGGCAAGCCAGTTAGGACATCGACTGAACGGGATCAATTCGAAGATTCACCTTAAAGTGCGAAACAATGTCATCTAATGAGGTGTTAGCATCAGAGGTCTGACAATGACGCTGTTCGCAACTGCAGTGACTCATGCAAATCTGCAGTGATTCTGTACGTAATCTATATATATATACATATTAATAATTCTTGTGTTTGGTAAAGCAACTTCATTACATTGCTCAGACATCTCAAAGCGCAGGATTTTACTGTAAAGTGCAGTTGACTGTATATGCATCCCCCCCCACACACACACACACATACCATCCCCCCCCCCACACACACAACACACATACCATCCCCCACCCCCACACACACACACACATACCATCCCCCCCCCACACACACACAACACACATACCATCCCCCCCCCACACACACAACACACATACCATCCCCCACCCCACACACACACAACACACATACCATCCCCCACCCCACACACACACAAACCACCCACCCCCCACACACACACAAACACACATACCATCCCCCACCTCACACACACACACACAAACACACATACCATCCCCCACCCCACACACACAACACACACACACATGGGAAACCCTAACCAATATTAATAATAATATTGAATAGACCTTGAAGTAAAGATTTCTATCTACAGAAAAGAAAGGAACCAGAAGAGCCCAGACCCAACACATTTGTTAGGTCAGGGGATCAAGGGATTTGGGACAAAGGCAGGTAATTGGAGTTGAAATACAGAATGGCGGAACAGGCTCGAGGGGCTGAATGGCCTCCTCCTGTTCCTTTGTTTCTATTTGTTTTTCTCTTGAAGTATTTGCATGCTGTTGACATATTTGGAATATTACCACTGGTGTATCTTCAATGATGCCAGAGACAAAAGGAAACACACACAATTGAGATATTTCACATTGAGGGAAATGGAGGCAGTGTCAGGGAGATTTAAGGATTCGCTTCTGAAATGAAACCCGATGAATTGCTTTACGCTTCACATTCCAGAGTGAGCTTGGGAAAAGGTATTCGGGCATTTCATTCAGATTGGGATCCCACTTAATGTCATTTGCACTGTTGTAAGGTGACACACACACACACACACACACACACAAACACACACAAACACACACACAAACACATACAAACACACACGAGTAGTAAATTTCAACAACTGCTCACATTTCTAGCAGCGATCAATCCGTTCTGTTAATATCTGCAGACATTGCTGGTGCAGAATAGCTGCTGGGTTTAGCTGAAAACTACACGGCAAAGTAACTCACAGCATAAAGTGTGCGGAGAGATTTTTTTTTAGCTTCAGGCACTCATCTAAAATGCAATTATTATTAAAAAAACAACCTGCGATATAAATAATAATAATATTCCTTGCGTTTGATATAGCGCCTTTCAAGACATTGGAAAGCATCTCAAAGCACTTCACAGGACTTACTGTGAACCTTAGTGATGGTGTATTTTGTAGGTGAATATGACACAAGCTTAAAGAGTGTCAGTGGGAAAGTGTTCATTTCCCCAGAATTGCCACCCTTTGTGTTGATAAGAATACTGTGCGCAATTGGCTGCCGCGTTTTGCCCATAAAATATACAGTCAACGCACTTTTACAGCGTATTCCGTGTAGCGCTTTGAGACGTCTCGAAGAAGTGATAGGGCGATGTATCGAATGCAAGGAATACGAATATGAAAGTGCAGACCCACATAATACAATATTTCATCCAGTGTCTGGTTCAGCAGATGTTAAAAAAGTCTATTTTGGTTCAAAGCAAAATGGGAAGCAGTTTTCTAAAACCAGCTTATGAAGAGCAGCATGTGGAAAAGGACTCGTTTAATTAGTTTTCTTTTTGTCTAATTATAGACAGACCATCAGCTCCCGTCAATGTCACAGTCAAACATCTGAAGGACAACTTGGCAGTGGTGTCATGGGAAGTTCCCGATGGAGAGGCTGTTATTGGCTATGCCATATCACAGGAGGTATTTCGCTGCCTGTTCATTTGCTCTGTGCTTTCTGGATTCTTAACTTAGCCATAAACCCTGTACTTGTGATCTCTCTCTGTGCACTGCTATTCTCTCTCTCTCTCCCTCGCTCTCTATTTATATATATATATATTTATATATAAACAAAACAACTAAAATAGATGGAAATATGAAATTCGTTCAGAGTAGTTTTTTTTTGCTCACGGATTCTTGTTTCTGCATTCAACCTACAATATTTCAGATTGAACCTGTGGAGTCCTGTACAGTACCAGTTAGAGCACTTGCCTTGCAAGCAACAGGACCTGGGTTCGATTCCCGGGCAGGGCCAAACCTTAGGCAAGTTTCCTTACGCCACACACACGCCTCTGTTTACCTGCGATTAAAAGGGAGATCAATTCAGAATAAATCTGCGTAAACAGAACTTCAGTGAGCGAGTAGTAAATATATGGAACAGGCTCCCTGGGGAGACAGACAGTGGAAGCAGAAGGTGTTGATTCTTTCAAGAACAAATGAGATAGATTCTGTTAGGGAATAATATCTCAGGATAACAGCGTATAGTTTGGGACACGACATGTGCAAGCGACTGCCAGGATGGTGCAGGGCAAACTGGATCGACCTCGATCTTCGTCCGACTAGCAAATTCTTATGTGCTTATGTTCTTATGTTCTAGAAGAAGGATGTACGAATGCTGAGACTTATCCAGGAAGTGAACACCACCACTCGCTCCTGTTTACTGTGGGACCTAGAAGAGGACACTGAATACATTGTTCACGTCCAGGCTATCAGCCTGAGTGGGGCGAGCCCAGCCAGCGACCCCATCTCCTTTACAATTCCAAAGGAAGCAGAGACACTAACCTCAGAAGGTAAAGGTCCTCACATTGGTTTTGACAGGTGTGATGAAAGGAAATTGCTGTTGAGTCCACCGTGAAACTCGTCTTCTCAGAGTGTCCTGTGCTTATGTGACCTTACATCTTTTCCTGGCTGTATCACAAACCATTTTAAACAAAACACCAATGATGCTTTATATGAGCTTTTATTCTTTGATATGCAAAATTGGCTGCTGTGTTTTACTCACAACATACACAATTAATCCACTTTACAGTATATTCTGTGAAGCACTTTGAGACATCTCAAAGATGTGATAAAGTGCTAAGTCAAATGCAAGGATTATTATTATTGCTACTATTTAAGAGCCTAGTTGTAAAAAAAATCCCTTCAAACAATAAACAAACAAACAAACAAACAAATAAATATAATTTGGTCCCTCAATCCATGGCTGTTTGTGGGACGCTGCTGGGCGCAATTGGCTGCCACGTTTTGCCCACAAAATATGCAGTCAATTCACTTTACAGTATATTCTGTGAAGCTTTAAGACGTGTTGAAGATGTGATAAGGCTCTGTGTCAAATGCAAGGATTATTATTATTATTATTGACTCTTCTTTCTCACTACGCACCACCTGCCAGCTGTGCTCTTATGAGCTGGACCCAACCAGAGGCAATTAATCAATCAATTGGACAGCAAATGGGCAAGGCTAACACTGTGCAATGATCGCCTCCTGACTGCTGCTCTTGTGCAAGTCAGGCTCAATCCCCGATTGACAGACCAATAGATTTACCATTCTCGATGTAAACTGAAATAAATGCTTTTACTAATGAAGCCATTTTCCAATTCCCTGCATCTCAAAGCACGGCAGGTTGAGCAAAATACACAGTCAATCCAATTTACAGTATATTCTGCAAAGCGCTTTGAGACGTCTCAACGACATGACAAAGTGCTATATTAAAACGCAAGGATCATTATTAAAGCCCAATATTGCTGAAGTGAACAATTCAAAGCACCCAGGAGCTCTGCTTTCCTCACAATTGCTTCTGAAGGTGCCTTTTACTATTCAATAAAACCCTCTCCTAGAATCAATTTTACCTTTGACGATATTACATTAAGCTCCGTTTCACACACTGTGTTTCTCCCTGTTTACCCTGTTCACCAACTTGAATCGAATGATTCAGCCTCTCGCTAAAGAGATTTTTTTTCAGCACGTTCGACGCATTGGGCGTGTGTTTATAAAACAGTCTCCCATTGAGAAGGTAATAGGACAATGCATTCACTTTGGGTCCAAAGTCTCGAACCCCGAGTTCTAAAGGAGGCAGCAGGAGATGGTTGTCTTGTGGGGAGGGGGGTGATCGTTAAGTTGCAAACAACGATAGATGTTCCTTAAACAGCCACAAAATGCGCTCGCAATTTTATTGGGACAATTGTTGGCCAGAGAAATGATTTTTTAAAAATACATTTGATAAGCGCCTTATTACGTTGTTGAGACGTCTCAAAGCGCTTCACATGATATACTGTAAAGTGAATGGACTATATATTTTGTGGGCGAAACGCAGCAGCCAATTGCACACAGAAGCGTCTCACAAACAGTCGTGGATTGAGTGACTAAATTATTACAGTTTAAGAATCTGATTCGATCAGTGCATGTGCAAGATATTATGATTACTTTCATAGTATCATAGAATTATACAGCACAGAAGGAGGCCATTCGGCCCATCGTGTCTGCGCCGCTCTTTGAAAAGAGCTTCCAAATCAACCCACTCCCCGCGCTTTCCCCATAGCCCTGATCAACCCCTCTCCCCCTATAGCCCTGATCAACCCCACTCCCCCGCTCTCTCCCCATAGCCCTGATCAACCCCACTCCCCCGCTCTCTCCCCGTAACCCTGCAAACTTGTCCTCCCCAAATAATTATCTAATAATAATATAGCTTGGCGTCGGCTGAGTGCAGCTGGATGTCAAACATGTTATAAGGCATCGATTGATATTTTACGTCTTGACTTCCTTTACGCCTTTTGTTTTTTTTTTCCTTTTTGCATTCTCTGTGTTAGCCCCGACTGACAGTTAATTGGATTACCCGGTACAAACACAGCAGTGAAACGCTTTGTTCAAGACGGAGGTGGAACACAATAAGGAATGACGGCTGCAATAACCAAACTGGTTTTCCCTGGACTGAGTTCAAGAGAAAGGGATTAAATGGAAATTCCTCTGCTTTTCTCCTTCAATAGAGCTCACCTGCCGCGAATCCATTTTACGAGGCCCTTGCACATTCCCAAAGTTGATCTAGTATTTCCCATTCATGGAGCAATGAAGTGCAGACATGAAGCCAACTGTTACCGTACACAATGGACTGCGATTTCTGGATGGGAGACTGAGCTGGGTGGGTGGGTGGGTGGGTGGGTGGAATGAATATAGTATTGAATTAGATTATTAAACTATAAGCACAAAATATGGTTGCCACAGTAACAAACTTGTCCAATTAGGTCTGTGCCATTTCCTTCGGCTCCAGCGTACAGGGTTGAGGATACCTGAGTAAGTCACACAAGATGATCGACCACCAACAATGGCTTTGGGCTATTACAGTAATTCCTGTCAAGCGCTTTGAGATGTCTCAGTGATAAGGCGCTATATATCAAATGCAAGCATTATTATTATTATTATTATTTGATAATAATGGGGCTGTGGATTATGGCTGTGGATCCATTCATATCTTCAAGACCGAGGTGGATAGCTATTTGTTAGGTCAGGGTATCAAGGGATATGGGGCGAGGCTGGGTAATTGGACTTGAGGTACAGATCAGTCATGATCTTATAGAATGGCAGGACAGACTTGAGGGGCTGAATGGCCTCCTCCTGTTTCTATGATATAGGGACCTTTCATGTCAAAAGGACGCATCGAAGCCCTCACAGGATACCCTGCAATGTGTAGTGACTGTGTGTTTTGTATTATTACGTTAATGCTGAATGTGTTGTGTAAGCTTGTGGAATAATGATGCCCTCACTCCTTGCACTGGGTATGGACCTCTGTGACATGTCTTTGCAGATGGGGTAACAGCAGAGGCACTGGAGGGCCACTTCAAGCAGCTGAGAATGGGCGAAATGCTTATCATTGTGGTTGTCCTGGTCATGTGGGCAGGTACTCGATTGCCTTTCACAGTTAAGAAGAGATTTGTTCGTCTTTATTAATAATAATAATCATAATAATAATCCTCGCATTTGATATAGCGCCTCATCACATCTTCGAGACGTCCCAAAGGGCTTCACAGGATACACCGTAAAGCGAATTGACTGTGTATTCTGTGGGCGAAACGCGCAGACAATTTGCGCACAGCAGCGTCCCCACGAACAGTCGCGGATTGAGCGATCCAATTATTTTTTAAAATACTGTTATTTACTCATTCATTAAATTTTTTTTAAGCCTTTTTTCATTAAAAATTATTTTATTTTCTGCATTTGGCCCAGAAAAATACACAGCCAATCCACTTTACAGCAATATTGACATCTCAAAGATGTGATAAGGTGCTGTATTAAACGCGAGGATTATCATTACAATCATTGTGATTACTCACATCAACCCGTTGATGACAATTGCTCCTGTTTCTCGTTGTTTGACAGGCGTGATAGCTTTATTCTGTAGACAATACGACATTATCAAAGACAATGAACCTAACAATAATAAGGATAAAGCCAAGAATTCCTCGGAGTATAGCACACCAGAGCACCCGACAGGAGGGCTCCTGAGAAGCAAGGTAAGCGAATCCATCAACAACAACAACAACTTGTGTTTATATATCACCCTCCGAGCGGGCTGGTGTCGCGGAGTGCTTGACAATGGCGGAGTCCGACCCCGTCTCACAGTGATTGTTATACCCAATACCAAATTATATATAACATTACAGCACGGAAACACGTCCTTCAGCTTAAGCAGTCTGTGATGTTACACTTGAATTAATTAATCTAATTGAAACGCTGTCTCAATACGGTATTGTATCAGACCCTCCATTCATCAAGCCCAGCTTTCACACTGCGATTTGCTAACAACTAACTAAGGACGAACTGTGTCCTTTGGCGGGCGGGCCGGTAACCAGAGGACACAGATTTATGATAATTGACAAAAGAACAGAGGGGAGACGAGGAGACTTTTTTTTGCCCCAGAAAATTGGGTCTGGAACACACGGCCTGAAAGGCTGGTGGAAGCAGATTTGATAATAGCATTCAAAAGAGAATTGGATATGTACTTGAAAAGGAAAGATTTGCAGGGCTATGGGGTAAGAAGAGGGAGTGGGACTAGTTGGGATAAGAGTGGGGGAGTGGGACTAGTTGGGGTAAGAAAGGGGGAATGGGACTAGTTGGGGTAAGAACGGGGGAGTGGGACTAGTTGGGGTAAGAACGGGGGAGTGGGACTAGTTGGGGTAAGAACGGGGGAGTGGGACTAGTTGGGGTAAGAGCGGAGGGAGTGGGACTAGTTGGGGTAAGAGCGGAAGGTGTGGGACTAGTTGGGGTAAGAGCGGAAGGTGTGGGACTAGTTGGGGTAAGAGTGGGGGAGTGGGACTTGTTGGTAGCTCTTTCAAAGAGTCGTTACAGGTATGATTAGGCCGAATGGCCTCCTTCTGTGCTGTAAGATTCTATGTAATGATAATGACATTTCAATAGTTTAAACCACAATTTTGTCTTTCGATTCAGTTTCCAAAGAACAAACCTTCAGTGAATATCATCGAAGCCTAGAGTGCTGTGCAGCTGGGAAGAATAGCTAACGGATCGGTTACCCTGGCTTCTCTCGCGAGGGAACAGTCAGCTTCTGACGACTTGGTGCGTTCCACAGCTTCACAACTACTAAAAGCACATTATTATAGCAATTGAGATTTCCTTGGCCCAGGGAGCATTCTGTCCTCCTGCAGACGACCTTTGTAATCAGATGAGGACAGGAAAGACCTTGGTGGTTTGGAGGAGATTTGGACAAATGGTCGTTTTGGGTTCTTACAAAGCCACTTGGGATACAGAATACAGAAACGGGTCACTTTGGTTACACTTATTCAATGTTCTTCCACTTGACGGCTCAGCCGATGAATCATAGACCTCTCTCCCCTCACATTACTGAACCAAGGGGTCACTCGGGGTTTTGAGGGACGCAAGACAGTTGATGTAGACAACAGGATGATGATGTGGCATTATAAAGGTGTGTCGTGTTCTTATAAGAAGAAATGTAATTTTAGGAACTTGTTTGGAAACACCCTACTATGTTATCACTGCAATGCCTCGAGCTCCATCCAATCAGATAGTTGTTGTGCTAATAATAATAATAACAACGATAATAACAATATTAACAATAAGGTGACGTTTTCGATTCTTAAAAAAGTGTCTTTATTATATAAAAAAAACCTTGGTGGCTTCATAATTATACCCCGAGCATTAATAAACCCTAACCCTCCTTGCTCCGCTTGCAAATATGAATTATTGGGCATGCCAGCTAAAACCTCCCCCATTTTATAGGGTCTTTCAGAAAATATGTAAGGCATAAAGGAGGTGGGATTTGGTGTAAGAATTCATATAAACCTTGAACAATGATCTTTGAACTTGATCGAACTTTACATAAAGACAAATTAATTACTTACTTCTCACCTAACTGCCCAAACTCCTTAGTCACAAGATTGGCATTTCCTTTCATATACGTATTAATTGAATATAGTTCATTTATTGGGCATTATGCAATCCATCCTTAATATCAACGCACATCTTAAATGGAACAATCGAGCCAATCTGGCATAACAATATGCTGGATGAAAAGATACCAAGGTCCACCCAGTTCGTCTTCCACCATCCTGGCAGTTGCTTGACATGTCATGTCCCAGACTATATGCTGTATCCCCGGATATTATTTCCCAACAGAAATCTATCTAATACGTCCTACATCTTGTCTAGCAATCTCACCATGTTAGAAAGAGCCAGATATTAATTCCAGCCCAAACCCATTAGCGAACATGACAAATTAGCCATTAAAAATCCAGTGATTAAGGAGAATGTGCATCTCTAACTAATGATTATAATGATTACAATTAAGGAGGGTTTTTTATGGTTTAATTTGTTGAAGTTGTTTGTTTTGCTGTAGCAGATTTACATGGTTATCGCTGTAACCGATTTGTGTGCAACTGATGTGACTTTGCGGGGATCCCAATGCTGCTGAGGCTGAGGGATAGTGCAAAAAAAAATGCCGAAAACTGCTATTTTACCTTAATGTTTCCGTCAATATGCAAGAAAATATTTGTGCCAATTTTGAGAAGCGAGTTTTAGAAAGTGGTCAAAGGGCAACGCAAACAATTTTTACTTTTAAATTATTTGCCCTGAAGCAATCCGTCTGTGTCAAACCCCCCTTTGACTCAAAAGGAGTAGAGATTAAGCTTCCCGCTCCACGTGGCTCTGCCAAATGGAAGATTGTTGCCTCATTTCCTGTGGCATAAAGATTCCCTACCTCCAGGTTCCTCAATTCATCTGTGCTAAACCCTTCCTGAGTCTCTTGAAGCTGTTGAGACCTTTTCTTAGATGATTGAATACTCTGTAGAACATGATGGTTCCTAAAGTACTGAGGCCTTGCCAGTCTCGTCCCAAGGATGGCAACGAGTCATAGAATCTTACAGCACAGAAGGAGGCCATTCGACCCATTGTGCCTGTGTCCGCTCTTTGAAAGAGCAACCAACTAGACCCACTCCCCCCCGCTCTTACCCCAACTAATCCCACTCCACCCACTCTTATCCCAACTAGTCCCACTCCCCCCGTTCTTACCCCATAGCCCTTTTTTTCCCCCATCAAGTGCAGTTTCCACATCGCGGCAATGGAAAATGTGTCATTGGAAGTCAGGTATGGAGGTACAATCGTGCATATCAACTGATAAGATCGTTTCAATACTTGTATCCGAGCCAAAGTCTGAAACAAAAGGTCCCAGTTAAAAAGAGGTCGATTGTCTTTTCCTTCGACATCCAAAATTACCTTCTCTCCCTTTCCATCTCGATATAGAAGCTTGACATTATCTGTATGTCCAATGTGCAGTTATTTGTTTGGTGTCAGTGATCATTTCAGTAAGTTTACGACTGATCACTGCAGTGTTTTGCACAACATGAATCTGAACAAGACATTGGCCTGATCAGACCCATCGATTATTTAGCTGGCTTTAAAATTTGAGGGTGTCAAAGAGAAGGTTGGTCAAACTTTGTGAACGGGTTACGAACAATTATGAAAAGCCCTTTAAGAGGGCTAGCATGATTACTTATTGCTGTACATGAAATCAAGAGATTTTACATTTTTACCAATAATGTACATAATTTAAATTCTATGAAATGTATGAACATATTTTCAAATAAAAAAATGCCACTTTATTCTGGTGTTGAGAGTGTTGCGCATTTGTCCACCTCCGACAGACACTTGGCATTCCTGGGCTGGACGGAATCTTAGGCAAGTTTCCTTACTCCACACACACGCCTGTGCTTACCTACAGTAAACAGGAACCAGGGTGTTAGTCGATTGAGTTGATTGGGGGATTGCTTTCCCGGGATAATAATCAACTGCTCTTAACAACATCTCCTATATTTCCTTCTCCGTCATGTACGCTTCCAGTTTCCTCTTCAATCCATTAAGAGTCGAGGTTAATATATAAAAAAGATAAAAGGGGATGTTCCTAGGTATAGGCGAACAGTCGAGGTGACAGAGATTGACAATTCTTAAGGGAAGAAATGGACTTAATACTACTTTAGTGTCAGTTTATCTGCAAGAACCGAGCAACCTATTCTTTTCAGCTGGAATCAGCTGCCCCAATGTAATTCATTTCAGCACTGTCATTACAGAACCACCCAGTGGCTCAATATATCACGGCAGCCACTACAACAAGACAATTACTGTCCCTGACTCTTACTAATGGACACCCCTGGCATAGTTAGCATTATGATACGTGAATAATCCTTCGCTTTGAAATGCACCCGAAATATTTGCATTGCAAAAATTCACCTGCACCGAACTCCGCACTCCCCCAGCCAGGTTCCACTGTCTCCCCATCTCCCAAAGTTATCAAGGTCCTCGCCCTCACCTGTTAATTTCCTGACAGTGTTAAGTCATGTTATGGTGAAAATAGACTGAAAACAGAGCTTGGTTTTAAGTGGGTCAGTCTAAAACCTGAGCCCTATTCATTAGCTAGTTGCAATCCAAGCGACCTATTTTTTAAATACAGTGCATTATTAATATCGTACTAAAATCCCCACAGCCTGGCACAGGATACCATCTGCTCCAAGGCATCACAAAAATATCATTACTGTTTGAAATCAGGGCTTATAACGACAGCAAGGAAATAACAAGGAGCTGAGCACCTGAAAAGAGGAGTTACTGACTGTATTGCTGTGCGCAATTGACTGCTGCATTTCACCCACAAAATATCTGTATCAAATGCAATGATAATTATTATTATTCCCCTTTCAACATCCTTGGCTTAAGAGAAGGCAAAACAGCAATTTTTGAAAATTCGAGAGGGCTCAATAAATTCACAAACTCGTTATCTCCATTTTTGCCCCCGCCGGGCTTTTGCTGTTACTTTGATAGACAATCATGACTTACCTTTGACATTGCTGCTCTCCTTTACGTGGCT
This sequence comes from Callorhinchus milii, assembly GCF_018977255.1. NCBI lineage: Eukaryota > Metazoa > Chordata > Chondrichthyes > Chimaeriformes > Callorhinchidae > Callorhinchus > Callorhinchus milii. Next base: position 11,722,149 of record NW_024704751.1, read on the forward strand.
TGAAACCTGTTTAGGTTTGCTTCCTACTGACGTTCTCTCTCAGCATTGAATGCAAAAGTCGGTCCGAAAACAACAAATGACATTTACACGGCGCCTTTCACATCGCGAGGACATCCCAAGGCGCTGGACAGTCAGGGGTTTGGACCCGAGCTGGGGGTTGGGTTCAGGAGGGAGGGAGGGCGGGGAGGGTGGGGGTAGGAGGGTAACCGAAGGCGCAGTTGAAGAGGAGGGTCTCAAGATGGGCTTTGAAGGTCACTCAATCCACGACTGTTTGAGGGACGCTGCTGTGAGCAATTGGCTGCTGCGGTTCTCCCACAAAAGACACAGTTAATTGACTTGACAGTTGTGTGAAGCGCTTTGAGACATCTCGAAGACGTGATAAGGTGCTGTACCGAACGCAAAGAATATTATTATTGTTATCCTGAAGTACTGTTCTGGGGCTTTACTTTTTTCAATCCCGTTTAAAATTTTTACACACCCAATCCACGTTTTCCAAATCTCTAGCTTGAACCCTCTGAGGTAAACACACAGCATTTCAAGCAACTTCAACCCAAAAAAGAAACAATTCTGAACATAGGGCAAAACAGGTCACCTCGTGAGTTACAGCTTCTCTAACCCAAGGAGAGCAATATCTTCCCGGGATGTTTATCAGGTAAACTGGTACCAAGCTGTCAAAACACTGTCAAAATCGGTTTCTTTGGAGGAACTGGGAAAGAGAGGAAAGATTTGTGTTGGGCAACACTCCCATCTGGCGGCTGAATGGAACAGTGAGACGGCATTGAGGCAAATAATGTACCTGACTAAATGTTTTGGGAATCACATAATTCACGTGGACACTTGCTGAGTACACAGAGCGGCAATCAATTGAACTAATCTGTAAAATAAACTCTTGTGGCAGGAAGGACTATATTCACACACACACACAAAGGACCAAAGGAAACAACTTCAAAGCCTTTTTTTTTGGGGTGGGGTGGGGAGGATCTGGCTGTGAATTCTGAGTTTATTTAATCTTATGTTTGCTTTTCAATCACTACAGTCTACAGTAAATAATAATCCTTGTACTTGATACAGCGCCTTACCATGTCCTTGAGACGTCTCAAAGCGCTTCACAGAATATGCTGTATTTTGTGGGCAAAATGTGGCAGCCAATTGCACACAGTATCGTCCCACAAACAGCCGTGGATTGAGTGCCCTTTCTTTTGTATTTTGGAAGGATTATTACACCTGGTAAAGCTATCTGCCAATCGACTGACAACCAGGTTGTGTTATGTGAAGTGTATTGAGACGGTCGTATGATATGACAAAGGTACAAGATCAGATACGGTGATTATTGTGGAACCACAGACAGATACACACAGCAGAAGGGAGTCAAACAGCTTGAGAGGAGAGGAGATTGACTGAGGCCAGAACTGCTTTAGTTAAATGTTGTCAAGTCACAGCCACCTCCTTCCTATTTACTATTCCCACGTGTCCCCGGCTTCACCAGTGGAGCTTTTCCATCTCACTGATGGCCACCTTAAAGCCCGGCTGTGACGAATGGGATAGCCCGAGGTGCTGGCCTGAAAGATTGGATCAAAGTCTCTCCGTGTTGAATTGGAATCCAGGTCTGGCTACCAGTTTACTTTTCTGCATCACAAGTCTTATCACTGGCGTAAAACCACAGCATGAGGATATTTAGCACGTAGTTATTATTATTATTATTATTGCCCAAGGGTTCTTTTGTTCCTTCTTGGCAACGCTGCAGTTAGCGGAGCTGGAAGTCATGCTGCCCCTCACTATACTATTGCCAAAGTTAATAAACCAACATCTTAGAGGGATGAGGGCTTTAAAAACACGCCACACCTTACACAACAAAATTGGAACCACAATACAGCACCTTTTAAACTCAGTTGTTCAAACATTGCTACAGAACTACCTCCAGACTTCAGCAGTGACTAAACTGCAGCACATTCACACTTCAGCATTTTGACTTAAGTTTCTTCAAATTTTAATAATCCTGGCATTTGACACAGCGCCTTATCACGTCTTCGAGACGTCTCAAAACGCTTCCCAGGACACGCTGTAAAGTGAATTGACTGTGTATTTTTGTGGGCGGCCAATTGCGCACAGCAGCGTCCCCACAAACAGTCATGGAACGAGTGAGCAAATTATTCCACTCCTTACAAATTATATCCAACTCAGCTCAGCTGCTCACTATAGGTGGAAAGTCTTTATTTTTTAATTGAATTCCTTCAAGTGTGATTATTGCTGGATATTTGCCGGTGTCAGGGTGGTTAGACTCGTGACAGAACCGAGGGGGAGGGGGGGAGCAGAGACACCCAGGGCCGAGGGTGAGGGAGGGTGCAGCACTTGGTGCTGAACAGAACACATGGGGTTCATTCACTTCGGAAAGAACAGTACATCAAAGAGGATGTTTTATTGTAGCTTAGGTATGAATATATATATATATAAATATATATTTATATTGTTTGGCACTTTGAGGTTTTGTTTCACCCGCACCAACTTCTACTGAAACAAGCAGGCGGCTCGCTGCTCGATGAAAAGTCCGACTGCAGTAGATCTGTACATCATTGGCTGCTCTCGTGGCCTGGATACATCAAGTCCGACCCATTTGGTTTTAGTTCTGAACAGCTGAACGCCAACAATACTGCAGCGGCCACAATCAATCCTCTTCCTCAGTCAGTCAGTCAGTCACTCTGGATCCACACGAACCACAGTCGTTCACGCCAGGACTTCAGGCTTCCCAATCCCACGCCCAGCGAGCGCGGAGCTGGGTTTTCGCATGGTCCTCGGTTCCTCGGCGCAGGCCTGCGGCTCGCCTCGCCTGGCCTCCTCTCCCTGCCGACCCCCAGCTCGTCAGAAGTCAAACAGCTCGTCCTTCTCTGGGGTTGCGGAGTTGGGTTTCTCCCAGTCGGTGGGAGACAGACATTCCTCCGATTGCATGTCCTGAGCGCTCATCCCGATATCCAAAACCTGGGGGTTTGTTCGAGCCTGGGCCAATCTAAGGCGGGGAGGGGGGCAGGGGAAACAGGGGGGGAAGAGAATAAAAGGACAGCAGTTTGCGTCAGATCAATGCAACACCAATACATGTTCCAAGCAGAAGTCGGATTCATTTCTGTTTTGTTTTCCTGCAACCAACAACCACAATTCCCCCCCACCCCTCATCCCCCCCCCCACCCCACTCCCACCTCAAGGTCAGTCTCGGCCGCCGTCAAGCGGTCCAGGACGCTGCTCCAGGCGAAGGGAGCTGTGTAAGCACATGTTGTTGTTGTCGTCGTATCTAAAATCCCAAAGTAACGCAGTAACACGCTGATTCCAGCCGGAGACACTGCAGAGCAATCATGAGCAAACGTTCTTTCCCCCCTCCCTTCTCTAGGTCCGCGACAACAGGCAAGAAATAAAGCAGCTGCTACAGCTAATTCACTGACCCTCTGACCCACTGCCAAAGCTCTGTCCCATACCACACATTCCTCAGCTCCTTCTGGCCTTCGGGGAATGAAATGGTTGAGGCAGAGAGCAGGGAAGGTTGAGGGAAAATTTAGTCGTGGTGCTCAAGGTTATGAGGGTGTTTGATAAGAGTAGAGTTTGATAGGGGAGAAGCTGTTTCCTCTCGCGAGTGAGTGGGTCGGTTAACCAGAGGACACAGATTGAAGATAATTGGCAAAAGAACCAGAGGGGAGACAAGGAGAATTGTTTTTTAAACCCAGAGTGTTGTTGCGGTCTGGAACGCACTGCCTGAAAGGGCGGTGGAAGCAGATTCGATAGTAGTTTTCAAAAGGGAATTGGATATGTACTTGGAAAGGAAACATTCGCAGGGCTTTGGGGTAAGAGCGGGGGGAATGGGATTTGTTGGCAGCTCTTTCAAAGAGCCGGCACAGGCACGATGGGCTGAATGGCCTCCTTCGGTGCTGTAAGATTCTATGATTCTATAACAACCATGCCAAGTGAAATGTTTTACAGACATGTGGATTCTGACACCGAGAGAGCCAAGGTGGCAGGTTTGACAATGAGAGAAGAACATGCATTTGTAGCGAGCAGACATTTACCTGCGGTTGGGGAAAAGCTATCCAAATGGCAGCGTGCAAAAAAAATTATTAAATAATCATCATCAGATCAGGAGATCAGCCTCATCGCGCAGAGAGATTGGAATAATAATAATAATAATTATCCTTGCATTTGAAATAGCACCTTATCACGTCTTCAACACGTCTCAAAGCGCTTCACAGAATACACTGCAAAGTGAATTGACTGTATATTTTGTGGGCGAAACACAATTCACATAATTTAGATAATTTACATCCTTGACATTTTTTTGAGAGAGAAGTGCAATTTACCTCGAAAAAGCTTCGTCCAAATCGTCATCCATTTCCTGAAAACAAACCACAAACAAAGCACAAGGGTAACAGAAGTTAGTCAAATAGGCCTCTCTTTTGACAACAGCGGCTTTATCGCTTCTTCAAAGCACTTCACAGAATATACTGTAAAATATACATAGCTCGTTTGGATTGGCTAAAGGGCAAATACACACGTCCTAACATTTCAGGGTTAAGAGAGGGCACATCCAGATTACCAGAGGCGTCCCACACTGTAGTCGTCGTGCGAGATGGTGGTGGTTCAGACCATGGCGCTGTGTAGGTTTTAAACGTTTCACAGGCCGTGAATACAACCACTTTTCTTTTGCAATTTCCAGTCACTTCCCCTCTCACTGCTAATTGTTGCCTCGCAGCACAGCGAGGGAAGATGGCTTTAAGCGTGGATTGCTTGAACACGTTCTCTAGTTCCCCTTTTATGGCAGGGTATGAGGTCCGTGTTTTCTCGACTGCTCTTTTCGAACCTCGCGAATGGGATCGCGTTAAGAGATCTCGACCCTCCGCCTGGTCTCTAAAGGATAAACGTCCCGGCCAGGGAGCAGATTTCCTCCCCACTTTCTTGGGCAACAACTCCACAGCGAGCACACACAACTCCACAGCAGTCACCTACCCAGACTACGTTGTTATTTACAGAAGAGCTTGTGTCCTTGGGGGAGAGACGGTTGTGCCCGGGGTCGGTGGGCACCGAGGACATGGCTTCATCACTCAGATCCAACAGGTTCGCTGTTGCCACTTCTGCGGGGAATTTAAACCCAAAGGTTGGTTAAACCCACGTCATCTGGATCCCATCGTGTTCAAGCATCTTACGTCAGGCTCCGAACCAATTTAAGACAATAAAATAGTGGAAGCCAGAAACAACAGAATCCCTGATATGAAGTCAAGCCACTCCGACACTACCCTGTGTGAGAGCGCGGTGTAAATGTATGTTGTGGTTTGGTTACAACGTGGGTTTGGCTCATATAATGGATGCCCTGAGCTGCAAAGCTAATAACAACAACAATAATAATAATAACCCTCGCATTTGATACAGCGCCTTATTGAGTCTTCGAGACGTCTCAAAGCGCTACACGGGATACAGTGTAAAGTAAATTGAGTGTATGTTTTGTAGGCGAAAAGTGGCAGCCAATTGCTCACAACAGCGTCCCACAAACAGCCGTGGGTTAGTGACTAAAATAATAGGTTTTTTAAAATTGAAGGGATTATTACCACCAGAAAGTGAACCTCAATCAACTAACAACCGGGTTCCTACTGACTGCCAGGTAAACAGAGGTGTGTGCGTGTGTGTGTACGTGTGCGTGTGCGAGGAGTAAGGAAACTGGCCTAAGGTTTCGTTCTGACCTGACCCGCCCGGGAATCGAACCCGGGTCCTCTCGCTTGCGAGGCGAGGGCTCTAACCACCGAGCTACAGTGGGTCAAAAACCGCCTCCTGATTTCACTCCTAAGTGGCCTCCGGCTCCGATATTAAGATGATGGTCCCCCTTGTTGTGGAATCCACCCCCCCTCACCCCACCCCACACACAACCACCAGAGGATAGGCATCGAAGGAACGAGACTGTACCAAAGACTCCATGATTCTATAAACGGCCGTTACCTTGACTATGGACGTCTGCCGAACTCCCAGCTGGAGAGTTACCCGATGCTTCCCCTCAGGCACCGCACAGGTGACTCGCTTCTCTTTTTCTAGGAAGAAAAAGACCAAACAGCTAAAGTTACACATCGGCCTGAGAGCGAAGCCCTCCGCAGTGCGAAGGCCGCTGTGTAAGTTGTTGCTGCTGATTTAGTAACACGGGAACAGGCAGCGCTTTACAAGTCCAATGCCTTCTCTCTGGCCTGGTCCAAAGTAAACATTTTTTTTCCTCCCGACTCTCGTCCGACTCGGCTGAACCCACCACCAAAATAGCCATCGAATTCCTTCTGCAATTTGCTGACATCATCTGTCTCCGTGGTGGTTTATTCCAAACACTGATTGTTCTGCAAGCCGTAGTCCCTGCCTCTCTCTCTCTCCCTCCTTTTCCCCCTCCCACCCTCTCCCTCTCATCTTCAGATCCATCTTTTTGACCACTCACTCACTCACTCACCGCTCCCCCTCCACCCCACCCCCAATCCTCCACAAATTCCCCCCATTCCACCCAAAAGCTCAGGGCCCCAACAAGCTGTTGTGAAGCTCTCCGAGACCTCCTCCTGACACGAAAGGTCCTGTACAAATAGCGGTCGTTGCTAAGCATAGAATTATTCAGTCTGAGCTGCTTCTCCTCGCGTTGCTTCTCTGAGCTCAGTCTGTATCTCAGTGATCTCTTTGGTTTGATCACGGTATCAAAGACTAGTTTATCTAAACTCTCTGAGATCTTGCTTTCAACTAGACTTACTCGACATTAGCTTAAAGAACGAGAGGTTTGGGAACGCACAGAATTTACTCCCAAAACAGTTTGAGTGATGGGAGATTCTTTTAAAACTATTTTTGTTTCTCCTGGAGTTCATGTGGGACACTTGGTCTCTAGGATACAATAACAATATAAGCTTCCTTGCATTTGAGGGCGCGCTTTAGAATAATAATGATAATCCTGGCGTTTGATAAGGCGTCTCATCACATCTTCGAGACGTCGCAAAGCGCTTCACAGGATAGACTGCGCGTTGAGATCTCGCAAAGCAAGATTTCAAAAAAACTTATGAAGTGTAGTGACTGTATTTTGCAGGCGAACAGGGCAGCTGATTTGCGCTCAGCGATACAATGCAAATTAACGGTTGTGGAGCACCTTTCACTGTCCCTCAAAGAGCCACAAAGCGAATGACCATTCACTGGGGGCAAAGACTTTTCCCACTCACCACCACCACCAACAACAACTTGTATTTACATAGCCCGCCTTACGCAATGAATTTCGTGCAAAGTAACGTCTTTGGAAAAAAATAGGTCAAGTCTGGTGTGTACGACCCGAGCTAAACTTTACAGTTATACCATGAACTCAGAACGACCTCTTTCTCTATCTCACTGAAGCCTTGATATACATCAGGAGAGACTACACAGTAAAAACATGCCACTCCCTCCGCCACCTCGCACTCACTCAACTCCACTTTGCTGCTTCCTGAAAATGTGACCACAGAAGCCCAACCCTCGTGTGAATCCACAACCATTTAGATAAATAGTAATAAAGCTTCCTGTTGACTGTTCCTCCCCGCCCTCCAGATCCCAACACCCCAACAACAACGACAACTTGGATTTATATAGCGCCCTCCAACTCGGGACCAAATCCTTGACTGTTTCAGCGGCTTGGGACGTCCTCCCGACGTGAATGAGAACAAGACGCCGGGTATAATAATAATCTGCAGCGCAGTCACACTTCAGCATTCCTCAAATTTTATTAACAATCCTGGCATTTGACACAGCGCCTCATCACGTCTTCGAGACGTCTGAAGCACTTCACAGGATACCCTGTGAAGTGAATCGATTGTGTATTTTTTGTGGATGAAACGCGGCAGCCAATTGCGCACAGCAGTGTCCCCCACACACAGTCGCAGGTTGAGTGACCAAATTTTAAACACGGTCACTTCACTTCACAGTTACAAAGAAATTGACTGTACATTCTGTGCACGAAAGCCCAGGGTCAGTTCCCCAAACAACGCAGGAAACCCACCTTCTTTAGCCAACTGCCAGTACTCAAAAGCTACTTTGAAAGCCTGAGCCACAGTCAGAGTCACTGCCTGGGCCTGGGAAGAAAAGAGAGTACAGGTTAATTATTGTTCCTTCATGTTAGGCCTGGATACGATTTGTAACCACACAGCCTGGATAAAGCCAAGAGGAACCATCTTGGCATCTCTTGAGGCAACTGTAGAGTGCAATATGTCACCGAGTGTTGAAATGGTATACTCTTACACAATTGCTTTCATTCCAGTTACACCGATCATTCTGCTATCAGCAGGACTAACAAGTCAGCCAACAGTCAGAAAGAGAAAGGGGGAGAGAGAGGGGTAGGTGGGGGGAGAAGAGAGAGGGAGGGAGAGGTGTTGCATAACTCACCACTTTCTTCTTTGTACACAGAAATGCGTGGCACTCCAAGGTCTCGTTGAGTTGGCTCTGCGCGATGTACGCAAACACTTTATCATGGGCCTTGTCTGCTGTACAATACGATATCCTGGTCAATGGGAAAGGACATTATTTGTCAAACCATTCAAGGCAGCAAGATTATTATTAATATTGTTTTTTTGGGGGGGTGGGGGAGTGGGGGGGAGAGGTGTCAGCCGGGTGTCTAACACACGCGGAAACCCATCGCCGTGCTTAAGAGCATCAGGAATATTCAGGAGAGTAGAATAAAGAAGAAGAAAAGAATAAGGATGGGAAGAATTAATAGGAACAAACCTGAACGTTTTAATACTGGCAAATCAGCATGACTTCATCTGGAAGTTATTTTTGTGTTGACTTAAAAACAGGCTGAGTCAGCGCTCGACATGTTGGGTAAACACCAGCAGCGGCTTAAAGGACATAACCTTCCCACCCACTCCCCACTGTCATGGGTCACACACGGTGTCAGTGTGATGAGTACCTGTAGATGGAGATATTTTCTTTCTGTTGGTTACTCGTGCTGTCACGGAGAATGATTCCTCGCGGGGACACCGTCAACGTGACCTTCTGAAGTTTCTTCCCGCTCGCTTTGGCCTGCGTCGCACATAAGCGAAAGTTGCCTCAAAAGCCAACGCACACTCCACTCACACCCTCCCTCCTTTCCCTCGCTTGGCCCAGCCTCAAACCGCAGCTGTTTTTGACCCGAAACTGCTCGCGACACCAACAGTGTGAAAGTACGAGCAGAAACGTTTCGCAACTTCACACGGACGCTCTTTCAGCTTCGCTATTCCTTTCCTTTAAAAAAAGGCCTCGTTAACTGGGAGTAAGTAGGCAGAGATTTTTGTGATGTGAAGCAGTTGTGGACAGGACAGGGAGCGCAATGGAAACACACCCAGTGCTGAGCAAACGGAATGGTTCCTATGTCTGTGCTCAGATGTGCCTCAGGCCTGGGACAAACCACAGAATATGTTGTAAAATGTAGTGACTGTGTATTCTGTGGGCGAAACACGGCAGCCGCTTGTGCACAGCAGCGTCCCCACAAACAGTCGCGGATTGAGTGACCAAATTATTATTTTTTTTTAAAAGGATTATGACCCCTGGAAAGCGATCGGCCAATCGACTAACAACCGGGTTCCTGGTAAACAGAGGCGTGTGTGTGGAGTAAGGAAACTTGCCTAAGGTTTCGCCCTGACCCAGGTCCTCTCGCTTGCGAGGCGAGTGCTCTAACCACCGAGCTACAGGACAACGGCAGCTACTGTACATCAAGGCTGCTTTGTTTGAGCCGGGGTTCCCTCCCGAAGCTTGTGATTAATGTAATGTTACCATAGTGACTATCCTCCGGACGGCAGCAGATGACATGTCCTCCCCCTTGGGTTGCTCTACGAGAGTCATACCCAAATATTTTAGGTTAAATATCATTCCCTCCTGGAGAGTTTCTCTCGTGTCCGTCCAGTTCTCCGGCAACTCTTGAGGGGGAAAAAAAAACACAAGGTTGACAATAATAATAATAACTCTTGCATTTGATCTAGCGTCTCATCACATTGCTGAGACGTCTCAAAGCGCTTCACAGAAACATACCGTAAAGTGACTTGACTGCATAAGGCCTGAGGAAACAGAGTCGGGAATAGATTTCGAATGGGAATTGGTCAGGTAGGACAAAAGGAAAAAATCTGCAGAGCTATTGGGTACGATTGGGGGAATGGGACTGATTGGGCCGCTCTTTCAAAGAACCGACACGGGCACGACGGGGTGAATGGACTCCTTCTTTGCCGTCAGATTCTACGATTTTATGATTCTATACTTTGTGGGCAAAATGCGGCAGACAATTGCTAACAGCAGCGCCCCAGAAACAGCGATTGATTTTCAAATCCTGCTGGTCACAGACAAAAATCCTAGCCAGGCGGCCCGGGGAGAGCCAACTACAAAAATGATCGACCTTGAACATGGAAACTGCAACAAAAATAGGAAGTGAAAGCCATAAAACCAGCAATCGCATCATCAGCCTCTCAAACAGCAATCACGCCCAACTAAGTCAGCCCGCAACACAATACTTTAGGGTGTAAATGAATATATCAAATGCAAGGATTTTTATTATCATCATCATCATCATCAAACAACCTCAAACAACCGGAGACCGCCCCCCACCCCCCACCCAAAAAAAATGTAGAAGTTGGAAAGGACGCTGTGTAGAATACTGTGTTTTGCTCTCTGGTAAAACAGCAAAACTCAAAACATTTCAACAGTTTGACGTTGATGCAGGTATTAAATATGAACTTTCGCCACTCGCTGCTCAAACCCCATAGCTTTCAGCAGCAGAGAGTAATGTGAGCACAGTGCTGAAAGATAAGCAACTGAATTATGAGAAGGAGAGAGAGAGAGAGAGAGAGAGCAAAGAAACTCACTCACTGTCATTGTGAAATGCGTTCACCGGAGAAACTCAGGCCACGGAAAGCAAATCACTCAACATCAGCCACAGATCACTGGCACCAACCAGTACACACAAACACAGGAAACCTCACACAAGTCTTATCAGCCGGGACCATACATTTAATATGACTTATGCAATGTACGAGTTACATCGAACTTGGCATAGAATATAAACTCTTGAATGTACTTGGTCAGATGTACGACATAGGAGATTATAATCATCCCTTCGAAACAATAATAATTTGGTCACTCAGTCCACGGCTGTTTGTGGGGACGCTGCTGTGCGTAATTGGCTGCCGGGTTTCGCCCACAAAACACACAGTCACTGCACTTGACAACATATTCTGTGAAGCGCTTTTGAGACGTCTCGACAACGTGATAAGGCGCTGTATCAAAGGGAAGGGGGGAAACGCGGCAGCCAATTGCGCACAGAGGTATTACTTTACCTTAATTTTATTTTAGTGCGAAAATCAGTAGTAACAGCAGCAGCATTGGAGCTCACCCCGACAGTCAACACTTACAGCAAGAAATTTTGCAGTTATATCGTCACCATCACACAGTATTACTTCTTAAAATGGTTCCCAGGAACACGGTGGGAAGTGGGCGGAGGGGAATTTAAAGAGAGGAATAATGGAAGGAGGAAAAGCTTAGTGAGTGGAGGCGCACAATTGATCAGAAGAGATATTTTCGTGCTTTGGTGGCTATTCTAACTTCCGACAATCCTAACTAAATAAAGTGGACGCAGCCGTTTCAAGACGCGCAACACTAACGACTTCATGTGGAAACGCCTCGTGCTGTCATTTGTGTACACCGCCATCAGGGAGAGATGACAGGCACATGTCTATCCTGGTTCACCTCCATCAACAAGCAAAAAGGCCAAGCTTGCCAAATCCGCGAGCAGACACTTTGTCCTTCAAAGTTGACCGTCCTTTCAGTCACGTTTCCAACCCCACCTCCCTCCCCCCCCCCTCCCTACCCCAGGTGCCCTCCCAGCATTGTCAGTTGCTTCGGGACGTCCTCTGGACATGAAACGCCTTCTGCTTAAATGTAAATTGTATTGTACACACAGCCTCGCCCACAATAAATACAACCTCACCACTTCACAGTGTACCACAAACAGTCGTGGATTGAATGACCGAATCATTTTTTTTTTAAGAAAGGGATTATTACACCCGGAACGTGATCCATCAATCGACTAACAACCGGGTTCCTACTCGCTGCTGGTAAACAGAGCTGCGTGGAGTAAGGAAACTTGCCTCGGGTTTCGCCCTCTGCCCGGGAATCGAACCCGGGTCCTCCAGAGTGCTCTGACCACTGAGGTCCAGGACTCCACGATCTTGCGGCTGTGCCTGGTATACCCCGTGATTTTAAAAAAAAAATCCCAGTGTCGGCCGGGAACACCATTGCACGCGAGTCTGTTTCAGGCAGCAGTGCAAACCGGTAAACCTGTACAGGACCAACTCTGTACCCAACAGGTTTTTTTTCTTCTGTTCCGATCGTCTGATGCCATCACTGGTCTGAGAGCTGCGAAGCACCCGGTGAGTGCAGTAAACCTGCCAACAGGCCAGGCCAGGCCAGGCCAGGCCAGGCACAGCAAACCACTCTCCACAAGATCTGCGAATGATTCACACCAGGCCCTGGGGTCATCTGTTCCTCACTCCCCCCCCTCCGCTCATCTCCCCACCCCACTACTGCAGTGAAACCTCAAATCAGACTCCGACTCGGCTCAAACATCCTCTGCGACAGTCAGACAGTCTCAGGCATCGTCACTTTTGTGGCTGCCACCTCTCACCCCACAAAATACACAGTCACTCCACTTGGCACTGTGTCCCGGTGAAGCGTTTTGAGATGTCTCGATGACGTGGTGAGTCGCTGTATAAACATTCGAGGAGCATTAGTCGTCGCCCCCAGCTTTCAATAGTAATAATAACCCTCGCATTTGATACAGCGCCTTATCACACTGTTGAGACGTCTCAAAGCGCTTCACGGGATACACTGTCAAGTGTAGTGACTGTGTGTTTTGTGGGTGAAATGCAGCAGCCGATTGCGCACAGCAGTGTCCCCACAAACGGCCGCTGCCCGGAAACCATTGTTGTAGCTTTTCAACTCAGGAAACACGTTCAAATGTTGAGTTACAGTTCTGGGGATTTATTTACCAGCCGGGCTGGTTGGATAAACTGAAAACAAGGGAAACATATTTTAAATTCCTCCCAGACTCCAGGTCTCTGCTCTCAGCAAAGTACTGCAGTGGGAGTCAGTCAGTCAGTCAGGGAGGAATCTAGTCTGTTTGACAGGGAAACGCCTGCTATATATATATATATATGTGTGTGTATATATATCATTGAAATGTTCTTTTTAAAAGAAGGGAAACCAGGGGAACGGCGATTTCGGGGTTAAACCTTTAACAATACAACTAAACCCTTAAAACTTATTGGCAAACAGCGAGGCCGGAAAATCTGAAGGCGAAAGAGCAGGTCAGTGCAGTGGGTGACGTTTAAACATGTTTCACTGGAAACACACACACACAGACCAGAAACACACACACACACGGACCAGAAACACACACACACACACAGACCAGACACACACACACACAGACCAGACACACACACACAGACCAGACACACACACACGCACACACACACAGACCAGAAACACACACACAGACCAGACACACACACACACACACACACACACGGACCAGAAACACACACACATCTAAATATATATTATTAAAACATCATTTTCTCTTATCACCGCTCTCTGCCAAGTTAATAAACTGTTAGACTGAACTATTAAAAAGTCTGAACTACACAAACTCACACATATATATATATATATATATATTAACAACATCACCGCCCCTGACCCTGACCCTCCCTGTGCCCGGGTTTGGCCAAGTTGCTAAACTGTTAAAAATCGAACTTAAGATTCAACTAATAAAACAGGTTCTGACACTGAGTAACAGCGCCACATCAACACCAACTGAACCCCAAACACACAGCAGCTCTACAAGGACAGGAATCCGGCCTCAGGCCTGTGAGAGGCAGTGAGGGAGGAGTGAGTGAGTGAGAGTCAGTGAGTGAGTGAGGAGTGAGTGAGTGAGAGTCAGTGAGTGAGTGAGGAGTGAGTGAGAGTCAATGAGGAAGTGAGTGAGGGAGGGAGTGTGTCAGTGAGTGAGGGAGGAGTGAGGGAGTGTGTCAGTGAGTGAGGGAGGAGTGAGGGAGTGTGTCAGTGAGTGAGGGAGGAGTGAGGGAGTGTGTCAGTGAGTGAGGAGTGAGTCAGTGAGTGAGGGAGGAGTGAGGGAGTGTGTCAGTGAGTGAGGGAGGAGTGAGGGAGTCAGTGAGGAGTGAGGGAGGAGAGTCAGTGAGTGCGGAGTGAGTGAGAGTCGGGGAGTGAGTGACGGCTCCGAACTGATACATTGTCGCCAACAACGCGGCGCTGATCGGCGACACTGTAACGTTCAGCACTTCCGCACGTGGTCCCCAAAGCGATACATTGTCACCGGAACCACAGCACCGAATCCGTCATTAATATTGACGTCTGAAACCAAATACGACCCCTCCTCTCCCCCCACTCTCCCCCCACTCCCTCTCCCCCTCCCTCTCCCCCCACTCTCCCCTCCCTCTCCCCCCACTCCCTCTCCCTCTCCCCCTCCTCTCCCCCCCACTCCCTCTCCCCTCCTCTCCCCCCACTCCCTCTCCCCCCACTCCCTCTCCCCCCACTCCCTCTCCCCCTCTCCCTCCCTCTTCCCCTCTCCCCTCCCTACTCTCCCCCTCTTCCCCTCCCTCCACTCTCCCCACTCCCTCCCTATCCCCCCACTCCCTCCCTATCCCCCACTCCCTCCCTATCCCCCCACTCTCCTCTCCCCCACTCTCCTCTCCCCCCACTTTTATGGCTTTGACCATCGGTCACTGTTGGTGACTGTGACCGACGACCAAAGCGAATCTCCTGATCCATTTCGGCCAATAATAGTGTTCGGTATATAGTTCGACACCAACTCTCAGCGACACCGACTTCTCTGACAATAAGTTCCCGATTGGTATTGTGGACTTTTTTATATATTGAGGCGGTATTGTCGGGACCCATTTTTTCTACCCTCTCTCCCCCTCCCCTCCTCCTCCCCCAACCTCCCTCTCTCCCCTCCCCTCCTCCTCCCCTCCCCCTCTCCCCTCCTCCTCCCTCTCTCTCTCCCCCCCTCCCTCCCCACACCCCCTCTCTCCCCCCCTCTCTCCCTCCCCCCCTCTCTCGCCCCCCTCTCCCCTCCCACCCCCCTCTCCCCCTCTCCCCCGCAATTTCTTTACACTTATTAAAACTTAAGTTTTTTTATATATATTAAAAAAAACACCTACTTTTGTGTTTGCCGCCGCCCCAACTCTGTTTAGCGATGTTGGGACTCCTTATAATCGCTCTTCCTGCCGACTTTAAAGCGTCCATGTTACAGATTACACCCCCACCCCCACACACACACACCCAACCACACACACACACCCCCCCACACACACACTCCCACACACACACACCCCCCACCCCCACACACTCCCCCCTACACACACCCCCCCACACACACACTCCCCCCAACCACACACTCCCCCCTCCCCCCCACACACACAAATAATCCAGACTCAGCACATAAATACTTTGCTGTAGGGGATTTACACAGATCCCCTCTCCCCCCCTTTTCTCACTCTCTCTTCACCCCCCACCCCTGGTTTCCCCCTCTCTTCCCCCTTCTCTCCCCCTGGTCTCCTCCCTGTCTCTCTGTCCCCCCTCTCCCCCTTCTCTCTCTAGTCCCCCCTCTCCCCCCTCTCTCTCTAGTCCCCCCTCTCCCCCCTCTCTCTCTGACTCCCCTCTCTGTCTCCCCCGTCTCCCCCTCTCCCCCCTGTCTCTCTGTCCCCTGTTCCTGGTGTAGTGACTGGTCTCTGGACGCTCTCAGTCCGCTCTGGAGTTCAGGAGATGATATTTATGTAAATCACTAAACTGTCGATGACGCGTTTCACGTCCTCCAACATTGCAAACTGACAATATCCAATTACAACCCCTTCTCTGTGAAGGAGAACCTCAGAAACACCACAATCTGCAAATGAGACAGTAATCCACCACTGCCCATCAGTGACATTGTAAACCGAGTCATTTAAAAGAAATCCCTCCAACTTTGATGACTGGATTACTGAGATATGGTATTGTAAAGCTCCTTATCTTTGTTTACCTTTAAAGCCATTCACCAACACTCTGGACAGGACAGGAGGAATATCTGTGGTGACATATAAAGGAGTGTGTCAACACATGTGGAGTCCTTTATTGTAGTAATAACAATGTTCCTGGCATTTATCCACAGCGCCTTATCACGTCGTAGAGACGTCTCAAAGCGCTTCACAGGATATACTGTATATACAAAAGTGAATTGACTGTATATTTTGTGGGCGAAACACGGCAGCCAGTTGCGCACAGCAGTGTCCCTGCAAACAGTTGTGGATTCAGTGACCAAATTATTATTTTTATTTTTTTGAAGAGGTTATTACCCCCAGAAAAACGTTATATATATATATATATATATATATATATATAAAGAGAGAGCGATTCAAGGAGCTCTGAGATGCCGTCCGGCGTGGAGGGCGCTATATAAATCCTAGTTGTTGTTGTACAGAGAGAGAGAGAGAGAGAGAGAGTTGTGCTGGTAAAGAGATCAAAATAAACTTTGCGTCAGTTAAGTATACCCCCTCGATGTGAAATGGATTAAAATAGCAGCATGGCTTTTCGGACTAGTTTTAAACTTACCCCCACGTTTCCTCCGGCCAGACAGACTTGCTGCTTTATGTTTTGGCCGTGTGTCAAAAACAAAAGTGGTGCAAACAGTTTCAATAAACAAGAGTCACTCAACAAAGCTCCCAACGAGGCGGACTGTAAGACAGTAGCAGCTTCTGCAGAAAGACGTACAGTTCTGCCACTTGTTTGTGAAACAACTTTGAACGGAATCTTTCGAGTGGTACAGATTGTGCACAGCAGCGAAATGGGAATAAATGTGAGCGTTACTCGCATACAAATTGTATTAATTTTTTTTAATCCTGTGGCTCAGTCCACCGTTAGCTTCACACTCACACCGGGAGATACAACTCTTTCCAATTGGCGGCTGACAAATCTGTAAGGCAATGTTCTAAAGGGTGTACAGCAGAGAAGGAAGCTGAGAACCACAAATTACCTTGGGACGTCCTCCCGCTGTGAATAGTAATATAATAATAATAATAAAGGCGCTATATGGATGTAATTTGTTGTTGCAGTTGATATAACGTCTTTCAAGTCGTCTCAAAGCACTTCTCAGGATGTACTGTATAGATTGACTGTATGTTTTGTGAGCAAAACACACGGCAGCCAATCGTACACAGCGATGTCCCACAAACAGTGAGTGACCAATTTTATTTGGGGATTGTGTGAGCGAGGACATAATTCATAAAACTTTGCCCTCGGGATTCGGTGGCACACAATAACACAGCCCTTTCACGTCTAGACATTGGCTCAATTCTCGCCTGGACTGATGGGCCGAAAGCCCTTTCTCTCCGCCACTCCTTGTTCTCCGGCACTGAATGATTTTGAGATGGAAACCGGGAACCTACAGCTCAAAAACCAGCCGGAATTTGGCAAAACCACTCGAAAGGCGAGTCAGGGCTGGTCAGCAATTCAGCAATGTTTACTGCCGCCTTGTGGCCAATCCATGTAAATTCAATGGTTAATCTCTTGCCCCCAAAATCTATCGAGTCACATCGCAAACCGTCTCGCGGGGCATGAACGCAGGAACAGGTCAACTGGGCTGAAAGACCCATTTCCATACCCCATCATCACTTCCTGCGTCAACGGCAAGCTGCGCGGTTATAGCTGGTTAGACCCCAGCGGTTACCCCAACGCACACTCTGGGCTCCCCCCCCCCGCCCACCGCCTCTCCCGCCCAAAGCTTTGGCACTCGCGAAACTGCGCCTTATACTTTCCAGAATTGTGTAAGCAGAAAGCGGCCCTCCAGGGAGAGAGAGAGAGAGAGAGAGAGAGCGCATTCCAATCCGACAATCTATCTCCGGGACTTCCACGTGTAGGTGGGATGCCTGGAATTCTCAGTTTTGCCCGGATTTACCCTTATAGCACATAGCGACGGGTTTCATCATGTGCCAGACACCTGGCTGACCAAAATAAAGAAACTGCCCAACGTAAAGTGTGATACGATCTCCGGTTGTGTAATGGAATAGCGGCCGAGGCTGGGACGATTTGAATGGCGTTCACGAACGGTGAAATTGACTCGTTCGGGTGTTGCAGCTCTTCCTGTCGTTGTACACGGAAATGCACGTCTTTTAATGAATGAAACACAACAGTAGTTTTATCTGGAAGAAAAACGTTTATTCCTTGTAAACCCCACAGAAAGAGAATGCAGCCAAGATCAATTATATAAAGAAAAGTGCCAAAGTGGCAGCAAGGGGGGTGGGGGGTAGGGGGGGGGGGAGGCAGGATTGTCATTAACCTCAACACAAAAAAAAAGTCAGTGACAATACTCCAAGGTTCTGCACAAAGCTCAAAGAATCCATGAGACAAGTTTCTGTGACACTTTTTTTTATGGTGACAATTACACAAGATAATTCAAAAATCCAAAATGACAGCCCCCCCCCCCAAAAAAAAAACAGGAAAAAAAAAACACACACACACACACATTTGGCTGAAAAGCCAAGTTTGTCGTCAAAGTAAAACGAATCGAACGGCTTCCGTTTGTTTCTTTTGTCGTTAGCGACAGAATTCTGTCCTCAAGAACCTCATTCTGCCATTAAAAAAAAATCTTTTTGAAACCAGTATGTTTGCGAAGGGTGGATGCATGTCAATCAAGTCAAGGTCTGGAATCTCATATAGCCCATTCAAGAGTCTACTACAAGCGTATAAAGAGCTTATTACCCTCAAGAACTCAAAATAAAAAGTACTTAAAGGTGGACTTGGGATCACTGCACTTTTTTGGGGCCTTAAAGAAAAATATAAATGCTCAAAATACCCGGCGTTGTTACCCTCCACAATTAAAACTGTTTATTTTCTAAGGTTCTAAAAAGGTGATGCTTCCATTACAACATTTATTATAATCCACAAGAACCGAACAAAATAAAATAATTGACTTTTTGTTTGGAGTTCGTACTTTTGAGCGATTTTTAATTGAATCCCTTTGACTAGGTCTGAACTAAACTTGGCTGATAATGTTTTTTTTTATTAAAGAGGCGTCTTATTTTTCTCAATTCAATCGATAATTACAGTACCACAATATTATCAATACTCACAATTTGTAGAACACTGTTAATGTCAAATACGACTACTTCTGTCCACGTAAAAACACGTTTCATTATGGTTGTTCTAACTTCCACTTTGCTAACCTATCCTAGTTTTAATCAAATCCAGTGAGCATTGCTTGTTGCTTACTTGCCATCTTTGTGGCTACGGGTTTGAGGTCCCAGAGAAGCACAAACACCCATCAGCCACAATTTTAGAAGCTTTTGTGAAGCACTGGATGGAGGCACAAGGCTGACTCAACAGCCTCCAAGTTAAGTTGCGTTGATACAGATACAGAGAGAGATTCAGGAGAAGGAAGTATTTTTGTTTGAATATTACTTCTGTAGGACTCACAACTCCCACATGACTGCAATTCTGTAGTTTAATGCTAACTCAATATGTATCTATGTTATCTTAGCAGTAATAACAAGCATCTTGGGATATTACGAGCAATATTAACCAAAGCAAATAATCTGTTCTAAATAAGTGGGAGTTGCATTTTCGAGGAGTTTGTCATATTCCTTGGCTGGAAAGTATTGCAAATTAATGGAAATTTCCCTCGGGCAATTTAGGATTGGAGCAGCAGAAAATATCTGAGATTGAAATGAATGAATGAATGAAATGAATGAATCAATGAATGAATCAATGAATGAATGAGAAAATAACTTTTAAGCAAAATAAAGCAACACAATTATTGCTGCTTGATGCTGGGTTCCACCTTGTGAAGCAATTGAATACTATAATTCTCCCACTTACTGATAAAACATCACTCCGCAGATCTTTCCCTTCCCACCAGCAGTAGCCTACGTTACCAGCAGTAACCATAAGTAAACTACATTTATCTGGATAGTTAAAAGGACAAGGTGCCAAACGAGGTGCTTAAAAAAAATACTTTTGGTGGTGGGGGGGGGTGGGGAGGGGGGGAAGAGGGGTATAAGTCAAGGAAAAAAATATTTTAAGCAATTACTTTCCTTAGAACTCAACTCCATTTTCTCCTTAATAAAATGATTATACAACTGATCAGGAACCATAAGCGATATTTTCACACAAGTTTAAGCATCTTGTATTCAGTTGTGCATTTCATGAGCCTTTGAACACTTTTAAACAAAGTCTTTTCTTCTTGGCACTCACTCACACACACACACACACACACACACACACACACAGAGCAATCGCTGTTTTCTGCTTTGTGGATGTACACAATGAAATGTTGTAATAATAATAATCCTTGCATTTGATATAGTGCTTTTCACGTCTTAAGACATTGAAATGTTTAAACACAATAGAAAAAAATTAAACGTTAAGATTACATTTGGGGGAAAAAAAAGGGTTTTTACAGTTGGATCTGGAGTGAGTGATATTGTTTTCACAAGTTATTTTCCTTTGTAGAAAACACATTTTTCCCCCTCATCTCTCTCTCTCTCTCTCTCTCTCGTGCGCTCTCATTCTGGTCAGTAATGACAAAACAGTGCACATGCTCAACAGGAGTAAACACTTAAATCCTTTATCTCTGAGGATCCAAACTGGAACTAGTCCTGGAAATGCTAGATTAGAAATTGTACTTTTCTTCTTAGAGAGTTCTATTGTAGAATTATTTCTCAAGGGATCGGGACAATTGTCCCATCCCATTTCTGATAGAAACAAACACTGAATGAAGATTGCTTTAAAATAAAACTGAAACGGTCCTTTTAATCCTTTAAAGGGTTTACATAATACCTCGCATTATGTGGAGTGAAAGCTGATTGTTAATGCTGTCCCTATAGTATGGCTATAAGGTCCAATTTGCAGTAGACTCAGCAGTTATATATTTGCAAATCAACCAAGTCACCAAAGGGTTCAAATAATTTCGCCAACAGAATCGGAAAATAATAAATGAGAAGAACAAGGTATTTAGCTCCTCGGATACTGATCTGTACGGACCTTGCACAAAATTCTGCAATATATTTACCCCCCCCCCCAAACAAATGAGGTAATACCATCAAATGCGA
The DNA here is from genome assembly GCF_018977255.1 of Callorhinchus milii. Lineage (NCBI taxonomy): Eukaryota > Metazoa > Chordata > Chondrichthyes > Chimaeriformes > Callorhinchidae > Callorhinchus > Callorhinchus milii. The sequence continues at coordinate 11,743,271 of NW_024704751.1, forward strand.
GAGCCGATACCTATAAAGACATTGATAACTTGCTATTGCAAAAGCTCAACACTTTTAGATTTGTTTGGCGGAAAAGGACTGCGTTAGTTTGTCCTGGCTGAGGATCAAACTTTTTTTTTTACTTGGACCCCTGTGTAAGCCAAAGGGAGGTTATTCAGGATGTGGTTTCCTCTTGATACAAATTTCCAAGGCACAACAATCACTACAATTTCGGAACATAGATTGAGAAAAATCGTTTATCCTTACAAATTTGTGTCTGGGGTCTAAAAGTCCTGCAACAACTTGAGGGTGGACAGAATCTCTCACTTTGGTGAACTTGTGGCAATGGTTTTTACGTGTCTATAGCAATTCACACCCAGGGCTGGATTTTTCCACAATGCACAAAGTGTCTGGTCCTCACGCATGTAGAAACGTTAACCGGAATTAGATTCACTAATTTAAGGATACTCATTGGTAAATTGTCCAGCATAGAATTTAGTAATACTGCAGACGCAAGTGAACGACATAGGTTTCCCCCTCCCCCCTCCCTCACGTACCAGGGCAAGTTCCCATTTCAATGACTCGCAATGAATTAATTTGTACCACAAGTGTGGTATAAATATATTAAAATAACATTTTAAATCTCCTCTAAGTGTGGAGAGAGAGAGAGCTCTCATTCTTTATATATATATATACACACACACACATATAAATAAAAGAGACCTTCAACCTCTCTCCAGAAGTGTTTTGAGTGCCGTTCTATAAGACACTGAACAGCGATAGAAATTGAGGTTAAGAGATTACGTGTCCAAATACACTCTCAACTAAATAGATTTAGCAACCGAGCTACCTTAAGTTTCTCTCTCCACAACTCACAGACTTTGCTGCCATTTCCAAAGAGAACTCTTATTTGTGCATTTCCCTCCCTTTTCCAGCTTGTTTAATGATGTGCCGACACGGAGCATTCGTTTCCCTGTTCCAAGTGCACTGTAAGAGGATGCCATGGTCAAACCGTAAGGTTTCAGCACCAAAAAGGTCTAAGAGCGAGAGATATAAGTGAGTAGAGGCTGGTGCAGGGATTGCGGACTGTACTGGAAAAATAGCCCCAATCTCTGAGCTACGCAAATGAGCCATTTGGGGCAAATATTCCACGTTCTGCAACTCCTACAGAAATAATTATCACATTGTTGGGACAGATCGAAACTTAAGGGATGCCTATTTCCATGTCGTATGGTTCTATGGAATTCTATAAATGTAAAGTCAATGTGCTACAAGGATTGAAATACCTATCTGGAATTTATTGCCGAGTTTCTGACTCTCATTTTGTGTGTGTGTGTGGGCGCGCGTGACGGGAAGGGGAGAGGGAGAGATGGGGGGGAGGGGGGGGAGAGGGAGAAAGGGGTAGAAAAAGAAAAGGAGAGGGGAGGAAGATGTGAGTCAATAACATTTTTTAAATAAAAATACTTCTCGTGAGGAAACCAAAATGAAACAAAAAAAAGGCAGAAGAAAGACAGACAGACAGACAGACAGACAGACAGACAGACAGACAGACAGACAGACAGACAGACAGACAGACAGACAGACAGACAGACAGACAGACAGACAGACAGAGAAGAACCTAGAGGATGAAACGCACTGACTGACTAGACTTTTCAAAGGGGGAAAAAAAGAAGAGCCTGCAAAGTTCCGGAAGTTTCTCCTAAAGACTTACAGGGAACGAAGCAGCCAATGGGCAGTTCTAGTCGAGACCAGGATGCCATGTTTCGTAATTTTTTTTACTACAACTAGTACAGTCACACGTTTACATTGTCATCTTGACTGCAGAACACTCTTGCATGATGTCACCAGATCAATAGAGTCTGGGGAAAGGAGAGGGGAGGTGGGGGGGGGGAAGAGAGGAGGATGAGGAGGGAGGGGGAAGAAAAGGGGTGGGGGGGAGAGGAAAGAGAGGCAGTCACTTCTTCATGGGTTGATAAACTGAGGCATTAGGGTCAAGTCCTGAAGGGCTGGTCTCCACAAACTTGGAGGAATAGTGTGGTGTCACTGGGCTGAGAGTGCTGGTGGCTGCTGTGTATGCAATGCTGGGCATGACAGCCATCACCTCCGCGATCTTCTGTTTCAACTCTTTGATCTCCTGATCCTTCTGAATGATTTGCCCTAAAAGAAGAGAAACACAAGATAACCCGTCAGGTTATAAATTACTCTCATCTTTTACCCAACCCCCACCACACCCCTCCTCCCCAAGATTTAGTTACAGTTTACACACAGGTTCTGTGCAAAGTCCCCAGGACACTAAAATGCTATTGTTAAAAGTCTCTTCGCACAATAATAATCCTTGCAATTGATGTGGCGTCTCATCACATCTTTGAGACGTCTCAAAGCTCTTCACAGAAACGGTGTGTTTTGAGGGCAAAACGTGGCAGCCGACGGCGCACAGTACTTGGTACCCAGGACTGATCGAAGCACAACAACATCTAGCATTTATATTATAGAGCGCCCTTCACGCAGGGTAGAGTTCCGGAGCTGGGGGGGTGGGGGGGAGGCGGGGGAGATGACTATCAGCACCTTCAAGTTGCATTCCTTACCCTGTGCAATTTCCAGCTGCCGTTTAGCATCCCCTAGTGCAGAGAAGAGATCGAGTTTGATCCGTGTCTCAGCGCTCAGGCTGTTCTCTAAGTGCTGTGTTTTATCTTGCATAGCTGACAGCGCTGACATCAATACCTCGGTGTCCTTTTCATTCTCTTTATATTTCCGCAGCTCCTTTCAAATTGAAAAAAACACATGCACACACAAACTGAAAATGTCGAGATGGGCGCGTAAATCCAGAAAATAAATTGCACGTCAAATACAACATTGTATAAACAGTTCTTCCTTCAATCCGAGTATATTTCCTCAGCTCAGCACAAACTGATGACAAACTCTTTGCATTTATTTGAGGTGGCGCTTTTCACATCCAGAGGATGTCTCAAAGAGCTTCACAGGATTTTGCTGTAAAGTGTAGGATGAACTACAGCAGCTGTGACCCACAAACAGTCATGAAACCAATGACCAATTTTATTTGGGGATTGTGAGCCGGAATCCTCGGGGAAAAAAACTTCCTTTTGTTTTTCAATAGTGCCCTGGGAACTTTGATGTCTACTTGAACAGGCAGGGAGGCAGGACCTCAGTCTAACAACTAATCCGAAGAACGGCACCTCCAACAACGATACAGAGCTTCAGCGCTGCACTGGAACATCAGCCCTGGACTAGGAGTTTAAAGTCCTGACGTGAGACTTGATGTCAAAACTAGATACCTGCAATTTTTGTTGTTGCCCAATTATTCGTGGAATTTTATTTGGGGATTGTTGGCCAGAACCCTGGGGGGAAAAAAACGAACCAGATGGACCTCGGTCTTCTTTTGTCCGGCAAATTCTTATGTTCTTTCGGTAATTCACAAACAAACATACCTGTACTTTCATCTCTAGCTCTCGGATCTGTTCCTCTTTGACTTTCATGTCAATCGTTAGCTTCTTGCACTCCGTCTCCAGCTCTCTGATACGAGTTCGGAGAGTTTCTGTGCATTCCCCTCTTAAAGCAACAGAAAAACATTCTTATATTCATACCTAAAACGTTGTACAATAATAATAATATTCCTTGCATTTGATATAGCCTTATCACGACTTTAAGAGACGTCTCAAAGCACTTCACAGGATGTAAAGTGAATTGACTGCATATTTTGGGGGAGGAACACGGCAGCCAATTAATTGAACACAGCCATGTCCCACAAACAGTCGTGGATTGAGTAACCAAATGATTATTATTTTTTGAAGGGAAAGTGATCCGCCAATCGACTAACAACCGGGTTACTACTTACTGCTAGCTAAACAAAGGCGTTTGGAGTAAGGAAACTTGCCTACGATTCCCGCTGCCCAGAAATCGAACCCAGGTCCTCTCGCTCGGGAGGTGAGTGCAGTATTTGTTTGCGAAGAGAGAATTTACTATGTGACAAAGTGCTTTTAAAATTCAAGTTCATTCTTCTTTGTCGTCCATTACACTGCCTTAAAAATCCATGTGAAAGTTTGCACTAATTTTGCAGTAATTCCCTCGCTTCCTTCAAGGCCCGTCTCAAGACCCTGCTCTTCGACCGTGCCTTTGGCCACCCTCCTCCCCTCTACCCTCCCTGCCCTCCACCCCTCCTGATCCCACACCCCCAGCTCGGGTCCAAATCCGACTGTCCAGCGGCTTGGGACACCCTCCGAGGTGAAAGGCGCTGTGTAAATGTAATGTGCTGTTCTAATTCACTCGCCCTCAGTCCTACGCTGAGCCCCATTACCTTGTTGCAGCGGCAATGGCCACAGCTCGAGCTGCCGTCGCCTCCTCTAGTTTCTTTCTTTTCTTCTCCTCCAGGAGCTGTTTTTCAAGGAAAGTTTTTGCCTCTTGTTCTGCCTTGAGTTTCTTCTCCAGCTGGCTAATGGTTTGCTTGTCCTTCTGTTTGGCTTGCACGGCGCTGTGTAATCTTAAAACACAATTAGCGTCACAAAACAAAACAGTTACAACAAAAAAAATGAAAGTTTAGGACAAGATGAAGTACAAGAGGGTACAAGCTAAGACTGGAGCCCTGATCCAATTCAATCCCTCTAACCTTTCACTCAACTGAAAATGCTTGCAACCATCTACATTGCACTTGGGGGCACGTTAAATATCACAAACTCACAATCAAAAATATTGCACAGAATTCCGCACAAATAAAGTTTGAGATTTTTGCCTTTATTACTCCCTGCGGGTGTTTCATAACAAGAAATCCGTTAGTTTGGCCACGAGAAAAAAAACACTAGAGGAAATAAACTTCAAATGTTCACAGGATAATATAGTAATCTTGGGAAAAATAATCCTCACTTTAACAGACATCAACAATAATAATAATAATAATCCTGGTATTTGATACAGCGCCTTATCACGTCATCGAGACGCCTCAAAGCGCTTCACTAGCAAGTGAATTGACTGTTTTTTGTGGGTGAAACGCAGCAACCAATTGCGCACGGCAGTGTCCCAAAAACAATCGTGGCTATAGTGACCAATTTATTATTATTATTTTATTATTTCATATTTTTTGGAGGGATTATTACCCCCGGGAAAAGCGATCCACCAATCGACTAACAACCGGTTTCTTCGTTACTGCCGGGTAAACAGGCGTGTGGACCCAAAGGTAAACAATGGCCCCAGTGCAAAACAGATTCTGGCCTCTCATTTCACTCGCCCGAATAAGGACAAGGAATTTCCATGTGATGGCTTGCTGGTGAGAGCAGAGATATCTGCCATTCCTTACTTGTTCTGTAGCAACTCATTTTCCTGCCGCAGCTGCCCTACTTCTGACCGAATACTGCGTTCTGTGCTGATCAGTGAGCTGATCTGACTGCGTAGATCTTGCTCACACTGTCGGCTGGCCTGCAGGTCTGCTTTCAGCTTCTTAATGTCCTGTTCCAGTCTGGAGAGAGCAAAGAAATAATAAACAGTAAATAATAATAATCCTTGCATTCAATATAGCGCCTGATCAGGTCTTCGAGACATCTCAAAGCTCTTGAGAACATTGCATTGCACAAACCCCAAGGCATTATATTGTGGCCGTATTTATCTCATCAAAGTTTCATAATCATAAAGCAACGCACTTAAAGGACAGGAGGCAGAGAGGAAAATAAGACACATGTACAACTGTCCAAAAACTCTCAACAGAAGTTGTAATAAATGCTAAAATACCACATTAACCTCCATGTTCCCCCACCACAGGTGACAAACTAAAGTCGTAAGAAAGGAAATGTATTAATGAAAGGCCACAAGCACTTTTAGGAAGCAGAGTCCAGCATTAGACATTGAAATGTGGCACCTTGTGGAGACCAGCGAGGAGTTCATTATAGACATCAAGGCGGGAGGTAATAAATGTATTTTGGTGACCTTTGGTGTGAGATAGTCAATGTCAGATGTGAGCAATGTGGCGGATGGTAGTCTTGGATCAAGTGTGGGGTCGGAGGGACAGCTGAGAATTGAACCAGGTGTCAATATTGCGCACTGGTTCAGCAAGCTTGAGAGAGCGATAGGGCTGTGTGGGGGGTGGGGGGGTAGAGGGGTGGGGTTGAAGAGGACTGAGCTGGACGTGAAGAGATGTTTCCAGGAGCCGAGGAGGAAAGCTTCGATCTTGTCCGTGTTAAGGTGTAGAAAGTTGGTAGTCGTCAACGGAAAATATATCCCAAGCGAATGAAAATACACATACATCACTCCTCAGCAGCGCTTCAAAAACATACCCGAGCAAAAGTTCCTCGGGGGGGGGGGAGGCAAACCTGTTCTTACACTGTTCACACTTTGTCCTTTGTCTTGAGGCCTCTTCAAATACCCACTTCACACGTGGCTTCATAACCACAACCCCAACAGCAACCCCAGGTTCTCACAACGCACATCCAATCCCACAACAACAACAACTTGCATTTACACAGCGCCCCCTCGCTCACGCAGGGTAGTCCCCCCCCCCAGAGCACTCAACAGCAATGGATCACGAGTCCGAGCCGGGGTGAGATGTGGTTAAAAGTGGCCGGTTCCTTGCACCGGGTCATTTTCTACAGTTTGTCAAAAAACAAACTCCAGCGAATATTTTCAGCTTTGCGGGTATACCAGCGAGGGCAGGACACGCTTCAGAGAGCTGCTTATTGACCCTTTGCCCTCTCAAAAATCTGTACCCCTGGTATCTCTCTTTGGGTGAACCTACGGTAAGGTTCAATACTGACACAAGGCAGTAATGTTCCAGATTCCATCACTGGCTTACACAGAGTTAGCTGTAGCTGGTACGAGCCAGGCTTGCGCAGTGGGAAGCTATCGTCAGTCGGAATGGCTTTGGCTAGCGTGGATAACATATCAGGCAGGGATTCCACTCCGAATTGTTATGCAGCAACTCTTTTTTAAGAAGTCTGGCGTTGCTGACACTGAGCAAAGATAAGGTTCTGCTTTGGCTGCTGTGATTCCCCAAGACAGAAGCTCAGCGTCCCGCAGAGGAGAGCTCACGTCACTGTCTTCAGGAGAAGAGTAAAAGAAAATACCACCACAGACAAACCCTGCGAGTAGAAATAATTCGATAATTTCGAAAATACACAGATTCCACGACAGTGTGCTTCCAAACAAAGTGTTTGAGTTACTCGCGCCAGTCACCAACAGTTTTACCGAAATACCCCTTTGCCAACTCCATCTGAATCGTAATCAGCTGTTAACCTTGTGAGACATTCCCGTTGCTTACAGCACTTTCTGCTTTCCGTGAAGTGAAGACGGTAACACTCGCTGTCTTCAACCTTTCCGAGCAGTCGACACTCTTCAATACGATGCACGTCTCTCTCTTCAACTGCTAAAGCATTTACCGAACTTCATCAAGTGCATTAGGTTTAATTACAGAGATCGTTCAACCCGCAAACACAAACAAAATACTAAATACGGCACCTTTCATCCTCTGGTCAGTTCTAACAAGTTTTTAAAAAAATCTTATTGATGTTGTTACACGGAGCCAACTGCGCGCTCAAGTTCTGGTTGGAGGTCCCTGTAGAGATTGGCAATAGGGAAATCCCACTGGAGGCTAACCTTCTCAATATGGCCACAAAAAAAACATCAAGCAGAATTTTCAGCCCTCTGGTTTCTCTTTCGCCATCCTACCCAAATAACCTTCTCAAAAATCAAGAATATTTCACGTGGAAAATTACTGGCAACTCTCAGCTTTTGCCATTGGTACCAAAAGACCAAGTTTAATACATAGGAACTAGAATGCAAATGGATTATCCTCTCAGAGCAGAAGTCGGCCTCTGTGATTTACAGAGTCGCAAAGGAAGATCAGAGAGCAGCCCATACCTCCAACATACTACAGATGGCTCAAAACCAATACCCCGTCATATATATGTATATTGCACGGCCACAAAGAAAAAAAAGTCAGTACATTTGTGTCGATGTGTCCTAGCAAGGTTTGTTTCCTTCATATCAGAATTTCATCAGAATTTCCAAGGTGCTGACTCCAGTTACTCTCAAACCAATATACACAACACCAATCCCCGACCCGAGCACAGAATTCAAATGTGTAATCAGTGCTGATATACTAATTTGTGAAAAAGGAGAATTCAAAAAAAAGAGTGAACAGGGAGTCTCGATTTAACGGCAGACAACTTAAATACGCACACAATTGCATTTGTTTTTGCCAATAGCACCAGGGCACGTACTCATGCTTTTGGTCTCTGTGGGGTTAATAATAACAATAATAATCCTTGCATTTGATGCAGTGCCTCATCACGTCTTTGAGACGTCTCAAAGAGCTTCACAGAATATACCATAAAGTGAATCGACGGTATATTTTGAGCAAAACGCGGCATAAATAGAGTGTGCGAATGAGTGTGTGTGAGTGTGTGTGTGAGAGAGGGTGTGTGAGAGTGTGTGTGTATACCACAGTAGTGTGAGTATGTGTGTAAGACCCAATTAGTCCAGATAATCAACTCTGCTGCACAACAAAGGAGCAGAGATCATGGTTTTATTCCATCTCCCACTAGGTGGAGATAATCTTACACTCTGCAGTAATATTACTAACAGTTGAATGAAACAGTCCTTTAAAGCTTGAAGCTTTAAAATCAACCTTAGTTTAAAAGCAACTTGGCTCTTTGTGATTGAGAAGCAGAACCCAGCAGAAGATTACTGCCATGAAAAGTGACTTTTTAAGAAGAAATTCACAGTACAAATTCAAACAGTAGATTTTAAAAACACATTTAAGCCCCAATGGAATTCAAACAGAAAGCAGTGTATTGCTATCGCTGCTGCAAACTTACCTTTAAACCCCCAATCCCAAACCGCCATGTCAACAACAAAAGGAATAAAAAAAGAAATTACCTCAATAATGTGTCTGGTTTGCTGAGCTGGTTATTAGGAATACAGTTTTCCATTATTTCCTTATGCGTACTCATGCTCTTGCTAGTGCATTTCTGCTTCTTTTCATTCTTAGTAGAAGAGGACGAAGGAATACTGCCATTGGAAGTGCAGTGACTTCTGGGCGAGGAATTTATGCCCCCTGTAGCGTTCTTGTAATTTTTGGAAGCGGCTGTGAATGAGTCCTCTTTTAAGAGGTTTTCTGTGCTTCCTACAAGCTCATTATTCAATCTCTTATTGATATGGTTCTCCATGTACTCAATTTCTTGTATTTTTGAGTCTACTGGTTGTAAAATATTGTTGTTAATCCCAAGGTTGGGTTTTTTGGCTTCTTTGTCCTTCTCTTTCCCTTTTTCTTTGTATTCTAGTTCTGGTAAAGCTGTGGCCAGTTTTCTACCTGCGGATATTCCTCCATTGTGCTGAGGGAGCAGCGTAGCATCCAGATCTGTGATCCCTTTGGCTGTAGCAGCTGAGAATGAAGAGAGGAGAAACGTTTGGAATTATTAATATTAATATTAAAAATAATAATAATAATCCTTACATCTGATACGACGACAAAATTACATTTGCATCACGTCATCGTGACTTCCCGAAGCGCTTCACAGGATTCACTGTAAAGTATAGTGACTGTGTATTCCATGGGCGAAACGCGACAACCAATTGCGCACAGCAGTGTCCCACAAACAGTCGTGGATTTGAGTGACCAAATTATTATTATCATTTTCTTTGTTTTTGAAGGGATTATTACCCCCGGAAAAGCGATCTGCCATTTGACTAACTTCCTACTTACTGCTGGGTAAACAGAGGCGTGTGGAGTAAGGAAACCTGTCCAACATTTTGCCCTGCCCGGGAATCGAACCCGGGTCCTCTCTCTTGCGAGGCGATCGCTCTAACCACGAAGCTACGGGACTCCATTTCAATGACGTTTTCTCTGTGGACATTAAATTGAGTGAGTTACCTTCTTCAGCTTCCCTTTCTTGCCTCTGTAGCATCTGTTGCTCTGGCGGCAGGGCCTGCTGTAGAAGCTGCATATAGAACTCGTTCTCCTTCTGGACCTCCTTCTGTTTTCTTAACCGCATCTTATAGCTTACATAGCTTTTGAAACCAAATCCCAGTGTCACCACCGGATAGCCAATACTGTGTTTGTGGGGAGAAGAACAAGGAATAAAGGAGCAAATTCAACCAGAGAAAGGACTGGGGTGATGGTGGGAATGGAGTTTAGTGCGGGTGAGTGTAGGGACGGAGGAGATTTGAATTAAGGGTGGCAGCTCTGTGAATTTATCTGGTCCCCTGCACGATACTGCAATAACTTAGATTATGAACTCAAGGTCACAACATGGGGCTTGAACCCAGAACCTGACTCAGAGGCGAGAGTACTACCAACTGAACCAGACTGATGAAAATCCTTATTCTTCTCAGGTATGATTATTGGTGGCTTGTGGCATTTATCAATATAAACCGTGGCGTCTACAAACAAACATGGGCCCGGCTGGATAATCCTGAAAGGGCTTTGTGCTGGGAGACCCATAGGTATTTGAATGGTTTAATCTGGGGAGGAGGGGAGGGAAGAGTGATAACATAATACTGCCATAGCTTTCAAACTTTACAGCTCATTTTCAAGCACCTGAGTTCTAAATCTCTTTTTGTCTGACGACAATGAATTCACACTCAAAACACCTCGATGGGACAGAAGCAGAGAACTCACCAGTGTGCAGCAAAGGGGCGGCAGAGATCTACATGAAAGTTTTTCAAATCTTTAAATCTGATTGCTGCTTCTATATAAACAAATAATATCCATAGTGATACAGTGGGTAAACACACTCCCCTTTCTGAAAGAGATAGAGAAGAATCGGGTCAAACAGCCAGAACATTATTCCATTAACACAAATTACATCAACACGCATTGAAGTTGTGGCAGCTTTACAATGAGCAGGAATCAATCACATCATCAGGCACACACTTGGTGAAAACTCACTCCAGTATTTGGCAAACACTTCTCAATAAAGGCAACACCTCTTTGGCTCAATTCCCCTTTCGCTAAAATTGATGCGTCTCTCAACATCTTCAAAATTAAATCTCATTACAAACCGCATCAGAAAAGAAGTTTCATCTAAAATTAAGCAGCTGTGGTCCTCAAATGAAGAGGTGCCATGGCACTGTGACACTATCATAGGTTTGTTTCTTCGCCTTAGCTCATTTGTTATCAATAAGTCTTTTGGCACTTTCCGATCCCAAAGCCTTCAAGGCAGCATCTGTATCGCGGTTCAGCATTGTGAGTGGGGCAAGTGAGAGATAAAATGCCAGTGGACAGCGAATGAGTTACAAGATTTTTTTGGAAGATATTATTCCTCAATGAGAAAATAAATATCTCCGGTTTAAGGCCATTTAACATCACTTTATCGGAATTAATTGATAAGGAGGGTCTGCCATTTCATCTCTGGGGGCGCTGTATAAATGCAAGTGTTGTGGTAATTTCTTAGCTCTGCATTTTTGGAAAAAATTCAAACTGATATGAAAGTTGGGCCTTTGAAAACTATGGTTATTAACGGCATAAAAATGTACGTACCTGTATGCCAGACGTACTGAACCCAGACATATGTACTGGCAGCAAAGAAAAGCCACTGCACTGGGATGAAGAGTAAGCATATTATATCTGATGTGAATGCTACACAAACAAAAAATACTGAAAAAGCCTGGAAGAAAAAAAAAGAAGAGATTATAATAACCCTTGCGTTCAATATGATGCCTCACCAATCGGTACTTCCCAACGTCTCAAAGCGCTTCACGCGATTTACTGTAAAACTCAGTAACCGCACGTGTATTTGTTGGTGAACAATTAGAATCTCTGTCCACATCATCCTCTTGAAATGATTGCAATTTATTAAAGAACAATTCTAATTTACTAATTTACTCTTAAGAGGCAAGATGAATGTTAAAACAGAACAATACTCGGGACGGTGGCAAGTGCTTAAGTACCTTCCACAATATGTACTGTGGGTTCACAAGAGTAGTACAGTATTAAACTCTCTCAAAATATCCCCCTAATGCATAATTTTCCTTAACAAGTGTTTCGATGGAATATATCAAAATTATGTTTGCAGATCCATCCAACACTTGTAGTGAGGAAATCTTGATAGAGCTGTTTCGCTGACAAGTTACTGCATAATTGATGATTTGCGTTTGATTGGTTGTCTAGTTAGCTTTAAAAGAAATATCATACACAAAACTCTGATAATTTTGCCAAGTTCCTTCCATAAATTTACAGCTTACCACAGAAATTTTCGAAGGTCACTGTGTCAGGCATTAGATATATTGGAATGTCCAGTCATGGTGCGTTTTGGGAGCAGTGATAAGTGTGTAAGTAACTTACCAAACCCTGGTATCTGAAGGAATCATAAACACTCCTGATGAAGAGCCAGAAAGGCCAAAGATACTCAAAGCGAAATTCGAGGACAAAATCGGCCAACAGCACCAGCGCCCACACAACGAGGAACTTAAGGTACAAGAAGGTGCTGCAACAGGAAAACAAGAGGGAAGTCAATCAGTCAGTGAACCAAAAGTTGATTTTTGTTTTTCAATGCAGCAATCTTCAAACATATTCTGATTATCAGGCCACAAGCTCCGATGTGTCCTTGTGTTTTGAGGCAGGCAAAGGCTGCACAATTACAGTGAACAATTTAAAGAAGTTGTGCAAATTTAGTACAGCTTTTAATTCTTCTTATTATTACAGCCACCCAGTAAGTGTATGCCCAATATCGAACAAGGTTTCAGTTACTATTTGAAGCAGAAATTATGGAGAAACATTCCACTTTAGAAGTCCACAGTACAGTCTAGCCATCCAGAAACCCATAGGTTCAATATGTAAATTTCGTACAAGAAAAAATATTTAATCATTACATTCTCTTTATGATATTTTAGTGCCTTATATTGAACCACTCATCTCAGTAATGCATTGGAAGCCTACTTATGTGACTGAACTGGCAACCCCGAAGACTTCAATGACTAAGCGCACTTTCCCATCGTATCCTTTAGTTAAACGAACATTTTGCATCACTTATTTGGCAAATATCCTGTTACAACAAAATAAATCTTGCAGCAAGAGTCAGTGGACCAGAAAAGGGATGTAAACAGCATAGATCAACAATACTCAAGCGTATACATTTTCCTTTTTCGCCCGCAAAATATACAGTCAATTCACTTTGCAGTGTATCCTGTGAAGCGCTTTGAGACGTCTCGAAGACGTGATAAGGCGCTGTGTCGAATGCCAGGATTATTATTAGTATTATTATCATCACTACTTATTATGTAATTTGTTGTTGTTGTACTGCAGCAGGTTCATACCAAGCAGTTGAACAAATGAGCCGGTTGATGCCATTGTCTGACACCTGTAGGGTTGGCACATTGGCATATAGTGACTGCTGCCAGGTGTGCAGTGTAGGCAACTGGCACCAAATGGCACTGATGTAATACTATCAGCCCATTACCACAGGTGGTCCTGTAGTGTCCTCGCATTCTTGTGCCATTTAAGAATCCTCGGATTTGATACTGTGGTATAAAACGCACTCAGAAAGTCACCCAATTCCAATGCGCTTCAAAACACACCTTGTCTGATGGTACCTAATAAAGGGAAAGACTGGATTTGAAGCGCAGTGAGAGCCAATAATAATAATAATAATAATCCTTGCATTTGATTTAGCGCTTCATCATGTCTTCGAGACGTCTCACATGTAACGTACTGAAAGATCTGTCATTGTAATCTGCAAATATTACTATACATCGTAGATACATCTAACCAATTAGCAAAATAAAAACAAACAGCTAATCAGGCCGTCTCCATTAAAGTCAGCTAATCTGTCGCTCAAACTTACCAACCACATACATTAGAGCTCGTTTGCTACAACTAAATTATCCCACGGGTCTTCTCACTTGCGAGGCGAACGCACTAACCACTATACTACAGGACCCCTAAGAGGGGTCACTCTCTCCAGAGCTCGATGAACACAAACGACACCCCCAACAATTCTCTGACATAGCTGGTGAATTTAGCGGACCTAAATTCAGAGTTAGTCAGATGTCAGAAATGATGACCAGAAAGCTAATTAAAATTATCAAATTATTAATTTGGGATAATTTTAGTTGTAGCAAGCAAGCTCCAATGTGTATGAATAAGGACAAAGGTACTTGACTTGACCAATTATTTCTTTATAACCTGAACATCCTGTTATAAAGGATTTCACTAGAACATAACTGGCTTTTGTCAAGTGACTGAAATACAAATTCAGCGATTGTAATGTTAAATTAATGGAAAATGAGACAGGTTTCTAATTAGCTCGTAGATACTTCACTACAGGGCTTTAGTTTTCCTATCTGCACTGGGTTCTCGGTTTCTAATTAAACAGTTAGTGAGTGAGCCACAACTAAAAAACGTTCACCCTCGGAACCGTTCACCCAGTGAAACCAGATACCAGCTGCTTCCTAACAGTTAAAGCTTTTCTTGATGCCAACAAAATATCCCGCGCAAGTACATTTACACACCGTGTCGATTAACAACTGCCTTACATGATTGCCGTTAGACATTACAACCACACTTGCCACCCCAATTGCAACATTATGCAAACCCAGGTTTCACACTCGTATTCGCGACCCTCTTTGGAGCTTTGCAACTCTCGAAGACGTATATCAAATCCAGGGACTATTATTATTATTAATAATAATAATTTACCTTGCATTTATATTATGGAATGTTCCCGAATCGTCCCAAGGCTTCTGGTGCGATGGAATCTCCTCCTTTACACTAAAAGCGCTATATCAAATGCAAGGATTATTATTATTATTATTATTATTATTATAGAGTTAACTCCGCAGTACCAGCAATAAAGACAGCCTATGTCTGTGCAGTGGGTTGAGATCTTCAATCGAGATGTCATTTCTAGCTGTCAGACCTACAACACACAGGTAAGGACGTACAGGCTTGCCACCAGCCACCGGCCACCGGCCACCAGCCACCGGCCACCGGCCACCGGCCACCGGCCACCGGCCACCGGCCACCGGCCACCGGCCACCGGCCACCGGCCACCGGCCACCGGCCACCTCCAATGTCGGGGCTGCTCAGCGATTGATTCCTGATGCTGGCTCTCACCCTCGCTGCCCGAGAAACCCGCTCTGGGTTATCACTGCAACTTCAACTCCTGTCAGGTCAACTTTAAAACGATTGATTACACCTGCGCACCGGCTGCTTTCGTTCCTTTATTGGCAATCTCTTTCCCCTGATAAGCGATACATTCAACTTCGAACAAGGAGAGGCGACGCAAGAGAGAAAAAAAATCAAAACCCTCAAAAAGCTGTAAAATACACAGCTCAAAGAACAGAAAAGTCACCAAACGATTTGATAAATCGACGAGCAATTTTCTATTACGTCTGAACATAAAATGCGAACACAAACAAACAACTTTAGAACCATACAGTTTAAGGAAAGTCAACGACACGAACCACCAACAAACATTTCCAATAGTTGACAAGGGTAACAAATACAACAGGAGGTATTTAAAATGTACTGTGGTATACTGTAATCTCCCTTTAGGCAAAATTCTTAATTGTCTGAAGTCATTTCTAATGAAATTCTGAGCACTATATTACAATAACAATAATAACAATGGATTGGATTTGATATAGCGCCTTATCACATCGTCGAAACATCGCAAAGTGCTTCACTGAATATACTGTAAAGGAAAGCCACAATTCCAAGATCAAACAGAAATAACAGGTTCAGCTCTAAAGCGCTTCATTTCTGCTTGTGCTGAAATTCTTTTCAATGCATTTTTAAAGCATTAATTCACGTTGGCCTGCTGGAAAGAATCTCGGGAGCGCAATTGCTTTTAAATAAGGGTATGTAATTCAATTACATTACAACCTGAAGCAGCAGCTTTGAATCAAAGTGGAATTTAAGAGACGCCGGAGCAGCTTGGGTGGGTGAAATACCATTTGAACCCCTGGTACGTTTCATCATTCCCAATACCAATAACAACAACAACAATAATAATGTGGTCACTCAATCCACTGCTGTTTGCGGGGAAGCTGCTGTGCACAATTGGCCGCCGCGTTTCACCCACAAAATATACAGTCAATTCACTTTACTGTGTTTCCTGCTTTGAAACGTCTAGAACCCGTAAAAAGGCGCTGTGTCAAATGCGAGGATTATTATTATAATCTAGATGTGGGTACGGTTGGGGTCTCAATTCCACCCACCCACCCCCAGCCATTCTACTGCCCCACATCATATCCAACTCAAAGTGGCTCTGACGTTTTGCCCTTGACAAGGTTCCCTCTTATGGCTACGTCCGACATGACCCGGGAAGGCAAACTCCGAACATTCTGCAATCCAATATAAAAATGCATAAACGTTCAGGATGATCTGACATTTGCTCTAACTGAACTCGTGGCTTTCCTCATTACATGGCAATTATGGCCAGTAGCTTCAGATCAGCAGATTACAGCTACTGTACGGTGGAGATCTTGGTCAGGTTTTCTGACAATTGGAACTTCACCGCAAAATGATTCCCATTTATTGAGCATCCTCGTGTATAACACTTGCAAGCCATATCGACCGACCGCTGCAGAAACAATTTGCACTTACATAGCACCCTTCAGGACGGTTAATGTCTTCGAGCGCTTACAATTCAATGACGGACGCCAAGTAAGTGTGAAAGGGAGGTGACCGTAGGCACAATGGAAGAGTTGGGTTTTATGGTGGGATTCCAGAGGGTAATGGGGGGTGGGGGGTTAAGGTAGTAATAAATCACCAATAGCAACATGGAGGTGACAAGGATATTGTGAGAAATCCAGGCCAACATCCATAGCTCTGAAGTACAGTTATTAAAACGACCAATACAGGACTTTCATTGAAACGTTAAGCCCAGAAAATTGAAAAAAAAATCTTAATAAATGAGCAACTCGTGAAATTATGCTGAACGTGGCTTTCCCAGAAAACTAAATGTGGCCCGACTTTCGGAGTTTCTAAAAATACTATTGCTGCAGTCTGCACTTTCACTGCTGTCCTCCATACAAACAAGAAACAAACAGCTGATCACAGACAGAAGACAGTAGAATATTCTTACACTAGAAACTGTGTTATTTGTGCAGACTGCGTTTTTATAACAAGTTTTAGTCTACATCAACTTTTGGTCACGGTGTAAAATACTTTGATTCGCTGGGCCTAATAATTTATGACAGACAGTGTCCCGAGCATTAGATGGCCGTTCCAACATTCATGTTAATTTGTCCTATTCAAACAGGTTGATTAAGAATATCCTATTAAGAGAGAAAAAAATCCTTTAAGCCATATAACAAAAGGATTATTGTACGCGTAAAACGAATGCTGTTCCTTCCACCCGAAACTGCTTCCAACAAAGTATTCAAAAAGCTTTGAAAACTTAATAGGAACTGAAAATAAAGATAAGATCACTGATACCTCCAATGTTCGATCACTGTCACTGTTATCATGAAGTGACAGTGACAGTGCAAGAACCTATATTGACTTCTGGCAAATCCTTCCGCTGCTTCACATGGAATTACAAGGACGTGCACACCTTGATGGCTCAGCAAATGCATTCAGTGAGTAGCTGAGCCAAACACAGGGAAACACACCAGGTTCAATCCCTGTTTTTCTCTGAGTTACCATGTTTTGGCTATTATATACTGCAGAATTATAAAACGACAACAAACTACATTTACACGACACCTTTCACGTCGGGAGAACGTCCCAAGGCGCTGGACAGTCAGGGATTTGGACCTGAGCTGGGGGATGGGATCAGGAGGGGGTAGAGGGTAGGTAGGAGGAGGGTGACCCAAGGCGCAGTCGAAGAGGAGGGTCTTGAGACAGGAGAGGGGGCAAATTAAAGGGACTGTGCAATTGACTGCCATGCTTAGTCCATAAAGTACAGTCAATTCACCTTACAGTATATCCTGTGAAGCGCTTTGAGACGTCTAGCAGACTTGATAAGGCGCTGTATCAAATGCAAGGATTATTATTATTATTATTATTATATAGTCACCCTTTTTTTTCCTTTTTATTTGCATTGAATTTGCTCGGTTACGTTAATTAATTATTAATAAGTATGATTAATATCGACTACACCTATGCATTCATTATACGCCAATACATGCCGAGGTGCATCTTATAGGCACATCCGTATTTTAAGAATCATCTATTGTTTTCTCACAAAAGTGTTCCATACAGAATCGACTGTATAACACACTCGGGCTCATGTCATTCTTCATGTTTTTGCACGTCTAAACTAGGAGCTGCTCAACAGGTTTACTCAATAGCAGCCCAAAACGTGCCTGGATCAATAGAAACTTTGTTCGAGCATGCTAAAGGTTAAATGGGGATATAATAATAATAATCCTTGCATTTGAGATAGCACCTTATCACGTTGTTGAGACGTCGCAAAGTGCTTCATAGAATATATTGTAATGTGTAGTGACTGATTTGTGGTATACTAATATGCTCTATTTGCAGCTTACCTCAGATAAATACAGCAAGCTCAAAAAAACTCGAATGGCATTATGTATTTCTGGACTTTGTTCCACAGCTTATACTGTCAATGGTTGGAGCATGAACTGTACTTGAGAGAGAACTGAACGTAAAGCATCCAACGTTAAGATGGGGAAAGGGAATACCAAAAAGGATACTGCCAACTTCAATTTCTGTTGACAAGAGTCCCTGAGCACACTGCCAATAATTTTCAATCCACCTGCACTACTGACGTTCGTTCTGTAATTAAAATTAGCCCTGGTTTACATTACATTTTAAATATTTATAAGCTGTGTGGCGATTTATGCGTGATAATGCCACTTATGTATTTGTTACATTTGAATAACAATAAGCAGAAGGGTTTTAAATAACTAGCAGCTTCAACATTACAAAGAGTTTTTTTTTCCCTAATTAATTTTTTTTTTAAAAAACAGACAAACATACACAGCGTGAAGTAAGCAGAAATAGGCCCCAGGTTCAAGTTATAAATCGCAGTTCTCGAAAACAGTTTGCGGGTCTTGGACTAGATTGAAAGGGAAATAAAGGATGACGCTTACCATATTAAACATGCGGCATCACTGCTGAATAAATATCTCTAGTTACAATGAAGAGAGTGAAGCCAGCAGTGAATTGGAAAGGGGATAATCCCCACATTCGAATCCTGCCTAAAGACCTTCCTTTTTGATCGTGCTTACGGTCAATTCCCCCCCCCCCCCACACCACTCGACACTGTCAAGCGCTCCGGGACGCTACCCCGAGTGAAGGGCGCTATATACATGTATGTTGTTGTTGTTGCTGTTGGCATCACCGACCTGAAAACTTACACAAATTCAAAATTTATCCCCCGCCCTCCTTGCCTCCTGATCCCAACAACCATTTTCGGGTCCCAATCCCTTTAACTCCTGGAGCACGAGACGCCAACGAGGTATGATGCCCTGTGTGCAATTATAGGAACAAAGCAAGAAGCAGATATGACAAGAGTTTACATTTGAACACAAGTCAAACTGCTTCCAGGCTCTACAGTAAAAAAAAATAGTCCTCAAGTCAACAGCCTACCAAAGGTGTAACCACATGTTTTATCCTCTGAAGAGGAATTACTGGGGGTAAAAGGTCTGTTCAATAGAGAACATGAAAACAGACCACCGTACTGCTGATAACCAGTAATAATAATATAATAATAATCCTTGCATTTGATATAGCGCCTCATCACATCCTCAAGACGTCCCAAAGCACTTCACAGAATGTACAGTAAAATAAACTGACTGTGTATTTTGTGGGCGAAATTGAGGGTCAATTAAAGAATTAGCTTCAAAGGATACCTCACATTTCCCGCGGTGATAATTTTTCTGGTTGCTGTTCATTTGTAAAGATTGCGAATAGGAAGCAATGCAATACAATACAAAATGACATTTGTTCAGCGCCTTTCACGTCGGGTGGACGGTCAGGGATTTGGACCCGAGCTGGTGGGGGGGGGGAGAGAAGAGGGGGGGGTGGTCGGGCTCGGGGAGCGTGGAGGGCAGGGAGGGTAGGAGACAATAATAATATAATAATAATAATCCTTGCATTTGATGTAGTGCTTTTCACGTCGGGAGGACGTCCCAAAGCGCTTCACAGAACACACTGTAAAGTGAATTGACTGTATATTTGTGGGCGAACGCGGCAGCCAATTGCGCACAGCAATGTCCCACAAACAGTCGTGGATTGAAAATGACCAATTTATTATTGTTTTTGGTTTTGGAGGGATTATTATTAGGCTCTGTGTGGAGTAAGGAAACTTGCCCAAGGTTTGGCCCTCTGCCTGGGATTGAACTCGGGTGTCTCGTTTGCAAAACGAGTGCTCTAACCACTGAGCTACAGGACTCCATAACAGGACAAGGGAGGGAGCGAAGAGAAAGGAATGTGGGATGAGTTCCATAAGGTGGGGGCAGAGAGGTTGAAGGCCCGGCTGATGGTGGAGCAGGGCCGGGCAGGGGGGGGACGTGGAGGAGGCTGGAGCTGCTTCTACATCTAACATTGCACTGAGGCAGTAGCAACAGTTGACTGCAGAACACAGTAGCCACGGCAGTCACATGAAGAAAACAAATCACATCTCTCCGTCGGGAGACGAGATGTGTCTGAGCTCCAACGATCCAACCACAGACTCGTTTGATTTTTGGGACCTGGCAACCCACAGTGTCAAGAAACAAGTCACTTGTGTAAGGACACAACCCTGGCATCCCACGGCAATGTAATTGGAGAGAAAGGGAAAAGCACTCGAAACCATATTATAAATGGGACCCTTTTAGACAGTCCATGAGCTGTTGCTGGTTCAATATATGTAATTGTATTACAGAATTACGACAGTGTACAGCACTACACAGAACACTGCAGGCAAACAGTTGAGCATCTGTAATGTATTAACTGTCTTCCCTATGTGAAACGAAACACAGAAGCAGAAGCAAAACAGCTGTGAGTCACTTTTCATCCCAAATACACAGAGGGATGAAAACCATTCGGAGGCTTCTCACTTAACCCAACAAAAGCAATACGGATAGATGTTCCCATGTAGGTGAAAAGCTTCCGCTTAATACAATTTGGGAGATTAACATCCATTTACACGCTCGCCCGGCGCTTACTGATTACATTTGCACATGTACCCGAGCGCAAAACAGGAGAGACACGTCTGAAAGGAAAAATTTAAGGCTTAAATCTACAAGTAGATTCACTTGGGGTGACATTTTGGATAAACTGCGTTCTATTTTCTTTAGTAGGGTCACTGCACAAAATTAAAGTGCTGACCACGCAGATAGAACGTAGAAAGCGTAGAAAGAACTTCAAACTCTTAAAGAAAGTTCCATCATTTTGTTTTGAAACATTTTTAGACAATAACTTTGTTCCAAATCACTACAAGACCTGCCATCGTGGATAGAGATATAATAATAATAATAATCCTTGCATTTGATATAGTGCCTTATCATGTCTTCGAGACGTCTCAAAGCACTTCACAGAATATACTGTAATGTGAATTGACTGTATATTTCTGGGCGAAACGTCCACAAACATATATCTTGAAGCACAGAATGTTATAGCACAGAACGAGACCATTCCAGAAACCAAATTAAAAAAAAACAATAATAATAATTTGGTTGCTCAATCCACGGCTGTGTGTGGGACACTGCTGTGCGCAATTGGCTGCCGCGTTTTGCCCACAAAAGCCAACCTTCCTACCTCACTGCGTTGCAATATTCAAAGGTCCACATTGACAATATTGCGACACAGTATTTAAGACATCTGCTGTATTACAATACTCACCCCCACATTGCAAGTTTGAACTGCAGCATTTTCCTTCCGTTGCAAAATTGCAATGCTACGATTTCTTCCCCCCTCCCGGCCCCCCCACCGATTAAAGCTGATTAACACACTATGAATCACAATCTGCTTTCCAATCAAAAAGCAGATCCCTCTCTTCTTATTCGTTTCACTTCTCTCCTGAACCTCAGCACTTCACCCATATGTGACTGTCTGGCTATCCATCACTGTGAGCCGCACAGTAGACCTTAGGGGGCAAATCAGAATTGAGCAGTTTCCAGCAGAGATCAATGAAGAAACATCAGAAGCAGAAGAAGTTGGCTCATTTTCTCCTTCACTAGCTTGGGAGAACAGGGGCCATTGAAGTATCCCAACACCATAATTTGGTCGCTCAATCCATGACTCTTTGTGGGACACTGCTGTGCGCAATTGGCTGTTGCGTTTTGCACACCGTCAATACTACTTTATAGTACAATTCTGACTTCTCAACGACGTGAGAAGACCCTGTATCAAATGCAAGGATGATCATTAGCCTGGCTGAGGTTAGCTACATTTCCATGGGCGTCAATCACAGGGATTATATTTGGGGCCTCAATTTCTCACTGCGGAGCCAAAAGTGAAAGGGCCAAAAGTAAACTGTACTGTTTTTCCCAAGACTTTACGTGCTATCAATGCCGGCAAACTACACTTTCAACAACCGCACAACGTACACTACAGTATTAGCAACCAACTGCTTGAAAGGATCCACTTGAAGATGGCTTCTAAGAAGTCCATTTTCATTGTCAAAGAACGTAAATATTTTATAACCGCTAAATACATTTTACAATTGAAATTGTTAGAAATTGTATCCTAATGCAATTTAAGAGAAGATAAAATATATATCATATAACATAAAAGTTAGAAATTGGCTACCACGTTTCACCCACAAAATACACAGCCAATTCACTTTACAGTATATCCTGTGAAACGCTTTGAGACGTCTCCGAGATGTGATAAGGCACTGTGTCAAATGCCAGAATTATTATTATTTAGTTTTTTCACAATAGTCACTCAACTCTCACTTCACAATACAAGTCAAACTCTGCAAGGATAAAATATCAAAACAGGAATCTGAAACTAAACATTTAGTAAGAGAAGTATATATATATATAGCAGCATCTCACAGCAAGCATTAATAATGTAGATGTTTAGGGATAAAATACATAACGGAGCTTCTGATCAGTAGTGATACAGCTCTTCATAATTTATTCTGACCGTCAAAACACATCGAGTTTTTGAGACCCAATCCTTTATCATCTGTATACGCTCACTCAAGATCATTTTCTTAAGGCAGCTCGAAAGGTAACCACATTATAGAAAGACATCGAATTCCATAGGGGAGAATCAAAACATTTCCCACCACTAACCCAGCTGAATCAGACCCTTCTTAGCTCATCACGTCATTTACAGTCTTGCTCGCTAGATACACTAGGCTGTGGAAGGATGCGGTGTGAGAGTCAGCCTGAGAGAGGGGACAAAGGAAATATATTTTTAAGTAATAATAATAATAATCCTTGCACTTGATACAGCGCCTTATCACGTCTTTGAGACGTCTCAAAGCGCTTCACAGAATACACCGTAATGTGAATTGACTGTTTATTTTGTGGGCGAAAAGCGGCAGCCAATTACGCGTAGCAGCGTCCCACAAACAGTCGTGGATGAAGTGACCAAATTATTATTATTTATTTATTTTGAAGGGATTATTTACCCCCGGAAAGCGATCTGCCAATCGACTAACAACCGGGTTCCTACTTACTGCTGGATAAACAGAGGTGTGTGCGTGGAGTAAGGAAACTTGCCCAACATTTCGTCCTGCCCAGGAATCGAACCCAGGTCCTCTTGCTTTCGAGGCGAGTTCTTATCGCTATCCCAGCAAACTACAAACACAATACGTCTTCCAAACGTTCATCATTTGGTTTGTGCTCGAATGACTGGTTGGTCCTGAGCTGTTAAAACTGACTGAATGAGGTCAAGTTTGTTTTAAATTCTGTCCGAAAGAGTATCTTTCGCAACATTAAGAGTTTGAACAGGTTTACAGATGAACATTAAGTCTGTTTAATAAACTGTCTGATTTGCACATTAGGCACCATTCCAAGGATTTACAGAAAATAGAGACTTTCATGTGTTTTTAGTCAGACCAGCCAGCATTCCCCTCGCCCCACCACAGAGACCACAGTTCTGTTTACAATTTAATTTCAATAATGCAGACCCAAAGCATACTTTAGTTATCCCGAGGGACAGACATTTCTGGCATATTTGCGTCTGCCCTGGACACAGAAAAAGTAGACATTTGTTTTATGAAGCTATAAACTCAAGTTTGTTTCTCATTTGTTCCTCAAATTGTACATTGAACATCCTCCCAAACCGTACAGTGGCAGTGCATGCAATAAGATCTTGCTCAAAGTTTTAAAGAATACAGTCGTAAAGAGGGCACAGTAGTTACGTTCAATCAATACCAGTCACGGAAAAGACACTCGCATCCTGAACACACATAGGAAACTATACTGTACCAGGCTAAGAAATTACAATGTGCACATTTCATTGCAAGTTGTTGTTCCTAAAAGCACGCCAAACCTTAAGATAACGGTGCTTCGGTCCCACAATATCAAGATCATTATTTCGATATCATTATCAAAATAATCACAATTCCACAATAAAACAACTTGCACTCAGCAGAACTGCAGTTAGCAAAAGCAACTGCTTACAAACAATAACATTTATAAAGTTTAGACATCCCGACGTAAAACATCAGCGATATATCTGTAACCCCCCCACCACCCCAAAACCTTGAAATAAATAGCTTTATTTTCACCTTCTAAACTCTAAAGGAACAATATATAAAAGCCGGTGTGGGGCGGTGTGGGGGTTGTGCTGGGAGTGGGGAAGCGGGAGTGGGAGAGGAACCTATATGAAAAAAAAGTGGCCTGGAAGCTGAGGAAATATTGGCGGAGAATTCGCTTTAGCGCAAAAATACCGTTTCAACTGCAATCCCAATGCCCGGTAAATGGTTGTACCGTATCACAGGACCTAAGGGCGACATCGTAGGGAGTCCTTGAGTTAAAGCGCGAGCGCAAGAGTGATTTGGAACAAGAGTCGTTCCAGGATTCAGCGTGGCACTGCCCGGACAGACACGCGCGGGCGCGCACGCACACAAAAAAGGGACATTTTGCAGTGTTTAAAGAGACTTAGAAACATTTGATCAGAGCCCCGCACTGCAGTCTGTCCGGGATGGAAAGCCCCCCCCCCCCCCCAATCCCCCCCCCAATCAGTGTGCGTGACAGAGAGAGAGAGAGAGAGAGATGGAGACGGAGGGAGAGACAGAGGGAGAGCCGGGGACAGAGAGAAAGAGACACAGGGACCATAGAGTGAAAGGTCTCTCCAGCGCCTTTGCCTTCCCTGCACCCCCTCAGCGCCCAATCCCTGAGACTCACTCCCCGTCGAGAGGAGGGGGAGAGGAGAGAGGGAGAGAGGGGGTGGTGGGGGGGGGGGGGGGGGGCAAGAAAGAGAGAGACACATTCTGTTTAATAATAATAATCATCATCATCATAATAACCCTTGCATTTGATACAGCGCCTTACACAGTCACTACACTTCACAGCGTGTGTCCCACGAAGCGCTTTGAGACGTCTCGACGACGTGATAAGGCGCCGGGGTGGGGGGGGGGGGGGGAGAGGAGAGGGGGTCAAACCCCAGGATTATTATCATTA
Organism: Callorhinchus milii; assembly: GCF_018977255.1. Classification (NCBI taxonomy): domain Eukaryota; kingdom Metazoa; phylum Chordata; class Chondrichthyes; order Chimaeriformes; family Callorhinchidae; genus Callorhinchus; species Callorhinchus milii. The sequence continues at coordinate 11,768,726 of NW_024704751.1, forward strand.
TGATTATCATCATCATCATCGCTTCGCGGAGTGTATACCGTACGGTGTAGTGACTGTGGGTTGTGTGGGAGAAAAGAGTTTAAAACTCCAAACTCTCTCTCTCTCATTCTCTCTCTCTCTCTCTCTCTCTCCCTTTACCCCCCACCCACCCCCGGCCCCAAATTCCACCCACAAAACACACAGTCACTACACCGCGCCGTACGGTTAAGGCCCCCACGGAGGGCGAGTGAGACGGCGCCGATGGTTACCAACCAATTCATCAGCACAATTACTGGTGGTGTTGTTTGCAAAGTAAATGAATAAAACAAATACAAATAGAGAGGGAGAGAGGGGGGGGGGGGGGGAGGGGAGGGGGTGAAATGGGGGGTTAGTGAAGGGGTGGGTGTGAGGGTGGGGGTGGGGGGGGGGGGGTAAGAGAAGCTCCTGGAAGCTTCCACCCCCCCCTCCCTGTCCCTCACTCCCTCCCTCTCTCCTCCCACCTTATTAACAGCCCAGATCCAACTCGAGCCCGAGGCTTCTCTTGAGGCCTAAGTTATTTTCCCCCCTCAATTGAAGCCTTTTTTTGGGGGGGGGAGGAGGGGGGGATTTGAGGGGGAGAGAGAGAGAGAGAGGGTGAGGGTGAGGGGGGGGGGGGGGGGGGGGGGGTGGTCCCTGTTTTATTATTTTATTGCTTCGTGTATTTTATTTTATTTTGTTTTGTTGGAATTCCTCCCCTCACACACACACACACACACATATATATATGAAAAGAAAAAAAACAACACACACACACACACACAGACAATTAAAGGGGGGGGAAGGGGGGGGGGGGGGGGGGGGGAGAGGAGAAAAAAGGGGAAATGAAGGAAAATTAGGGAAACACACAAATAAATTAATAAATTAATTAATTAATCGATTAATAGATCAATCGATCAATGGCTGTTTTGGGGTGAATTGGTTTTTTTTCGTGTGTTGTGTGTGGAGAGAAGAGGAGGGGGAGGGGGGTGGGGGGGGGGGGGGGCAAAGGAGGGGGGGGGTGGGGGGGGGGTAGAGAAAAGGGGGTGTGGGGTGGAGGGAAAGGAGGTTGAATAAGTATTGTAGATATACAATACAATACCATTGATTAATCAGTTCATAATCAAATCAATAGATGTGTTGCCCCCCTCAGTCCATGATTTGGGGGGTGACTGACTGACTGACCCACTGATTGATTGATTGATTGAGGAGGAGGAGGAAGAAAGAAAGAAAGAGGGAATGTGGGGAAAGTGGGGGGGGAGGGGGGGAGGGAGAAGAGGGGAAAGAGGAGGAGGAGGAGGAGGAGGAGGGAAAGTGGGGGGAAGGAGGGAGTAAAGGGCAATAACAGAGGTGATTACCTGCCATAAATGCCCTCGGTGATTCGGTTCCGTTTTAACGGCCTCCTGATCTTACTGCAATCAGCATTTCGCCTCTTCATTGTCTGTCCTTCGCTGCCTCCCTCCTTCCTTCCTTCCTTCTTTCCTTCTTTCCTTCCTTCTTCCTTTTCCTCTCCTTCCTTCTCTCTCTCTCTCCTTCCCTTCCCTTCGTCCTCTCTCTCTCTCTCACTCTCACTCACTCACTCTCTTTGACACACACACACACACACGAGAGAGAGAGAGAGAGACACACACACTTCCCTTTATTTTCTCTTTCTTCCTCTCTCTCACACACTCTCTCTCTCTCTCACACACACACACTGGTGATGATGATGATGTAGACGTGAAATATAATAAACACGTCACACACACACACACACACATATATATATATATATATATATTTATGTCTCTTTCTTTCTGGTTTTTTTATATAAAAAAAGGAGGAGAAAGAGGAGGGGAAGGAAGGAAGGAGGGAGGGAGGGGAGAAGAGAGAGAGAGGAGGGAAATAAATAAATTAAATTTGGGGAATCATTTGGGAGGTTTTGTGGGCTTTATGTAAAAGAATTAAAATGTTTTTTTCTCTCTCTTATTTAAAAGAGAAAGACGTGTTATTATCTCCTTTTCTCTTTCTTTGCCTTCCTTTCCTCCTTTTCTTTCTTTTTTTTTCTTCCCCCCCCCCCCCCTCCCCTCTTCTTTTTTTCTTTCAAAAGACAGAATGAAATCAAAATTGAAATGAAACCCTAATACCCACCCACCCCTCCCTCTGTGTGTGTGTGTCTCTCCCTCCCTCTCTCTGTGTCTGTCTGTCTGTCCAGATCACTCTATCACCCCCCCCACACACACACACACACACACCCTCTGTGTCTCTCTGGCTTTTTTTTCCCTCTCCTTTCCTCTTTTTTTCTTCTTCTTTCAAACAAAGAATTAAATTTTAAATGAAATGAAACCCACCCACTTCCTGTGTGTGTGTGTGTGTGTCTCTCTCTCTCTGAGTTTATTTTCTTTCAAACAAAGGAAATTAAAATGAAATGAAACCAATTCCCCTCCATTTCTCTGTGTGTGTGTGTGTGTGTGTCTATCTGTGTGTGTGTGTGTCTGTCTGTCTATCTGTCTGTGTGTGTGTCCAGGCCACACTATCACCCCCTCCTCCTTTTCCCTGTGTGTCTGTCTCTCTGACTTTTATTTTCTTTCCTCTTTTTCTTCTTTATTTCTTTCAAACAAAGAATTAAATCAAAATGAAACTATCCCCACCCCCTCTCTGTGTGTCTCTGTTTGTCTATCTGTGTCTATCTGTCTTGTCTGTGTGTCCAAGCCACCCTATCACCCTCCCCCTATCTGTGTGTGTGTGTGTGTGTGTCTATCTGTGTGTCTCTCTGTATGTATGTCTGTCTATCTGTGTGTCTGTCAGTGTCACTCTCTCTGTCTGTCTATCTGTGTGTTGTCTGTCTGTCACTCTCTGTCTGTCTGTGTGTGTCACTCTCTGTCTATCTGTGTTGTCTGTCTGTCTGTGTGTGTGTCACTCTGTCTGTCTATCTGTGTGTTGTCTATCTGTCTGTCTGTCTGTCACTCTGTCTGTCTATCTGTGTTGTCTGTCTGTCTGTGTGTGTGTCACTCTCTGTCTATCTATGTGTTGTCTGTCTGTGTGTCACTCTGTCTGTCTGTGTGTGTGTCACTCTGTCTGTCTATCTGTGTGTTGTCTGTCTGTCTGTCTGTGTGTGTGTCACTCTGTCTGTCCATCTGTGTGCTCAGGCCACTCTCCCCCCCCCCCCCCCCTTATCTCTCACACACACACACACTGTGTCCTCTGGTCCCAGCAGTGAGGTGGAGGGGCGGGACCTCAGCCGTTGGGCTGCCCCTTGAATCGCTGTGATTGACGTTAAAACGTGACCAATCACCGAGCGGGACCGTAGTGATTGACACCGCGGCTGCCCAATCAGCGTGAAGGGAGGCGCCCTCTCCCCCTCGCCCCCCCCCGGGCCGGCGGCAGATGCACGTCAATCATCCGAGACGGACCAATCGGCGGTCCCCATGGGCGGGGAGCAGGGCGTCGGCTTGCGGCCTCGCTTCAGGGAGGTCGCACTAGCTTGATGGGCGTGATTGACAGCCGCCTCGACCAATCGCTACCCGCCTCCTGCCGGTCCAAAGGCTCGGCCAATAGGAATCGCGGGGAGGCGGGCCGCGGGCCAGCTGGGTCAGGTTAGGTTGAGGTGCGATGGGCTGGGGTTCCACGTCGGCAGGTTGTCACCGCTTAAAGCAGAGACTCGAGCTATTGGGGATGAATCATAACACCGAACTCAAGGGGGAAATTACATTAGATTTCACGTCCCCCATCCCGCCCCTTCCACCCTCAATTCGAATCCTCTTGTCTTTGTTGCATTTAAGCCTCATTGACCGGATCACGCTTTTTGATCCACGGACTGAAAATTCCAGACCTACTTTAAAGGCGGGCGGGCGGTTATTTGATTGTAAAGGTTCAGCTCAACCAAAAGCGTATTGTTGTTGTTGTTGTTGATTTTATGGTTTGGGCCAAACTATTCGAATGCAAACGACACAACTCGTATTAATTAATACAAGTCGTTCGCCTTAATGCGCAAAATATGGCCTTCAGCCACACTTGTCTGCTTGCCCGACACACACGCACAAAAAAGATGTGCAGCTGTTTCTAACAACAACAACAAATTACATCTACACGGCGGCTTTCACGTTGGGAGGGAGGAGGTCCCAAGGCGCTGGACAGTCAGGGATTTGGACCCGAGCTGGTGGTTGGGATCAGAAGGGGGTGGAGGGTGGGGAGAGTGAGTTTACATTAGCCAATTGGGCACAGCAGTGTCCCACAAACAGTCGTGGATTGACTGCCAAAAATTTTTTTGAAGAAGAATTATTATCTTTGGGGCTTATGTGGAGTATAAATACCATCATGGACTGGTATTTACAATATTTTTAAATGTTGATATTAATATTAATATTGAAAACAATAATATTTGGGGGTTAAGAGGGCAGCATTAATTATCAAATACTGTATCATTTTACAGTAGAAGGAAGGGCCAGCTCAAATCAACCTAACCCTCAAAATAGTACAGTATCTATCCTTACCTGGCAAATTATTGATAATAAATTAAAGGTTAATTCACCTGTGAAAATTTGGGAACGGATCTGAAAATTCCAGGGTGAGTATAAACTGATCTGCATTAAAAGTGGATTTCTCCCTTTTTACCATAAGCATCTATTCTGATCCTGACAAACGTATATGCCTAATGAAATAAATGGTCACAACCGCTACCCAACAGGCAGATAAGCCATTGGAACTTGTCCCCAGTTGAAAACAAGTTTCTTTTATCCCAAATATTCAGTACAATAAACTTCTGATAACTCGTCTCTCAAAGGGAAAAAGGGCTCGATGACGTGAAGGGCGCTATATAAATGCAAATTGTTGTTGTTGTAGTTGTAGCTGTCTACTCCGGATTGTGCAAGCACAGAAACAAGAGTGCTGCAGATTCCTGAACAAGTCACTGCCTATTTGCTTAATTAACAATGTCAGAACACACCCACACTTGTTTGGTTTACATTCTGTCCAATCCGCTCATGCTAGGTTGTTCGTGCACTGACCGACCGACGTGTACATTTCAGATAAATATTTGAACACAAATATAACTGTGAACATTCATTCTGACCCGTTTAAAGAGGACGGGCGGGCGGGGGGGGGGGGGGGAGAAAAAAAAGCGATGGAGTAAAAAAAAGGCGGTTGTCTATATCGTTGTGTACCAATAAACAGCATCCGTTAACAAAAGAACAAAAGAATTTGCCAGGCCAAAGAATACTGAAGTCCATCTCGTTCGCCTTCCGCCACCCTGGCCGTCAGTCGGGTCGCTTGACGTGCCGTGTCCCCAAACTATACACAGTATCCCCCAGAGATCATCATTTTCTATCAGAAATCTATCTAATATAATATTATATTATAATATGATAAGCCATTGCTATTCATGTGAACTCATCAGTGATTAAAAAACACAAAGGTAATGTCCAGTTCACACACCTGAGAAACCCCCTGAACACGACCAACGGTGGTTGTTACCTGGGCCGTTATTGGGGTCCCTCAGTGACCCCCCCGTCGCTGTGATTTAGGCTTCGGGACCTGCTGGAAGCAGACATTTTGAGTGGAACCTCTGGTCCTGCGATGTCATCAATGGAGCCTTCTGCCCACATTCGTGACATCACAGGGGCGGGCTCCGTGACATCACAGGGGCGGGCTCCGTGACATCACAGGGGAGGGCTCCGTGACATCACAGGGGAGGGCTCCGTGACATCACAGGGGAGGGTGCCGTGACATCACAGGGGAGGGTGCCGTGACATCACAGGGGCGGGCTCCGTGACACCACAGGAGAGGGTGCCGTGACATCACAGGGGCGGGCGCCGTGGCATCACAGGGCCGGGCTCCGTGACATCACAGGGGCGGGTGCCATGACATCACAGGGGCGGGTGCTATGACATCACAGGGGCGGGCTCCGTGACATCACAGGGGACAAGTCATGCCAAGTGCCGGCCAGGATGGTGGACCTCTTTAACCCGAGCGAACTCTTATGTTCTTACGTCCGGCCTTGTACCAGTTGGAATGAAGCCCAATGCACTGTGGGCAGCGGACGCGTATTTACGCCCATTAACTATTATTATTATTATTATTTACATTAATTATTATTATTATTTATATTAATTACTATTATGGTTGACGCCACGTTAATCCACTTCTTTGCATTTCGATGCGCTGTGCTGTTGGCCGGCCGGGTGCCCGTCAGCCGTGCTTAAGAGTATCCAAACAAGTGAACACCACCAAACTGCGTCATGTTGGCAGTGCTTCGTGTAGACATGAATTCCAAAATAACAGAATTATGCAAACTGTGTTTCAGACAGTCTCTCGCTCCCACTCGAGGCCTGTCCTACCCTTGCCAGCTGGATTACCAGCTCGTTCAATGGAAGAACTACAAAGTCCATTTATTCGAGCTTTACAACAATCAATCTCAATGGTTACCGACAAAACACGCAGTCGCGACACTTTACAGGTTGACAGTGAACCCTGCGAAGCGCTTTAGCACAACCTCCAGATGTGAAATCGCTTTGGGACGTCCTCCCGACGTGGAAGGCGCTATACAAATGTAATTTTGTTGTTGTTGAAGGGAGTTCTATCAAAATGTAAGGAGGATTATTATTAACAATAGAGATACAAATGGAAATGTAGATGAATGTAACAATACATAATTTTATACCAGAGGGGAAGGAGAAAGAGTGCGTAAATGTTAGCGTCAATTAGATACCGCTCTTAAAGGCAAAGGTACAGACATTTTGGGACTGCTCTGTCATTGGAGTATGTGCATTCCTAGAAAAACATTGCCCCTTGAAGAAAAAGGTGTGTCCGTTATTTCTTATCTTTGCGCTGCTTTTGCTTGTGAGCGAGGATACCAAAGGGGGACTTTTCAAGTATTCATTTTATTGAAATATTCAGCGAGGCAGCAACAACACTCTTGAAATACTGAAAGAAAACATCGCAATGTCTAACAAACTGGCTCCCAGCATCAGGCTGAGTTTCCCTCTGATGGCTCTGGTTTTCCAGGTGGCAATAATAGGATTATTCGCCGGATTTGTTGACTATAAAGCTATTACAGAGGGAAAATTCAGTATTACTTACCCAGGTAAGTGTGCATAAAGCTCTTTAGTAATAATAATAATCTTTGCATTTGTTACAGCGCCTTATCATGTCTTCGAGACGTCTCACAGAAATGTAAAGTCTAAAGTGAATTGACCGTATGTTTTGTGGGTGAAACTCGGCGGCCAATTGTGCACAGCAGCGTCCCCGCAAACAGTCGTGGACTGAGTGACCAAATTATTATTTTTTTTGAAAGTTATTTTTGTTTTGAAGGGATTCTTACCTCCGGAAAAGCCAACCGCCAATCGACTAACAATTGGGTTCCTACTTAATGCTGGGTAAGCGGAGGAGTGAGCGTGGAGCAAGAAAGCTTGCCTAACGTTTGACCCCGCCTGGGAATCAAACTCAGGTCCTTTCGCTTGCGAGGCGAGTGCTCTAACCATTGAACTACAGTATTCCACAAAATGAATGCAATAAGCTGAAATATGGGAAACAAAGCACTACAGTCCAATGGATCAAGCAACCACAGTTCAGCGTGTTTGAGTTACCATCAGTTCGAAGTGATGTTCTGTGTTCGCTCAGAGACAGTACATCACTATCAAATTCTTCCCAAACTCAAATATATTTAAACAGACAAACCAGAGAGTAGAAAGTCACAACATTTCAAACATGGGCTTTTAATTTTTCAGTTATGTCTCAAGTGAAAAGTAATGTCGCATATCACTATATTATTGCAAATCTTGCATACTTCTTTTTTTGGGGGGTGGGGGGTTGGGGGGAGTTGCAGCATTTTGGACACGGAGGTAAAAGACGTAAAGATGATGGGTTAAAGACTTCTTTAACCCATCATCCCGTCTCCTCTACCCCGTTTTCTCCTTTGTTCTTCCTTGCCATGCCTTCTCCTCCTCTCTGATAGTCCTTAAAAGCCTCTCCCTCCCAACGTGCCCCAGTTCCCACGAAGGGTCGTGGACCTGAAAGGTTGACTCACTTTCCTTTCTCCATAGATGCTGCCTGACCTGCCGAGGGTTTCCAATGACTTTTGTTCATCTAAATGTGTTTGGGGACGTATCTGAGTGCAAATTTGTTTCCCAGTTTGCCTACAAAAATAGGAAGCCCCTACACTTCACGGTGAATCTTGTGAAGCACTTTGAGATGTCCTTCCCGACCATATCAAATACAAGGGTTATTTGTTTGTTGTTTTATTTATTTGATTATTATAATTTAATATGTATATATATATACATATACTCCCATGGAATATGAACTAAAAAAAAAGCATAAAGCCCCTTTTCGGAAAACATCCTGAAAAATATTCTGATGAAAGATAAATGCGGTAAATTTCATCTCACAGAGTAGTGCAGAGAATAGAAGGGACAGTTACGAGTCATGTTGCCATGTTTTGGCTGTTGAGTGTGTGGGCGAGGCTATAAAAATTAGTAGTTAACAGCAGTAACTTCTAAGACAGATAAAACCGACTCACAAGGCAGGGCGTAAAACTCTTGACAGTGCTGATAAGAAAACCGTGGTCAACATAAACCTAAACTGTAGTCATTTCATTTTAACAGAAACACTTGAATTCTGGTCAGGTTCCCTGCACTTTGCAGGGAAAACTTTGAAATGCTTTGAGACTTGCTGGAAAGCTTTCTTGAAATAATAATCATAATACTTGCATTTGATACAGCGCCTTATCACGTCAGTAGGAACCCGGTTGTTAGTTGATTGGTGGATCGCTTTTCCGTGCGTAATAATCCCCTTTATAAAAAAATAATAATTTGGTCACTCAATTTGTGGGGACGCTGCTGTCCGCAATTGGCTGCTGCGTTTCGCCCACAAAATACAGTCACTACACTTTACAGTCTATCCTGTGAAGCGCTTTGAGAACGTCTCGAAGACCTGAGAAGGCGCTGTATCAAACGCGAGGATTATTATTACTTGAGGGCAGACCTGTTTTACTCCTTTTAATAGTATTTCAAGATGTCAACGCTGTTGTCTTCATTGGGTTCGGCTTCCTCCTCACATTCCTCAAGCGATATGCACACAGTGGCCTTGCCTTCAATCTGTTCCTCGCGGCCCTCGCCGTTCAGTGGGCCACCTTCCTGGAAGGAGCGCTCCTTGACACTCTGCAGGAAGGAATACAGATAAGTCTTAAAAGGTAAAGTCTCTGTAGATTTGCTCCCAATAAATTGCACAGGATGTTCACAAAGTCTCGTTACCCCCAACCCACGTTTCATTTTCTACACCGCGCGCTGATCGACAACTGAAACACGTGGAGGAATGACACTAATTATATTTAGAAGTCACATCATTGATTTCAGTACAAATGTGGGACTGTATTTAGACATCCAGACAAATGGCGTGTGCGTGTGTGTGTATGTGTGTGAGCGCCATCATTTTCACGGTAGATAATGATCTGTCACCATGTTCGGTATTAACATCTTCAGTAACATGGATGGATGGAGTCAGTGAGGAGGAAGTTACTGGTATCAAACATTGTTACACTCGACTACTCTGCAACAGAAAATAAAAATTCATTGTAAGAAAAAAAATAAGGGTGGGGTGGGGGATAACAGGACTTTGTGAGAGGCCCCAGGCTCCATATCAAATGCAAGGATTATTATTAATATTTATGCAGGAGTTAAATAGACACGGAAGGTCGACTGGACTTCTTCTTTGCTGTATATATCTGTGGTTTCGACGGGATGAATGTGCTTCTCTATTTTGCAATGGAATTACTCAACCGAGCAGAAAATGTGCGAAGATGCAAATTCATTATCTTCAGTTACTTGTAGATTTGGTTCCTCTTCTCAGGAAATCTGAGGAGATTCGCTGCATTTAATGGCAACATAAATCTCAATGAATCTGGACTGGAGGCCAGGAAATGCTCAGGTTTTTAACGAGATGCTCATGGTCGCAGGTTTTAAGCAGTTCATTTATTACTTGAGAGGAGCCAATGGCAGTGAGTAGATCTGAGTGTCTTTGACTGGATCCAAAATACAAGTCCCTTAACAGGTTCTCGTCTTGTAAATTTATGTTCCAGATTAGCTAAAATGTAGTACCTTGGGAACACATATCACTGTGCAAATTTGTTCTACATAAATACATAAAGACATATGTTCGACATTGACTTTGCTCCCTTAGAAAGATTCACCTGCTCACCTGATCCATTTGATTAATAAAAAATGATTGCATAAACAGGATTTTAGCAATTTCTCTACCGTTTGAAGTCCCAAAGCTGTCCGTATCATTAAGCTTCATCTGCCGTCGTTGGGATAAACTTTTGCCAGTTTTTAGTTCAGCCCTAAGTGGAATTTATTGCCGTTAAATACAATTACAGTTACACCATAGTTCGCACTCTCAGTCACTTAGCTTCCCCTTGACTGTTTAGTTAACTTACAACAACAACAACTTGCACATATATAGTGCCCTTCCCGGGAGGTAGCATCCCGGAGCGCTTGACAGTGGCTGAGTCTGACACCGAGCCAAAATTGCCCGCAAAACACACAGTCACTACGTTTTACAGTATATTCTGTGAAGCGCTTTGAGCCGTCTCAACAACGTGATAAGGCGCTGTTATCAAATGCCAGGATTATTATTATTTTGTTATTGTTATTATTATAAAGGTGCGATCAGGTGGTGAGACAGGCAGAGAGGGAAGGGGTGAGGTGGACGGACTCCGGGATGGGGTACCCAGGAGTGGGAGGGGGGGGCGCAACGGCTGAAAGCTAAGAGGATTTATGTTGTTAATTTGCAGTATAATCCGGGCAGAACTGAACGCAGTGTCTGCAGTGATCTCGATCGGTGCAGTTGTGGGTGTGATGAGTCCCATACAGTTACTGCTGATGGTGGCCCTGGAGTTAACCTGTTTCGTTGTCGATCAATGGTTTCTGAAAAGTTGGCTTTCGGTGAGTATCACAAGCAGGAACGGGGAAACGATAACAGTGACATTCATTTTTCTTGATGTAATTTTGCTGCATCACGTAATAACACTGGGTTTGTAAATCTCGTGTCATTGTTTCTTAAAGCCATACGTTAACTTGTTTCCTTAACTAACCCGAAGTTCCTGCTCCTCGTCCACAATATTTCTGTATTGAGTTATTATTGGTTCATTGACTTAGTCAAATAGTGACAAGCTTGTTCTGTGTTGACAGAACCTGCAAGTTATTATTAATTGGAGTCCTGTAGCTCAGGGGTTAGAGCCCTCGCCTCACAAGCGAGAGGACCCGGGTTTGATTCCCGGGCAGGGCGAAACGTTGGGCAACTTTCCTTACTCCACACACCCAGCAGTAAGCAGAAACCCAGTCGTTAGTCGATTGGGGGATGGCTTTTCCGGGAGTGATACAATACACAATGACATCTGTAATGTGCCTTTCAGGTCGAGAGGACATCTCAAGGCGCTGAACAGGGAAGTAATAATAACTCGACATGTGACAAGACGCTATAAAAATCTAAGCTTATCTTCTTCCAATGCAGATCGATCCAGACACCAGTGTAATGCATCTGCACTTGTTTGGCGCTTTTTTTGGACTTACAGCCTCGAGGGTTCTCTATCGTTCAGGACTTTGTAACGGCCACGAGAAGGAAGGATCATTGCCGATCTCCGAACTGTTCTCTATGATTGGTACGTGTGGGTAACTCTCTGTGCGAGTGCCAAACACTGACCCAACAACAACTTGTGGGCATTTACACAGCGCCTCCTCACGCCCCAGAGCGCTTGACAGTGACGGAGCACAATACCCAGCCGGGGGCGGGGGGGGGAAGAAGGGGGGAGGTGACCGTAGGCGCTGGTCGAAGAGGAAGGTCTTCAGGCACGACCTGAAGAGGGGGAAGGATGGGGGCAAGGCGGAGAGATAGAAGAAGATAATGCAGACTTCTCATCTGGTCTGGAAACTAACTGCGAGAGGATGGATTTTGAAAAAAAAAGCAACACAGGGGATTTAAGAAGAGGTCGGTAGCTTGACTGGAACTTGAGAGGAATTTTTCACTCGATTGTTTTACATTCCAAAAAATAATAATAATTTGGTCACTCAATCCACGACTGTTTATGGGACTCTGCTGTGCGCAATTGGCTGCCGCATTTCACCCATAAAACATACAGTCACTACACTTTACAGTCTATCCTGTGAAGCGCTTTGAGGCATCTCGAAGTCGCTGGAGCAAATGCAAGGATCATTACTATTAATAATTGTGAGCACATAACGTATACCTTTTTATTTTTGTCCCAGGTACTATCTTTCTGTGGATGTTCTGGCCCAGCTTCAACTCAGCACTACTTGATACAAGGCTTCAGAGGTCAAGAGCTGTTTTCAACACCTATTACGCGTTGGCGGCTTGCAGTGTGTCTGTGTTTGCTGTTTCCACTCTCGTCCACAACAAAGGGAAAATAGACATGGTAACAGGGTATTTCTCATTCTCTTCCGTTTCATTGTGTTGGCGTCGGGATCCTTATACTTACACTTCACACCAAGGGAGAAGATCTTCCTTTCCATTCACAATTACGCTACCACATTTATTGAATTCCAGGCCAGGGACTGGTGTGCGCGTCAGATAGTAAGTCGGTTAAATAAGTTACAACGTTCGGTTATCCACTCAAAAGCAAAAAAAAAACACAGAGCTGGAAAATCCCGCTGCTCAAATCACACGCGCTTCCCAACATAAGATAAGAGCACAATTTCACCTGAAATTAGAACTTGTTTGATACGGGTATTTAATAATAATAATAACCCTGGCGTTTGATACAGCGCCTGATCACGTCGTCGAGACGTCTCAAAGCGCTTCACAGGATACACTGTAAAGTGTAGTGACTGTGTACCTTGTCACACGTCACCGCAGTGTGTGACATTTTCCTTTGTTCAATGTAACAGACAGAGAAACAGAATTGCGTCCCTGTAGTCACGTTGTTCTGTATCTGATCACGATCAGTATTATTATCAACAATAAAAGAAAAGGAAATCATCCTCGCATTTCAAACCGCCTGTCGAGGTGACAAGACACTAACTATATCAACCGCCAGGATTGTTATGGTTGTGGATATTGTTACGTACTTTGGAAATAAATACACGTGACACTAAAAGATTTTTGAGAAGCAAATTGAGAAACTGAGCGAATCGAACTTCGAAATTTCTGTAGGAAGTCCCGACTGACAAGAGAAGAGAGACACGACATGTCAAGCCACTGCCAGGAAGGTGGAAGGCAAACTCGATGGACCTCGCTCTTCTTTCGCCCGAGAAAATTAATTATGTTTTTATGTTCTTAAGATGTGGTTTACTTGCCTTCCCGGTTGTACTTACAGGCCAACATCCGTAACGCTACACTATCAGGAGGTGTTGCAATTGGCCTCTCTGCTCCTCTGATAGACTCTCCGTACATAGCAATGATAGTTGGCTTCACGGCTGGTGTTATCTCCACCCTCGGTGTCGTGTACTTGAAGGTAATGTGGGCTGAAATTATTACAGCTGCCGTGGAAATTCACCTCGATTTTGGATCACCCACTTTATGCTCGCTGCCTTTCTTTCAGTTGTTTCGGTTCAGAGAACGCGTGCCTTGAAAAACCAACCAACGGCTTGTTACGACTGAATCTTACTGCACCGCCGAGCAGTAAGGTGGTATAGCTTACGGAAATAATTACTCTGCAGCGAACACACAAAAAAACAGCCAACCGCTCAAACCTTCACCGAAACGCTTTCGAAACCCGCCGCGACTTTATCGTCGCCTCATGTAAAAGCCACAAGCGCAGCTCGCAACCAATGTCGTGGCTTTTGTACACACAGGGCACTGTCGAAATGCATCGCAAGCAGCTTGCACACAAAGCCCTCTGGTTAAGAAATCCAAACACAGTGGAAACTGTCGGTCTAATTGATAACATTTATCGGTTATTTGAATTATTTGAAGTTGAATAAATGGTTGACGTTTTTGAAACAAATTGTTGAATGAGTCGGCAGCCTCCGTCCTGCAACATCTCCCGTCCCACCACCCGACATCGGACCTTCAGCCTCTCTGCCCTCACCCTCCCTTTCCCTCGCCTCCTTAAAGACCCGTCTCAAGACCCTCCTCTTCGACTGCACCTTCGGTCACCCTCCTACCCCCACTCTCCCTGCCCTTCCGCCGCAATATTATTTGGCTCAATTGCTTCCGATATTCCTTGAATTTGTCTACAATCCATAATGATGCATTTGCTTTAGAGATGTCTTGAAACACGTATGAAATTGCACGATACCTGTGGGGTTCTGTACACGCACGGCCTGCCTGGGATAATCGGAGGGATAGTTTACGTCGTTCTCATCTTTCTCACTTCGCCGGTGCCCAACAAAAGTCTCAATTATGAAGGGTAGGTTTTCAAACTCTTGTCTAGAGTAATAATAATAATAATCCTAGGAATATTATACTTTTGAAAGAGTTAATTTTTGGCCTTTGTGTGTTTCAGATCCCCAATCAACAAAGCAGTAGCCATAATCGTCACGCTGTCCGCAAGCCTGGTCACAGGATTGATCGCAGGTCAGTGTGTGAACTGGCATTTGCAGAGAGAGAGAGAGAATCTGAATGACATGAAATTTCATTGATGGGATCATCGCATAATGTTTTAACTCTGATCGTGTCTGGGCCGGCTGCTCGCTTCTTTATTAACCCGCTGATTCATCTTTTTCAGTTCCCAAACATTACAGCAAGTAAACTAAACGTTGACATTCACCGCCAACAACAAACAAATCCATATACAAAACATTATTAGAAAACAGACCTTTGCCCTGACAGCATTTTCGCAGAAGGGGGAGTGAGTCACAATACAGAGTGTAATTATAACTATCATATTGTGCTATATTAAGGAGCGTAGCAACAACCGTGTGAATGGTAGTTATGTGCTCACTGACAATGAGGTTCTTGGGACATGATTAGAAGAGGTGACTCTATGTGGCTGTCGATGCCCTTGTGGATGATTGAAGCTGGTATGAGACTTGGCTGTTGCATGTTCTCTGCCCCCACCCTTTGGAACTCCATCCCACAGTCCCTTTACCTCGCTCCCTCCCTCGTCTCCTTCAAGGCACCTGCAAATCTTATTCATCCAATGCAACAATGATGTCTATCTCGGAAAAAATACTCTTGACGGAAAAAAGACATTTGCTCATTTGGTCCGTGACAAATCTTTTGATTCAGTACTTGGGTCCACACAAGTGACCGAGTAAATTAATACTCGATCAGAACATACCGGTCAATTTAAGGCTGTGACTCATCCGTAACCAATGTCAGCCTGGCTCAGCTGATACTGCTCTCGCCTCCGGGTCAGAAGGTTGTGGGTTCAAACCCCCAAGTCAGAATTATAGTCCAGGCTGACAATCCTCTGCAATGAAGAGGGAACGTTGCATTTTAGGAAGTGATGATCTTCGGATAAAATGCAAGGTCCCGCCTGCTTGTTCAGGTGTACGTTAGAGATTCCGTGGCGCTATTCACAAAGAGAAGGAAGTTTCTCCCTGTGTCCTGGCCAACAATCCTGGCACGTTGCCGAGCACAAGTTGACTCCTGAATTTGCCTACGAGCACAGTCACTACACTTTCCAGTAAAGTACTTTTGAGAGTTTTGATGCGAAGGGCTATACCAAATGCAAGGATTATTACGAAACACAAGGACCTAAATAAGAATAAGACTAAACCATGTTACAGAATACTTCTTTCATTAAAGAATAAAGGCAATTTGTTATGCTTTTTTCACTTTGCTGAATAGTTGATGGTTCGTTGAAAAAACAAGCAATATCTAATACTCAAATAGATTAGTTTGTGAGTAAAGTTTTATTAAAATAATTTCGATTTATTGCTATCCAGGACATTAAAAACGAATTGGTCACTCAATCCACGTTTGGCTGTTTGTGTGGGGACGCTGCTGTGCGCAGTTGGCTGCCGCGTTTCGCCCACAAAATGTAGTCAATTCACTTTACTGTGTATCCTGTGAAGCGCTTTGAGACGTCTGGAAGACGTGATAAGGCGCTGTATCAAATGCGAGGGTTATTATTATTATATAACGCCATGAACATTTCTGCCGTGCAGGTTTTATTCTGAAGCTAAACATTTGGAAACAGCCCCCTGATCTGAAATGTTACGATGATCAAGCATACTGGGTGGTAAGCAGAACAGTCACTTACTTATACAAAGCATCCTAACCAAACAGTCTTGATTCCATTGGCAGAATAGAACTCATTATTATTTTTCTAACTGTAAATCCCCCACCCCCCCGCCCCACTCTCCTTTCCTCAAAAGATAGCAACTCACTGCCCAGTACTATTTATTCGCTAAAATCAATCAATATCAAAGGAGCCATTCCTTTTTTTGTTCCTTTTTACGTGTCCCATGTTCTGTTATTTTTCTCCTCGGTTCCTGTTGCGCAGCGATCAGAGCGCTCACCTCGCAAAGCGAGAGACCTGGGTTCGACTCCCGGGCAGAGGGAAACCTAAGGTAAGCTTCCTTACTCCACTCCACCAGCGATAAATAGGAAGGCGGTTGTTAGTCGATTGGCGGATCGCTTTCCCGGGGGGTAATAATCCCGTCAAATAAAACAAAAGGATGAGGCATTTTTAAAGAGCCGAATAGCCCCACCTGGAGGTCATACAGCGCACTACACCACTGCTCCCCATCTATTTTGGGGGTCAGCCGGGTGGGGGTGTCTGACCCACGCGGAAACCCATCACCACGTTCCAGAGTCTCCAAACCCAAGCTGAGAATCCCATGCATCCCACCCACCCCCGGAAATCCCACAGATAGATTGTTGGGATGGAACGCGCTCTCGCTCTCTCTCTCTCTCTCTCCCTGGAGATAGGCATCCTGCCTACCTAAATTCCGGAGAGTATTAGGCGTAGGTTGGCAAGAGCCAAGGCCTGAAACCGGATTGAAAGTAGATAACAGTTGTCGTGATGCGATACGATTTGTTTTACAGTTCCCGCACTTAGCAACAGTGAAGTAAAGGAAGGTCACTGGCATCTTTCAACGTTGAGCCAAAGACGAGGCGAAGGAAACCTTTCACAACACGACTAATCTCACAAAAAATCTATGCAAATTGCGTGTGTTGAATTATTATGATAAAAATCAACAGGCACTGGGGCATGCTCATTGGCTATATTGGTAATAATCCCTTCAAAACAAGTTGTTTTGTTAAAAAAATAATAATTTGGTCCCTCAATCCACGACTGTTTGTGGGGACGCCGCTGTGTGCAATTGGCTGTCGCGTTTTGCCCCCCAAAATATACGGTCGATTCACTTTACAGTATATTCCGTGAAGCGCTTTGAGACATCTCAACGATGTGATAAGGCGCTGTATCAAAGGCAAGAATACAATATTAGAATACAATATTTTCCAGTTGTGGCTCTATCCATAACCCACTCACATGCACGTGCCACCTGTGGAGGTTTATATTTCATGGCTGGCTGAGACAGCAATGACCCTACCAGCTATCTGAATCAGTGCTCTTTTGCGTTTGTTTTGTACTATTTTACTTTGTGCATTAAACAGGATCATCAAATATGCTCGAGCTACCAGTTATGTCAGGTTTCATGTACACTTTATAATTACAGTATATAAAAAAAACAGAATAAAGTTCGTTCAAAAGATCGAAACAAATTGAAATTCAGGCTCGTGGGATCTGGAGAAACTTAAGCAAGAAAAGCTGTAATGAATAGTTGCACTAAATTTCAGCTTAAGCTGTGCATTGTCACAAAATGAAACCAATAACGATCACATACATAATACAGAAGTAATAAATTTATTTTACGGGAAGGACTTGCATTAAGTAGTGTTTTATGAATAGTTACACTGCTGTTACATACAAAAGTCAGAATAACTGCATGGATAACTAGCCCACCAAGGTAAAGCACCCAATGTCTAGAAGTTAGGGTCATGATGATGCAATGTCAGTTAATGGAGCCATAATAGACATGGCTGTTAATTTGGCTGCTTAACATAAGATTCTGAAGACAAGTTAGCATTCGGAGGATTCATTTGTTCATCTGACCACCAGACATTCCACACATTTGGATGAAATCCTTAGGATGACCAAATATAGTCACATGTAGATATGTAAAATTCTGGAATTACATGATGCTCTATGTAACAATGTCCTCCAAATCCTTCAACACTGCTGTGTGTAAATCATTTTCAGTAATAGACAAACACAGCAAGGATTGTTAGATGGATTCGACAGATTGGCAAAAAATACGGAAAGCAAGGAATAATTTAGCCTACTTCAAGGAGTGCCACCAGGATACTTTGGTTCACAAGACAGATACTGTATGTCAGTTATAAAGAAACTCTCCAATCAACTGGATCTAACCCAGAAGTGGCCAACAAGTCCAACACTATATTGGAAGAGTTTAAACTTGTCTGTGCGTATACAAAAGCTTCTGACTGATGAATGCATTAAATGCTGCGTAAACAGTCTCACATGTACTTCATCTGCAATCCTTTGCTACGATGTACATTGCATTTAGACAACAGTAGAAGCTGCCCTAATTGTTTAGCATAATCACTCTACCCCCACCAGAAGGATGACAATGCCCCTTTAAGAGCATAATAGCAAAGCAATCAAAGCCAAATATGGATCACAAAGTCAGATACCCAAGACAAACCCTGGAGGGAAAGTCTCAATACACTCCATGATTCCATGTAAACCCAACAGCAAAAATGGTTCAGAATATCAAACGGTAGAGCGAGAGAGTTACAGATAACAGGCGTGCATGATAAGTTCTACAGGATACAGTCAATAAATTGCCACAACTGTGTATTCACTGCCACAAATCTTCTGTGCGGCCAAACTTGAAGACCAAGCCCCTGCAGAAACACACACAAACACAATATCCATTTAGTCGTCCAAAGGGTTCAAAAACATCCAATCTTTCTACATCAGGAAATACTGGATCCTGTAGCTTAAGCAAACTTGTATTTTTAAAAAAAAACAAAAGGATGGTGCCCAATTTTTTGATCTACTGTTAATTAAATCCATGCTTACCCAAAGAAGATAAAAGCATTCTGGAAGAAGACAGCTATACCAGGATAAACATCTGGCTTTTCTGAAAGAGAAAAGAAAAATACGTCCTTTAGTGTTTTGGTCAATTGTCGATGAGCTAGACACAGAGAAAGATAAGGCAAAAATATTATTAGAGATGTACAAGTGATGTGCACATAGGAACCTAAGAAATGTTAGGTGAAAGAACAAACAAGGTCCATCTAGTTCGCCTTCCACCTTCCTGGCGCTCGCATGCATGTGTGTTCCAAATTACCTATGTACTATATCCCATAATGTTACTTCCTAAAAGAATAAGAACATAAGATACACATACACCTGCTGGAAACAAGGGATATGCACACACTGATGCTGAAACGAATGATTTTGAGAGACAAGCACCTGTGGAATCAAATATTTCATTGTTTCATAACAAAGACTGGGGAAGTGATAATGTTCACCTACGTGGCACAACATAGCCTCCAAACAGGATCCACATGGATGCGATGAGTGATCCGAAAGCCAACATGAAACCAATGAACAGCCAGATTCGAGCACCTTTTAAAAAAATAAAAATAATGAAATATCACCAGTCTGTACAAGGCAATATACGGATAATAAACTGAAATGATCACTTTTAATTTGAATATGTAGAAACCCTGCTCCCCTTCACTTACGAAACAAAGTTAAGGGCATTCAACTATAAAATGTTTATTTTTTATTTGTTTATGTTTATGGGACACTGCTGTACGCAATTGGGGGAAAAGGACCAGGGGAAGAAAACAGCGAAAGTAAATAATTTAAATGCTGCATTAACTGTTTCTTTGAGTATGTTTTTGACGTTTTTGTGTTACACCCATTCCTTTGATCTGGTTCTACCGTCATTGTAGGCTTTGCTTGATACACGTCAGTGTTTATAAATTGCTGATGGAATCATTGAACACAGCAGGGACTGAGCCTGGGACAGTTGAGTTAAAAGGAATTCTGATACACGTGTTCGGAAGACAAATGGCACAAGGAGGGGGGGCTAAAATCAATCAGATGTCACTACCGAGCTACAAAGAGATAGGAACCAAAATACCTGTCTGACCCATGCATCCTTCACTGTATCCATCACCACGCACTTGTCCATTTGAAACAGCATTTATCCTGCAAAGAAAACCCAACATGTTTCCTCATCAAATTTCATCAGGATGAGACAAGGAACATTAGAAGCATGATAAATGGATCTGCAGAACGACAATGTTCTCCTTAGACAGATTGAAGTACAGAGTACCCGGGGCCACTTTTCAAATGATAGCTTTTGGGACGCTGCTGTGCGCAATTGGCTGCCACGTTTCGCCCACAAAATATACAGTCAATTCACTTTACAGTATATCCCGTGAAGCGCTTTGAGACGTCTCAACAATATGATAAGACGCTGTAACAAATGCAAGGATTATTACTATTATTATCTATACTTACATGAGAAACGCAAGTGTTGCTATAACCCCACAAGTGTGGTAGGAGTGATTAAACTTGTCCATTTCTGGGTATTTGACTGCTGCATCGATGATTATCCACCAACCTGTGAAAAACTAATAAAAACACAACAGGTTTCAAATTCGTACAAACACATGAAGTAAATAGGGATGAATAAAATGTAGTGTCTGCATTGACTCTAATCTTTGTTTGTTGATCAACACAAGTAATACATATGAAACACAATATCAATTTATTTGCAGAATACAGAACAACCTATTTTCATGAATATTGCTAAGGATTAACCTACATAATCTGAAGACAGATCCACCAGCCTCCAGTACCTTGCCCACTCTTCATCTCTTTGCAGAGTCTCTCTCACTATTGTGGAGTGGGTGAGTGAGTGAGGATAGATAGGAAGAAAGGAAGGAAGCATTTCTGAGCTCAGTCCTTTCCTCAGCAAACTTCTGACAGCAGCTCTTGTCAGGACAGGCCACAAAACATCAATTAAACACCCAAATTAATCACTCCCCATTGCCGCATTATAGACTGAGCCTTTGCTAATTCAACCATTGGCAAACCAATAATATACATTTTCATGTTAAAAGTTTGCAGTGGTAAAACATATTTATATATAGTGCCTTTCATGTCAAGGTCCCAAAACACTAAACAGTACTGGCCGGGCACCTGAGCTGGGGGTGGGAGTCGAGGGGGAAACGATGACCCAAAGCATTGGTCAAAGAGGTAGGTGGAGACAGACCCTGAATGAGGTTGAGGTACTCACCAACACACCAGCCGCGGACGAGGCGATTGCATTCCGTTTCTCGCTCCAGTCGATGCATTCGCACTCCGCGCATCTGATGTTATCTAAAAACCCCGACATCCTAACCAGCCACAGCCCAGAAAGAATAAAAAACAAAGTCACAAAAAAAACCACACACACACGCACTAGAATGGCATTTTTCATAAATACCCCCTTTTTATAATAAGAATCCTTGCATTTTGATATAGCGCTTTTCACGTCTTTTTTCTCGACGTCTCAAAGGGCTTCACAGAACATACTGTGAAGTGAATTGACTGTATATTTGTGGGCGAAACGCGGCAGCCAATTTGCGCCCAAGCAGCGTCCCCACAAACAGCCGTGGATTGAAGTGACCGAATTATTATTGTTTTTGTCTCTTGAGGGATTATCATCAGGTGTGTGTGTGTGTGTGTGGAGTAAGGAAACTTGCCCAAGGTTTCGCCCTGACCTGACCTGCCGGGAATCCAACCCAAGTCTCTCGCTTGCGAGGCGAGCGCTCTAACCACTGAGCTACAGGACTCCACGATTAATAATAATAATAATATTAGGAAAGAAACTACTCTTTTCTCCCCCCCCATCCCCGCCCTCTCTCTGCCCTTGGGGTCGGTGTCAACTACTGTCAAGCAAGCGCTGCGGGAGGGGTGGGGGGTGGGGGCACTGCCCCCGGTGAAGGGCTCTGTACAGATGTGATTGTGGACTGTGTTTTGGAATATAAATGCAAGTTGTTGTGGTTGCGGTGCCTGTCTGGCGGGGGCGGGGCTTCTCCCGGGCCACAAGTGATTGACAGGCGGCAGGACTACATCTCCCAGGGTGCCGTGCGAGCTGGGGGGGCGGGCCGCGCATGCTCAGTGCGAGCGGGAGGGGCTGCCATTGTTTTCCGGCGGATGCGGCCCAGTCGTGTGTGTGTGTGTGTGTGTGTGTGTGTGTGTTTAGTTATCTGAATTTATTTATCACGACGACAGTGGGAGAGAGAGAGAGAGAGAGATAAATAAATTCACTCAATTGAATTGAATCTAATTAAATTGAACATTACCTCCTCACTTTTATACTCTATCCCTCTGGATATTAAGCCCAAGACCCCATTGGCCTTGTTATGGCCTTATTTACATGTGTTGTTACTTCTAGAGATTTGTGGATCTGAGTCCCCAGGTCTCGCTGCTCCTCTACTTCTCTTAGGTTTCTACTGTATCCTGGAGTCCTGTAGCTCAGTGGTTAGAGCACTCGCTTTGCAAGTGAGAGACCTGAGTTCAATTCCAGGCAGAGGGCGAAACCTCGGACAGTGTCCTTACTCCATAATAATAATCCTCCAAAACCAAAAACAATAATAAATTGGTCATTTTCAATCTACGACTGTTTGTGGGACATTGCTGTGCGCAATTGGCCGCCGCGTTCGCCCACAAATATACAGTCAATTCACTTTACAGTGTGTTCTGTGAAGCGCTTTGGGACGTCCTCCCGACGTGAAAAGCGCTATATCAAATGCAAGGATTATTATTATTATTATCTCCCAAACCACAACAACAACCCAATCACCCCTCCCTCCCTCCCACACTCTCCCTCCCTCCCTCCCACACTCTCACTCCCGCCCTCCCCTCAGGAAAAACCCCTCACACCCGAGGGTTGAGCCGCCAGCCCCGGCTCCGCGTTACCTGCTTCCGTCGTCGGATGGCGCCTCAGACACAACAGCCGGTTCTCTGTCCCTCTCTTTCGCTCTGTGTGTGTGTGTGTGTATGTGTGCGTCTCTCTCGCGGAAGGCGACTACGCATGCGTCAGCGCCAGGGGATCACGTGCTGACCCCGCGAGCAGCGTCACGTCATCCGGGGGGGGGGGAGACGGACGGACACACACGCACGTGGTTTAAAGCCGAATGTCACCTGACTCCCGGGGGAGGGGGTGGGCGGCAGATAGAATCACGTGACCGTGGGTAGGCGGGGCTGGCAACGGACATGACGTGACGATGGCGTTGGGGGCGGCGGGGTGTGTGTGTGTGTGTGTGCGTGAAGCCAGACCGGAAGATCACGTGACGATGGAGTTGGGGGCGGCGTGTGTGTGTGTGTGCGTGAAGCCAGACCGGAAGATCACGTGAGAGGGGGGGGAGAAACCGCCGCTCTCTCGAAGTGCGCGTGCGCAGAGCCGCCAACCCGCCCGGAGGAGGAGGAGAGAAAGCCGCCGCCGAAGATGCCGAAGTACTACTGCGATTACTGCGACACTTACCTCACGCACGACTCCCCGTCCGTCCGCAAGACGCACTGCGAGGGCCGCAAGCACAAGGAGAACGTGAAGGACTACTACCAGAAGTGGATGGAGGAGCAGGCCCAGAGCCTGATCGACAAGACCACGGCGGCCTTCCGCCAGGGCAAGATCCCGCCCACCGCGCCGTTCCCGGCCCCCTCCGGCCCCCCGCCCGCCGGGGCCGTCATCCCGCCGCCCCCGGGCAACCTGCCGCCGCCCCGCCCGGCTATCCTGCCCGGCCCGCCCATGGGAGGGCCGCCCATGATGCCCATGATGGGCCCCGCGCCCCCCGGCATGATGCTGGTGGGGCACGGCATGCGGCCGCCCGTCGGTGGCCCGATGCCGATGATGCCCGGCCCCATGATGGGGCCCCACAGGCAGATGGTGGTGCCGACCAGACCCGGCCTGGGGCGGCCTGTCAGATAGGAGGAGGAGGAGGGGGTCAACTCCACGCCATCTCAACAGCAAAGGAAACTTTTAAACTGCTCTACAAAACAGCGCGTATCGTTTTACACATCGTTACATTCCCCTTCTTCCCCCCTCACCCCCACCACCCCACCCCCCACTCCCCACCCCACCACCTTAAACAAATACACAGTCACTCCACTTGACGGCGTAACCCGTGAAAGCGCTTTGTGGGACGTCTCGACGGTGTGTGATGAGCCGCCGTGTCGAACGCGAGGATTATTATCGCCGTCGTCGTCGTTTATCATTCCTCGGGATCGGCTCGTCATCGCCGCCGCCGCCGCCGCCAGGCGTGGCCGTAGGAGGTCGGCTCTCTCGCTCCCCACCGCCCCTCCTCCCCAAGGACAAGCTCGGGCGAGCTCCGGCCGCTGAGATACTCCGAACCGGCTGCGTTCAGCACGACTCGATTCTCCACGTCCTGAATTGTGTCATTGTTCGTGGCGGCAGATTTTCCGTGGAAACGTTTTCATTTGATTCCGATCTTTTTGTGTCCGGGTGAAGCGTGTGGAAGGGGGGAGGGGGGGGGGACATTCGGTCGACGTTATTTGGCGAGCAAGCCGCAAAATATCACCTACGACCCAAGGTCACTGCTGTGGATGGCTGACTGTGCCTTTTGTGCAGTTACGATTATTAGATAAATGCTGTTTTGGAGTTCTTTTCTTTTGCCCTGTGGTGGTCGCCTGATTCAAGTGGAAAAAAAACAGTGGAAGGACATCTAAAACCTATCGGCTAAGAGGCGTGACTTTTAGCGTACGCGTCGATCTGTTTTTTTTTTGTAACTGACTATCGAGTAGTTAGAAATAATCAGTTTCGTTATTTTTAAAAAAAAATACAATAAATTTCTTCATACTTTGGATACACTTTGTATTCCGTCTCTTGAGATGTACACAAGCTGAGACTTTGGTATTGATGGGTGAAATTGAATGTATTTGGGATTACTAGTAGCCGGTACATATCACTGCTATGATATCACAGCCCTTTTGAGGATCGCTCGGCTAAAATAGCTCAAGCCTATGGGAAACATTTTATATTGAGATGAAGCAAAAGTCTGCTGAGTTTTCACATCTGAACAAGTAATGGTATTAGATTAGGATTTCTACAGAAAACTAAACCAGATGCAAATTTTCAAACCATTTCATCATTTAATACACAACTGAATCAAGTCAATCTATACTAATTAGTCCTTTTAAGTGGAATGGATTTCAAAACATTATAGTAAACGAGTTGTGGTAATGGTAAAGTTAAAAAGCAAATTGAAACGAGCAATTTTCCTGAGCAGTGAAAGCATTAGTAACGGAGGAAAAAGTTCATAATGGCTTCGGATTCATTCATTCAGTTATCAAATCATACAAATGACACAGTAAAACTGGAGCAAGTAATTAAGCTAAATCAGATTTTTGGAATTTAACATTTTCATTGGAAACTACTGTTCTGGTAATTACATTCGTGTTTGGTCTTATTTATTTTATTCTGTAGGTAAAATGAAAGGTTTTATATTTTGCAGCCAATCATTTTTTATACGATGATAGTGCAAAACACAGTACGTGTCACTCAAACCCAATCAAAATTCAGCGCTCAACCCAGTGGGCAAAATTGTCAGCTTTTAAAATGTCAACTGGCCACGAAACATGACAGCAAGTGCCTCAAAATGGTAACTATTTCAATTTCAAAATAGATATAAATATAAATGACACCAGAATACTGCTACAGCTCAGTGACCAGTTGATCATCAAATTATTTCCCCACCACAGTGTTGCTAAGTGTCATCGTTTTATGTTCAAGCGATCAAACCAATACTCTGGAAAGCAATCACAAGAGACAGCACAATGACTCCCAGAAGACCAATGTATCCATAGGAACCATTCATTCTTTTTGCTGGTTCTGAGAAGAAAGCACAAAGATTGAATAACACTCGAATAATAATAATAATCCTCGCATCTGATATAGCGCCTTATCTCGCCTTCGAGGCGACTCAAAGCGCTTCACAGGATATATTGTAAAATGAATTGACTATTTTGTGGGCAAAACGCGGCAGATAATTGTGCACAGCAGCGTCCCACAAACAGTCGTGGATTGAGTGACCAAGTTTTCATTTGAAAAGTTATTTTGGGGGGGATTATTACCCCCGTATAAAGCGATTTAGAGGGTATATCATTGATAAAATGAGTATATCGGTCTTGCTCGATGTTGCAGATAAGTATTCAAACCCAGAGCATTGTGAGTCCCCTTGAACTCAGAATACATGGAAGATAAATAACCATTAGCTGCTCCAAACCCATTCCTTGGCAGACCACGGAACACCCACTGTAAAGAGTTAAGGGTTCAGCCACCCAAGATCCGCAGGAATTAACCACTGGATTCTCAAAGGTAACCCAGAAAAAGCTTCAGAATGTGTCTTTGCAAATCAAACGCAGCTTCTTACCCTACACGGACAACACAGGTGACGAAAAGCAGGGAGCCCTCCAGCAGACATGAAATGCATGTAAATAACTGGCGACCTGGGGGCCCGATTTCATCCCCTCCCTCCCCCCCATTTCATCTGGCCCACCCGCTCCCTCCATAACCCGTAAATGTCATGTTACGTTTCTGGAAGGGAAACACAAAAATATTGCTTATGCAGCCCACAGAAGTCTCTCAAATAGGGCATCCGGCCCTCGGCAGCCAAAAGGTTGGCCCCCGCCCCACCCTGTTCTAAAGTGTTTCCAGCAAAGACATCGATGGCTCATGTCACAGCCCACAGAGAATAAACACATCGAAAGGGCACTTGTGGGAAAAGTCCTTTCAAGTGCATCGTCAGCGCTGTACGTTGGCATTTAACATTTGGAGAGGTTTTTACTTTGAAGTCAGCTATGACCGAAGAACACACTCCCCACCCCCCCAAGTACTCAATATTATCGGGAGCATTCTGCACTCGCTGCGTTTCGCAGACTCGCTTTATCACGTCGGTCTTTTCACAGAAGAAGAAAAAAAACAGAAAACATCGCAATTGCTCGTAAGAAATAACAAAATGAAACGTACCACCGGTGTAATATCCCCAGGCATAAGAAAATCGGCTGGTGACCCAAATAAGACCAAGCACGGAAGCCGTGATCTGCAAAGTAATCGGTACAGTCGGGGTTATGGTTTGAACATTTTGCTGTTTCTCAAAAACCTAAAAAGACAACCTCCTCCTGATCGATCGCAGACACCCTGAGTGGGAAGTGCAGTTGTGTGGAAACCAAAAGGCCAGGATTGCCCTCTACGGTAGAATAGTCTGAGCCTCAATATTGCTGTGTTTCTGCAGTTTTAATACATTTACAAAAATAACTGGGAGGCTCTCCAAGGCCTGACTCCTCCCTACCTCTGTGTCCATACCGACTTCCCTGCTCAGCGGGCTCCGGACTACTCTGCATCCCCCCACCCCACCGCCCGGCCCAGCCCACCATCGGCGGTCAGGCCCTCAACCGTTCTACCCGACCCTTTGGAACTCCAACCCACAGTCCCTTCTCCTCGCCCTCTCCTTCAAGACCCGTCTCAAGACCCTCCTCTTTGACTGCGCCTTCGGTCACCCTCCTACACCCACCCTCCCTTTTTTATATGACCCGCCACCCCAACACACAATTATTGCTCTTTTTGCACGATCACATTGTAGGTGGACAATTGCCTAATCATGATTATGGTGAGTTTTCTGCATGTATTTGGCATTTTTGGGGGGTTAGGGTTAGGGATCAAGATCCACACCACATTGATGCTATAAGTGAAACTGCCTTCTGTTGGGTTTATCGACCGTATTGCCCCTGGTCACAGAGCGCTTCCCCCTCCCCTCTCCTTACCGGATAGACGGCTCCAGCTATTAGCTGGAAGATCAGCCACTGAGGGTACAACTCCAGAGTGTTTTGATGTGCTCGCTGAATGCAGTTGAATATTGGCTCTTTGTCACTGTACATGTTGGGATACTGATGAGAAAACAATATTACAAAGTTAATACTGGAGTTCTGTAGCTCAGTGGTTAAGAGCACTCGCCTCGCAAGCGAGGGGACCTGGGTTTGATTCCCCGGACAGGGTGAAACGTTGGGCAAGTTTCCTTACTCCACACACCTTTGTTTACCTCGCAGTAAGTAGGAGCCCTGTTGTTAGTCAATTGGGGGATCGCTTTTCTTGGGGTAATAATCCCTTAAAATAATAATAATTGGTCATTAATAATAATAATCCTAGCATTTGATACAGCGCCTTATCACATCCTTGAGACGTGTCAAAGTGCTTTGCAGAATATACTGTAAAGCGAATTGAACTTATATTTTGTGGGCGAAATACGCGGCAGCCAATTGCGCACAGCAGCGGCCCCACAAACAGTGGTGGATTGAGTGACCAAATTCTTTATTTTTTTTAACCAAATTCTGCTTATTTTTTTCTAAATCGACTAACAAGCATGTTCCTACTTACTGCTAAGTAAAATACGCACATTCAGCCACTACGCCCCGAAACTCTGGAACCTTCTCCGCCTTGCCCCCCTCGCTCCCCTTTTTCAAGTCCCGCCTGAAAGCCTTCCCTTTCGACCGCGCTTCCGGTCACCTCCCCACCCACCTCCCACCGGCTCGGAGTCAGACTCCGCCACTGTTAAGCGCTCTGAGAAGCTACCCTGCGTGGAGGGCGCTATGTAAGTGCAAGTTGTTGTAAACGGAGGCGCGTGGAGTCGCCAAACTTGCCTAAGTCTTCGCCTTGCCCGGGAATCGAACCCGGGTCCTCTCGCTTGCGAGGCGAGGGCTCTAACCACTGAGCTGCAGGATTGCGCACATCCGCAAGGGTTCACAGTACCAGGAGCCGGGGACGAAGAGAGAACTCGTCCACGACAATTTCCTCATCACGTGAGAACTCTTCACTTGTTTCGTTTGAGACTTGGTGTGTAAAAAAAATAAAATAAAACGCTAAAACGAAACGCAGAGAACCATCGGAACGGAGTCCCTGAAATTCCACCCGGTCTCGCTTTCATCTTCCAAAAAAAAAAAACATTTAAAAAAAAACAGTTCGCATTCAACTGTGGGAAAAAATTGGTTAAAACCGCGTCCGGTTTATTGTTTAAGAAACTGTAGAGATGTTTCGGAAGCAAAGTATTTATTTATTTTTTGCCCAAACTCTCTCTGCGCAATCTTTTAAGTTCTTACTTTATTTTTTTTGATATTAAAAAAAAAGAGGCCAAATGGTCTTTCTCTGTTTAGAAACCAGGGTCCCGAGGGAGGGAGGGAGGGAGACAGACAGACAGACGGTGGGTGGGTCTGGAAATAGAAAGTGTCGCCTCTTTCGAGAACAAACGAGATAAGATTTCCGTTAGGAATTAATAAGATCTCGGGCGAGAATACAGTACATAAGTTCGGGGCAGAGCGTGCGACGGCCAGGACGGTGCGAGGTGAACCGGACGGACTTTGGACTTCTTTCCACGACCAAACGCTTACCCTCGAAAGAACCTTAAGGGCTTTACGTTCAGGCCCTGGGGTTTGGACAGAGAGAGACAGGCAGGGGAGAGGGAGAGGGGGGGGGGGGAGAGGGAGGGGAGGAGAGGGGAGAATGGGTGTGGGGGGGGGGAAGGGATCTGGGTCAAGCAATAATAAATAAATAAATAAATAAGTATAACACGAAAGCTTGTCCTTTCTCTGTCTCTCTTTGTATGTCTCTGTCTCTCTGTGTGTCTCTCTGTCTGTGTGAGTGTGTGTGACCCACCTTGACGTGGTACCGTCTCCTGGCCATGCCCACCCTGATGTCTGTGTGTGTGTGAGGGTGTGTGTGTGAGGGGGTGTGTGAGGGTGTGTGAGGGTGTGACCCTGTGTGTGTGTGTGAGGGTGTGTGAGGGTGTGACCCTGTGTGTGTGTGTGAGAGGGTGTGACCCTGTGTGTGTGTGTGTGAGGGTGTGTGAGGGTGTGACCCTGTGTGTGTGTGTGAGAGGGTGTGACCCTGTGTGTGTGTGTGTGAGGGTGTGTGTGGGGGTGTGCGCGGGGCCCACCTTGACGTGGTACCGCCTGCGGGCCATGCCCACCCTGATGCCTGGGTGTGGGTGTGTGTGAGGGTGTGTGTGTGGGGGTGTGACCCTGTGTGTGGGGTGTGGGGGGGGTGGTGTGGGTGTGTGTGGGGGTGTGTGAGGGTGTGTGTGTGTGAGGGGGTGTGGGGGTGTGAGCGCGGGGCCCACCTTGACGTGGTACCGTCTCCTGGCCATGCCCACCCTGATGCCTGTGTGTGTGTGTGAGGGTGTGTGTGAGGGTGTGTGGGTGTGTGGGGGTGTGTGTGTGTGGGTGTGAGGGTGTGTGTGTGTGGGGGTGTGACCCTGTGTGTGAGTGTCTGGGGGTGTGTGTGTGAGGGTGTGTGTGAGGGTGAGGGTGTGTGTGAGCGCGGGGCCCACCTTGACGTGGTACCGTCTCCGGGCCATGCCCACCCTGATGCCTGTGTGTGTGAGGGTGTGTGTGTGAGGGTGTGTGTGTGAGGGTGTGTGTGTGTGTGAGGGTGTGTGTGAGGGTGTGTGAGGGTGTGTGTGAGGGGTGTGTGTGTGTGTGTGTGTGTGAGGGTGTGTGTGTGGGGGAGGGTGTGAGCGCGGGGCCCACCTTGACGTGGTACCGCCTGCGGGCCATGCCCACCCTGATGCCTGTGTGTGGGTGTGTGTGAGGGTGTGTGTGTGTGTGAGGGGGTGTGTGTGTGTGTGTGTGTGTGAGGGTGTGTCTGTGTGAGGGGGTGTGTGTGAGCGCGGGGCCCACCTTGACGTGGTACCGTCTCCTGGCCATGCCCACCCTGATGTCTGTGTGAGGGTGTGTGTGTGTGTGTGGTGTGAGGGTGTGTGTGAGTGTCTGGGTGTGTGTGTGAGGGTGTGTGTGAGTGTCTGGGTGTGTGTGTGAGGGTGTGTGGGGGGGTGTGACCCTGTGTGTGAGGGTGTGTGTGTGTGTGTGGGGGGGTGTGAGGGTGCGCGGGGCCCACCTTGACGTGGTACCGCCTGCGGGCCATGCCCACCCTGATGCCCAGGTAGGCCAGCATGGCCCAGCTGTAGATGAAGACCAGGATGACGAAGCCGAAGTGCGGGGGGAGGGGCTGCGCGGCCCTGTGGCTGAACATGACGTCAGGAGGAATGTACTGCATCGAGATCAGCCTCCGACAGGCTGACAGGGACCCCCAGGGACACACACCCTCACACAGCCCCTCACACACCCCCTCACACTCCCCCTCACACAGCCCCACACGGCCGCTCCGGCCGCCACTCACTGCTCAGGGGCTGTGGG
The DNA here is from genome assembly GCF_018977255.1 of Callorhinchus milii. Classification (NCBI taxonomy): domain Eukaryota; kingdom Metazoa; phylum Chordata; class Chondrichthyes; order Chimaeriformes; family Callorhinchidae; genus Callorhinchus; species Callorhinchus milii. The sequence goes on from NW_024704751.1 coordinate 11,799,897, forward strand.
TCCGCGGCTCCGACACCAGAGGGCGCTGCACCAGGCGGGGGGGGGGGGGGGACTGCAGCACTGCTATATACTATTATTGTTGTTAGTATTATTACTATTATTGTTGTTATTATTATTGTTATTATTATTATTACTATTATTGTTGTTATTATTATTGTTATTATTATTATTACTATTATTGTTGTTATTACTATTATTGTAGTTGTTATTATTACTATTGTAATTGTTATTATTATTGTTATTATTATTGTTATTACTATTATTGTTATTATTAGTGTTATTATTATTATTGTTGTTATTGTTACTGCAATCCTATTATTGTTGTTATTATTGTTATTATTATTGTTATTATTATTTTGTTATTATTGCTATTATTATTGTTATTATTGTTATTATTGTTATTGTTACTGCCATCCTATTATTATTTTGTTATTATTGTTATTATTATTATTGTTACTGCCATCCTATTATTATTTTGTTATTGTTATTATTATTGTTACTGCAATCCTATTATTATTATTGCTGAAATGCAATTTATATTATCATTACCTCAATGCAATACAATTATTATTATTGTTACTGCAATACTACTCTTGTTATTATTACTGCAATACGATTATTATTATCGTTACTGAAACGCAATTATGATTATTATTATTCCAGCAATGCAATTATTATCACTGCCGCAATGGAATTGCAGTTGAGGTGATGCAGAAAGACAGATTTGGCAGAGCAGAGGGATTGAGCAAAGTTGAGTTGCGAAGGATGGTACACACGGGGCAGAGTGAGGCCATGGAGGAAGGAACGGAAAAGCCAAGGATTAAAGCTGCAGAATCTCAACTCAAAATCCATTTCTCACTGTAAATTGGCTGTTCAGTTAATCCAAGTCTTATTGACATGGAGTAGGTTTGAAAGTTTTTTGACACCAGATGGCAGCAATATGACACACAACGTACAGAGTCCCGCAAACACGACTCAAACGTACTGTATTTGTAGTCATTTTTGGTATATTTCTATCGAAACTGCTTCAGCGCAGGTTTGCGCCTAAAGCTCTCCGGAATTAGGTAAGCAGGCTGCATCCCTCCAGGGAGGGAGAGAGAGCGAGAGAGCATTCCATCACAACAATCTCTCTCTGGGATTTCCGTGTGGAGACGGGAGGCCTGGAATTCTCAGTTGGGTTTGGAGACTCTTAAGCAACGGCGACGGGTTTCCGCGTGTGTCGGACACCTGCCCGGCTGTGACCGAAAAGGAAATAAATCGCCCATTCGACCTCACAGCACATTAAAAGGGGCTTTCAGTTTGTACTATTTAAATCCCATGCGATTCTTTTTTTTTATTACTTTCCAGAGCAGTTGATTCGGTTGAACTTGCGGCAAAAGTATTTGACTTCTGAAACGTGAATGTGGGTTTGGCCGAATTCCGTGATGAAACAATATTTTTTATATTAAGAAGGGTTTTTAATGAGTGGGACTGTTCTTGCTCCTCGCTGCAATTTTTTGGACTCACATATTGAAGCAAAACTATTCAATCCCAAGGTGGTGAAATATGCATTTGCAATTACGTGCGTTTTAATATTTTGGTGGAATCACAGTGTTTGGCAGCACACACCTGTTGATGGGATCAGGATGGGACTTGTTCAAAGGATTGAATCGCTATTGATAAACAATCAAGACATAAAATCCAACCCTGACAGATTCCTGTGCAAAAGCCAATTCCAACATCAAACACGACCTCACCCGTTGCTAAAAGTGCAGTTTTTTTTTTGTCCAGTTGTGAAATCCATGGATTTCAGCTCATTCGGAATAATAATAACAATATTAATGATAATCCTTGCATTGGATAGAGCGCCTTATCACGTAGATGGCACGTCTCACAGAACATACTGTAAAGTGGATCCACTGAGTGTTTTGTGGACGAAACACGGCAGCCAACTGCGCGCAGCAGCGTCCCACAAACAGCCGTGGATTGAGTGACCTAATTTTTTAAAAAAGGATTATAAAACTCCCGGAAAAGCGACCCACCAATCGACTAACAACCGGGTTCCTACCGACTGCTAGGTAAACAGCGGCGTGTGGAGTAAGGAAACTTACCTAAGGTTTCGCCCTGTCCCGGAATGATTTCCTGTTGCAGACAACGTCTGGGTTTCCATCAAACTCATTAAAGCAGCTAAGACCCCGATGCACACAGCTTGCCTGAAGTCAATGCTGTTCATCAAACACCTGAGAATATTAACTTCTTTTTTAAAAAAAATGTAGATCAGCCAGAAGTTTGACACAAGTGTGGAAACTGCTTGTTATGCTCAAGTCTGAAGTTTCAGCTTCTGAGAACTCGCTGAAGCAGATGTTGTGTTTGCCACTGGATCTGGAGCACCTGATGTCTACCTGAAGCATTGCCCCTCGCTTCAGCCTCCAGTGAGACTCACAGAAACTGAGCATTGCAAGATCATAAAGTGTGCGGTGGGATAGCTGGTCAGTCCAGCTAGGAAACTGCTTATGTTACTAACACCCTATCCCTCATTGGCATACATCACAAGTTGCTCAACTGACAACCAACTAAGCCCCGACTTGATCTCTTTATTTGACTGATTTATTTTTTAAGGAAATATTTCCCATGGAAAGTGATCCGCCAATCGACTAACAACCGGGTTCCTACTCACTGCTGGTAAACAGGGACATGGAGTAAGGAAACTAAGGTTTCGCCCTGCCCGGGAATGGAACCCAGGTCCTCTCGCTTGGGAGGCGAGTGCCCTAACCACTGAGCTACAGGACTCCACAACCACCTTAACCAGTTGCACGGTTTTCTTTTGAGCAGATGATCGGTTATTTCAAGAACCTACTGCCTTCATAAGTTAAAAGTTGTATTTTCTGTAAAAGATGATAATTTGTTGAATTCTTCCTGAAGAGAGAGAGATAATTTACTGTTAATGTAAGGTACGTATTTGCTGCCAAAAAGCCAAGCAGGATTTCAGAATATAAAAGGTCATTTAAAACAATTCCACCGTTCCGATGCGAACTGCAAAACGAACACTCAGTAAGTAGGTGACATTTCAAAATGAGGTTTATTTTATATACACAACTGCATAAGAAATATTTTAGCTTACAAAGAACAAAGCTAAACAGCCAAATAGCTCCCCCTTTGTGGCTGACATCAATTTAATTGAATACAATTTAGATTATTTCCAGCTGAAGACCCTCAAAAACCAATGCAATCGGATAGACAATATGCGATACCAAAAGAAAACAATTCTGTGTCTATTGAAAGTAGCTGTTTACATAGTCACTGCGAAAGGATTCAAATCAATGGTCCTCAAACCTACCATTACATTAAAAAAAATAAAAGGACTTCCAAAATATTAACCATCAAGTCTTTGGACACCATACAATACAAATGTTCCCCATAAATGAAGAATAAGGTCATATGAATCCCAAAATGTCAGGCACTCTCCCACACACGGTCAGAGAAAGGCTCCACACTTTATAAAATCCAGATGAAGACAATATGAAACGCAAAAGATCTTCATCTGGTTTTGGAGTTATCTGAAAAGCGTGTCCTAGCAAAATGCAGCGTAATGTTTCTGTTTGTTAGAAAAGAATCAGTGTGCCAGAGATTGCAGATTGATGTAGCGGAGTTTCACACTGGAGAGAGAGCAGCGTATGATATTTAAGAAGACACGATAAGGCGCTATATCAAAGGGAAGGATTATTATTGTTGTTATACTTCTGAAAGAGTTCATTTTATCCTGTGTCTGTTTCAGAAATGCAACGGCGAGACCATTGGGAGAAACAGCAGCCACACTCGTTCACGGTCTACAAGCCTGTTGTTACTATTATCATTATTTATCATTATTATATGAAGAGCACGGGTTAGACCGCTGTTCCTCTCTCCAAATTCTGTTTGATCTCCGCAGTGTATTTGCCATAGAATCGTTCCGCTTTTTTGTTGAAGTTTGCGTTCCTCTCGTTGATGTAGTCGATGTCAGCGTCGTCGTTGTAGCGGCGACGCCTGCTGTACTTGGCGCGCTTCTCAATCCTGGAAACAAACAAACCAAAAAATCATTTGCTGGCGGAATCGGAACCGCAGAAGCAGGAGGAGGCCATTCAGGCCCTCAAGCCCGTTCCGCCATTCTCCAATAAGATCATGGCTGATCTGCACCTCAACTCCAATTACCCAATTTATCTGCTGATCGAAACAACACCAACAAGGGTTCACAGGGTCATTGCCCGAATACTTGGGTCCAAAACAATTGTATTAAAATAGCAGACAGCGTCACTCTCTGCATAGTATGTGTGTTAAATAAATTAAACAGCGCCGTAAGCTGCTGCCCCACTTGAAGGGCACTGCATATGGTAAACGCAAGGTGTTTTAGCTGAACAGTTCAGTGGCGAGTTTGTTTAAGAGCCTTAAATATCCCGCGAGGCGCTGCAAGGCACAGGTTTCACTTCACACGCGACGGCAGGTGTACGTAACAAACGATAGCTTGCGTTTATACAGCGCCCTGCAAGCGGGATAGAATCTCAGGAGCGCTTGAAGGCAAACGTATAGTCAAGGTAACGCAGCAGCAAAAAATAAACAAGCAAAAAAACACTCACTGTCTCTCAACATCTGCGACCACCCTGTCCACTCCTGCTTTGGAGGGAACATGGCTGCCGTGCAGTAAACTGTTTGAGGTCGGGTAGAACTCTTCTCCTCTGCAACGGAAATGCAAAAAACAAACCCAGTTTATACTCGACGGAAGGGAACTTTCACCGGCAAGGACCCAGTGGGGCCGAATGGCTTGTTTCCGTGCGGTAACTTCCCGTTTCGTATCACCAACCGCTTCAAAACAATCTCATGTCAATAACTTGACGGGAAGCAACTTGGTTTGGAAAGCATACAGGCGGTCGAAACAACATTCCCCAACGAACTGAACCAAACGACATACAAGCACTCCAAATCTTTAACAAAAATCACTAGCTTTTCCCAGCATAGAGATTTCAAACGCTGACATTCAGCCATTCAGCCAAAAACTCACATTTCATTGTATGTAACTGAATGGGTGGTATCTGTGCACATTGTGCTGAAGTCAAGTGCAGATTCTGTCTCTTTTATGAACACACACACAAATTCTGTTTATCGGTGCACTTAGCTTATCTTCCCACTCTAGTGTATCTTAAACTCATTTTAAACTCAAGTTACTAGTACCACAGTGCTCCAAAAATAAACCCACGTGGGGTTTAATGGCTGCAATGTTAATCCTTTATTTTAGTTTGTATGTTACCCTCTGGTCTTTCTCTCCCCCACTTCCCCCTCCCCTGGCACCTCTGAATGTCCTCCCTTTTCTAAGAAGAGGTTAACGGTGAAAGTTTCCGTCTTAATAAAGAACTCACACATCTTCCTTCTGCTGCTCGTAATTCTCCATGTCTGGTTTAATCTGCTTAACCAGCCTCTGGTACTGGCGGAACTGAGCGGCTGCAAAATCTGGAACAAACACATCACCGTTCACTCAGGCAAAACGTTCCGAGGACGAAGCCAAACTCTTTCCTCAGATGCTAAATGTACTGACCAGCATCTGTCGCTGCGGCCACATATTTACACTTGTATTATTCTTTTCATGTCGGGAGAACGTCTCAAAGTGTTTTCTAGTGACTGAGGGGGAGCTTGAGCTGGAGTGGGGGGGGGGAGCTGGTGAACTGATTAAACTTCCATCTCAAAGACATAGCACTATGACTAAGGAGCCCAGGCAAAGGGGTAGGTGGGGAGGGGAGAAGGTCAACAATCAATGAACAAAATATTAAGTGTTTAACAATCATCCTTGATTTAATATAGGGTGTCTTAGGGCCCTTCACAAGCTTGATTGTAAAGTGTAGTGACTGTGTGTTTGTAGGTGTATCCAGAACAGGGAGCTACCTGAAAATCCGGGATCTGCATTTTTCTTCTTTTTCTTTCGTTCCCACCTCTCGGCATCCTCAGCCCCCACATCCAGCAACTTGACCCGTTCATAGTCCTCTCCCTTTGCCAGACATTCCTGCCGGCCAATCAGAAAACACAAGACGGGACAGAGGGTCATTTTCCTCTTGTTAAGTTGACTAAACTTGAGCGCGCTGCATTGAAATAGCTTTGGAGCTTCACGGCAGGTAAATTATTGAATACAAATAAGTAACACAAACGTTTTTCTTCTCCTCTTCCTTCAGCTCCCACTCTAACCGGGCTTTTTTGGCCTCCCAGTTAGCGGGCAGTTTCAGCAACTTGTCCTCCTCTGCCACCGCTTGGTGATTCAGCTTCCGAGCTTCACCCTGAGAACGGGGATCAAAACCTATCTTACCAACTGCGGTACCACATGAAGCGCTCAGAGAAACAAGTGCTTAGTTTGCAATATCTGAGTATTTCCGGAAACACTTACATGTTTACAGTCTAACTCAAAATGCCCCCAAAAGTAGATTATTATTATTCCCAAACCCACTGAAACAGTAATAATAATCCTTGCATTTGATACAGCGCCTTATCACGTCGTCGAGGCATCGCTTCAAAGTTCTCACCCGTTTAAGGTGGAGATCACGGAACTTCTTCAGGCGTTCCTCACGTTTTTGGGCTGCTAGTTCGGCTGAGGAGGACGTCGAGATGACGCCGACTCCACTGCTGCGAGGAACATCATCCTGTGCGCGAGTCAAACGGAAAACGTGAAACCTTTAGGTTTTGAGGGTTCCCAAAATTAAAACTGCAAAACAAAGTAGCCGAAGCAGCTCGAGGTGCAACACAATACGACGTTACATTTGCAGAGCGCCTTTCCCGCCGGGAGGACGTCCCGAGGCGCCGGACAGTCAGGGATTTTACGTTAAAAAAAAAGGCGTAACAGACGAGGTGCATTTTCATTTGAGGAAAGGAACGGTACAATCACCAACAACGAATTACGTTTGCATTTGGCCCCTTTCACTTCGGGAGGGCGTCCCAAGTCAAAATGACGCAACACTTCTGACAAGACTGTACCCCCACCCCACACCCCCAGCACCGCGTGTCGCCCACAGAAAACACAGTCACTGACACCCGACAGCGTATCCTGGGAAGCGCTTTGAGGCGTCTCGAAGATGTGATGAGGCGCCGTGTCAAGTGCCAGAATTATTATTATTATTATTATTATAAGTTTCTGGCTGTCTCGACAACACTGAAGCTCCAGATAAACAGGTTAAGGATTTTAGAAAAATTATTACAATCAATTATTATTATTATTGATTGTTGATAATGATGATGAAGTGTCGGGGCCGACACACTGACACACACACACTGACACACACACAGACTGACACACACACACTGACACTGACACACACACACTGACACACACACTGACACACACACTGACACACACACACTGACACACACACACTGACACACACACACTGACACACACACACTGACACACACACACTGACACACACACTGACACACACACACTGACACACACACTGACACACACACTGACACACACACACTGACACACACACACTGACACACACACACTGACACACACACACACTGACACACACACACTGACACACACACAATGACACACACACACTGACACTGACACACACACACTGACACACACACACACACACACACACTGACACACACACACACACACTGACACACACACACACACACACTGACACACACACACTGACCACACACACTCACACACACACTGACCCACACACACACTGACCCACACACACACTGACACACACACACACTGACCCACACACACACTGACACACACACTGACCCACACACACACTGACACACACACACACTGACCCACACACACACTGACCCACACACACACTGACCCACACACACTGACACACACACACACACTGACCCACACACACACACTGATCCCACACACACTGACCCACACACACTGACCCCCACACACACTGACACACACACACACACTGACCCACACACACACTGACCCACACACACACTGACCCACACACACACTGACCCACACACACACTGACCCACACACACACTGACACACACACACACACTGACCCACACACACACACTGACCCACACACACACTGACCCCCACACACACACTGACCCCCACACACACACTGACACACACACACACTGACCCCCACACACACTGACACACACACACACACTGACACACACACACACACTGACACACACACTGACCCACACACACACTGACCCCACACACACACTGACCCCCACACACACACTGACACACACACACACTGACCCCACACACACTGACACACACACACACTGACACACACACACACACTGACCCACACACACACTGACACACACACACACTGACACACACACACACTGACACAGACACAGACCTCACAGCCCGAGGCCATCTCTCCTCTCTCTGTCCAAGCAGCGGCGCGGCCGGATCCGGAAATGACGACATAATCCGGCGCCGAGCGAGAGGGAGAGAGTGACGCAGAGAGAGAGGACTGTGTGTGGGGGGCGGGAGGGGAGGGGGGGGCTGTGTGGGGGGGGGGGGGGGCTGGAGGGGAGGGGGGGCTGTGTGGGGGGAGGGGGGGCTGGAGGGGGGGGGGGGGAGGGGGGGCTGTGTGGGGGGGAGGGGGGGGCTGTGTGGGGGGGGAGGGGGGGCTGGAGGGGAGGGGGGCTGTGTGGGGGGGAGGGGGGGGCTGTGTGGGGGGGGAGGGGGGGCTGGAGGGGAGGGGGGCTGTGTGGGGGGGGGGGGGGGCTGGAGGGGAGGGGGGCTGTGTAGGGGGGGGGGGGGGCTGGAGGGGAGGGGGCTGTGTGGGGGGGAGGGGGGGCTGTGTGGGGGGGGGGCTGGAGGGGAGGGGGGGGCTGTGTGGGAGGGGCTGTGCGGGGGGAGGATTGGGGTCTGGGGACCGGGTATGAAGCGGGGACTTGAGAACAGTGTTGAGGATCTGTACGGTGTTGAGGAGGCGTCTCAAAGCACTTCACAGGATTTACTGTCAAGCGTAGTGACTGTGCGCGTACTTTGTGGGCGAAACGCGGCAGCCGACTGCGCCGAGCGACCTCCGTGGGTTGAAGTGACCACATTTTTCCTTAATAAAGGAAGGGATTATTCCCCCCCCCCCCCCGGAAAGCGATCCGCCAACCGACTGACACCCGGGTCTCACTGACCAGAGTCGTGTGGAGTCAGGAAACTTACCCAACGCTTCGCCCTGACCCGACCGGACCCGACCCGACCTGCCCGGGAATCGAACCCGGGTCCTCCCTCTCGCTTGCGAGGCGAGGGCTCTTGACCACTGAGCCACAGCGAAGGGCTCCCCGTCGTGATGAGCGCAAACCGAAATGCAAAGCAATGTTATTACACCTTAAAGTAGAAGTTCGTGGCAAAGAGGGGGGGGGGGGGGGGGGAAAGAAGGGCATTTGCTGGACTTGGATAAATGGAAATAAAAGATGTCCTGTGTTCTGCTCGAAAAGACAGGACTCCGCCATCATCCTCGGACGCAGTCTCACCGAATGTTACTCCCAAGAAGATTAAAGAAATCCTATTTTTTTTTCCCCCATTCCAATTCCTCACGCAACCAACAACAATAATGATGATAATAATAATAATCCTGGCGTTTGATTCAGCGCCTTTTCACGTCTTCTCGACGTCTCAAAGCGCTTCACAGAATAGACTGTAAAGTGAATTAACTATATTTGCGGGCGAATTAGACGTGAAAACTAACACGAGATAAAATGCCAAGAAGAACGAGATATTCGTCCGTTCCTCCTTTTAATTTGCTCCCAGCATTTCCAGGTGGATATTAAATTAGCCGCCGATAAATGACACATCGCGATGTAGACTCGGAATCCACAAAGTCTGTTGGAAGAAATCTTTCTTACCCATTAGCACCCGATCAGACCTAACTGACACTGCTCAGCTGCACGTCCGATGTGAATGATCCCTGTCGTTTCCCAGAAACCAGCTCCAGTTCTCCCTGTCTAAATGGATATGAATCCCTTGGAGGGAACAATATTAATCCCATTAAACCAATCTTATGTAGAATTCCCCGGTGGCGGGTTTGACTGGATTCACATACATCTCACAGACAATAAGACCCTGATAAAGTAGTGCCAGGGGTAGCGACTGTGATGGATTCCCTGACAGCTTTAAAAGCTATCAGTCACATCCTAGAAACCCATTCAAGAGATCAGGTTGACAAATATTGATGAATGATTTCCCGGCACTCGGTTGAATGACGTACCGTTGTATCACCACGATTGGCTTCCATGTTTAACGCTTCCATCTCTTGTTTAACTTTTGTTTCAACCTATTGAAGAGTTGGGAATGGGCTTTACCTCCCACTGCTTCCATGATCTTCTCCAGTGGCGAGGACGAAAGGGTCGTGATACCAACAGGCTCTCCCAATCCACTGTAGAACGGAACATCGCTAATTCTGCAATAGAGTTGGAAGTTACTGAGGAAGATTTACTGAGGCTGAGCCTTGAATGGACAGACAATTAATAAATTAAACTGAAATTTAGGCGTGTCTGTTTGATACACAGGTAGTGTTCTCACTCCCAAATCACTCCTGTGGGATTGAAGGCCATCTTGGATTTGAATATATAACCGATGGCATTTCAGAGTAGATTGCGACATTGTTGGAGGTAACTTCCTTCGGATGAGACGTCGAAATCACAAGAGGTTCAGGTGAAGAAAGCTCTTCGACCTATTTGATCTCATCCTCTCACAACACACACCCCTTGCCTACAAGTCCTTCCATCAGAGTATTGAGCTGTTTTTTTAAAATAAGTCCAGTGTCCTGGCCTCAACCACCCTTCCTGATAACCTGCTCCAGTCGTCAATTACCCTCCGGGTAAATAAATATTCCCTGGTGTCTGTTTTGAAAGTGCCTTCACAAACCTATGTCATCTTTCGGTTTTTTTTGCAATTTTTCTTTTTGCTTTTCGCCCACAAAACATACCCTCAATTCACTTGACAGTATATTCCTGTGAAGTCTCAACGACGTGATAAGGCTCTATGTCAAATGCAAGGATTCTTATTATTATATTAAATGCAAGGATTATTATTATTATTATCTTGCTCGCTCAATCCAGCCACATTTGGAGTGCCAGGGGGAGGACTGAGATTAAAGTCCCGACATAGGGCTTGAAACCACAGCTTTCTGACTGAGAGGTGAGAATACTAAATGCTATAAATGAACCCCTGGTCCCGAAACCCCCTGGGGTTTGTCTAATTGACAAAACATGGCCTGCGTGTAAAGATACAGTGGAACATTTGCTTTGATTGTCCTTGAACTAGGTCTAACCTGGTGGGCCAAAGCAACCACCATTATTGACAGGGTGTTAACAGGGCCAATGGGAGGTTCAGGATAAACCCCCTGTGTGAAGTGATGTGTGGATAAATATCCCTGCAAACATGAGAGCTGAAACGGTTAATCACTCTGTCATTTACGTCTTGACAAGGCAACATGTTGGATGGAAAAATATCAGTTACCAAAAGAAAAAAAATCATGTGTTTTCCAGTATTTTCCTTTTGGTAGCGATGGCAGCCAGTGGGGGAATGAGAACCATTAACCTGTATCATCGAGATCCCGATTTTGGAACCTGATAAGCACTGCATCCCCTCCAAACACTCATTTACCTTAAAGATTATTCTGGCTAATGACAAGCCATGGATGCTCGGGTAACCTCTGGAGACCTCTGTTTACAAATCTGTCCACTCCTCAATATTTTTATAACATCTCTCATTTTCGTCAAACAGCGAGTTCCGTGGGGAAACCTGACCTGACTCCCAAGGTATAAATGTGAAAGGACAGTGCAGTCGTTTCACAATATTGAATGGTTTGTGTGTTGGACGGGCTTTTAAAAATGTGTTTTATGTCTTTTAAAAAAACAAATGTTTAAAACCATAATAATGGTCCTGAGAATCCATTTGATACAGTGCCTTATCACATCGTTGAGACGTCTCAAAGCGCTTCACAGGATACACTGTGAAGCGGATTTACCGTGTATTTTGAAGGTGAAACGTAGCAGCCAATTGCGCAGGGCAGTGTCCCACAAACAATCGTGGATTGATTGACCAAATTACGACTACTTTTGGAAGGATTATTACCCCGGATAGCGATCAGCCGATCGACTAACAACCATTTTGAATCTATTTTCAAATGTTGTACAATTAATACCCGGATCTCGTTTATTAGTCCATTTGTAACTTGGATTCTGATGTGGATCTCCCCAGATTTGGGAAGAGAGACAGAGAGACAGCAAGACAAGGCTGGCATTCATCTCTTCTAAGGGTAGAAACAAAGTAGATGCCAATTGCTTCATTCAGCCTGATCAACGGGTCCACAATAAGGACATCATGGTCCATGGTCAAAAAAGGGAGGGCAAATGAACAAATAGGTTAAAATATTTTATGCGGAGGGCACGGAAGTTTTCCTGGAGAAGTGGTTAGACAAAAAGAATCTGGGCAATTTCATGAAAGAATTGGATATGTTTTAGTTGGGTGAAGGTATTTTAATTGGGTGGGTATATGAGAAAGAGAGAGAGATAGAGAGAAATAATATTTCAAACCCAGGAACGAGCAGACAGGTTAGAGTGCTCTTCACAAACCTACATGTTTCCTAAGTTCTGAATCACACACAGAGAACATCAATTCTGACATATATCAGCGGGATCTGGAGACCCATTTGTAGGGCACTCACCATGTATCTCTGTTCATTAAGTCAAATCGTAGATCAATTCTCTAGCGAGGTGTCTGGAGTGGATTTAGTGTGACAGGTAAATATGATCGATCGCATTCCTTTTGAAAAATGGCACCTTTTGCTTTGTGACTGAGAAAACAGAGTGCAGCAGTGCCTTCATAATAATATTAATAACAATAATAATAATCCTTGCATTTGATATATGGCTGATATGTACCTAAACTCCAATTACTCACCTTTGCCCCACATCCTTCGATCCCCTGACCTAACAAAAATTTATCCACCTCCGTCTTGAAAATGTGACTGGATCCAGCCTTTTGGGGGAGGGAGAGAGTTCCAGATTCCCAATAACCCTTTGGGTGCAAAAGAAATGCTTCCTGATTTCACTCTTAATTGGGCATCGCTCTAATTTTAAGATGATGTCCCCCACACCCCCACCCCCTCCCCTTGTTCTGGATTCCTCCCACCCCATCGCACACCCACCAGAGGGAATGGTTCACTATTTCACCTGAAGGAGATTCCACGGCGACTGTGGCTCATTGAAACTTTTCGTGCACTGAAAGGAGTCTGTGTGAAGGTCACATTCCACATGTCCTCTCTCTCTCTCTCTCTCTCACTCACTCACCACTCACTCACGCAGTGTGTGTGACTCTCTCAACATTATAAGTGAAAGCGAGGGGACTGTGCGGAGAAATCGTTCACTGTTTGCTCCCTCATTCTTTCAGCCAAAGAAATGCTGTTTGCAGTCGAATCTCAGAAAGGGCAAACATCCCAGGGCGGGTGGGTGGGGGGGGGGAGACAAGAGCAAAAAACAAATATTGAATGATTTAGTCAAAGGAAGCACGTTACATCCTTCTGAATATGGAATAACATTAGCTGCCGTCCAGCTGCTACCCATCTGGAGCTGTCATTCTGAGCAGTGTTTTATAAAGCTGTTCCGTGCCCTTAATTACTATTCCTGTAATTTCCACTATGAGCACACGGTTATTCATTGGGTTCCAAAATAAACACACTTGGGTAGAAGCTGAGAGTCTTGAAGAACAAACTCTCTCTCGCTCTCTCTCTCGCGCGTGCGCCTACCTGTTCGTGAGTTGTAGAAATTCCAAGTGTCATTTGAAACATGCATGGCCGGCCTGTGCTTTTATTTAAAATCTCTTTACCCAAATCTCTCGGTGTGGGCCTTTTTGTGGGACTGTTTTCATCACGTTCTAAGGAAAACTGTAACTCTCATCTGTTTCCAGTCGGACTCTTTGAGTAATTAGCTTTGAGTGAGCTCTAGGAGTCCTGTAGCTCAGTGATTAGAGCACTCACCTCGCAAGCGAGCGATCTGGGTTTGATTCCCGGCATTGCGAAACCTTGGGCAAGTTTCCTTACTCCACACGCCTGATAATAATCCCTCAAGAAAAAAACCCTAAAAAATTGGTCACTTCAATCCACGACTGTTTGTGGGGACGCTGCTGTGCGCAATTGGCTGCTGCTTTTTGCCCACAAATATACAGTCAATTCACTTTGCAGTATATTCTGTGAAGGGCTTTGAGACGTCTCGAAGACGTGAAAAGCGCTGTATCAAATGCAAGGATTATTATTTTATTACCATAATTATTAAACAGAATTAACAGGAAAAGGCTGTGTTTGTATCACGATCAAGTTTTTTGCTAAATCTATTTTCCCTGCAAACTGCAGATCATGAGCCAAGCAAACATTGTTCTCTAATTATTCAAACTGTACTTTTATAGTAATAATAAGCCTTGTATTTTATATAGCACCTTATCACGTCATTGAGACGTCTCACTGTGCTAGCCAAAGGCTTAGCTGGTAGCTAGGGTGGTCCGAGCTGGACAAGCAATGGGAAGTTTGTCAGACAGTATTTTCAATGGCAAGCTGTGCGATTCTAGCTGGTTAAAATCCAACAGTACTTCCAACCCACACGCTGGGCTCCCCTCAAGCCTTGGCTCGTGCCAACCTGTGCCTAATACTCTCCAGATTCAGGTAAGCAAAATGTGTCCCTTCAGACAGAGATATTTCCATACGCAGGTGGCAAACGTGTGGATGACTTGTTAAACCGAGGTCCAGTCTGTCTGTTCAGGAGGACGTTAAAGATCCCACGGTAGTATTCAAAAAGAAAAAGGAGTTTCTCTCCACCCGTTGTCCGGGCCAACAAATCCCCCGAATAAAATGGCTGTTTATGGGTCATTGTGTGGGGAAATTGGCTGCTGCGTTCGCCCACAAAATACACACTCACTCCACCTTGCACTAAATCCTGTGAAGCGTTTATGCCATCTGAAGACGGGAAAAGAAGCGTCAAGGCACCTGAACATCCACCTGCAAAAATGGGTTGAAAAGAAGTTGAAATGTAAAGTTAAAATACAGTTGCAGGTTAGCACAGATGTGTTTATATACCGTACACACAGCAGCTGTCGTGTGTGTAAAAATATTATTGCCCATGTTCTCTAGAGGTTTACTTGCTACCAGAAGGGGGCAATAGCATCCCAGGTTTTAAGACCAGTCTTCTACAGAGAAATAATTGCTTGATCTACGCGGTGATATATATTGCTGTTAAGTGTAGTTTCTTTCAACGAGGTATGTTTGTGATGAACATATCATGAGGGGGCAGAAGGAAATATTAATAGAAGAGAATTGCTGAAGTATAGCCCTTTTTGTGGTCATGAACTCACACTCGTGAGCAGGTGGGTCGCAACTCTCTTGTTCATGTCATTTCGGCCACAAAATGCACAGGCAGGCACAGGGTTTTACAGTGACTCCTGTGAGGGGCTTTGAGATGTTCTCCTGATGTGTAATAAATGCAAGGATTGTTATTTTATTACACAAACAAAAGCTCTATGTGTTATTCCTTCCGTCCGCACATCTCCATTTGTCCATCTCGACCTCCTATATGTAATATATAAATATATAACATAATCCTTGTAATAAAAGTCCTTGTGTTTGATACAGCGTCTCATCACGTCTCAAAGCGCTCTGCAGAATACACCATAAAGTGAATTGACTATATATTTTGCGGGTGAAACGCAGCAGCCAATTGCAGACAGCAGCGTCCCCACAAATAGTTGTGGATTGAGTGAACAAATGATTATTATTTAAATTATTTGCGTTGGCTCCACATGGCTTCTAGAAAGATAATGCCTCCTCAATTCAGGATCTGAAATGTGTTTGACAGAGGGGGACCATGTTAAAGCTAGGTTGAAATCCCACAGATCATGATGGTGCAAAAAAGTTTAAATTGGCACCATTTGCTGTGAGTAAAGAGGTCCTCTCTATTGTTATGATCATGTCGAGGGCAAAAAAGTGCCAATGTACTGCTTCATCCAAGTGACACGCTTTGATGTGGGTTGCGTTGTCTCTCCACCATGTGTTGCTTGGCAAACAAACAAACAAAAAAAACAAACAAAAAATTGTCCACGCAAAAAAAATACAGTCGGGATAACATCTTTGTCCCTTTAACACAGTGAAAAAGGGTCTCGATTCTAAACCACGCTAATTGTTGAGTTGTTGCGAGGACTGCAACACATTAGCGCAGCTCCATCCCCGGGTTTGAGTTGAGATTCAGTTCACGAGCACTAAGAAATATGTGCTCCTGCTCAATAAAAAAAACCTTAAGCAAGTTTCCTTACTCCACACACACACACACAGCTCTGTTTACCAGCCGTAAGCAGGAACCCGGCTGTTAGTCGATTGGTGGATTGAGTTTCCAGTGAGTATCAATCCCTTCAGACATAAAGAAATAAAAATAATAATCATTTGGTCACTCAATCCACGACTGTTTGTGGGACACCGCTGTGCGCAATTTGCTGTGAAGCTCTTTGAGATGTCCCAACAACGTGATAAGGCGCTATATCAAATGCAAGGATTATTATTACAACAACAGCAACAAATTACACTTGTGCAGCGCCTTTCACGTCAGAAAGCTGTCCCAGGGCGCTGGACAATCAGCGGGTTTTGGACCTGAGCTGGGAGTTGGGGTCAGGAGGGGAGGAGGGCAGTGGGGGTGGGAGGGTGCCTGAAGGTACCACCATAGAGGAAGGTTTCCAGACGGGACTTGAAGGAGGCGAGAGAGGGGATGAGGTGGAGGGACTGCGGGATAGAGTCCCGGAGCGTAGGGGCAGAGATGCTGAATGACCGAACGCCAATGGTGAGGTGGGAAGAGCGGGGGGAGACCTGAAGGAGTCCGTTTCCGCTGAGCGGAGGGAGCGGACTGGCTGATACGGGGTCATGAAGTCGGAGAGGTGGGTGGGGGGGGGGGGGGGGGGGGCGAGCAAGACGGTGGAGGGCCTTGAAAGGTATTGTTATCTGATATTATTAAAGATATTATTATCTGTATTGACGATTCCTATAAGTGTGTGTGTGTGTGTTGGGGGGTGTGGGGGGGGTTGCTGTGTGGAGAGAGAGAGAGAGAGGAAAGCAGCTCAGCTGTGGTCGAGTGTTTGAGGTTTGTGCTATTGCTGAGCCAGCCACAGTTTGGCACAGAGAAACAGTCTTGTTTCTAATGGTTTGGCACAAGGCAGGAGGCCCCAGGCAACTTCGGAGCTGTTTGATGAGACGGCCTGATTGAAGCAGGTGACGGGATAAGGTTACAGTAAAGTATGTGGCTTAGGTGGTGTGTCTGACTTCAGAACTGTCTAAACCGACTGTGCGACCGTCCAGATACTCAGCTGCTAATGGAGTAATACTAATATAGTAATAATATAATCATCATCAACAACGTCAATCTTACATTTGCTATAGCACTTTTTCTGGGGGGGTGGGGGGGGGTCAGTCAGCCGGGCGGGTGTCTGACACACACGGAAACCCATCGCCGTTGCTTAAGAGTCTCCAAACCCAAGCTGAGAATTCCAGGCCTCCCGTCTACACACGGAAATCCCAGAGAGAGATTGTTGGAATGGAATAACTATACCACCTTATAACATCAGGAGGATGTCCCAAAGTGTTTCGCAGGGTATACGGTGAAGTGTAGTGACTGCTTTTTTTTTGTAGACGAAAACAGCTCCCAATTTGCGCGCAGCAGTGTGTCTAACAAACAGCCATGAAGTGAGTGACCAATTTTATTTGGGGGATTGTTGGCCAGGACACTGGTGAGAGAGAAACTCCCTTCCTTCAAAATAAATAAATAACAACAATAATTTGGTCACTCAATCCACGACTGTTTGTGGGGACGCTGCTGCGTGCAATCGGCTGCCGGGTGTCACCCACAAAACGTACGGTCGATTCTCTTCACAGTATATTCCGTGAAGCGCTTTGAGACGTCTTGAAGGCGTGATAAGGGGCTACCTTGAATGCCAGGATTATTATTATTAATATTATTATTATTATCATCATCATCATCATCACAGAAAATATCTCCTCAAAACGGTTGGTTTTTTTGCACCTGGATGTGTGTAAAACGAGGGGAAACTTTCTGTGAAACATTAGACAGGGCTGTTAAAGGCCTTACATACCCAGATGTTGATCAAAGTTGGGATTTGATTTCTGACAATGTGGGTATATTATATGAGCTTATTGGCAGAGGGCCTGTGGGTGAGTGTTGCCTTAGATTATCAAACCGTTTCTTCCACTGCCAATTTCTGCCGCACTCTGTGGGAATAAACAAGATTCAACAGAACTCAGATTATCGGGTTTCACAATCTGTGCTCACAAACTTAAAGACTGGACTTCAAATCCACAATATAGTAAATAAAGTTCGTTTTCACTTCCATTGGGGGGGGGGTGGGGCGGTTGGAAAGGAAATCTGCCTTTTCTTATTTTCTTTCACCTTTATGGACCGTTTTTTGTGTGTGTGTCAATAAATAATAATAATCCTCGCACTTGATACAGCGCCTTATCACATCTTTGAGACGTCTCAAAGCGCTTCACAGGATGCACCGTAAAGTGAATCGACTGTACATTTTGTGGGCGAAACGCGGCAGCCAATTGCGCACAGCAGCGTCCCCACAAACAGCCGTGGATTGAAGTGACCAAATTATTATTTTTTTTAAAAAATATATTTTTTTTGAAGGTATTATTCCTCTCCAATCGACTAACAACCAGGTTCCAACTTACTGCTAAGTAAACAGGCGTGTGGAGTAAGGAAACTGGCCTAATGTTTCGCCCTGTCCTGCTCCGTGTCCCCCGCCCGAGCTGGCCTGCCCCTCCATCGGTGGTCGGGGCTTCAGGCTCTCTGCCCCCACCCTTTGGAACTCCATCCCACTCTTTCTTATCTGTCCCGACTGATTTTGTGGACAGTAACTGTGCGAGCAATGGCAGATCTCCTCTAACAAACTAACTAGCAATACCACACCTCACTCCTCCCTACTCGCGTCTTGTAGGATTTCGATGAATTCTGACCGTCGAGGTGGTCTGTTGATCGGCCAATGCTTCTTGCTGCGCTGCAGTGAGAGTGAGAGAGAGAGAGAGAGGGGGTGAGAGTGCAACAGAATCCGTTCCTCGTGTAAGCGCTGTAACCCAATCTCCCTCTGTGCAGTTTGGGTGTTGGTGAGAACATGAGTGCGAGTGTATAATGAGGGCTTTCCTCCTGAAAGGTTTGGAAGTCTGGCTGTGTTCTCTCATTAGCTGAGGTGTTACCTTGCAGCGATCAATGCCCAAACCACTCTTGTCAGCACTCAGAAAGATGCTCTGCCCTGAAACCTGCCCCGATATCGAGAAGGAATTTTATCCAATATCAATATTGAGTTTCCAAATTAACAAGTTTAATGGCAGACGTGAAAGTCAAGTCTTATTTGTCTCTCGTTGTTTGCTCTTCGGTTACCTGTGAAAAACCAGTCACTCCAGTACAAGAAACGTGAAAGGCCCCTTTTGAATCATTGGGAGATAATATGAAATAATAATAATAATAATCCTTGCATTTGATACAGCGCCTCATCACGTCGTCGAAACGTCTCAAAGCGCTTCACAGGACACATGGTAAAGTGTAGTGACTGTATTTTGTGAGCTGGAAGCACGGCCTCCGATGGTGAAGAAGAGGTGGAACTCAGAACGCAGCATGCGGATGTTGAGACCAGCACTTTTGTTTCTGTTGGAGACAAGCACTAGACCTCAGTGGTGGCCGGTCAGCCTTGAGTGGACCCACAATTAAAAGCAGTTTGTGTGCAAGTACTGTACTCCCCAGTAATTAAATCCTCGGTTCAAGTGGGAGCAGCAGAGTTAGGGCAAGGCTGGAACCTGTTGTCCTGAACATCCTTTGTAGGAGTTGTTAATCTCTGATGCTCACGTGCATTGGCCTTTAGTATAATAATAATAATAATAATCCTTGCATTTGATGCAGCGCCTTCGTGGGCGAAACACGGCAGCCAATTGCGCACAGCAGCGTCTCGCAAACAGTCGTGGATTGTGGGTGACCGGGATTCGAACCCTGGTCCTCTCGCTTGAGAGGGCGAGCGCTCTAACCACTGAGCTACAGGACTCCACATAAAGAGGGATCCCGGAACCCGCAAACAATGGGGAACTGATGGCACCTAATAGTGGATGAAATGTTGGTCTGCAAAGCGTTAGCGTATGTCGAAACTTATAGGAAAGGTTTGAAAACACATTACAGTGGGTTGGCATCCACAATCACTCCAACTGCGCGAGCCTAAGTCGCCTGTAAAGTGGAATCTTTTGTACCATTTAAATCACTGAAGCACAATTGTCTTATTTACTAGGAATTACAATCCCTCAGGTCAGACACATAATCATTGCAAGGGAAAGAAGCCGGGGTAATGTACTTAAAGAAAAATTAACCTGGTTAGCGCTTTACTTTGTAGAAACTGAGAAACTGCCCATAGTAAAAATCAATCTCATTAGGGGCAAAAAATTAGTTCTTGGATTTCAACTAAATGGGAGAAAAGTAAAATACAGATACTAATCCTGTTAAACCGGAATCTTCATCACGCAACTGAAATAATTTTTTTTTAGTTAATTGCGTTATTCCTCCCTTTCAGAAGCGACACACACCTGCTGTGTTTAAGAGCAGCTTCCAGAAGGGCTGAGTATCCATCTTCGATATTCCGAGGTATTGTCACTCACCGGCCCTTTTTTTTCCCCACTTCCTGTTTTCCGGTTAAAATTTGGATTCTTCCTCCCTCGGTTCTTGGGATCTGCCTGTCATTGAAGTCACACTAGTTCTGTGGAGTCCGATGGTGTAGTGGTTAGAGCACTCACCTCGCAAGCGACAGGACCCAAGTTTGATTCCCGGGCAGGGCGAAACCTTAGGCAAGTTTCCTTCCTCCTGTTTACCCAACAGGAAGCAGGAATCCACTTGTTGGTCGACTGGCAGATCGCTTTCCGGGTGGGATTAATCCCTTCAAAATAAATGAAGAAATAAATAAATGAATAATAATAATAATAATTGGGTCACTCAATCCACGGCTGTTTGTGGAACCACTGCTGTGCGCAATCGGCTGCCGCGCTTCGTGCACAAAATATACAGTCACTACACTTTACAGTAAATTCTGTGAAGCGCCTTGAAGCCTTCGAGAATGTCTCAAAGCGCCTCACAGGGCATCCCGTAAAGTGGATTGACCGTGCGTCTGCGGGTGTAATACATACGTGCGTAAGCATGTGCGCACGTATGAAGATGGGAAGAGGTCTCGGGGGAGCAATAGAGAGCGAGCTTTGGAGGGAAAACAGAAAAGGTGTACTTGTCCAACCGCCTATTGCTCACCTTGATAAGCCTCGGGAGCAACTCGGTGCGACAGGAGCTGACAGTGACTGTTCGTCAATGTCACAAGTACTCGGCGTTAAGGGCCAGATTCCCGATCCAGTTCGTAACTTGAAGACTCGGGTTACCTCCTCTCCAGATCCTGCCCCCGCGCACAGGAATACACCGGTTCCACTTTCAACGGGAGGAAATGGTCACGTGACTTACTGTTGCTCGTGAAGCTCCTTTGGTTTTGTCTGAAAGCAGAAGAGGATAAAGTATCCCAAAGTGAGCATTTTATATACCACAGGCTTTGCAGGTCCTGTCCACTCGCTGCTATATCAGAACCATTTCTCTTGCTGGCTCTGTCACCCTATCCCTTGTAGCTACATCTTTATTCGCCATTAAATATTAATGGAGAACCTTAGCTCTGAAAGCGATATCTGTACGACAGGCAACAGAACATCTCGGGACTCATTGAACCCGACAGCATCAGAGAGACAAGGCAAGACAGAACTTCCAACCATCGGCTAACAGGCAACGGCTTCCTTACTCCCCCCCACACACACACCTCTGTTTACCAGCAGTAAGTAGGAACCCGCTTGTTAGTCGATTGGTGGATCGCTTTTCCGGGGGTGATAATCCCTTCCAAAAAAGGAAGAAAAAAATAATAATAAATTGGTCACTTCAATCCACGACTGTCTGTGTGGACGCTGCTGTGCGCAATTGGCTGCCGCGTTTCGCCCACAAAATACAGTCGGTTGACTTCATAGTATACTCTGTGAAGCGGTTTGAGATGTCTCGACGACGTGATAAGGCGCTGTATCAAATGCGAGGATTCGGGTGATCATTGCGATCATCAGCTGCTGTCCTCTGCACAAGTAGAAGTGTAGTGGTGTTTTTTTAATTTCTTTCTATTTCTCGCAGTGGACAGTCTGACAGTGCATCGAATCCTACGGCAAAGTGTCTGAACCAAAATAGAATCTGTCGATCAGGTTACATTTTTTCTCAGCTTATTTCGAGACCACTGCAATTTAAGAACTCTTCTGTGGTTCTCTGTATTACTCGGTTCCCCGCTACTATCATTGCCCCCGAACCCACATGCTTTTGGCCATTGGACAGTTAGACACAGACACCACAGTGAATTATCCTTCTCCACTTCTGACCACTGTAGACAAACGGGAAACAATTTCCTGAGGTGCACTGGCTGTCAGACAAGTCCTGCTACCTCAATTTCGGTCAGAGAATAATAATAATTAATAATAATCCTCGCATTTGATGTAGCGCCTTATCACGTCTTCAAGACGTCTCAGAGCAATTTTTTGAAGAAATAATTACCCCAGAAAAGCGATCCGTCAATCAACTAACAACCAGTCTCCTAATTACCGCTGGGTAAACATAGGTATGTGGAGTGAGGAAACTTGCCCAACATGTTGCCCTACCTGGAGTCTGGCAATCAAACTCTCTCTGTCCCAACCCCATTGAATTTAATATAATGTTTGCACACATAAACACATATATGATGATATAGTGACTTATCACGTCTGCGAAACATCTCAAAGCGCCTCACAGAATGTACTGTGTATTTTGTGGGCGAAACGTGGCAGCCGATTGCGCACAGCAGCGTCCCCACAAACAGCTGTGGATTGAAGTGACCAAATTATTATTTATTTAGTTTTGAAGGGATTATTATTACCCTCGGAAAAGCGATCCGCCGATCGACTAACCAGCGAGTTCCTACTTACTGCTGGGTAAACAGAGGCGTGTGGAGTAAGGAAACGTGCCTTTGGTCCCAAGTTGTGCATAAACCGACATTAACATAATCGACTGCATGTTAAGTTGACGCTCATAGTAGAGGCTTTTAACCCTTATTATAGCATCTGATTGAAGCTAACATTTTATTTCTGAAGAGCCTTGAAAAAATGACGTTCTGTGTGTTGCCCACGGAGGGGGGGGTGGGTGGTGGGGGGTTGCGAGGGGAGACGTTTGAGTGAGTGAGGGAGGGAGGGAGGGAGGGGGTGTCACAGGGGAGGAGACAACTTCCTGCTAACATGAGCCACCTTTCTCGTACACAGTTAACGTGCTTGTTCGTGCTGCTGAAAGAACAGGGTGGGTTCCTGGTTCCATAATATTGACACAGGGGCTAACTCACAGCTCTGCTTGGCTCTGAGAGACATTGTGCTGGGAACCAGAGGCGGTTTTTCTCTTGCTGAGAAACAATAGGCAGCTTTGACGATCTGTGGGGCGTTGGATCAGCCTGACTCGAGGACTTTGTGGCTCAATCGAAAAAATAAAACAGAGAAAATTAACATAGCAGACAGACGGTCTGGTTATAATGGACTGGGTGTTTCTTATTTTTATACGGGAGCGTGTTATGACAGCCAGACAGTCATCACCTACACTATTTTAAGTACGAGAAGGCGCGCGCGCGCACACACACACTGTGTGTATTGTACAGCGAGATTTGAAGAAACGTCTCTGATACCAGACGTTTCTTCTTAAAATCTTAAGTGCTCCAGGACGCTAACCTGCGTGAAGGTAGCTGTGTCAATGCAAGTTGTTGTTGTTGTAGAGTTGGGTTTAAACCCTTTTAACTGGGTTTGTGGACTCTTCTTAAGCTTTGTTTATTTTCCTTACGTTGGGCTCAAACCATCCCATCGGATAAAATAGTTTTTCTCACAAAAATTCGTACAAATTCCCTTTCTCCCTCCCTCGCTCAGTGTCCAACCCCACCACTGCCCAGCGTCCTGAGATGTTACCCTACGTGCAGGGGCCGAGGTAAATGCAGGTTGTGGTTGTTATTGTTGTGGTGAGACACCGCTGTGCGCAGATTGGTTGCTCTGTCCTCCTCAAAATAAACAGTCACTACACTCCACACAGTAAAATCCTGCAAAGCGCTTTTAGGATGTCCTCCCAATGTGAAAGGTGGCGTGTCAAATGTAAGGACTAGTAGGACTTCACGCAGGATAACATCCAAGAGCAAATAATAATAATAATCATTGCAATTAATACAGCGCCTTATCACGTCTTCGAGACGTCTCAAAGCGCTTCACAGGATACACTGTAAAGTGAATTGATTGTATATGTTTTGTGGGCGAGACGCGGCAGCCAATTTTGACCTGTTTTGCCTGTCCCCGGGGATAAAACAGAAATTGCGTTAAATGTCCCTCGTAAAAATAATAATTTGATTAATTTGATTAATAAAAATAATTTGATTAATTCTTCGGACAAATATAACAATAATAATAACAATAATAATAATCCTTGCAATTGACACAGCCCCAAGACGTCTCAAAGCGCTTCACAGAATAGACAGTAAAGTGTGTGTTTTGCAGATGAATTAAGAAAACAGTGAATTGCAGTTCTCTGGATGACCTGAGAGGCTGAGGACAGACTGGGGGCTATGTTTACATATGCTGACATTAGGACTGACTTGCAGAGAGTGTTATAGACAACTTGGGTCTGTGCCAGAGCTGAGGTGGCAAAGTTTTTCCAATGCTTCATGCCATGACACACACACACACAGGCACACAGATGGCCTTGCAAACACTCACTGCCACACAAGCACACAATGCGCCTATAAAACGGACCCGGGTTCGATTCCTGGCCAAAGCGTAACCTTAGGCAAATTTCCTTCATCCACACACACGCGCGCGCGTCTCTGTCTACCCAACAGTGAGTAGGAACCCAGCTGTTAGTCGATTGGAGGATCGCTTTCCCGGGGGTAATAATCCCTGGGGGGGGGACGCTGCTGTGCGCAATTGGCTGCCGCGTTTCGCCCACAAAATGCACAGTCAACCCACTTTACAGTGTACCCTGTGAAACTCTTTGAGACGTCTCGAAGACGTGATAAGTCGCTGTATCAAATGCAAAGATTATTATTATTATAATTATTATTATTACACACAGCCACTTACAGAGTAGGCATATAGTTGCAATGACTTCACAGGCTGTTGGGAAAAATAGTTGCATGTGTAGCAAATACCTGCTATTAACTTAATTCCGAAACAACCCGGAAGTTTCCAGCTATTGCGATGGCAATATGTTTTTAATAAAGGGCGTATTCATTTATTCTCGTGTGTTAGTTACCTGGGGTGACTCTGGGCGCCAGCTGCCATGAAACTCAACAGTGTCTTTGTGCAGACGGTTCTTGGGAGAGATCTTCGAGGGTTGGCAGTGCGTCTGAGACAGTGAGACAGCGCACAACATAAACACAAGGAGCTGAACCTCAAATACTGAGCTGCTTTCTTGGAAGCTTTATAACTTGCGGATGTGCAAGGGGAAGCTGTGCAGGCATAAGACAACACAAATTTCCTTCCTGGCCCTAATAAGGAGCCCCTAACGTGAACAAAAGAGCCGTTCAGTGGCCGAGTCTATCTGACACGGTGCGTCCGACTCTCCAAGAACTATTTACTGTTTGAATTTGGGAAACGAAAATAAACTATAAGCACATGGGCTGTACACACAGTCTTTCCCTGACTAATAATAGGGACTGCTCTGTGTGAGGGACGACATTCAATGCTGGATTCATCTGGGACGAACATTTCTGGTATTCGCGAGGCGGGTTTTTAAAAGATCCTTATTCCTCCACAAGGATTCTTATCGGACCTGTTTCTAATTTAGCGAATTTGTAACCGCACAAAAAAAGAGAGAGAGAACGAATTCACTACGGACATAAAATGAATGCTCTCACAATACTATCAGGGTAAATCGGGAAGAAATTCCACAAGTGGTTTGATTTACTGCAGTTTTTCATTGTTTCAAAGAATCCGGAATTTGACATATTGTTAAATTTAGCCTTAATTTTGAAGCTGTGTTTTTTCTGTAATTCTTAAAATGATCTTGAATAAATACCGACCTTCGGATGAGATGTTAAACCGAGCTCCCGTCTGCTTGTTCGGGTGAACGTTAAAGATCCTGCGGCTCTATTCGAAAAGAGAAGGGAGTTTCTCTGTTTCCTGGCCAACAATCCCCTCAAATAAAATTGGTCTCTCACTCCCTGACTGTTTGTGGAGACGCTGCTGTGCGCAATTGGCTGCTGCGTTTCGCCCACAAATATACAGTCAATTCACTTTACAGTCTATTCTGTGAAGCGCTTTGAGACGTCGAGAAGATGTGAAAAGCGTTATATCAAATGCAAGGATTATTATTATTATTATTATTTTACAATATATCCTGTGAAGCGCTTTGAGACGTCTCGACGACGTGATAAGGCGCCATATCGAATGCAAGAATTAGTATTTATTGACTGATTAAAAACAACTTCAAACTTAGGGCTGTATTTAAGAAATTGTTAAATTCTTGATGCTCCGAAATATGACAGCGATGGGGTAAATGTGGTCTCGGGTGGAATTTTACCCCAAAGGTGAGAAACATATATAATTTCGCTTTTTAAGGAAACTTTAAGTAAGATTTGAGGTAATTTCGTAACCTATTCCTCGTGTTAATTAACGCGCGCGAAAGGGGTTCACAGGGTGACCCCAAACTCCACCCTTAAATATCTCGTCACTTTTCTTCCCATCAAATATCCAGCTGCGTGAAGGACAACCCATCCTGCAATCTTCCTCTTGTTGTAAAGTTCATCTGAAAAACACTGGTTCGGTGGTGAAGAAAAACATAAGTTGACGGAGAGAAAGAGAGAGAGAGAGAGGAGAGAGAGAGAGAAACAGTCAAAACGCACTGCCTCCCTTTAGGAGCCATGTCTGTGGACTTTGCACCTGCATCATCCAAGGTGATGGCGTATCAGCTGCTGCTTATACATTTGGCTCTCAAAAGGTTGTACTCACTGGGTCAGGGTGTCCTGAACTGAATCCAAGCCCCAGGGTCTATCTGGTGCTTGCACTGAGCCAGTTCATGGATCGAAAGGCATTGCATTAAATTACCTTCCCCGCCATGTGCTGTATTTTGCCCTCAAACTCAGACGGAGGCGGGAGGTTGAACGCAACTACAAGGACAACAGCAACTTGCGTTTACACAGCGCCCGTCACGAGGGTTTGCGTTCCTGGTCAACGTCTCAGGTTGATGACCTTTCGTCGGAACTCAAGCAGGTTCAGCAAACGGCATTGCAGCTGGTTTTTTTTGGCAGCTCCCTGTATAACGTGGGGTGCGAGTTTATGGACTCAAAGCAGCACCTCACAAGGGGGGGTTTCCCCCCCTAAAATAACTGGACAAACCCCCGGTTTTGCAACGAAGAGGTTAAAAACCCGGATTGTGTTAATTCCCACCCAGGTGATGATTGCAGAAGGTGTGCGACTGCGGAGTGAGTTAGC
The DNA here is from genome assembly GCF_018977255.1 of Callorhinchus milii. Lineage (NCBI taxonomy): Eukaryota > Metazoa > Chordata > Chondrichthyes > Chimaeriformes > Callorhinchidae > Callorhinchus > Callorhinchus milii. The sequence continues at coordinate 11,827,472 of NW_024704751.1, forward strand.
CTCTTGCGAGGATAAAAAAAATAAACTGCCTCCGTGACCCAGGGAACATCTGCTTATTGATCACTTGAGGCAAGAGGCAGTTTTGAATGGCTCGTGTGCGAGCTGTGAGAAAGAGAGAGGGAGAGAGAGAAGTAATATCTATTTGATCAGCTCTCCTGGGGAGGCTCACACAGGTTCAAGGGGGAGTGGATGTGCAGCCAATATCATTCAATCCGACAACAATGCACAGACCTCTGGCTGCCTTCGCACAAATCATGTTGGTATGTGTTGAGCGTAAGAAAGGATCAGGAGAGAGGGAATCGTGGCCAAGTCAATTGGTTTGAGATCAAACAAGAAACATGCCAAACACAGAGGTTTATTTTTCAGGGAAACAAAGAATTGCATCGCGTAAACTTATCAATAATAATGATACTAATCCTGGCATTTGACACAGCGCCTTGTCACGTCTTCGAGACGTCTCAAAGCGCTTCACAGGATACACTGTAAAGGGAATCAACTGTATATTTTGTGGGCGAAACGCAGCAGCCAATTGCGCACAGCAGCGTCCCCACAAACAGCCGTGGGTTGAAAGGGCAAATTATTATATATTTTTTTGAAGGGATTATTACCTTAAAGGGAAAAGCGATCCATAAATCGACTAACAAGCGGGTTCCTACTTGCTGCTGGGTAAACAGAGGCGTCAGCAATCTAAACTGATCATCGAACGCAGAGCAATAACGTTTACATTATTGATCATCCCTTTTGGGACGGCTGCAGTAAAACACGCTCTGAAACCTGCAGTGATGGTGCTGTGAATTATTCACTGCCGGGATTCAATTCATTTGCTGTAGTAAATAAACATAAATCTTAAGTTGCTTCAACTACTCCCATAGGCCAAAAAGAAACATACATCCCAACTGTGTGAGTTATACTGTCCTGTTAAGTAAATAGCTCGCGTGCATATGTTTATTTATTAATTACCTTCTGATGCATAGCGACGGATGTAGAAAGAGGCAAACAGGACTAGATGTATGATTTAGTGATGTCTCCCTGCATTGAGCTGTTGGAGAATGGAAATGGACCTTCAGGGCTCCAGTACTTGCGTCTCAGTGTATATATGTCAAGCGACTGCCAGGATGGTGGAGGGTGAAATGGATGGACCTCGTTGCCTTTTCTCCAGTGAATTCTTATGTTGTTATGTTTCCAATGTGCTGGAAGCTGGAATACTGTTAGTCCAACTCTGTTGGTCTGATTGTTAAATTTGTGCATTGATCTGCACGTTGATGTTTGACAATCCATATTTCCGGTTGGGGGGAGAGGGGGAGAGTGTGGTGGGGGGGGGGGGGGGGGGGGAGGTGGGGGGAGTCAATGAGGCCAAATTTATCCAATGCCTCTTCTCTTCTCTGTTATAGAACCATAGAATCCTACAGCATAGAAGGAGGCCATTCGGCAACTGAAGAGCTACCAACCTGCCGCTCTCCCCTGCTCTTTCCCCAGAGCAATGCAATTTTTTTCTTTTCAAGTACGTGTCCAATTCCCATATTGGATCTCTTTGACGTTTCTAATTTCAAAGGCAGATGGTAAGTTTTTAAAGCAAATGTTATTTTCCCAGATCCAAACACGTCTCTATCAATTATAAATAATCTCTTAACAGGAATTCATATCAAACTCATTTATTATGTACCGGGTTATAACTTCTGGGAAGTTAGATTTGAAGGTTACATTTGACTACAAGAAAGGAGAACACTGAGCTGCGATGTTAAGAATATAGCTTCAGAAGAAGATAATAATAATACTGACATAGCGCCTTTTCACGTCATTGAGACATCTCAAAGTGTTTCACAGAATATACTGTAAAGTGGAGTGATGTGTACTTTGTGGGCGAAAGGCAGAAGCCAATTGTGCTCTCCAGTGACCCATGAACAGTGGATTGAGTGAATCTTTTTTTTCTGGAGGGATTATTACCCCCAGAAAGCGATCCGCCAATCAACTAATAACTGGTTTCCTACCTACTGCTGGGTAACCAGAAGCGTGTGGAGTAAGGAAACTTGCCCAACGTTTTGCCTGCCCGGGAATCGAACCCGGGTCCTCTCGCTTGCCACTGAGCTACAGGACACCATCAAAAATAATAATCCTTGCATTTGATATCGCGCCTTTACCATTGGTTGAAAAATGACGTTAGTTTGGAAACATTCGTGCCCTGAAAGAATGGGTGTTATTTCTTACAGGTTTGAGGGTTGAGCAAGTAATCAATATGGAGGCGGGGGGGAAAACACAGTGACTAATCCATTCCAGCATTAGTTTGGGCTTGTTGAAAAGGCAAGTGTATACAACTGATCCCTAAACCTCGCAAACCACACTGATTGAAAACAGTTGGGTTTGGTATGAAGCAACACACACATTGGGTGAGGGAGAGCCCTACAATCACTTCATGGAATAATAATCCTCGCATTTGATATTGCGCCTTTCACAGACAGTGGGGAAGGTGTTTCAAAGCACTTCCCAGGATTGATTCCCTGTAAAGTGCAGCGACTTGTGGGTAGTTTGTAGGCAAAAGCAGAAGGCAATTTGCACACAGCAATATGCACTATCCCACAAACAGCCATGAAGCCAATAATTGATTTTATTTGGCGGGGGGGGAATGTGGGGGGATGTAATTGACCAGTACACCGGGAGAATCCGAAGATGGTGGGTGGGTTCGAGCCCAACATCAGGGCATTAGTGCTCACAGTCGGGGCTGGCCTCCCGGCTGCAATGCTGGGGGTGGTTCCTACTTTGCCGGAGGTGCCGTCCTTCAGATGAGGCGTTAAACCGAGGTCCTGTCTGCCTGGTCAGGTGGACATTACCACTTGTAGCTACACAGAAGACTCAGGCAGCCCCCGACCACACGATGAAAGCATCGCGGAATGTCACACCATTGTAGGCACTGCATCAAATTAGTATTTCTCTGTGATTTACATCGTTAAATAAAAAAAAGTGCAGGGGGGGAGAGGTGGGGTTTGTGGTCTGTTGTGAAGGTAACAGCGACACCATAATTGGCACAACATATAAGGCGACCGAGCCATCAAAGAAATGGAAGGAGATTTCTAACTGCCCGAAGCTTTTAATGTAACAAAAAACTCTTCACTTTGATCAGGTCACTTTTCTCACAACATTGTTATGAAATACATGATAACATCAATAATTAACCGTGCAATGGGTTTAATAATTAATACCAGGCCCTGGACTGGGGGAAATCACACACATTCTAAAGTACATGAAAGGGAAAAATGAAGCATGTTAATGCACGGGATTGGTTTTTTCTTTCCCCCTCTCTATTGAAATGAAATATTTGCCTGTTGAAAGGGAAGCAAGACTCCCATTTGCACACGAGACGTCAAATTCTGAGGCTTTATACGAAGCTGCAGACTGCCAAGCACATAAAAACATAGGAACAGAAGCTTCCAACATCCCAGTCCCGTTCATCCCAGTCATATAAAACTGGGAGTAAACAAGCATTAGGTGTCGAGTCAAGTCTGTCTGTCTGTACTGAAGCTCGTGTGATGGGAAATGTTTGTTTGCTGAACCGCAAGGTTCGGCTATTCTGATTGATTGTTCTTCGCTTAATACTTAAAGCAACAAATAACACGGATCATCAAATGGCTTGACTGGTTACTATATATACATACATATATGTGTGTGTGTACAAAAAGAATGCTTGTATTTGATATAGCGCCTTGTCACGTCTTTGTAACATCTCAAAGCGCTTCGCAGGACTCCCCTGTAAAGTGTAGTGACAGTGTATTTTGTTGGAGAACATGACAGTATCCATCCCACTAACAGCCACGAAGCGAGTGATTTAATTTTATTTGGGCCTTACTCGCCCAAACCTCTCCTGTGATCTTCTGAACTGCATTTCGAAGGAATAAGCTCCTTTCTACTCTACCTGATATGAAGTCGAGATCCCAACGGAAATCTACGCTGAAGCCAATTTGTTCTTCGGCCTCTTGAGAAGGACCAGAGAAAATTGTGAACAAAAAGGAAAAATCCATCAAAGAAATGGAAGGAGATTTCTAACCGCCCAAAGCTTTCAATGCAACAAAAATGTTCTGACGAAAAGTCATTGACCTGAAGCGTTAACTCACTTTCCTCTCTCCATTGATGCTGCCTGACCTGCTGCGTGTTCCCAGTCGCTTCTGTTTTTATTTCAAAAATTATGAACAAGGAAGGGAGCAATTCTCTAATTCTCTTGACTACACAAGTGTAGAGAATAATGAGTTGCCTTGTACTGTATGTGAATCACATTGAGTCATATTACTTATTAGCTGCAGGGAATAACACACTCTAATCTATTTCAACATAAGCCAAAGCTGAAATACTTTAATTATGCTACCTGGAGAGATACAATAATACTGTATTGTGCCCCCACTCCAACTTAATGTCAATGCTAACACATTATTAGCAAATTCTTGACATAATTCTCTGGAAGTGTGTGTGGGAATAGAGAGGCAGGTCATCTAAACGACACTAATATGTTTAACAAAAAAATGCCTAGTCTCTTCACACTACTGTAAATCATCTGAAACACCTTTTGAGATTCCCTCCTGACTTGAAAGGCGCTTTATCAAACACAGGGATTATTATTAATAATAATAATAATTGGATCAAAGCCCAGAACAGAGGAAATCCTCTCAAACTACCTCTGAAAGCAGCGGGTTGAGAAGGAGAAGAAAAAAGGTCTGGTTTGTAAAATCAGGTTGATTTATTCAGAGTAAATAGGGATGCAATGGTGAGAAATGTCAACTGAAATCTTGATATGTACAGCGTAAAAAGCACAGACAGATGGAAGGGGGAGTTGTACAAAACTGCAATTGGTTTCTCAACTCTTTATTTGGTTGTTTAAACTTCAATCTGTAAATAAACTAGAAACATAGGAACAGGAGGAGGCCATTCAGCCCCTCGGGCCAGTTCCGCCATTCTATAAGTTCATGGTTGATCTGTACCTAAACTCCAATTATACGGCCTTGCCCCGGATCCCTTGATCCCCTGACCTGACAAATATTTATCCACCTCAGTCTTGAAAAATGTGAAATGGAATGAATTAAAGGAACTAATTGTTTATTCAGATACACGGTATCATATTGGCAGCGTCTCAGTTAGTGCAAGGAATCTGATAAAACCCTTCACGCACAGTGAGTGACACTCCCGATACTGCCTAATGTTAACGTGAATGGCACAGAAGCTACCTGAGTGTACAAAGCCTACACTATCTTTCATCTACATGTGCAGTGTCAACCCTCGAGCAGAACATGCCAACAAAAGCAAACACGTTTCTGTTGGGGATTAGGCTCCACAGCTCGGGTAACAGTAGAGTTTTGTTTCTGAAGACTCAACAGACTTCACAAGTTGCTCTGAATGTGCCTCGCTTCCTGGAACTAACACGTAGTGGTCAGAATCTGTAGCCTGTCACTCAGAATATGTACATGGTGGGTCAGTGTTGTAAAGCTGGTAGATAGCTCACCGCAGCATGGTCCTGATAATAATAATAATAATAATAATAATAATAATAATAATCCTTGTATTTGACATAGCACCTTCTCATAATAATAATAATAATAATAATCCTTGCATTTGATATAGCGCTTTTCACGTCGGGAGGACGTCCCAAAGCGCTTCACAGAACACACTGTAAAGTGAATTGACTGTATATTTGTGGGCGAACGCGGCAGCCAATTGCGCACAGCAATGTCCCACAAACAGTCGTAGATTGAAAAATGACCAATTTATTATTGTTTTTGGTTTTGGAGGGAATATTATTAGGTGTGTGGAGTAAGGAAACTTGCCCAAGGTTTCGCCCTCTGCCTGGAATTGAACTCAGGTCTCTCACTTGCAAAGCGAGTGCTCTAACCACTGAGCTACAGGACTCCACTGTCTTTGAGACGTCTCAAAGCGCTTCACAGGACATCTTGTAAATTGAATTGACTGTGTATTTTGTGGGCGAAACGTGGCAGGCAATTGCACGCAGCAGCGTCCCACAAACAGTCGTGGATTGTGACACCAAATTATTTTTATTTTTTTTTGAACGGATTATTACCCCCGGAGCAGCGATCCACCGATCGACGAACAACCGAGTTCCTACTTACTGCTGGTAAACAGTGGCGTGTGCTTGGAGTAAGGAAACATTCCCAACCTTTCGCCCTGTCCGGGAATCTAACCCAGATCCTTTCGCTTGCGAGGCGAGTGCTCTAACCACTGAGCTACAGGGCTCGACGTTTGAGTGAGTTGTAACTCTGCCGTTCTCTGCTTTTGGTGAGGGGGGGGTGGCGGAGGTTAGAAAGCTTTGTTAGGCTCTTTGATAATAAGCAATATTTCCCTCCAGGCATCCGACTGTGCCTCTGTTCTGCCCAGGTCACAGTGACCAGTTTATAAATATTGCAATTATTTATTCTCCACTTTGGCCCCTAACACAGTTTAACAAGAAAAAAAAACAAACCCTGCAATCCAATTGTGTCTGAAACGAAAAACCTTTGGCAAGTCGCACGTTAATAAACTTTATAAACACAGCATCTGGACGTGGAGCATTATGATTTTAATTAATCAGACCTCGTGAGAAAATTACACGTGTTCTTACTACCTGGTGCCATTGCACACACGGGTTCACAGGCTTCACCGAACTAAGGCCAATTGCAGACATCCCACCATGTTAGACTGTGAAGCTCTCATTCTGCAGAACCAACACACATCGGGTTAGTTGTACAATGTAAACATGTGAAAAAAAATTGTCATTTGACTTCACTGTTTGTGGGACTTTGGTTGCGCACAAATTGGCAGCAAAACCCTTCCCTTCCGAATGCAAAGTCACTACACTTTGCAGAAGACGCTGCAAAGTGCTTTGAGACACCATCCCGGGGTGAAAGGCACTGTATCTATCGGTATTATCGTTTCAAGTGATTTGCTTTTTGTTGAGGTCGTCTTTAGCCGCGGGAATAATCTACCGAACAAAGTGATCGAGGCAAAAAGAAAAGTCACTGGAGTTGTTCCAGACTCTGTCAGGTCCGTTGACAGGAGAGTTCATACACAGAGACCTGCCTATGGGGAGAAAGTCTCTGTGCTAAATCATGTCCTCCTCCGCTCTGTGTTGTTGCAGACAGGCGAGACACACACACAACCTTCCATTAGCACCACAGGCTCCACCCGGCTCAGCGGCACCTACAATTTCAGACGTTTCTCACCTGCACAGACACCCTAATTGGGCAATTTCTGCCGGGGTGAGTGACAGCACTAATTATACCCGGACACCCACTGGTGCTTCTGTTAGGAGCAGTTACCAATGACTACTTCAAAGTAACTTGTTTGCTTCCCAGTGCTGGCACAGGCGCGTCTCTCTCTCTCTCTCTCTCTCCCCACGGCTGTTATTGTAGTGTGTCACAACTGGAGGAGGTGGTGATGAGGAGAAGGGTGTCACCCAGTTTAGACATTAATTAGCTTGTTTTGTAACCAAACTGCTGTGACTGGGGGCAGTCAATTTTGTTTTATGAACAATAAAGCGGCCAATTCGCTCACCAGATCCTCTCCCGCTAGACTAGAAATATTCATATATAATGATAATAAGAGTCCTCGCATTTGATACAGCGCCTGCCTTATCAGGTCGTTGAGACGTCTCAAAGCGCTTCGCAGGATATTTTGTGAAGTGGACTGACTGCGTATTTTGTGAGCGAACGCCGCGGCCAATGGCACACAGCAGCGGCCCCACGAACAGCCGTGGATTGAAGTGACCAAATTTTTGTTTTAAAGATTTGTTTATGTTTTTAAACCAAAGTAGTTGTGGTGAGAGCAGTGTGTAAACCACTCTCTCTCTCTCTCTCTCCCCATTCCAAGAATATCTGACTTGATACTGAATTTATTGGTCTCGCTACCACATAGTATTTTCATGTTTTACATTCACATTTAAAAAAAATAAAAGCCACAGAACTGTTATGGTGGTTCAATTGATAAAGGAATGATTACGTTAACTATTGTCACTGGCTCTCATTGTGTTTGGAATCACACCTGTGTTTTTTTGGCTTTAATTACTTTGGTTTGGTAGGTTATTCCTTTGGTTAAAGAAGTGTTTCCTGTTTTAAAATACCTATATCTAATAATAATAATATATAATCCTCGCCTTCAACACAGCACCTTATCACGTCTTCGAGACGTCACAAAGCGCGTCACAGAATACACTGTAAAGTGAATTGACTGTATATTTGTGGGCAAAACGCGGCAGCCAATTGCGCACAGCAATGTCCCCACAAACAGCCGTGGATTGAGTAAAATATCTACTTTGAATTCACCTTTTCACTGATTCCCATTGCCTATCTGTACTGCAATTATTCTTATAATTACTGTGTTTAAATGACATATAATTTACATTTACGTTTCCCTGGTCCTACTTTCTTGCATTGCTTTGAGTCTTACCCTTACTTCTGAGTTTTACCTTAGTTATACCATTCTATGTGACATATACTGCCTTTCGCATCACAGGGATGTCTCAAAGCGCTTCACGGGATATGCAGCCAAGTGGAGTGACTGTGTGTTTTGTGGATGAACATGCCCAGTTTTGAGCTGTGTAGAAGGTGCCAAGCCTTAACACCACAGCACTGCTTCTGATAAAGTCAGATGGTTTCAGGACTGCATCAAAGTAATCCAGTTCAGTATTGATCACGCCAGTGATCCTTGCTAATTCTGGAGGACACTTGATATGGTGTAAGAGATGTGGTTGACCAGTGTCTGGGAAGGGATCTGGGCATTAAACATGGAAGAGGTTGTTATATAAGGAGTAACGTTATCGAGAGTCTCAGACGCCGGTAGGACAGGAAGTTACCAGAAACATCCATTCTTGCGAGATGGCTTCTATTTTTTTATTTGGTATTTTTTTTCTCAAAATGGTTAGATGTGTGTGTGTGCGTGTGCGTGTATGTGTGTGTGTGTGTCAGCTTAGATCGGTTGGTAGCACTTTTCTCTCTGAGTCAGAACTTTATGGGTTCAAGCCCCGCGTCAGGACTTTGAAATCATTTAGTCTCAAGCCTTGACTCTCGGAGTTAGAACAAGATGCAGGAACTGCAAGTAAATTCTTAAGAGCGTAAGAACATAAAAATTTCCTCGGCAAAGGAAGACCAAGGTCCATCTAGTTCGCGTTCCACCATCCGTAAACCACACCTCTCTGCCTGTTTATTAGTCATTATTTCAGCTCTAATTATTTCTAGTCTAATTCCCCCCAACCCGATTTAATAACTGTGTAATTTCTTATTAATTCAATTTAAGCAGCCGTGGGGTTAGATCAATCAGAAACAAACCGCTTTATTTACATCCAGACAATCTGGGACAATTTGAGGAAATGGTGCAAAGTATAATATTGCTGGGTGCCTTGGCTTTGGAGGGCACTTGTGTTTAATGACCTGCGAAGTGTTAAACTGATGGATTCGGGGGATCAATGAAAGGATTAGCATTTGAAAGGTGAGAATTAATTATTAATCCCCTGAATAAAGGTGCATTGTACATCTGGGCTGCGAAATGACATAACAGAACGGGCTCTCACAGAAATTAATGGCCGGTAGTTTGACTTTAACGAGAATCGTGCATTTACCAGGCACCGAGCTGAGCGCCGTACACTTTAATGCGTAAAAAAAATTGGCAATTGTAATTGATATTTATGTATCTTTTGTCCACCATCTTCCATTGTCTCAGTGTATGTGTATGTGAACAGCCACACTATAGAATCTTACAGCACAGAAGGAGGCCATTCGGCCCATGGTGCCGCTGCCCCCGCAGTTACCCCAACTAGTCCCACTCCTCCCGCTCTTACCCCACCTGGTCCCACGCGTTCAGGTGGATGTTAAAGATCCCGCGGTGCTATTCGAGAAAAGAAGGAAGTTTTTCTCTCTCTCCCCCCCCAGTATTCTGGCCAAGAATCCCCCCAATAAAAAAAATTGATCACTCACTCCACGTGGGACATTGCTGTGCGCAAAATTTGCCCACAAATACAAAGTCACTCTACTTCACAGTAAAAGCCCGTGAAGCACTTTAGGACGTCCTACTAACGTGAAAGGCACTGTAGTAAATGCAAGGATTATTATCATTGTTATTATTATTATTAATATTTAAGCCTCTAATTAATCTCACAAACACGCTGTTTAAAAAGCAACATTATCATGGGATTGTGCCCTATCTGTGAAACGACACGTTTACACCTTTTTAACGCAAGCAGAAAGAATCATTTTATTGCAGGAACCTTTCATCATTTCTTAAGCAATGAGAGACTGACTTGTGAAACTCACTAGTTGTCGGTGAGGTGACTGTCCTGTAATTAATAACAGTAATAGGTGAATTCTTTACTAACTGAGGTGAGGTTCTGGACGACGCCAGCAGTTAAGGTGTGATTTCCCCATTTATATTTCAGAATCAGATTATTTGCTCCTGTGCAATTATTTGAATCACTTCGAAAAGAGAAGGGAGTTTCTCCCTCTCTCGGTGTCCTGGCCAACAACAACAACTACAAATGACATTTACAGAGCGCTTTGCACATCGGGAGGATGTCCCAGGGCGCTGGACAGAAAAGGACATGCGCTTGAACTGGGGGTTGGGATCGGGGGGAGGGGTGCAGGGCGGGGAGGGTGAACAAAATAAAATTGGTTATTCATTTCATGTTAAATTTGCTGCTGGTGCTTGCCTACAAAATACAGTCACCCCACTTTACAGTAAATCTTGTGAAGTGCTTCGAGACGTCGATCCAACATGAAAGACGTCAGATAAAATTTAAGGACTATTATTCTAATTTAGCAACAAGTGTACAGTGTACAGATGGTCATTCGAAACACATTAGAAATTTCAGATTGGCCTGATAACATTCACCTAAACATTTCAATGTAAATCATTACTTTTATCCCATTTTTAAAGTTAATTGGAATCGTTTTTTTTAATTATACATATATATATATACATACGTACATAAAACAGGAAACCTTCAGCGGTTTGGGTGTGAGTCTGGTTTAGATGCTTCTGTGTTGAGTTCAGGGCAAAACTGAACTTGTCTACTACTTCTTCCTGAAATGAATCAATTCACTGGAAACAACAACAACAACTTGCATTTATATAGTGTCCCGGAGTGCTTAAACACTGTACATGTCACTGAGAGCAGGGTTGAGATTGTGGTCCAAGTAAAGCATTAGCTTAATCCACGGTTGTATTGGAAGCACAGTCTCGCGGTTCACAATCTGACCTCTAATGTAATCCGTCTAATTTATAGGTGTTGCTGAGTCACAACCGCCAACAAGTAACTGTCCTGAGGGATTTAGAAAATCTCATAAAGTAAAATATTTAGCTTTATCCTCCATTCCTTCATATCCTCTGTGGGTTTATCCTCATTCACATTATAATAATCCCTGCATTTGACACAGAGCCTTATCACATCTTCGAGACGTCTCAAAGTGCTTCACAGAATACACTGTAAAGTGTAGTGACTGTATATTTTGTGGGCGAAACGCAGCAGCCAATTGCACACAACGATAGTTTATAAGTAGAACATATACCTCATAGTTTGCATAAGTCATGTTCGATGCATGGTCTCAACTGATACAGCGTATGTGAGGTGTATAAATGTAAGATGTATTGTGCTGTATTATTATTCTTAGTCACTGACCATACGTTCGTGCGTGCGTGTGTATGTGTGTGTGTGTGGAGGAGGGGGTGGGGGGATGGAGGATGGGGGTGTGTGGGGGGTGGTGTGAGCGCTGTCTGAACTCCACACCTGGCTGCCATACAACCCTGAGCTCCATCCAAGTTGCAGCGGTGAAGGCAGCTGCTATCAGAGCCCTGGCAACTCACCCAGCATCGATATTGGATTGAACCAAAGCTGACCTGAAAGAACACAGCAACAAATCATTCAGCGCAAGAATAAGGGCTCACATAGCCCTGGCTACAGGAACACAACTGACCTTTTCTTGTCAGGAAATTCAAAGGCTATAACAATGATTAATAAGCCTTAGCCTTAAGCTACTGACAGACAGAGAGATAAGGAAAGATCCTCACACTCGTTTTCAAATCCCTTCAAGCCCGGGTACCTCTCTACCTCTCTCTCTCTCCGACCTGCTCACTCCCCAACCCACTCCCCGCTGCCTCCGCTCGACTGGCTCCGGCCTCCTGCTTGTCCCTTGTGCCCTTCGTTCCACCATCGGTGGCCGCTCTTTCAGCCACTACACCCCAAAACTCTGGAACCCTCTTCCTCTATCCCTCCGCCTCGCCCCCTTCCTTCCCTGTCAGAAGACCTTCCTCTTCGATCGTGCCTTCGGTCACCTCCCCCTCCCCCCCGGCTTGGCATTGTGCTCCGCCATTGTCAAGCGCTGGGGCACTATCCTGTGTGAGGGGCGCTGTGTAAATGTAAGTTCTTGTTGTTGTTGTTGTTGAGTAATGGTACAGGGTGTTTTGTTGAATTAATTTTTTTTCCCATTTGACTCCAGGTCCCTTTATTCCCTCTCTCTCCCTCACTCTCTCTCTCGATTGAATAAGGCTTTAAAAATCCCTTTCCTAGAATCTATCCGTTTGACAACGTTTCAAGGCTCGCTGGTGCTTTGGAAAGGGGGGAGTTTCACACTAGAGGGCAGTTTTGTGCTGTTCATCTCATGCCCACTGGGACTTGGCCTGAGCCCAATTCCATCAAAATCGTTCAACTCTTGTGCGAATGACAAAGGCAATATTAAAGGCAAATGGGTGTGGGATATATGAAGGTTTTGGATAGTCCTTGATACACTGAGCGTGACAATCAGTGCTGCCTCGCTCTCCAAGTTGCAGGAATAAACCCAAGTACCAATTGTGTTCCTTTTGCTCAACGCTGATGCTCGTGCAAAATATTATCCTTTGTTTCCGCCAGAATGAATGAACATAACAGGGGGAACCAGGATCTGAGCCCAGCTACACTCGGGATGTGGTCAGTGATTCAGATTTGGTGACTTATCTGCCAAACATACCAGGGTGATGCAGTGTGTGGAGCCACTTATGGCTTTCTGGTGATGAAGTGGACAGATAGTCTGTCCACATCGCCAAATGCACCAAACTACCTCCCAGTGGTTATTATAATAATATAATTAACAATCCTTGCATTTGATTCAGTGCCTTATCCCGTCGTTGGGACGTCTCAAAGCGCTTCACAGGATGTACTGTAAAGTGGATTGCCCTGTGCATTTTGTGGGCGAAACCCAGCCAGTATTACCCCAGAAATATATACCAAAGCACACTCCACTTTTTATAATAAAGATAGTAATTCTTGCATTTGATAAAGCACCTTATTAGGTCTACCCCGAGTGAAGGGCGCAAAATAAATGCAAGTTGTTGTTGTCTCCGAGAAGACAAAACAACAGCTTTGGCATTAATTGGCACAGAAAGAGGCAAGTCTTCACATCAGGCTCACTTCTCTGCAGGCGCGACTCCTGAACCCCGACACGAGTGACTGAGATTGAGGCTGGAGTGCAATGTCACTGTGACCGACACCGAGGTTAATGTCAGCACGCAGATAAAGAGTAAAACAACAGCCACACTGTTCATTTCACCGACACTGAGAATGCATCCAAGTCTCTCTCGACATTATTGCTCACAGCCCGTCAATAAAATCTCTTGCCAGTCCCCACTGAGACGTCGTGTCATTTTTTTTTCATGTCTCTTTTCGAAGTGTTTATTTCCTAAACTAGATCACATTTTAGCTTGTTTTTTTAAAAACATTTCTTTCGAGCCAGTTGTTACGGTCTGGAACCCATGTCCTGAGAGGGTTGTTGGAAGCAGATTCGATGTTAGCTTTCGAAAGGGATTTGGATAGGGACTTCAAAAGGGAAAGAACTTGCAGGGCTGTGGGGTAAGAGCGGGGGAGTCGGACAAGTTGGTAGCTCTTTCAAAGAGCACGATGGCTAAATAATAATAATATTGCCTAATGTTCTGCCCTGCCCAGGTCCTCTCACTTGCGGGGCGAGTGCTCCAATACGCTACAGGACTCCACCTGTAAATTATACAGTATCTCACTGAAGTTCCTGAAGAGTGCCCACAGGTTGCGAGCTGAGGAGAACAATGAAAGCACAGCAATGATGTGGTCAATTCACTGGGATCTGCCAATAGGCTTTAAAGTGATTTATAGTTTGTCACCTGTAGGTGTGACCCACATGTGCCTTTCCTAGAGTACACAGCCCTGCGCTGACTCACGTCCGCTGCACTTTCTCCTCTTTCTGTTAGTATTTTATGGGTATCTGATTCACAAGTAGAATAGGAGTCCTGTAGCTCAGTGGTTAGAGTACTGGCCTCGCAAGCGAGAGGAACCGGGCAGAGAAAAACCTCAGGCAAGATTCCTTACTCCACACACACACACACGCGCACGCACACACACGTCTCTGTTTACTCAGCAGTAAGAAGGAACTCGGTTGTCAGTCGATTGGTGGATCGTTTCTCAGAGTCCATTGTGGGTTTCGAGGGGGACAAAAAACAAGTACATGAAAGAAAGAGGTCTAAAGAGCTTAGGGCCGGGCAGTGGGAGAGATACAGAGAAAGTCAAAGTGAGAGGGAGAGAGATTAGTGTGGATGATTGACGTTGCTGTTGGTGTTTGGTTATCCTGTTACATGACATTTGGAAACAACAAATTTCTGAGCTATTTTTTGACTACACTGAGATACGTTCCTTTACTTGTTTACCTGCTGTACTAAGGAGTCCTGTAGCTCAGTGTTCAGAGCCCTCGCCTTGCAAGTGAGACACCTGGGCTCAATTCCCGGCAGGGCAAAACCTTGGGCAATTTTCTTTACTCCACACTCCTAATAATAATCCCTCCAAAACAAAACAATAATAAATTGGTCATTTTCAATCCACGACTGTTTGTGGGACATTGCTGTGCGTAATTGGCTGCCGCGTTCGCCCACAAATATACAGTCAATTCACTTTACGGTCTATTCTGTGAAGCGCTTTGAGATGTCGAGAAGACGTGAAAAGCGCTATATCAAATGCAAGGATTATTATTATATAATGTAGGCTGTAGAGCAATCAGGTATTACATCATCGGATCCTTGTGGTGTGAATTACATTTAGACTCTGTGCACTGGTGCAAATACATGTGCTTCAGCAAACTGATATTAATGAAGCTCCCGAAAATATGTATTTATATTTAATATCTGGATACAAATGTAATGGACTAACTGATGCTTGTTTAATCAATGGAAAGTGTCCTTCTCCTCTGAATCCTGGCTGTTGTAATAGGGAGCGAACGGCAAGAGCCCAAACTCCATGGGTTGCCTTAATAATAATAATAATCCTGGCATTTGATATAGCGCTTTTTACGTCTTCTCGATGTCTCAAAGCGCTTCACAGAATAGACTGTAAAGTGAATTGACCGTATATTTGTGGGCGAAACGCGGCAGCCAATTGCACACAGCCTTCACTGACAACAAAACCTGGAATCTTCCAATAATAATAATCCTTGTATTCAATATAGAGCCCCCAACACATCGTTGAGACGTCTCAAAGCGCTTCACAGGATGCACTGAAGATATCAATCCTGCCCCATATCCTCACATCCTTTGGTATTACAACAGTCTCACACTGGAATCCCGGGAATTTAAGTGACTTTTATGAGCCACTTTCATGAAAATAATAATGTGTCGGACTACAATGCTGACCTCTTAACTGTCTTCCACCCGTCGAGTATCCACTAATGGCTTCCCCCTCGGTTTGCAGGACATGTACTGAGATTGGTGGAATTCCAGATCGCTGCCAACATCAAATAAATAAAAAAAAACTCCCCGCATGCCTCTTCTGAACAATCAGTAACAAAGCCGTATTTCAATAAGATGTAAAGTCAAAAATTACTATCTAATTGGTTAAAGAAAATAAAATCTATTGAATTGCTGGATACAATCTACATCCGCTTTGGGGAATTGTTCGATGGCTAATTTCTGGCCATTGTCAGGGGGGGAATCAGGTTAAAGTGACCTTTCAAATGGCTTCGTTTTCATTAGAATGTATTATGGAGCTTCAGAAGTTACAGGCTTAGTTTTTTTTTCGTGCAACTGTCTAAGCTTCTGAGCTTTAAAGGGATGTGGCCATCACTAGTTTCTGATCTCCGGTACAGTCCTGTAGCTTAGTGGTTAGAGCACTCGCCTCGCAAGTAAGGAGACCCGGGTTTGATTCCCGGGCAGGGCGAAACCTCAGGCAAGTTTCTTTACTCCACACACATGCCTCTGTTTATTTAACTAGCAGCAAGTAGGAATCCAGTTGTTCGTCGATTGGCGGATCGCTTTCCGGGGTAATAATCTGATCCCTCAACTTTCCAGAAAACCCATATTCCCCTCCATCCCAGCATCAAACTGTTCTGTTTTTATTGGCTTCACCCAATCTGAGACGTCTCAAAGCACTTCACAAAATATACTGTAAAGTGCAGTGACTGTATACTTTGCGGGTGAGACTTTGCTAATGGCAATGTGATATTCCTAATCACAAATTGAAATCCTAGTCTGGTTTATTATCTCGGATAGTCTGACCTTACAGGGCCAGCAGTGGCGTTCAATGCTTTGCGGAGATAGAAAACCCAGGTATGACGTCATGGAGGAGAGGCTGACAGGACTGGTGTATCTGCAGGAATCCAGCCCGTGCCACCCAGTTATAGACCCAGATGTCAATGATGATGGGCGTAGAGATCCCAAGGACCAGCATGGCGTGCTTTGCACAGAGAGGCCAATAGACCAATAAAGAATGGAGACATCAAGAGAGGGCAAATACATTACATTACAAAGGAACAAACACATCACACCCTGTCTGTTGGAACTGAAGTGGCTAAGTGATCTTTTTAATTGGTAAATAAATATACGTTGCTTTGCGTTTGCTGTACAATATATATCAAATCCTTGCAGACAAATGAAGATTTGATGTTTTAAAGGACTTTAATTGCAGACTCGGTCCGCCAACAGAATGGGATGTTGTCTCTCTTTAATCTTGCATTTCCCCAGCCTTTATTTTACTGTGAATCTTAATTGCTTGCATGCATCTTCCAGTAATAAAAGCCTCTGATCTTCCTGCGTCATTTTGAAGAGATCAGATTTAAATCTGCTCGCAGTAATCTGGATCCAATTTTAGAAGATGTGTTTTGGAAATGTAACTTGATTCCTCTTTATGTTTTTTTCGGGATAATGGTACAGTCAAAAGTTTGCAACTTTAATTTAGCGTTGAGGGTCCGATCTTACTAAGGTTGGCGATTTCTCTCACAAAACAGTAGAAACTCTTTGCTATATTGATGATAATCCGCAATCTATGTGTGTTCTGTAGGGGGCTCCAGTTGATAATGGGATAGTCCAATATGGGGCCAATATGAGTAACACAGAGCGAAACCTTAGGCAAGTTTCCTTACTCCACACACACGCCTCTGTTCACCAGCAGTAGGTAGGAATCCAATTTTTAGTCAATTAGCGGATCTGCTTTTCCCACCGCGGAGTATTAATTCATTCAAAAAATATAATAATAATAATTTGGTCACTCAATCCATGACTGTTCATGGGACACTGCTGTGTGCAATTTGCTGCCGTGTTTCACTTTGAGACATCTCGAAGACGTGATAAGGCACTATATCAAATGCATTATTATTATTATTATTATAATATAGACTAAGAAGGTGCCAGGTTTGCTTCTACTGGTGCCCCCCAGCATTGGACCAGAGTGTCGGCCAAGACTATGTGAGCTCAAAGTCCCGAGGTGGGGCTTGAAGCCACCATCTTCTGACCCAGAGGTGAGAGTGCTACCAACTGAGCCAGCACAAACACAAATAATAACGATAATCCTTGATTTGATACAGAGTCTTATCACGTCTTCAAAGTGTCTCAAAGCGCTTCACAGGATACACTGTAAAGTGAATTGACTGTATTTGGTGGACGAAACGCAGCAGCCAAATTGCGCACAGCAGCGTCCCACAAACAGTGGGATTATTAAGGGATTATTACCAGACATGCTGGGCTGAATGGCCTTCTTCTGCGCTGTGAATTTCTATGGTTCTATTAAAGTTCGGGAAGGGAGGATCCTAACCCTGCTCCGAGGGATAATAGACACAATCGTTCTTGCTAGATGGCCAGAGAGATTGGGCCAGATATAAAATCCTAGGCTCACAATAACACAAGCTCAACAAACTGTAGAGATTAGATATAGACATCCTGTGAGACTGCCGGGAGAACAAACACATTCATACAACTAGATCACCAGGAGAGCAGAAACACATAGCAAACTAGATCACCAGGAGAGCAGAAACACATAACAAACTAGATTACCGAGCAGGTTGGACACACACACACATACCTCCACTAGACATCACAGGGACACTAGACACAAATGCCGTATTGGACTGTCAATGAAATGTGACACTAAACAAGCAGGCAGATCGAACACATTTGTTTCAGAAATGTCTTGTTGTCTTGTCGCTTTACTCTAGACGGCAGACCGCCAGAAAGCCATGAGGCACAGAAAGACCAGCCCATGGTGTCACATCATGCGACAGAAAATAATAATAATAATCCTTGCATTTGACACAGTGCCTTATCATGTCGTTGAGACATCTCAAAGCTCTTCACAGGATAGACTGTAAAAAGTAATCTTGTTGTTGTAAAGTGAAATGACTGTATATTTTGTGAGTGAAAAATGCAGCAGCCAATTGCGCACAGCGACGTCCCACAAACAGTGGTGGATTGAGTGACCAAATTATTATTTGAACAGTGCAAATAAAAATGTAGGGTATTGATGCTGTTTACTCTCTGTGGGAAAATGCTCCAAATTGATTTCAAGAGTCAATTTTTTAAAAAATCTAGTTGGTCTCCCTGTAATATGTTTATTACGGTAAAAAAAACATTACCCAATGTGCAATTATAATAATAGACCTTGCATTTTTATATAGCTGCTCATCTCAACGTTGAGACATGTCAAAGCACTTCAAGGGAATTAGTGTAAAGCGTAGTGACTGTGTATCTTGTGGGCCAAGGTGGCAGTCAATTTGCATACGATGGTGTCCCACAAACAGCCGTGAAGAGACTCATCAACGTTACCTTGTTGTCCAGTTCGCCCACAAATATACGGTCAATTCACTTTACAGTCTATTCTGTGAAGCGCTTTGATACGTCGAGAAGACGTGAAAAGCGCTGTATCAAATGCCAGGATTATTATTATTATTAGGAATAATTGGATTTGAGGTACAGATAATCCATAATCTTATAGAATGGTGGAACAGACTCGAGGGGCTGAAGGGCCTCCTCCTGTCCCTATGTTTCTATGTAGGACACTGGCAGAAATTGTGATCATATTTTTTTTTAAAAAAAAGCTTCCTTGTTATCAATTGTAGTTTTGAAACCTCGGCAAAGTATCTGTAAAACGCTGGAAAACTTTTTTTCCAAAGCAGGAGTTTGATTTAAAGAGCCATCGAGTTCTGGGGCCCATTACTCTGTAGCGTCAGATAGCTTTTGTGTGGTAACAGCTTAAGTAGTCTGAAGTGTTACCACAATGGCACTGCCTGTTAACTTCCTGATGGATGACAACAAGGCTTTTAGGACTCAAAAGAGTTTAGTTTAGGCTCTGTGGAATTCTGCAGTGAGTCTCTGTGCCCCCGTCCGAAAACACAGGCAATGCAACATTTGCCCTCTGAGATAGAGAGTGACTGATTCCATCTGTACTGGGTAGAGAGGACCCGAGTAATAAGAATAATAGCCCTTGTGTTTGATATAGCGTTGCATTCCACACCGCCCAACACCCTCCCCCAGATTATACAGTCACTCCACTTTACAATATATTCTGTGGGGAAAGGAGGGAGGGAGGGAAAGGGGGGAGGGCAGGGAAGGGGGGGAGGGCAGGGAAGAGGATTGGGGTCTGGGGACCGAGTATTAAATGGCTACTTGAGAACAGTATTGAGGATTTGCACGGTATTGAGATGTCTCAAAGCGCTTCACAGATTTACTATGAGATGGAGTGACTGTAGGTAAACGCGGTAAACTGTGTGTTTGTAGGTAAACGCGGCAGCACAATTGCGCCCCGGATCGTCCCACAAACAGCCATGGAGCGAACGATCAATTTTATTGGTGGGGGGGGGGAGTGGGTGTGGGGTGGGGGGAGATTATTGAGATTATTGGCCAGGACACGGGGAGAGAGAAACTCTTTTCTCTTTTCAAGTGGCCCCATGGGGAGTTCAGTTGGATTGAGGATGAGTCCAGACACAAAGCTTCATTTTGTTTTGAAATGGAAAGTGAGGTATCAGCCAAGGGTTTCACTTTGGCACTGGCCTGAAGGAGGAGACGGTGATATTAACAGGATGGGTTTGGCTTCGGTTTGTTGAGTGGAAGGTTACTCATTGCTCCTAAAAAGTCCTGAAAATATTAATAGAACCATGCAGCAGAAGATGTACTGATAGATTAATATTATTGCCAGCGCTGTAGCCATCAAGGCTTCATTGAACGAGTCCCTTCAGACCTCTTCTCACTACCCATGATAGTCTAGAGAAATGCTTTTAAGGTCTTTAAGAGCTGGATGTGAAACAGCGCAATGTGCCATTCGTATCATGGCTGGAAGTTGAATTGATGAATGAGTTCTCTAATGCTATAAAATAGGCTGCGTATAAAACGAGAGGACAATGCTAAATTTCAAAATCAATAAATGTAACTACTTAATCAGCAATCAGGCACATTCGGATCAATGTCGGACTGAATGAGACGCAGACAAAAGCTTTTTTTTACACACACGAGTGAAATGGAGACATTCCTCATCACTTTGCTGCAGTACAGTCTCAACTCTATCCTGACTGTACTCCGAAAGGACACAGATCCACAAGTGTTTGTTGTTCCCAGTGCAGGAGAGAATTCCCTTTGATCAGGTAAATTGGTACTGGGTCCCTATCTCCTGTCACCCGGCTGATGATGATGATGATGATGATTTGCTTTGGTTAAATACTCCAGAGTGATCCGGACTCACTTCAGAATCAAAAGATATTGTCTTTCTGCACACGAGGGAGTCTGATCTTCATGGAATCATAAAATCTTACAGCACAGAAGGAGGCCATTCGGTCCATTGTGCCTGTGCCGGTTTTTTAAAAGAGCTCCTGCTCTCACCCCAACTAGACCCACTCCCCCGCTCTCACCCCAACTAGACCCACTCCCCTGCGCTCACCCCAACTAGACCCACTCCCCCCCGCTTTCACCCCAACTAGTCCCACTCCCCCCCGCTAAAATAAATAAATTATTATTTTTTTGAAGGGATTATTACCCGGAAAAACGATTCGCCAATCAACTAACAACCAGCTTCCTACTTATTGCTGGGTGCCAGAGGCGTGTGGGATAAGGAAACTCAACTAAGGTTTCGTCCTGCCCGGGAATTGAATCCAGGTCCTCCCACTTGTGAGGCGAGTGGTCTAACCACTGAGCTACAGGACTCTACAGGACACCATCCTAATGGTCCGATACTGTCCGTCACAAGCTACTCTCTAACCCTCTGCTCCAGACACTCTGCGTTCACAAACCTGTATATTCTGATCTTAAATTTAGGTTAAGTAAATGTGGTTAAAAAAAATTCAGAAATGTGGTTTGTGATTTGGTAAAGCCTGGTGAAAGGCTAAGAGATAGATCTCCTCAGTTTTTTTTATTCAGTGTGGTTTCACCTTTATGAGGATTGGTTTGGGGGTTTATATTAAAACATCGAGATCTTAAAGATTACAAAATCCTACCGTAAACCAATTCATTTGGTAAAAGTGAAATGTACTTTATTACTGTGGTAGTTTGGGCTTGGTTGAACTCTGAGCTTTTCTTCACACCCACATACTTAAGATGACAATAAAACCTTCTGTTACTCTACAGACATTATTTTTAGGATTACTGAGGTCAGTGTTGGATCTTCTGAAATACTGTGGTGTTTGTACTTAACTCATTCCTATATATTGCCTTTTTGTGTGTTGTTTGCGGAGTCCTGGAGCTCAGTGGTTAGAGCACTCATCTCATAAGCAAGAGGAACTGGGTTTGATTCCCAGGCAGGGCGAAACCTCAGGCAAGTTTCCTTACACCACACACTTGTTAACCTAGCAGTAAGTTGTTGGAACCCGGTTGTTAGCCGATTGGCAGATCGCTTTCCAGGGGTAATAATCCCCTCGAAAACAAATAATAATAATTTGGTCACTCAATCCATGACTGTTTGTGCTCAATTGGCTGCTGGGTTTCGCCCACAAAATATACAGTCAATTCACTTTACAGTGTATCCTGTGAAGCGCTTTAAGCCGTCTCGATAACGTAATAAGGCCCTGTATCAAATGCCAGGATTATTATTGAATTTCTATTGCCGTGTCAAGTATTGCTGTCTGTTTCCAGTATTATTTGCTGCTGCCTGAAACATGCGAGATTGTGGAATAAATTCAGCTGTCCGTCCTTTGTTCATTTACAATTGAGTTCTTTCATCACAGCTGATGCCTTTATGCTGCCAAGTCCTGTACAGTGAAATTTCCCCATTGCCTTTCAGTCTCTCGTCTTTATTATAGATGCTATCTTGTATAAATATGTGCATAACCATCAGTTAACCTGCAGGATCTTAACCTTATCAGATGGGCCTTTGAATATAAAAGTCAGTGAATAGGAAGTAGGTGCTGCTATTTTTCATGTTCCGACTGTGTCTCTATTGAAAAGGACAACAGTGAGAATCACCAGTTTACCAATTTGCGAGCACATCATCCTCTGCTCTTTGGGACGTCCTCCCCACGTGAAAGGCGCTATACAAATATAATCTTGTTGTTGTTGCTGTTGCTCACACTGACTGACAAAAAGTGTCCCATCCGTTCACAAATCGTCATATTCTTTACCAAAGGCAAAATACTGCGGATGCTGGAAATCTGAAATAGAAACAGAAGTGGCCGGGAACACTCAGCAGCTATGGACAGTAGGAAAGTGCATTAATGTTCCAGGTGACTTTTCTCTCTCCAAAGATGCTGCCTGACTTGCTGAGTGTTTTCAGCCACTTCTGTTTCTATTTCATCATATATTCTTTGTAATAAATGACCGTAATGTGTGAAAAGTGCTGGAATCAATGCAAGTTTTGTCTCTCACAAAATGCGCAGTCAATTCACTTTACAGTACAGTCAGGAAATTAGAGGAGTGTGTAGCAAGGGGAATACACTAATAGCGGGTGATTTCAATCTTCATATAGACTGGGAAAACCAAATTGGCAACGGTAAATTAGAGGATGAGTTTATAGAATGCATTAGAGATAGTTTTCTGGAACAATATGCTGAGGAACCAACCAGGGAACAGGCTATCCTAGATCTTGTTTTGTGTAATGAAATAGGGCTAATCAGCAATCTGGAAGTTAAGGCTCTTCTAGGGCAGAGTGACCATAACATGATGAAATTTAACATTAAGTTAGAGAGTGATGTAGTTGAATCCAGAGCAAGGGTCTTAAATCTAAATTAAGCCAACTTTGCAGGTATGAGAGAAGATTTGGCTAAAATAGACTGGTAAATTAGATTAAAAAATATGACATCTTATGGTCTTATGGTGAAGAGCTTTGAGACGTCTCGAAGACTGTGTATTTTGTGGGCAAAATGGCTTATAAATGCAAATTTTTGGTTTGTCTCACGGAACCTTGCGGTGTGCAAACTGGCTCCTACATTTGCCTTTGAAAACACGTCAACAACTTGCATTGATACAGCGACCTTCACACATTATAGTGTCTCGGAGTGCTGTGTAATAGTGGGTTTTAGAGGCCGAGCAAGGGAGGAGGGACTTACACAGTCACTAAATCTGACAGCGATTCCCTGCGAAAGTGCTTTGATGTTCTAAGCGTTAAATTAAATGAAAGGAATGACACTTTTTTCACCTTGACTTGTAGCCATGTTAACACGTGTGTAATTTATTGGTGTGGCAGTGTGACACATACTCTCTATCTTTTCCCCTCCTCTCCCCAGCCCCTGCCCCAGGACATTCCTTTGGCAGGTTAGTGTGTTTTGGATGTAATGTTATCTGTTGGGTGTTGCCTCTGTGCTCAGACCACACATGTGGTCCAAACAAGCTCTGTTCACATTGTGTACGTCAAATCTCTAAGGAGTCTTTAATGACAGGTTAAATAACTGGGTTCTTACTACGTTACATTCAGAGAGCTCGCTACCTTCACCTTGCCTCCAGGGACATCTGTACAACATCAACAACAACTTGCATTTATACAGAGCCCTTCACACGGGGTAGCATCCACGGAGAGCTTTGGGAGGGGGGGGGGTCAGACATCCGCACCCAGGACATCAGGAGAAATGGTCCTCTCTACACCATCTCCCCAGCTGCTACCGGGTGTAGACAGGAGGCGTGGAATTCTCTCAGCTTGGTTTGGATGCTCTTAAGCAAGGTGATGGGTTTCCGCGTGTGTCAGACACCCACCCGGCTGTGACCAACAGTCACTCCTCCATAAAAACCCTGCTTGCTCAGCCCTGAATTGGTGCATCTCACGGGGATAACACGGTAAAGCTGTGCAATTTCGAAAACATGATGCTTTTTGCAACTCGCATTCACACAGCGCCTTTCACGCCGGGAGCGCTTGACAGTGGCGCAGTCTGACACCGAGCCGGGGTGGGGGGGGGGGAGAGGGAGGTGGGGGGAGGTAACTGTAAGCACCATCAAAAAGGAAGGTCTTTAAGCGGGATTTGAAGGTGGGGAGGGCGCAAGGCGGAGGGATTGGGGGAGAGAGTTCCAGAGTTTTGGGGCGTAGTGGGTGAAGGCACGGCCACCAATGGCTCCCCAAGTGCAGGGAAAGAAGTGTTGAAAACGACGGTGCTGCAGAAACAATAAAACATTCCATCCTGTTCCGAAGAAGCATTATCATGCCGTATAACCCAATTACACTCAGATGATTGTCATCAGAGTAGCGCTAAATAATGCAGGAGCTGCTGTCATGTCTTGTCAAGTTCTAATCCAGCATCAATCTCGCCCAACTGAAATGTCTAATGAAATACATTCAAAATATATCGGGATAGCATCAATATTGATTTATTAATGCTGGAGAATGCGTCTCTAATTGAATTGAAATCCAGGAAGTTCAGTTAATGACAGAGATACAGAACCCAATCTCCCGAGAGTAGGCAACTGCGACTATTTTTTTTTCCTCTCTCGCTCGGATGCAGATTAAATTAACCTGTGTTTCACTCTGCGCTGATTTGCTGCAGGAATTTCTGAAACCAGACAAAGAATTCAGCGGGCGGGCCGAGGATTGTGTACATCCGCTTGCGCTGAATTTGATTTATTTGTGTGGTTCGTTCCTTGTTCTGCCTTTTGGTTTTCTTTTGGAAGGGCCCAACATCAACAACAAACTTGCATTGATAATATTGATGCAGCCCCCTCGCAAGAGAGATTTCCATAACAGGATAAAAATCTGTTTCTCTAGAATATTGTACAATTTTATTTCAGTTAAACCTGAATTTAACACGCAGCCAACATGCTTCGCTCTTTATATATCTACCTCTTATCAACGGCCACCTGTGCGGTTTTAGCTGGTTAGACTCCAGCAGTTGCCCCCAATGCGCACTCTGGGCTGCCCCCAAGCCTTGGCTCTTGCCAACCTATGCCTAATACTCTCCGGAATTAGGTAAGAGAGAGAGAGAGAGCGCATTCCATTCCAACAATCCATCTCTGGGATTTCCACACGTAGACGGGAGGCCTGAAATTCTCAGCTTGGTTCGGAGAGTCTTAACCAAACGGTGACGGGTTTCCACGCGTGTGTGGGCAAAAACAAGGTATCGCGCAATAGTCATGGCATTGAAACCTAAGACCAAACAATAGACTTGGTCATTTGAATTCAATTCAACCTTTAAAACCTCCTCACCCGAGGCTCTGCTTTGCTATTCCTCTCTGTCTCTCTCTCGCCTCCTCTTGCAGCTTTGTTCCTACAGCCGAGGCACGAACCATTGTTTTTTTGTGTGTGTTTTTTTGATATCTTGATTCTGTCGTGTGTGTTTTTTTTTAAAAGAGTGAGTCTGGCCATCAGCTCGCTTGTTAAAAATTAAATGACTTGGAGGAGCTGCTAATGAACATACTTTTGTGTTGCTGTGTTTTGAGTGCTGACTATATCAAAGAGGGAAATGTCTTGGAGCCAAACAGTGTGCGGGAAACACCTCGAAAAATGATCCAACAATAATAAGACTTTGCATTTGATACAGCGCCTCGTCACATCTTCGAGACGTCAAAGCGCTTCACAGAATATACTGTAGAATGAGTTGACTGTATACTTTGCGGGCGAAACTCTGAGGCAACAATAGAAAGGAATTTGTCTCGGTGTCCAGGCCAACAATCCTCCTGATAAAATTCATCAATTACCTCATGTCTGTTTGTGAGACATTGCTGCGTGCAAATTGGCTGTCGGGTTTGCCTACACACACAAAAAAACACAATCAAAGCAAAGGGCTTGGAGACATTTTGACGAGGTAATAAGATGCTATCTCAAATAAATAATTATCGTTATGCAGTGAGTTTCAGCATTTACACTCTCTTTCAGAATCAAAGATGTACTGTTACTAAAAATAATAAATCGGTCACTTCAGTCCGCGGCTGTTTGTGGGGACGCTGCTGTGCGCAATTGGCTGCCGTGTGAGGGGACGTCCTCCTGACGTGAAAGGCGCTCTATAAGTGGAATCTTGTTGTTGTTGTTGTGTTCCGCCCACAAAATATACAGTCAATTCACTTTACAGTTTATTCTGTGAAGCGCTTTGAGACGTCTCAAAGACGTGATCAGACACTGTATCAAATGCAAGGATTATTATTATTGTTGTTTCAAATGAATGAATAAATCTGAGTTAGTGTGCGGACCATTGTTTACTGTAAACCCATTAAAACTACCGATTCATTTGATATCACCCATCACACAGGGTCTGAATGTTCTGGTTAGAACACCAGTTGCATTGTAAGGGATGAAAAAAAACCCCAGCAAGGGACGAAAATCACTTAGCAACGCAGAGCAGCGAGGCTTGTGTTGGAGTTGTGGTAACCTGGCGCTTCCTTCACTCTGTCATCTCTGCTGGCTTTGTGTTCAGCTTCGGTCACAATTGAGAGGGGCGGTTGAGTTAATTAGATCATTGATGTTAAAGGAAAGGTTCCAGAAATCCACAGCATTGAACCACAACACCCTTAACCACGTGTGGCTGGGATAGGACAGCAAAGGGTGAGACCACAGCAGGATTATGGATGGGAGAGAGATTCAGTACAGCCTTGTGGCTTACAGTCAGCTCAAGACTAGAAGAATCCTGTTATCTAGTGATTAGCCAAGGGGCAAGGTCACCATCGAACATACAATTCCCAATAATAACCCTGGCATTTGACACAAGAGCCTCGTCACGTCTTCGAGACGTCTCAAAGTGCTTCACAGAATATACTGCAAAGTGTACTGACTGTATATTTTGTGTGTGAAACGCGGAGGACAATTGCGCACAGCAGCGTCCCCACAAACAGCCGTGGACTGAGGTGACCAATTTTATTATTATCAATAGGTGCAATTTGGGTTGAAATAGTGGATAATGATGATAGTGATAATCCTTGCTTTTGATAGAGTTGTGTCAACCGGTCTCAATCGGTAGCACTCTCGCCTTCTGTGAGTCAGAAGGTTGTGGGTTCCAGCCCCACTTGGGGATTTTGAACTCAATAGTCCTGGCCGACACTCCAAAACAGTGCTGGGGGAGTGCTGAGTTGTTGGAGATGCCATCCTTTGGATGAAACGTTGAACCGAGGTCCTGTTTGCTTGTTCAGGTGGACGTTAAAGATCTCGTGATACGACTCGAAAAGAAGGGAGTTTCTCTCTCTCCCTCTCTCTGTCTGTCTCCCGGTGTCCTGGCCAACACTCCCCCCCTGAAATGAGTCATTCACTTCAACAACAACAACAACTTGTGTGTACGCAGCCCTTCACTGAAGGGTTTGTGTTGCTTTCTCTCTCCCCGGTTGGGGACTGGCTGGACAGCAGATGTAATTGTGAATTTACTGACACAGTCGCTGTTTTGTGGTGCAGACTGCGAAACAGAAGTGATGGCAGATTAGCAGCAACACGATCTGCCCCACTTTGCTCAGCTCAAGTACTGCTCCGCTGGAAACACACTTCTGCCACCCACACCCTCTTAAAAGTTATCCCTGTGCTCAGCGGACACCAGGCTTCATGTCACCCTCCCCCCACCCACATCCATTGGCTTTCAATTATTCTTCAACTCCTTCTTCCCTTCCCAGGTCCAATTCTTGTCTCAAGGTTTCCCCTCTTTGACCGCAATTTTGGGCATCTTTTCCGCTCCATAACCCCCACCACCCCCTCCTCAGCTCCCGTCCCCCTGCATCGGGTGCCAGACCAGCAGCGTAAAGCGCTTTGAGGTGTTGTCCTGACGAAAAGCCATTGGTATAAATGTTCAACAAGAACAGTAACAGCCACTTGCGTTTATATATGTTCTGACATGTGGGGTAGACACGGGGGGGGGGGGGGGTGAGGGGGGTTGGTGGTGGTGGGTCTCACAGTCTATTGTTAGCTTTGCTGCTGTTAGCTTTTCTGTAACCTACGTTCATTGTTTGGCCCTAACCCGGCTCGTTCCCCCAACAGCCAAACCCCGCTCATTTTGTTTAGCGAACTGCTCGGTGGGTTTAAACGCTGTTTAGATTTATAGCTGCGCAGACTGTACACACAATACGCACTTAACCGAAGATTAACAGCCACATTTTCACCTTTGCAAATGCTAATCCGTTCATTGTTTGGCTAAACAGGTCAGTTTAACACCTCATCATTCACTAGCTTCTGGAGGCAAGCCAGTGCAAGGGATAGACGCACAGTGTATTTGAACAAAGTCCCAGTTGTGATACCTAAAGATGGCTGTATGTATATATATATATATATATACACACACACACACATTATGGAGCACTGCCTACAAAAATGCAATGACACAAAGTAGAACACAGTCGATTCACTTTACAGTATCTTCTGTGAGGCGCTTTGAGACGCCTCAACGACGTGACAAGGCACTTCAAAAAATATAATAAATAATAATAATAATAA
Organism: Callorhinchus milii; assembly: GCF_018977255.1. NCBI lineage: Eukaryota > Metazoa > Chordata > Chondrichthyes > Chimaeriformes > Callorhinchidae > Callorhinchus > Callorhinchus milii. The sequence continues at coordinate 11,856,477 of NW_024704751.1, forward strand.
TCCCCAACTGTTTGTGGGACATTGATGTGCACGATTGGCTGCCATGTTATTATTACTGTTATTATTTTAAAAAGGAGAGAGAGAGAGAGAGACGGGGGTGGGTGGGTGGAAAAAGGCAGTTAAAAAACTATTTGAGACATTTCAACAATGACAAGAGACTAGAAGGAGACAAGTTCTTTCTTCCTTCCTGATGTGGAACAAAGTCGAATACAATCTGAACAACGTTCCAGTTTGAGTCCTGGTGAGATGTTGACCTCACAATCCCTGTGTATGTACTGACTTAACAAGTGCAGCCCCTCTGTGAAGCAGATTTGTTACCAGTCATTGGTAGTCAGCGGAAGCTGATGAGAACTCTAGTTAGTAATTGTTACCAAGCAGTAATTTTTTTTATGAATCCATTTATGCCAACCATTAATACCACACATTGTAATGGGTTATTATTAGGGCAGGAATGCTGCTACCCTCTCCCCCACCCACCCCGGGGGAAGAGACAAAGAGAGAGACATAGAGAGAGAAACATTTCGCCCACAAAATATACAGTCAATTCACTTTCGCGTTTTGAGATGGCGAGAAGACTTGATAAGGGGCTGTGTCAAATGCAAGGATTATTAGTATTATCCACTATTTCAGCCGAAAGAGGGGGGGTGGGTGTGTGTGGATGGGGGGGGGGGAGGAGTGGGGGGGGGGAGAGAGGGGGTGGGGGGTGTGGACAGCCAGTTGAGCAAGAGTTAAAGATGTTAATAAATAAACAGAGAACTGTTGTCTTTAACAGCGAAATAAATCTGTGAAGCAGGATGTTGAGCAAACCGCTGACACTGAGGGACTGGTTAACTGAAGGTTGTGATTTCCTGAGCGCGACTGCTCTATTGATGCCAGTCAGAGATTAAAGCCAGGACAATCTGGTCAGGGTAACCTAATTCTGGACATTAAACAACACATTTAAAGTGGGGGGGGGGGGGGAAATAAATTGCAATCAACCTTTCTGTGTCACAGCGACCCCAGTAAAAGGTTTTTACAGTTCCTCCTTGCAGTTTTATATATACATATACACACACATATATATATATATATAGATACACATATATACATCAATAAAATAGCAAAGCCGCTCTCGGCAATAAGGTGGGATTGTACAAGGGGATTTTGCACTAATCAGATGTCAAGTTAAAGCATCTTAACTCTTTCTGATCTTCGTCAATGTGTTCCTGCACCACAACAACAACAAGATTATATTTGTATAGCACCTTTCACGTCGGGAGGACGTCCCAAGGCTCTGAAATCAACAGTCAATTGTTGAGACGGTGGCTGTGGTTTACTAAGTAACTGCTACACTCAGATTAAAGTCTTCAACTCTGTAGTGTAGGTTCAGGCAATTTGTTAGGTCAGGATATCAAGGGATACAGGGCAAAGGTATACAGGCGGGTAATTGGAGTTGAGGTACAGATCAGCCATGATCGTACAGAATGGTGGAACAGGTTTGAGGGGCTGAATGGCCTCCTCCTGTTTCTATGTCTCCAATGAAGTGTGCAGAAAATACTGTCCGAGTCTGATCTGTATAAATCGTACATTCGCCAAAGTCGTACATGTGCCCAAGTCCCGTTCGAGAGTTGATATTCTGGGCAAGTTTGACATAATCCGTTCTTTGCAGAAGTCTTTTTAAATGTGTGGTTCCCCACTGACACAACTAAGGTGAGGTTTACCGTTGTGTTTGAAGCTGTGGCTGGGTATTGACTGCATATCAGTCCATATTTTGTGGACAAAACCCGGCAGCCAATTGCGCACAGCAGTGTCCCATAAACAGACGGGGATTGAGTGACCATTATTATTTTTCTTGTTGAGGTGATTTCTGGTGATTCGTGGGCTAAACGCTATAACAAACCGGATTATCTATCTATACACTATCAGTTCTGTCTCCTTCAAGTTATTTCAAAAAGATCTTCGAAGCCTTTTGTCAAAAGGGAAGTATAAAGAGCCAATCTGTTCCTGTCCAGTTTGTCCGGTTTGACTGACTGAGATCTATTTTGTGGATCTGTGTTACAGATCTCGCCAATGCTTTGCCAAACCTCCATCCTCCCACAGTCTCTCTGGGCAGGCAGAGACCAGGCCATTTCCTTCCTAAACGATTTAACAGATTCTACGTTCACCCAAACTTGCAAACTCGTAAAAGACTTTGAGGCTGAATGTGGCCGTTCACTTTTTTGCTTCAAGTAAACACAGAGAGGGTCTGTTTATTGAGGTTAACATGGGAAACAGCCAAACTGAAAGCCATCACTGATCGAGAAGAGAAATTGTCACCAAAGCATTGGAGAACTGAAACCTCTTTTGAGAGGCAGAGATACTCTCTTACAACAGGACAAACAGAACACTATAGGTAGCAATCAGGTTCCTACTTACTGCTAAGATAAACAGGGGGGGGTATGTGGAGTAAGGAAACTTGCCCAAGGTTTCGCCCTGCCTGGGAATCGAACCCAGGTCTCTCGCTTGCGAGGAGAGGGCTCTAACCACTGAGCTACAGGACTTCATATCAGGGACTATTATTTCAGACGCTTCAAAGAACAATAACAGGTTCTTCGGTACCTCTGCAACATGTCAGCTCTGATTCTATTCAAATAAATGCATTAGGGTCGGAAAACAAATAATGTTGCTCGTTAGCTCATTCTTTAATGGCTAAATCACATTAACACTGAAACTGCAGCAGAACCAGCTCCCCGGAGGGGATTAGGTTTGATGGTAAAAGCATTTTAAATCAGTTGTTAGACTTCAAGAGCACCCACTCACTCACCTACCCACCAAACCCACCCAACCACCCACCAACCCAAACCGACCGCTGGCAATCTGTAACTACCGAAGTGTTATTATTCATTTGATCAATTGGAGTCTTCGAGCCCATTCACGGTGCATTTATTTTACCAACAATATCCTGGGGTCAAACTGCTGGTTTGATTCCCAGACCTGAGGGACATCAGGGAACCAGACTGCATCATGAAGCACAGCTTTAACTCAGGACAAACAGCAACAATCAGTGCCTTTCGCTGAGAATTTATCAGAGAATAAAAAAAACACAACAGATCGACTTACTGGGAACAAACGAAGCGAACCTTTGCTGTCCTCCAAAAATATTGCCACCTGAACACGAGACAAGAGAATGCTTGGATTTAATCCCATTCACACAATAATCTGAATGATTCTCCCAAATGCATAATTCTTACTCCAAATTCAAATCCTTACTCCACACGCCTCTGTTTGCCCGGCAGTAAGTAGGAACCCAGTTGATAAGTCGATTGGCAGATCGCTTTTCTGGGGTTGATAATCCCTTCAAAATAAATGTAAGAATAATAATGATTCGGTCACTCAATCCACGACTGTTTGTGTGGGGACGCTGCTGTGCGCAATTGGCTGCCGCGTTTTGCCCAGAAAACATACAATCAATTCATTTTACAGTGTATCCTGTGAAGCGCTTTGAGATGTCTGGAAGACGTGATGAGGAGCTGTGTCAAATGGCAGGATTACTATTATTATTAGTAAATGCCAGAGTGAGAGCAAGAGGGAGAGAAAGAGACACTGGTCTACATTTTCCTGAGTGATTTTTAATGGGGTGAAGTTCAGAAGCGAGTGGGTTAAAGCTGTAATGTCTTTAGTCTAGTCTTACAGACTAATAAATATACCTGTTGACAGAGTGATCTTTACTGATGGGATAAACAGGTTTCAGCACTATCTGATTACAAAATTATAGCCAATTGAGTCATCTCTTCATTAGCATTTGAGATCATTAAAGTACAAAGTAAGTGAACTCCCTGCCCAAGGTTCCAGTGGGTGGGGACGGGTTTCACAGTCACAGCTCAAATAACTGTTAATGATCAGATACACATGCTCCTGACTGCATGTTCACAGGATGTCTCTGACCTGTAGCATTATGACATCCCTCCCCCCCCGGCTCAGCGGCGTGCTCTGCCACTGTTAAGCCTCCGAGACACTGACCCGCGTGGAATACTCTATGTAAATGCAAGTTTATTTCAATTTAGAAATTTTGAGACGTCTCGAGAACATGATAAGGCGCTGTATCAAGTGCAAGGATTATTATTATTATGATGAGTTTGTTGTTGTGGAGGGAATGGACAAGGAATGCGCAGATAAGGAAAGCTGTACTTGGAAGGATGCTTTGAGAAATATTACTCCAGACTGAACTGGCAGCCATAATCCCTTGATCCCAAACCAATATACTTTGTACCATTATACAGCGAGAGCAGAATACACCGGACACTTTAGCTCATTCTTCTGCTCTTCACTCGATGATCAATTCCATAAAGCACATCTTCACCGCAGCCTATTTACATCCAATGAAAGCCGTTTAATGGAGGAGAAAAATATATTTTTCTCCCCTCCGTGGAATATCAGGGAAGGGCCTTCAATCTCGTAATATAGATTGAAATGTTGCCACATTAAATAAGTGATATTGTTCCCAGGGCTTTGTGCTTTCAATGATATTAATCCACATCAGGTGCAAGGTTTTCAATAATAATAATCCTTGCATTTGATACAGCGCTTCATCAAGTCTTTGAGACGTCACAAAGTGCTTCACAGGATATACTGTAAAGTCAAGTGACTGTATATTTTGTGGGCGAAACGCAGCAGCCAAATGCACACAGCAGCGTCCCACAACAGTCGTGGATTGACTGACCAAATTCTTAATTATATTCAATCAGCCAACGTACTTGATAATTGCGAGGGTGATTTTAAAATCCATTCAAGCAAGGAAATGCAACAAGGACACTGGTAGAAGTCAATTAATAAATTGCTAAGACTTATTAACAAATAGGTTAAGCATCCAACTCAGTGGCAAACAGAGATTTCAGGGAAGGTTTGGTATATTAATGCTCATCCAACAGTATTCCAGTTAAAGTCTCCATGGCTCAGGGATTCGATATCACTTGGCTCGCCACTTTTAAAACCTAGAGCTTGCTTATATATATACATATAAAATATATATAGATATATATATCTCATTTCTCTCCACTTACTATAAATATTCATTGATCAACATTTCCTAACTGGAACTGACTGCATCCATTATGGGGGTCAAACTCTTTGACTGTCTGCTCAACAGAGAAATCAGCTCCTGGTTTCCTGTAAAATAACATTAGTTAACGCACTCAAATGCATGCAATATTGAACAACAGGTGGTTGTTTAGAATGGAGCCAAAAAGCACCTTCAATTCCTCCTCTGCGAAACAAACGTCTGGGAGGAAATACAACCTTGTCGGTTCATCTTTTTTNCACACAGCTTATGTGTTACTCTTGGCCACGGTGAGTTGGTTTGTACCAAAGGAGAGGCACGATCATTTTATCCAATTTTAAGCATCAAGTTCTCCATGTAATCTTACACCAAAGAAGGAGGCCATTTGGCCCATCGTGCTCTCTGAAAGAGCTGCCAACTAGTCCCACTCCTAGAACCCTGCAAATTAAGTAAAGTTTCCAGTAGGTTGCCACACCCGATATGAATAAATTGCTCTGTGAAGGACTGAATTGATTCCTAACCCAAATTAATTCCAAAGTGAATGAATGGTAAGAGCCTAACAACACAAACCTGGTGCATGTTCTTGTATGACTATTGACCGGTTTCCTGCTGATTTGCACCACATTGTTCAGTCGAATTGAACTCAAATCTGTGGCCTGAGTTTAACCAGCATTTTAAGCATCAGTCAATCATCGCGGGAGTTTCATCTGTGGTATAAGAACTGATCGGAACTTCCTGAAGGCTTTAATCTGTGGGAAGCTCTAGTCTCAGTCGCTAATCCTCAACCCACATAAATAGCCATAGAGTCAGAATCCAATTCATTTCCACTCATCCTCATGGTTGCCTTTGCGTCTGGTGTATTACAGCCAGGAATAAAATAAAACATCTCCAGTCCCCTTAATGCTGTTAATCTAAAATCAATCTTAATTTACAGTTTAGATTTGCTAACAGATAGAAAGAGGACAACTTGGTCATTCGCTTCAAGGCTGATTTTTGGGGCCTCGCTGTTCAGGTCATTACTGATCCCAATCCCCATCTCGGACCCAAATCCCTGACTGTCCTGTGTCTTGGGACGTCCTCCCAACATGAAAGGCGCCGTGTAAATGGAATTTGGTGTTGTTGACACGTAATGTACAGAGTCTTGTCCCTGGCATCACAAGGACCTAATAAAATCCACCTCATCGCCCCGAGTCATTGAGAAATCCCCATAACAAGAGGGAAGATATGGGAACTGAAGCCACTCAAATCCATTGTTAGCCCCGCAGTGTGGGGCAGTAATCACTAGGGAGCTTCCACCACCAGCCTCCAATGTCACCCTACAGCTGAGGTATTGCCATGGGTTCAATAATACTTTGATTTCCTCAGGAAACGCTTTCAAAACCCATTTAAAAACCTATGGCTTTTGACGATGCCTCAAATTGTCGAAATTCCTTTCAACAACACTCCCTCTTCCTTTTTTTTTTGTCTTTAGTCCACTCAATCCACGACTGTTTGTGGGGACGCTGCTGTGCGCAATTGTCTGCTGAGTCTCCCCCACAAAATACACAGTCAATTCGCTTTGCAGTATATTCTGTGAAGCGCTTTGAGGCATCTCAACAGTGCTATATCAAATGCAAGGATTATATTATTATTATATTATTCCTTCCCCCATCTCCCACCCCATTCAATCTCTTCCTCTGTCTCCGCAAAGCACTTTGAGACACTTTGTGCAAGTGCGTAACAAGTACAAGTCGCTGTTGTTCAAATCAATAAAATTAAACCGATTCAACCCAAGGCAGCGGGAATAGCTTGCGCTGCAGTCATCGCATTTCTGTTTGATTTCTCTCTCTTTTTTTTCCCCTCGAAAAATGGTCCCTCGATGATTTGCCGCAACACAGGAACTTTCATTTGTTGAATGGAACCGACTCTCACTAATCATTCTGTGGTGTCGATACCGTATAATTAACGTTTGCTCTTTCGTCTCTCCCCCCGCAGGTATTTTTCTCAACCTGCATTTGTCTTGAAGATCACAAAGGAGAAGCTGCAGGAAGAGCCTTGTACCTAACGTACGCTCTTGCTTCTTTGGCACAACTGCAAAAGGGAGGATCTTTGGAAATTCAAACAATCACTTGAAATGTACCTGGAATGTGGAGTCCTGTAGTGGACTGGTTCGTGCACTCTCACCTCGCAAGTGAGAGGACCCAGGTTCGATTCCCGGGCAGGTCAGGGTGAAACGTTAGGCGAGTTTCCTTACTCTGTTTACCAAGCAGTCAGTAGGAACCTGGTTGTGAGTTGATTGACGGATAGCTTTTCCAGGGGTAATAATCCACTCAAAAAAAAAAAATAATTTGGTCACTCAATCCACGACTGTTTGTGGGACGCTGCTGTGCGCAATTGGCTGCCGTGTTTGGCCCACAAAATATACAGTCAATGCACTTCACAGTATATCCTGTGAAGCAATTTGAGACATCTCGAAGACGTGATAAGGCACCTTATCAAATTCAAGGATTATTATTCTTTTTGTTATTACATACGGGGAGGGGACATGGTCTGTGCTGACAATCCAGTGCGGTGCTGCGTTGTGAGTTGCATTGTTGGAGTTGCTTGTGCTTCAGATGAGACTTTAAACCAAGGTCCCATCTGCCTGTTCAGGTTGATGTTAAAGAGCTTGTACCAATGTATCAGAGGGCTGGTTGTGCGAAGAGTTAATTCTTTCACACAAGGAGAAATCCCAGAACTGCTCAGTTCATGACAAATGCATTATGAGCTGATGAATGGAGCATTGCTCAAAGTGTCCAAACTGCTGGGAGATATGAAATCTTAATGTAATTTTGCGAGTGAATTTATAAGCTGTAAGTGCCTGTGATGAAGTGAGTAGCGTCCTGGCAGTAGATAAATGGAGAGCAATCTATGTTCTGCCGTTCAAATTGGAGTTTATTCCACCAGGGAGGCTACTCAACTCACTCTGAACCATTTGCCCACTCACCCAGTTTATTTTATCTTCACACTGTTGTAGCAAGTGTTTATTTATTTGTAAGCAATATTCAGCTAAGAATGAACTCAGTGTAAGCAGTGCCAGATTACACCCTTGGGGGAATGATTGCCGTGTTTCAACCCTTCCCAGAAAGACACAGTGCGTTGTTTTGGGACAAAAAAAAATGATATTCATTGCCAAGTGAGAGGACCCAGGTTCGATTCCTGGGCAGGACAGGACAGGGCGAAACCTTAGGCAAGTTTCCTTGTTCCACACACCCCTGTTTACAACAACAACTTGCATTTACATAGGGTAGGGTTCCAGAGTGCTTGACAGTGGCGGAGCACCACTCCGAGCTGGGGGTGGGGGAGGGCTTCTGTTTACCAGCAGTAAATAGAAACCCGCTTGTCAGTCGATTGGTGGATCGCTTTCCGGGGGTAATAATCCCTTAAAAAAAATAATTTGGTCACTCAACCCACGTCTGTTTGTGGGGATGCTGCTGTGCTCAATTGGTTTGCCCACAAAATACACAGTCACTCCACTTTACAGTATATTCCATGAAGTGCTTTGAGACGCCGCGACAACGTGATAAGGCATGACATCAAATGCAAGGATTATTTATGATGATATTATTATTAATTAAAATATAAACTGCACAGAATAGACTGAACGGCTGGCTTTGTCCTGGCCAGTGGGCATCAGGATGTGCCTGACCTCACTCCCTCCGCACGCGAAAAAAACAAAGGGAAGGAAGTCCCGCTAGCAGATATTTGTCATTATTTTGCAGGTGGATCATCCAGGCTTCACAGACGACGTCCCTCAATTCTAATGCTTCGTATTAACTCCACATTAGACTTAATAGCGATTTAATAATGTATGAATGCAACAAGCTCTTTGGTCCAATTAGATATTGCACATTATTAAAAACAACCGTCATCACAATTTCCTGCACGACCAACCTTAGAGTCGCCTCGGTTAATGGTGTGACAATATCTGAATCATTTGTCCCTTCGCGAGTCTAAATTTGGCGTTACCAGGGTAATGAGCAGTTTCACAATATACTGAAGTGTGAGTGTGGAGGAGGGAGGGGAGTGGCTGTAAAGTGGGGGCTGATGTTTCTGCTGCAGGACAGAGGCTGAAACAAAAGCTATTGCGACTGTTCGCACTGCTAACTTGTAAGTGTCGACCTGGCTCGGTCGGAAACACTTTGGCCTCTGTGTCAGACCAAATGGGGACTTAAGACTCATATAGTGTAGGCTGACACTCCAATACAGCGTCGTTGAGATGTCTCAAAGCGCTTCACAGAACATACAATAAAGTGGATTGACTGTATATATATATCTATTGTGTGTGAAACGCGGCAGCCAATTGTGCACAGTAGTGTCCCACAAGCAGTCGCGGATTGAGTAACCCCAATTTTTTTTTGAGGATTATTATCCCCGGAAAACGATCCATTAAAGAAGAAATATGGATTTGGACTATTTGGGGAAACGGTGAATTGCTCTTCTGGTGCCTTAGACAACAAAGCGTTTAAAACATACAGGAAAGCATTCTGCAGGTGTTTGAGGGTTAAAGGTTAAGTGCCCTTTGGTATAACTACTGGTCACAGTGGATTGTTAACAAGGATCATTAATCATGTGGAGCGTCCACGTGTGTGTGTGTGTGTATCTATGTCTGTGGTATGTGTCCGTGTGTGTGCGTGGGAGAGTGTGTGTCCATGTATGTGTGTGTGTGTGTGTCTTTGTGTGTGTGTGTATTAATTTATGAGAGAGTGAATTGAGTGAATTTTTCCCCGTTCAGTAGAGAGATCATTCACACAAGTCAAACACTAAATCTGGAAGCTCGTGTGTGAATTATCACTTAACGCCTGGCGAGCCACACGCACAGGCTCCAGAATTAATTTGAAGGCTTCTCTTTCTCTCTTTAAGGCTGGAGGGATCATTAACCCTCTTGGAATAAACACAGCTCCTGACCTCACCAGTGACCCGGAGGCAGCAATCTTCCCTTGCGCCGTGGTCACACATGAGTCTCAGCTCTTTCACGCTGACTGAGTAAGAAAACACCTGGAATCTTCCTTCCCTGCCTTTTCCACCTCCTCTCTGTCCCTGAGTGAATCACGTTCACAATCCTCGTCATCGCTTTCAAACAAAAACGCTTTCAAAATGCCCTCGTCCCAGCCTGGCTCTGCCAGCACATAAAGAGACCTTACTTCTCTGGGCCATTCCCTCTGCTTAGCAAACACTGAACTGCTTCGTGTCCAATGCCCAATTGGCCAGTCGCTTCTTGGCGTCTTTGTCGGCCCTTAATTGGCTGCCGGGTTTGCCTACAGTCGCCCCACTTTACAGTAAATCCTGGGAATGGCTTTGAGACTTTTGTGCGGTGAGAGAGGAAGAGAAAATCAAAGGGTGAAATAGTCTTGGGCATCTCTGAATGGTTAGTGCACACAGGCTTCAGGAAACAGTTTCAGTTGCAATACATGGGTCTAGGGGCAGGATGATGATGATAATAATAATAATAATAATAATAATAATAATAATAATCCTTGCATTTGATACAGCGCCTTATCACATCTTCCAGAAGTCTCAAAGGACTTCACAGAATACACTGTAAAGTGGATTGACTGTATATTTTGTGGGCGAAACAATTTTATTTAGAGGGGAAATCCACAGAAATATAAATTATAAAATCAGTTTTCCTGTAAAAATACCTATGTGTCTCTTAATTAGTTTGAAAGAAAATCATAGTCACACTCATGGTTTTACAGGGAAGGTATCAATTGATGCAAAACCCCCACAGAATATTCCGTTGCCAAGCACGCCAGATTTTAAGGTTTATATATTGTATTTTTATATTCATAGTTAAAAATGTCTTTCCATATTTTAAGTTACAGTTCTTCTGCAGCTACCGAGGTGGGTGGTCTAAATAGAATTAATAATAATGATAATCCTTGCATTTGATACAGCGCCTCATCACGTCTTCGAGACGTCTCAAAGCGCTTCACAGGATGTACTGTAAAGTGGGGGGACTGTGTATTTTGTGGGTGAAACGCGGCAGCCAATTGTGCACAGCAGCGTCGCCACAAACAGTCGTGGATTGAATGCCCAAATTATGAGATCGAGCACTATATGAACAATTTAAGGAATTTTTTTTATTAATGTTGGTGATATGAGTGGAAAGAATGGGAGTGTTTTGCAGTTCAATGCTGTACATTATGTCTCTATCAGGAGCTCTGGCTCTATGTGGCGTCTACAATATTTGGTTAATAAATGTAAAACTGTAGGGTCTCTAAAGACAAAAGTATATGGCGGAGAGAGAGAGAGACACACACACACATCACACTGGGAGTCTATAATGGATCATTAATGTATTATGAGAAGTGAGAGACACAACTATATATTCCAAGAATTTAGTAACACTGAAAGTGCTTTTATAGCGAGTTATAAAAGGCAGTCCTTAGATTGCAATCAGAGCTGCCAACGAAGAAATGAATAATAGATAAAATCAGTCTATTAGAGATTGCTGGACAATAATAAGTCATTAGATACATTTACCTGAACATCTATTAAACATTTGATTGGAAATGCCGAACTGGGAGGCAGCTGACATGTGCCAAAATGCTATAACAATAACAGTAATATTTGATTTAGTACTTTGCCGCGTTGTTGGGACGTCTCAAAGCGCTTCACAGAATACATTGTAAAGCGAACTGACTGTGTATTTTGTGGGCGGAACACGGCAGCCAATTGCGCACAGCAGCGTCCCCACAAACAGCCGCGGACTGAAGTGAACGATTTATTATTTTTTTAGTAACAGTACATTTGTGATTCTGAAAGAGCGTGTAAATGCTGAAACTCACTGCATAACGATAATTATTTATTTGAGATAGCATCTTATTACCTCGTCAAAATGACTCCAAGCCCTTTGCTTTTGTCATATCGTAGATTGAGTGACCAGATCACTATTGTTGTTACTATTTTTTGGAAGGATTTATTACCCCCGGAAAAGCGATTCTCCAATCGACTAACAACCATAATAATAATAATAAATCTTGCATTTGATATTGAATTATCGCGTCTTCGAGACGTCTCAAAGCGCTTCACGGAATATACTGTAAAGTATAAATAAGGATGAGATCAAATGGACTGAAGCATCTTCTTCGTTTGAACCTCTCATGATCTCCATGACGTGGGATCATGTTTCACTAGCCTGAAAGCTCTGCGTCTCCCAGAATGACATGACTTGTGGTTTTCATTAACACAATATCTGGCATCGAGAGGGAGCAGAGATTGATATTCTCTCATCGCTTGTCGGCCATTCCAAGACTTATATTAGGAAGGAAAGAGAGCATGTGGTCGTGTTCACAAACTAACACGTTGTCCATTGAAACGGTTTTACTCTGGCTCAACCTTCAGATTGCCTTCATTCTAACATTCTGTTCAGAACTGACAGAGGACACGGAGCAGACATTAAGCACTTGTACATTACACAGCGATGTTGGAGGAGAGAGGGACTGGTGTTTTTGTATTGCCCTCCCTGGTGTCTGGGAGCTGCTTTCCATCCTGTTGGCCCAAACATCACATCATATTTTGGGTCAAAAATCTTTGCAACACCTGCCCCAGGGTTAATAATCCCTTAAAAAACACAATTTAGTTACTCAAACTTTGTGGGGACGCTGCTGTGCGCAATCGGCTGCCACGTTTCGCCCACAAAAATACACAGTGAATTCACTTTACAGCGCATTCTGTGAAGCGCTTTGAGACATCTCAAAGATGTGTCAAATGCAAGGATTATTATTATTATGATTATTATCGTATTTATTGGATTTTCACAAATGCCGGACTCGAAAGGTAGTGAGGTCCGTTCGGTTTTAATAGGCCCTGATTGATTGACTGACTGACTGGTGCTGTTTCTCAGTCAGGTTATCATTACTGACACATAGGTAAATAGTATTTCCTATAAGTGAGTAGAGTGAGCGTTCCTATAACTGAGCATTAAGAGATCCCACATGACAGCTGTCAGTTTGAATAGACCCTTCGGACAGGGGGAGATTATAAAGTAGCTCCAGGGATTGCTTGAGGTAACTGTTACCTCTTCGTGTTTCAGGAAAAGCCGAACAACACCAACAACAACAACAACAACATGCGTGAAACTATTCCTCAGCATCAGACGGGCAACATGTTGGGAGTGTTTTGGTCCTTTCATAATTTTCGTGCAGAATTTCTCTTTTTATGATAATAATAATCCTTGAATTTGATACAGCGCCTTTTCACGCCTTCGAAACACCTCAAAGGGCTTCACAGGACAGACTATAAAGTGAATTGACTATTATTTTGTGGGCGTTACGCAATAACCAATCTTACATTGGAATATTACCCATTAAGAAAATCACAGTGTTTTTATAATGCACACGCAGCTGCTTGTGATCAGAATCGCTGCATCTCCATCATTTTGGAGATGATATGGTGCAAAAAGGTATGTATTGATTGTTACATACATAGTTATATTTCACCCACAAAACATACAGTCAATTCACTTCACAGTATATTCCGTGAAGCGCTTTGAGACGTCTCAATGACGTGATAAGGAGCTCTATCAAATGCAAGGATTATTATTATTATATCTCTGAATTGACATAAACATTTTAAAATATTATTTTTTTTCCAAACGTTTGAGGGGCCAAGAGTGTATGATGGTTCTTCTGAAGTGAAAAGCGATGTGATGCCAAATGTAAGGATTGTTGTTGTTATTATTATTATTATTATTAATAAAGATCTTTTCTTATCTCTTCAAATCAAATCAACGGATAATGTTTTTCACCGTGCGCACAGCTTTTTACAGATCGCATATTTGTTTCTTGCTAAACTTTTGTCTCACTAATTCTATCAACAGGAGACTTCCTTCCATCAGCTGAGAGATTTATTTGATCACAGTTTATCGTGTTAAATAATTCACGTAATCTCTCTGGGAGGCACGGCGTTGAGGATAATACAACTTGTACTAATGTAGGAAATCATTAAATATCGATAGAGAGATCATTACCAACATGACTTCCTCACAGGGCCTGACTGCGCTACAGATAGCACTTAAATTCAACAGTAAAAATGACAGCATGAGCTCACTTTAATGGGTGCCAGCGAGATTGATTGGACCTGGGGCAGAGGTTAAGAAAGCAGATGGTGACCCATCTCGGTAATGTTTTAGCAAATGCACTTGTAATTCTTTCGAAACACTTTAGGGCAAGTTAAACACAGAACGCTGTGCAGACCTCCATCAGATCCTCCGCGCAAAAAAAATTCAACATCCCAATTAGCGGGGAGCCTGCTATTCTGTTGCAGAATCACAAATGGACAACAGCTTGTTTCTGTATAAGCAGGAGCAGATGAATGGGTAACTGATCCATGAATAAACTCCACGCAACATTCCCTTTCATTCACACCACACGTAGACGCTAATCCGTGTACAATCCTCATCCAAGTACCGTATAGCCTGTCTCCCTCGCTCGTGTTTAAATAAGAATAATACTGATAATAATCCTGGCATTTGATACAGTGTCTTATCACATCTTCGAGACGTCTCAAAGCGCTTCACAGGATACACTGTAAAGTGAGCGACTGTGTATTTTGTGGGCGAAACGCAGCAGCAGTGTCCCACAAAGAGTCGTGGATTAAAGGCCATGCTTGCTGAATGCCGTCATTGACTGTTGTCTGTGACTTTAAAGAGAGAGAGAGATATATTTACATGCTGGAAGCCAAGCTGAAATGTACGCTGTCTGTAAAAGAGAAATGAGTCTCAAATTTCTCCAACGTGGTGTTTTGAATTATTTTATGTTAATCTCGGGGACGGAACAATTGAAAGAAATGTTTTTGTTGGAAACGGTTTAAAATGCAAGTAGTGACGACATTGCTGGGTAGAGTGTTGACCAGTCAGTAGGACCTTATATACAGTATTAATAAAAAAAATTGGCAGCACGGAAAATCTAGTGTTTGTGTAAAGGGCGGCAGCTGGTTTGGTCAACAGCTGATTTAAAATAAACTTGTGTGGAGGTAATAAGTGAGAAGGAAATGGAACTTCAGCCAAGACCTGTAAATTCTCAGTTGTGTGTCACACGTTCATTGGTAGGGCTTGTGACTTATGCACAGGCGAGATTTGCTAGGAATGTGGGTTGAGACCAGCACACTGGACCCATTTATGAAAGTAACGTATAATAATTAATAATAATAATTTGGTCACTCAATCCACGACTGTTTGTGGGACGTTGGTGTGCACAATTGGCTGCCACATTTTGTCCACAAAATATACAGTCAATTTACTTTACAGTATATCCGGTGAAGCACTTTGAGACGTCTCGAAGACGTGATAAGGCGCTATATTAAATGCAATGATTATTGTTATTATTATTGTTGTTATCCTTGTGTCGAGCTGGTGATGTAGCCTAAAGGTATGTGACATTTCTCATCCATGTTGAGGTTTAAACTCTGGTCTTTATGGAAAGGATAGAATTGGCTTTGCCTTTGACTGTCTCTTTCTCTGACCGACGTCAATACCTTTGAGCACTTTTGTTTCACCCCTGAAACCTAGGTTCCGGTGCAAGCGATGGAAGGAGAATGTAGATCTATCTTTGACACCATTAATGGTCCTGACTGTTGAACCTTTGAAAGTTGTCAGTCAAAAGGATGAACGTAAGGAATGCATTTCACCAAGACAGGGTAGAACCTTGTCACTTCAACTCGAAGCAAGACCACAATAGCAAAGGACTTTGAACCCTTGATACAATCCACACAGCAAAAAAAGAGCGAATTGTGGTGGTGTATTAACACACAAAGAGCAATTAACTGGTTAGCTGCAAAAGCTTTCCCATACCTTGTAGAATTCTGTGGTCTCAGACTTGTAATAAAAATCCTTACTCTTTGATACAGCCATCAGCCGTGACCTCACAACAGCCACACACCACATTCATATGAAAGATGGCTTGAACCTTGAGCAAGATCACACATTATTGTAGTTGGTTAGCTAATGAAAACCCAGCCCAAACCAATAGTAATCTCTACTCCACTAAAGTGAGGTGAATGGTGTAGGGTATGGCACCAAACCGACTCAAAACCACTAACAATCCTGACGTATACACATTGTTAAAACTCCCAGACAAGTGGAGTTGAGAGGTTAGCTTTGGGTTGTGGTGGTAGAGAAGAGATTCTTATATAAAACACATGACCCACACAATAAAATAGCCACAAAACCTTTGTATCGATTACCAGAATTGGTGAATTAAAAATCAATCCAAAAGGGATAGGAGTCTGAAAATGTTAAAATTGCGTTTAGTGCAAGAATTACTATTATATTATTATTATTATTATTGAAACTGAGATCATCAAAGGGAATTGCATATAACATATCAGGAAGATGGCAATAAAGTGGTGCAGGAATAGGGATCAGATAGTTAGCTCCAATTATTAGGTTATACCATTGTGGCTATGTGGAGTCCTGTAGTGTAGGGGTTAGAGCACTCGCCTCGCAAGCGAGAGGACCTGGGGTTGATTCTTGGCTGGGTCGGGGCGAAACCTTGAGCAAGTTTTCTTACTCTACCTACACACCTTTATTTACCAGCAGTAAGTAGAAACCCAGTTGTCAGTCGATTGGCGGATCGCTTTCTGGGGGTAATAATCTCTTCAAAAAATAATTACAAATATTAATTTGGTCTCTGAATCCACGACTGTTTGTGGGGACGCTACTGTGCGCAATTGGCTGCCGCGTTTCACCCACAAAACATACAGTGAATTCACTTTATCATATATTCTGAGAAGCGCTTTGAGACGTCTCAACGAGGTGATCAGGTGCTATCTCAAATGCAAGGATTATTATAAATGGTGCCTTTCCTCGCTGTCGGTTCTGATTCTAAGGTGAAGCATAGTTCTTGCACATGTTCCACTTTTTAGTCTTAAAATTTACATTGTTACCTGGTTTGGGTCTTTCCTGAGAGCTTTCTTTCACGCCCTCATTTTTGAACCTCACATGTTTGATATTCATCTGCTTCTCTCAGTTTGTCCTCTGCGTCTCTCCATTTGTTCCCTGGCTCATTCCCTTTTTCTCTCTAACTCCTTCTACGTGTCCCCCGCTGGTTTGCCTGCTCTCAGGCTGTCTCCTCATTGATTGTCTTTTTCCGCTCCACACGAACCCACCCCCAATCGCTTAAGAACAATTTGTTGTCGTCACTGGTGTCTGTCCTGAAATTGCCTTTTTTCAACACTAAACCTCTGTCCTCTTGTTTGTTTGGGGACAATTCTCAGTTTTCAATTACCTGAGAAAATAATACAATGAATACGATAGTTTTGAAACAAAAAATATATACATGTGCTGGAGAAATGGGGTGGGGGGTGGGGGAAACGGGAGGGGGACAAAACACCAGAAGTAATATAGGTGGCAGCAGGTCCCCATCAATAACAAAGCAACAATCTGTTAACAGTTCACATCTCACAGTCTCTCACTTGGGTTACAGTGAAGTTACGATATGTAAGATTTTCTTTCAAAGCAGAATAAATGTGGTTTAGTTGACAACCTCTATATCCCTGTGGCTGTTACGGTTACAATTTGTCTGAGATAAAACCCAGAAGCTGACTGCAGTTCTGTTCACATTGCAAAGCGCTCGGAGGGAAGCTTCAAGGCCTCAAAACCAATACCACACAAAATGGAGGCAAGTCTAGCCTCAGGGACTTGATCTGAAAATTAGAGCCAGGCCATTTAGGAGTGAAATCAGGAAGCATTCTTTCTCACACAAAGGGTTAGTGGGAATCTGGAACCCACTCCCTCCCCTCAAAAGGCTGTGGGTTATGGCTGGATCCATTCACATTTTCAAGATGGAGGTGGATAGATTTTTTTGTTCGGTCAGGGGATCGAGGGATGTGGGACAAGGGTGGGCATAGATCAGCCATGATCTCATAGATAAGCGGAACAGGCTCGAGGGGCTGAATGGCCTCCTCTTGCTCCTCTATATTTGTAGGATATACTGAATGGTAGAGCGAACGTAAAGAGAGTTTCCTTTACCCGGCTGTATTTCATTTTGAGGGTGTATTTCTTTCCTGAATGGGTCAATCTGTTTGAGTTTGACTGACTTCAGCAATCTGGCGGGTAAATTGGAGAACAGTTCATGAGCATTCACTGTATGATGACACTAGCACCTGCAAGTCTGTTCCTTAAAAGCCTCCACAAATCCTCACAGCGAGCTCTGTGCCAACAGCCCACCCTCTTATTATAACCAAACGGGTTCAGCATGAAAAAGAATTTAGAATATTAATCCACATAAAAGCATACTTGATCTAACCGTAGAATGCTACAGTATCCAAGCCACACAGCCCCATTCATTCCCATTTTGTAGACTTAATTTAAGGCTACCATTTGAATTAAAATTCCTGGTTCACAGAATAAAGCAGTTCCCAATAATCCCTTCTAATGCTCAGCACATTATTGTAGTCGATCAGCCAACTGTCAAGTCTTTTACTGTAGATGATGCCGTCCCTTTCTGTATAAAAAGTGAATGTGTAATTAACTAAGCCATACGGTTATTTACAGGAAAGATTTTTTTTCCAATAAAAATATTTGAAAATTCATTGTCTCTTGTAGTTTTCAGAAAGAACAGATCCAATGGCACATTATCATGTTTACATATTTGAAAGCCAAACCTTAGGCAAGTTTCCTTACTCCGCACACACACACACGCGCGCGCGCGCCTCTGTTTACCAATAAGGAATCCGGTTGTTTGTCGATTGGCAGATCATTTTCCGGTGGTAATAATACCCACCTCCCTAAAAAAATTGGTCACTGAATTCCCGACTGTTTGTGGGGACGCTGCTGTGCGCAATTGGCTGCCGAGTTTCACCCATAAAAAAATATACAGTTGGTCCACTTTACAATATATCCTGTGAAGCGCTTTGAGGCGTCTCGACGACGTGATAAGGCGCTGGGTCAAATGCAAAGATTATTATTATTATTTTCAGGGTTAGCTTTACACTGTGGCGGTGCCTCTGAGTTTCCTCAGTTCTTGGTACACCCACTAGATGGCAATAAGTGGGATTTCCCCATCTCCACTGCTTCGTCCTTCAAACCTTTCAATCCATTAGATTAGGGGGGGAAATAATAACAATAATAATAATAATATTTTGTGGGTGAAACGCGACAGCCATTGCGCACAGCAGTGTCCCACAAACAGTCATGGGTTGAGTGACCAAATTGCTGTTTTTGATTATTTTTCAAAGGGATTATTACCCCCAGAAAGCGATCTGCCAATCAACAACAACAACAACAACAAGATTGCATTTATAGAGCGCCTTTCACGTCCCAAGGCGCTGGACAGTTGGGTTGGGACCCGAGCAGGGGGGGAAATGGTCAGGGTGAGGGGAGGGAGCGAGGAGGGGGTATAGAGTCGAGAGGGGAGCTGAAGGCACCATCAACCAACAACCGGATTCCTGCTTACCTCTCGGTAAACAGAGGCGAGTGGAGTAAAGAAATTCGCTTAAAGTTTCGTCCTGCCCAGAAATCAAACCCTCTCGCTTGCGAGGCAAACGCTCTAACCAACGCACAACAGCATTCCCTTTTCATGTGAATAAAATCTCACGTATCCTTTGTCTACAGAAGAGGCACAAATGTTATTGTTAATTATTGGCACTGTGTTTATTTCCCCCCCCAAAAATCTTTAAGCTCTATGTTCGAAGCGCTCTGAGACGCTATCCTGCACGGAGGGCGCGATATAAGCGCAAATTGTTGCTGTTGTTATTATAATAATAAGGCTTGCATTTGTTACAGCGCCTCATCACGGCGTCGAGACATCTCGAGGCGCTTCACAAGGTACACTGTAACGCGAATTGACGGGCAATTTATGGGCGAGACGCGGAAGCCGATTGCGCACAGCCAAGAGGGAAGTTAGGGGGGGGGGGTGGGGAGAGTTTAGAACTCTTCAACCAATGATGATATTAATAATAATAATAGTTGTTGTTGTTCAGAACTTGTTGGGAGATGTCGAAGATTGCCTTCGAGCTTCAGCTCACTATGACGGCATTGTTCGGTGTCAACCACTCAGTGACAGACATTGGGCAAAGTGAGGAATGAGAAACCGTCAGCTTCTCAAACTCTGGGCACCGGAGTCTCAACCACACGGGTGAGATTGTGGGCAAATATCTGCTGTAGTTCCATGTTCTGCACTGTACTCTCTCAAGTCGAAACTAATTCTAAGCCTCACCTCACGTACAGCCAGCAGAGCAGTCGAGACTTTTATCTGGGTTTGTTCAACCGAGTGTCTGACACTTTCAAAAAAAAGCTGTCACAGTGTTCAAGTGTATCCAAGCCGAGAGGTTAACATCTACATTGAAATTTCCTATGAGTCCACAGTGGACCGCGCACTGTTTCCGCTGTTTGTGGGCCTGGCTCAGTGGCAGCGCTCTCTTTCTCTCTCTCTCATGTGTATTGAGTAAGGAAACTTGCCCAACCTTTCGCCCTTCCTGGGGATCGAACCTGGATCCTCTCGCTTGCGAGGCGAGTGCTCTGACCACTGAGCTACAGGACTCCATGTTTGGTTAGTTACGTGCTCGTTTGCGCTGGACTACATCCACACGTTTAGGCCATCGCTAGAGATTGATGGTTTCTCTTGGTCGTACTGAGCTGCTGACGTTAATGCTTCACAGTTTTTTTTGAAGATAGAAAGAGGTCTGGAAACGAAACTACTATTGCAATCATCTGAAGAGCTGTCTATAGCAGGAGGTGGTGTGTGCGTGTGTATGTGTGGGGGGGAGGGGGAGGGAGGAGAAGTATTGTCTCATCAAATTAATTAATTCCACGCAAGCCAATTAATTACGGGGCTTTTCTGCGAATGGAGCCACTGGGTTCCACAGCAAGCACAGTGTGTAGAAAAGTAAGGACAGTTTTCCTTCAATGTTTCGTTTGCTTTCACACTTTTTTTTCACACTTTTTTTCTACATCCTTTCTCACACACATTAACATGAACAGTCATGGCAATGTGAGAGAACTCGAAAACCACTCAGATGGCCATCAAAAACCAATGACTTCCTTATCCCCATTAGACACTTCCGTTTCAGAAGCAGAATAGGCTCTTGGTGGCTTTCGTAAACCTTTTTTACGTGAGAACAAACTCTGATTTCTGATACCTCTGGTCTGCTCTCAGCTCCTAAGAAAAGCAGGTCTGTCTATAAAAAAGGTCTTACTTCTGCCCTTCGCATGAGGAAGAGATGTTCTGTGGTCCCCTTTGAGATAACATTCACAGAAAAAGGAACCGGATCTACAATAAAGTACATTTACAACACTGAACAAAGCTCCTTTTTTTAATCTAAGATCATCCTCCATTGCACATACTCATACTTTGTTTGCATTGATCATACTGATCATTTTGCCCACAAAATACACGGTCAATTCACTTTACAGTACATTCATTCTTCAAGCACTGTGAGACATCTTGAAGGCATGATAAGGTGCTACATTAAATGCAAGGGTTATTATTGTTATTATTATTATACTCTGTGCTCTTGTTGACTAGGTTCGTTTGGTTTTAAATCAATTTATTTATTTACGGCCAAATTACTCGGTGAAACTTTCTGTGTTTTTTTTTCTAAATTTGCTTTTTTTCACAACAAACCAGCTCAACTCTGTCACGGGAAGATTTTTTATTTGGTCAACATGTGGAAATCCCTCACCATTGCTTAAGAGTCTCCAACCCAAGCTGAGAATTCCAGGCCTCCCGTCTACACACGGAAATCCCAGAGAGAGAGATTGTTGGAATGGAATGCGCTCTCTCTCTCTCTCTCTCTCTCTCCCTGGAGGGACGCCTCCTGCTTAACTATTTCCGGAAAACATTAGACGCAGGTTGGCACAAGCCAAGGCTTTTGAGGAGCCTAGAATGTAAATTGATGTTAATGGGAATGTTAACGTTAATGATGTTGATGTTAATGGGAAGATGGCAGGTTGGTATTTTGGAAGGATGAGATCCAATAAACCAAAGGACGTTTTTCATTGAAATGCACTCTGACCTAACAAATACTTATATGTCGGATGAGATATTAACCTAGCGGGAATTTACGGAGCCTTTTCTTCCAGGGGTAGTCGAGACGTGCGGAAAAAAACAAGAAAAAAAATACGTTAGATGGAGGGAATCCAATTCGAGAAGAAAGAAAAATGGACCTTGAAAATGTTGTGACTGTAAAATAAAGAAAAGTCACGTTTTTAAGTTGTGTCATTCATAGAAACCTCAAATATGACACTCAGTGCATCACGTGGCTGGTTTGTGGTCCAAATAGAGGCAAGAAGCAGTCTTGTAACCTAGTCAGATGCTTGTAGGTTCAAACCCCATGTTGGAACTTTGTCGGAACTCACAGTCACTTCAATGCAGTACTTGGGGAGGTATGTGTTGCGGTGTTGAAGGCCCTATACTTTGGATGAGATAATACTACTCGTACCCAATACTCCGTTGGTAGTGTTGTGGAGTGTCGGCCTAATCCGTAGGGGTTCAAGTTTCTGACATGGGGTTTACCAAGCAGTCAGTAGGAACCCGGGTGCTAGTCAATTGGCGGATCGCTTTCCAGGGGGTAATAATCCCTCCAAAAAATAATAATAATAATTGGGTCACTCAATCCACCACTGTTTGTGGGGACGATGCTGTGGCGCTATTGGCTGCCACGTTTCGTCCATAAAATATACAATGAATTCACTTGACAGAACATTCTGTGAAGCGCTTTGAGACGTCTCCAAGACATGTTAAGGAGCTAAATCAAATACAAGGATTATTATTATTATTATTATGGGGTCACAATCTTTTGACTCGAGAGGCGAGAGTGCTACCAACCGAGCCAGACTGACACCTAGCTTTGCCTGATAGTGTACGTAAGTGTTCCAGGGTTATGGACTATAAGGAAGGAGGGGGAATTCAAGGGTAGATATGCGAGTGGGAGACAAATGGGAGGTAAAAACATCATTTTTTTACACTGAAGTTGTTTCAAAGCACCTCATGCCCGGTAATTAACTGCTTGTTTATACAGGTCCGTGGTATCTCTCTCGTTGCACTGCAAGTGCAATCATGGAAACATGAGCAAATGCAGTTTTATTTATTTATTCATTAATTAATTTATTCATTTATTTTTGCAGCGATTTTGAAATACGCAGGGAAGAAACGCAGACGAGAATTTTCAAGACGAGAAAAAAACCTAAGCCCTGCTGGTAAACTGGTTTGAATGTAGTTCTGCAAAAACCACATCCTCATTTCAGCTTAAAAGCAAGAAGACACATGAACACTTTGTGTGTGAGTGTGTGTTTGCGTGTGTCTAAAGCAGTCCATTCCTCTACAGCCAAGTCAATGACGGTAAAAGCCGAAGCTTTCTGTATTTCCTGTCACTCTGGTTGAATTCCAAGTACTTTTTCGACGACTTTGAGAGACGTCACCTCATGTTAAAAAAAACCAAACTCAGACGTAAATGCTTTCGCCTCAAAAGCCGCAATGGGTTAAACACAGACCTGAATTCTGATGAGATCAAAGGAACGTTTCTTTTAAAAGAGAAGCCATTTCAGTGTAAAATAATTACACACATTTCATCCAAATAATTCTCGGGTTTGATAGAGCGAGAGCCTTTCACGTTGTTAGGATATCTCACTCAAAGCGCTTCACTGGGCTCGCTGTGAAGTGTAGTGACTATGTATTTTGTAGGTTGGACGCGGCAACATAGTTGCGCAGAGCGATGTCCAGATTTTGTGATTTGGGAATTTAATTTGCAATATTTCCTCACAGGATTCCTTGGCCGGGAGTGGGAAGCCCGATCCGTAAATAGACTGTGTCCCAGAGATTCATTCCCACAATTTGGTGTGACCTGCATCCGGGTCGGAAAAGACACTCCGAAATCCAACTCGGATTCCATCTTAAGGAATTAATAATACTAATTCCGTTAAGACTGCAGCAAACTTTACCTTCAATCCCCTTATATATAAAATTAATCAGAGTAATTTGGTCACTTCAATCCACAACTGTTTGTGGGACATTGCTGTGTGCAATTGGCTGCCGCGTTTTGCCCACAAAATACACACTCCATTTTACAATACATTCTGTGAAGCGCTTCGAGACATCTCAATGACGTGATAAGGCGCTGTGTCAAATGCCAGGATTATTATTATTATTATAAGTATGTAAAGGAACGATCACCAGTGTTAGCCGGTCCTTTCAAGAATTTTCAAGAAGAATTCCATTAAGAAATATCATAAGTTAGAGGCCGCTGTTTGGTTCACATCATTTGTGCCCAAATGGCTCAGCTCAGGTGAGTAATTAACTGAGTGTGAATGTCAGCCACGATTTACAGAATAACTGTAGTTTTTTTTAAATGGATGGGAGTGGATCTCGAACACAGTCAGCGTGTGCTTTTATGTGGTGCAGAGGATAGAGATCAGTTAAAGATCTTTTGAAGAATTGGTACCTTTGGTTTGTTAAAATAGACCTGTGGCATTTTACACCCTCTTTCCCTTTAGAATAGTTGAAGTGACTAAGAGATTTGTGTAGCGGGAGGCCACGAATTGCCAATTTCTACAACTGATATGAAGTCTCACTCATTGGGAAAGGGACAAACAGAGGCTTGGCTGGGACTCGCACTGAAACGTTAGTATTGCGTGTGTTGTATAGTCGGAGGTGCCTCGGGAAGCCATAGACAGAATATGATGAAGTGTGTGAGATGAGGCTGGATATGTATTTGGAAATAACTGTGTTAAGGGATGTGGGAAATGGGATTTAAAAAAGAGCTGTTAGGAACTAAAAAAATGACGGAGAGAGACGTTGTGTGTGCTTGTTTCGAGACCCCACCCCATTTGAAGAACACTGTAAGAATTAATTCCCTGGAGCACAATAATCCCAAAGAATTCCGGTATAACTCCGAGATTTGCAAGTCTAGGCCATAATAATAATAATAATAATAATCCTGGCATTTGACACAGCTCCTTATCACGTCTTTGAGACATCTCAAAGCGCTTCACAGAATGTATTGTAAAACGGATTGTGTATTTTGTGGGCGAAACGCGGCAGCCAATTTGCGCACAGGTGAAACATTCGCTGAGGGTAGATGTTCGTGACTCAGACACGTTCCTAGTTCATGTGATGCCCACATGTTTGTGTTGGTTACCAAACAGTGGAAATTCCCCACAGACTATGTTAAGCCTAGTGTGGTCAAATGGGAGAGTCAGGGCAGCTATGTGGATCTGAGCTGGGTGTTCAGTAAAGCAGAAAAGCTTTATTTTCTAGCCCAGTGTATGTGTGTTATATATATATGTGTGTGTGTGCATGTGATTCTTCCTGAGTGGAAGTTCTGAATCAAACCCGCAGTGGTACGAATAACTCATCACAGCATTTGGGATAATCATCACAAGAAACACGTCATGAAGGACAATACACGTGACCTCCTTGTATCACAAAGTGGGCTCCAACACAGGGTTCCAGTGACTCTCTGGTAACAACAATAACCTTTAAGACAACTTTTGTTAGTCACTATCCACTGACGACGTTTCTCTTTTCCCACCATGTTTCACCCAACCCCCAAAAAATGTTTTGCCCAGAAAATATACAGTCAATTCACTTAACGGTATACCATGTGAAGTGCTTTGAGATGTCTCGAAGACGTGATCAAATGCAAAGATCATCATTATTATTATAACCAAATGTACACCCAAATCATCAG
The DNA here is from genome assembly GCF_018977255.1 of Callorhinchus milii. Lineage (NCBI taxonomy): Eukaryota > Metazoa > Chordata > Chondrichthyes > Chimaeriformes > Callorhinchidae > Callorhinchus > Callorhinchus milii. Next base: position 11,882,140 of record NW_024704751.1, read on the forward strand.
GCAATATTGAACAATGTCCCGTGAAATTCAATCCCCCGTTGTCAGCATTAGTGTGAATTTCTCGAGAGCCCAATAGATCTGAAACCACTAAAATCAGTCAATCAGATTCTCCTGCTGTATCTGAGCTTGAGCAAGGCCCGAGGCGATGGTTGTCAGAGGCACCACTTGAGCTTCCTCACAATCACAAGGTGAAACCATTCGTCACAGAGTTTCCTAGCTTCAAAAATTCACACTTGTTAATAATGGGCAGTGACCACAATAATCTAATTCATAATGATCGAGTAGCAAGCAAATCCGATACTAGGAAAATCTTTGTTTCCATTGTCATTGGTGTGTGGTATCTGGAGTAACGTTTAATGGGGCATCAAACTAACCACCACTGAGTCCTTGACCAGAGAATATCAATTTGAGATAGTTAGCAAACGTGCAAATGGGGAGGGTTTTTTTTAAGGAGCATTTCTTTCACACATAGGACATGGAATACCCTACTGGGAGCATTGGTTGAGGATGCTTTGAGATCTCTTGACAACTTGATTAGGCGCTATATCAAATGCAAGGATTATTATTATTATTACTATCATTGCTTGAAGCAGAAGCCATACAGGCTTACAAAAGGGAAAACAAGATTAAAAACCTACAGAGGAGTCATCTGCAGAGTTGTGGGGGAAAGGCCGGCACAGACACGATGGACATAAGTCTTCATTAAACCTTGTTTTAAACACAAATAGGTGGTCACCATAATCGTGAAACAGCAGGAGAGGGAACACATTCTATCGGGAGCATTTGCAACATTTGCAGGAATATTGCTGGTCTTTGAACAATCTTTTCCACTGATTCCCCACTGAACATCAGTGAGTACATTGTCTCAGTCACCACAGGTGGTTTTGGTGAAGCAAAGTAGGCGTAAGAATCTCTTAAAAAAGAGCAATAGTCAAATATTGGTGAATTTCATATCGACCCATTGAGTCATACACACACTCACACGCACGCACACACACAGATCCAGATTATTCATCATATTCACAACAAAAGTTAAGTCCAATTTTTTTTTCAAATGTATTTTGTATGAATTACTCCCCAAGTAAAATCGGTCGCTTGTTTCCATGGCTGTTTTTCAAGAGCTATCGCTGTCTGGCAAGCTTTCCCGCTGCTTGTCCAGGGAGGGCCATGTTGCCCCTCAGTGAGGGCTTTGGCTTGCAGGGTTAGCAGGGGCTGAGTGGGATGACTGCTGTTCCACAAAAATGTCAATTTCCTTTATTAAAAAAATATTAGAAATTCTAATTGCAAAGATTGGCGCCAAAGCATCAAGTCACAGTGTTTACTTAGCAAGACCACAATTCCCCGTTTCAGGAATTTTGAAAAAAATCAATCCTGAAGACGTGTGTGTTTTTCAGGAATTTTTCTCCCCCTTTTTGTTTTTTTTTAACACGAGACACCCCCCACCCCCACCCCCACCAGTCCCCTCCCTCCAACCCAAACCCTCCCCCACATCCCCCCACCTGATTAACAGCCATCATCAACATGTTTATGTAAAAGTTCTGGGCGGGTTGAGAGCACACAGCTCCATTCACCGAAACGGTGGAAGTCTAGAAATGTTTTAATAAACAGCACCAGCTTCTCCTCAGACTCTGTGTGACTGTACCATTCTGTGGTCCACTTGTTTCTTGGAAACATGGGGCCGGGTTGAAACGCTGCAGCCAATTGCGCACAGCGACGTCCACAAACAATCGTGGATTGAGTGACCAAATTATTGCGATTATTATTATTTCTTTCAAGGGATTATAATCTCCCAGAAAGCAATCCGCCAATCGACTAACAAACGTGTTCCTACTTACTGCTGGTAAACAGAGGTGCGCGTGTGTGTGTGTGTGTGTGTGTGTGGGGAGTAAGGAAACTTGCATAAGGTTTCGCACTGTCCTGTCCCGCCCAGGAATTGAACCCGGGTCCTCTCGCTTGCAAGGCGAGTGCTCTAAATTTGTTGTGTTAACCTTCCCCATCATTCATTCGGAGAGTGATATTTGTTTCGTTGTCTGCAAAGTGTTGCTGTTAATTCGAGAACATGAATGTTTGAAGAACAGCTCTGATTAATTTTCTGAGGGGCACGTTTATAAAGGGAGAGCATTGTGCGCGATACATTAGGAAAACTCAGCCCGACAAATAATTTTGCCTATAAAAATATTATTTCACAACATGAGGTGCATGAGATTTGACCTGAAATCGCTCCTTTGAATACTTTTTATTTCCTCTTTTTCCCTCTCCGCCTTCTGTAGTGTATAATACATGACAAACTCTCGTCTGTGTTTTAAACACACGCACACCCACAACCACCCACATACTCACACACACCCCACAGCTGCACACATACCCACACTCACGCCCACTCACACTCTCACTCACACACACACACACCGGCCCATTCATTGCAAACCCCAGAAAAGGTCACGCTCTTCTCAGGTACTGAAGAGGGATTTAAAACGAAACTGTAAAAGCTGAAAAAAAAAATCAGCATTTGAAAACCTTAAGGAAAGGAGAGCTCGTGTGTGTTCCTGCACACCTACTGATACAGTCAGAGAGAAAGCCTTGAAGAGCAGCCACAGTTCAGATGCTTTTAGTTGTTGCACGTGCTTACGTGTCACAGAGCATTTTTACTTCAATAGTCCCTTACATGAAGTCCTGTAGCTCAGTGGTTAGAGCACTCGCCTCCCATGCGAGAGTTCCTGGGTTTGATTCCCGGCAGGGGAAACCTTAGGTAAGTTTTCTTACTCCAGACACATGCCTCTGCTTACTAGCAGTAAGTAAGAACCCGATTGTTAGTTGATTAGTGAATCACTGGGAATAATAATCCCTTAAAAAAAATGTGGTCACTCAATCCATGTTTGTGGGGACGCTGCTGTCGCGTTTTTCCCACAAAATACGCATCAGTTCACTTTACAGTACATCCTGTGAAGCGCTTTTGAGACTTCTCGAAGACGTGATGAGGCGCTGTATCAAATGTGAGGATTAGTATTATTATATCAGGAAACCCACCTTGAAGGGCCCAGGCTCGGGGGAAAAGAAGTCATGCAACATAAATGCAAAACTAGCGGTTAGGTTTCACCATTTAAAGGTTGTAGGAGGAAGGGAAGACTGAGAGAAGTATATTTTCAAAGCTCTGGGTGATTAGTCACCATTTTTGCACGATGATTAATCCCAGTGGTTTTATTAAAACTGGTGCTATCTGACTTACAGAGGAGGAGTAGGAAATTCCACAAGCCTTGGGGTTAGAAAAGCCGTGCTTGCACACAGCAAACACGAGTATAGATGGGACACGTCATTTGCATTAAGACGGAGAGAGCGTAAATTCACATGTCAGATTCCTGTGGCCGGTTTGGACGGATTATGTGGAGTTTACAGACTTAACCCATGGAAAGAGCTGGACTTTGCTGGAATTTAATCTTTTTTTCAGAGGAACATCAGCACAGTGGGCTCACACACACACAACGTGATTCTGGTTGCCTTTCAGACCAATTGCTGTGCACAATTGGCTGCCACGTTTCGCCCACAAAATACACAGTCCCCCCACTTTACAGTATATCCTGTGAAGCGCTTTGAGACGTCTCGAAGACGTGATGAGGCGCTGTATCAAATGCAAGGATTATCATTATTATTATTTCTACTTAGACCACCCACCTCGGTAGCTGCAGAAGAACTGTAACTTAAAATATGGAAAGACATTTTTAACTATGAATATAAAAATACAATATATAAACCTTAAAATCTGGCGTGCTTGGCAACGGAATATTCTGTGGGGGTTTTGCATCAATTGATACTTTCCCTGTAAAACCATGAGTGTGACTATGATTTCCTTTCAAACTAATTAAGAGACACGTAGGTATTTTTACAGGAAAACTGATTTTATAATTTATATTTCAGTGGATTTCCCCTCTAAATAAAATAGTTTCACCCACAAAAAATATACAGTCAATTCACTTTACAGTGTTTTCTGTGAAGTCCTTTGAGACTCTGGAAGACGTGATAAGGCGCTGTATCAAATGCAAGGGTTATTATTATTATTATTATTATTATTATTATTATTATTATTATTATCATCATCATCATCCTGCCCCTAGACCCATGCATTGCAACTGAAACTGTTTCCTGAAGCCTGTGTTCACTAACCATTCAGAGATGCCCAAGACTATTTCACCCTTTGATTTTCTCTTCCTCTCTCACCGCACAAAAGTCACTGGGACCAAGGATTCTTCCCACTCAGCTCCTGTTAACCCTGCAATCCATACTTGTCGGATGGTCCTAGATAAGGAGCAGAAAGCTTACTCAATAATCCTCTCAATGGCAAGCCATGTGGTTCAAGCTGCTTACATTCCAGCAGTTACCCCCAACGCAAACTCTGGGCTCCCTCCAAGCTTTGACTCTTGTCAACCTGCGCCTAATACTCTCTGGAATTAGGTAATCAGGGGACGTCCCTCCAGGGAGAGGGGGAGAGAGAGAGAGAGAACACGTTGCATTATGGACACAGGAAAATTTCCTTGTGTAGGTGGCAAACATATTTGGAACAAAGTAGTTTTTACACTCTTAAGCGCGGTGATGGGTTTGCGTATGTGTCAGACACCTGGCTGACAAAAAGGAGAGCTCTCCCCCACCCACCCACTCACTCACTCACCCACCCATCCAACCCACCCACCAACTCACTCACCCATCCAACCCACCCACCAACTCACTTACCCATCCAACCCACCCACCAACTCACTCAAAAAAAAATTGAACTTTATTGCAAGGTATTAAATGTATTACAAGGTATTATTATTTATTTTACTCCTGTGCGCAATTGGCTGCTGTGCGCCAGTATATTCTGTGAAGCCTTCTGAGACGTGATAAGGTGCTCTCTATATACCAAATGCAAAAAATATTATTATTATAAGGCTCATCATAATAATAAAAAATCCTTGCAGTTGACACAGCGCTTTATCACGTCTATGTAGACGTCTCAAAGCGCTTCACAGAATACACCGTGAAGTGTAGTGACTGTATATTTGTGGGAGTATGTTCACGTGTCTGGCAACAAAAGTGGAAGTTCTATTATTCCCACCCTCCCCCCACCCAAACCCCCACCACCAGCCCCCGTTAAAGCCTCAGCCGTCTCCCAAGCTAATGAACCCTTTAATAGTTTGTCGATTTAAAAAGTCTTCTCGTCGGGACTGGCTGAAACCGTTACAGACACGATTGTGCAAAGATTGAGGCAAATGGTTTCAATTCTGATTCATTCTTTGGTGTATTTCTTTGAGGAGAGAGAGGTTAGGTTGGTGGGTGGCTGCATGCCACGGTTCCTTTTAACAGGTTGATTGTGCGATACTCCTCTTTCAGCTGTGGCCACATTACTCCCTCTGTCATGGAGGCTGAGGCTTGAGGTTACCTATATACCTTTACTCTGTGTAAATTAGGTTTGAGTGTAGAGAGCCGGTGTTTAAACATTGCAAACGTTATGTTTCGCCCACAAAATACACAGTCGTTTCACTTTACGGTATATTCTGTGAAGGGCTTTGAGACATATCGACGAAGTGATAAGGCGCTGTATCAAACGTAAGGATTATTATTAATATTGTGCTGCTTTGCGCACTTTGAATGAGCAGGCAAAATATTTTCATAATTTGTTGCTCACCCCACCCTAGTTGCCAGTTTTTCAGTTCTGTTTGTTGCTGTAGACCCCTCCCTGATTGAGGAGACCTCTGTGATACCCACCCTCACTGCCCCAAGCCACAAACGTTTGACGAAATCAAATAATATATGTGAAATAATACCCAGAATTGTTTCCTCATCAGTGAGATGGATTACTGAGCAGAGACTGAAAGCACGAAATACATCAACGCTTACGCAGAAGGACTTTGAGCTCACAGCCTCCACCATCGCTGGGGCATTGTCAGAGGTGCTGTCCTTCGGATGAGATGTTAAACCAAGGTCTGGTCTGCCTGTTCGGGTGGACGTTAGACATCCCGTAGGGCGACTCGAAAAGGGAACAGAAGTTTTCCCTTGTCTCCTGGACATTAGTTTCTCTGGATAAAATTGGTCATTCACTCCATTACTCTTTGTGGGAAAATTGTACACCTACAAATACAGTCCACGAGCTCTACAGTAAAATCCTGTGAAGCTCTTTAATACGTTTCGGGAGAGGGAAACTCCCTTCACTTTTTGAATCGTGCCGTGGGATCTGGAGTCCTGTAGCTCAGTGGTTAGAGCGCTCGACTTACAAGCGAGACACCTGGGCTCAATTCCCGGCAGATCAGGGCGAAACCTTGGGCAAGTTTCCTCACTCCACACGCCTAATAATAATCCCTCAAGAAAAAAAATAATAATAAAATTGGTCACTTCGATCCACGAGTATGTGGGACACTGCTGTGCAATTGGCTGCTACGTTTCACCCACAAATATACAGTCAATTCACTTTACAGTATATTCTGTGAAGCGCTTTGAGACGTCTATCAAATTCAAGGATTATTATTATTAGTAGTTAACCTCCACCTGAAAAGGCAGATCATATAATCCATTCTGAAACAGTCAGTTGCACGTGGTGTTATTGTGGATTCTCCTGTCATTAACATACTCTTGTCATTGCTTTTAGCAGAGAAATTATATCCTGAAATCAAACGGCTACCCCTTGCACTCACGTCCGGTGTGTTCTGGGCGATATCTGTACCCGACTCAGTTCAAAGGAAGGCCTACGCCATCGCTGGGGCATTGTCAGAGGTGCTGTCCTTCGGATGAGATGTTTTGAGTTTGCACCGTGTAACAATGTGCAAGTAATTCATTTGAAAGATGTTAAAATTCGGGCAATGGAAATGCGGTTATAATAATTAGCACATCGCATCACATCAGTCCTTCCCTCCTCCAGAATTTCCATTGACCTCACATTTATTCTGGAGGCAAAGATCTAGGTCTGATCTGAGCTTGATACGAGTACAAACAGCCACTCTGATTTTCCAATATTTCTGAAGTTAACTGGATGCGTCCCAGGATAATTGAGTTAAATTGTTGCATTTACTTCGCTATAAAACATTTATTGCTGTGTGAAACCATTGGCGGAATTTGTAAACTAGTTTTAATACTTTCCAAATTTGCTGGACTGGTATGTTCTGTTTGGCGCTAAAGTTTAATGCTAAAATTAGCGTTGGAAGTAAGATTATAAGAATGACCCAGTCAGCCCGCCTCTCCACATCACGCCATTGAAAGGTTCTCGTGCAGTCTATCTTTACCGTTTTACATTTGTCTCCTGTGTGTTTTTTGGTCAGCCGGGCGGGTGTCTGACACATACGGAAACCCATCGCCGTGACCTAAGAGTCTCCAAACCAAGCTGAGAATTCCAGGCCTCCCGCTTACACATGGAAATCCCCGAGAGAGGTTGTTGGGCTTGGGGAGGGAGCACAGAGCGTGCTTTGTGTGCGTCCACAAAATACACAATCAAACCATTTTACAATATGTCCTGTGAAGCGCTTTGAGGCGTCTCAACGACGTGATAAGGTACTATATCACAGTGTAAGGATTATACACTTTTTAAAATAATTTTTATTATTATTATTATTATGTGGGCGAAACGCGGCAGCTCAGTAGCGCACAGCAGCATCCCCACAATCGTTTTATTTACTCGTATCCTGGGTTTAAAATTTTTTTTTATTATAATTCTCTTAGCGAAAACCCCCCCCTAAAAGCAGTTGATTTTCTCAGACGTGTGTGTCTGTGTCTGATCTGTTATCAGCAGCAGCTGCTGGAACCCGTTTACTGGAAAAAGGAGTTGAGTGTCCGAGTGAGAGCGCTTGCTTGAGTTCCTTTCTCACAAGCCTGATCAGTTCTGTTCCCCGCCGCCCCGCACCCACCCCCCCCCCCCCCCACGACAGCGCTCTACACGTCACATTTGCCTCTCGCTCCGGAAACATCTCTGAGCTGCCTTGTCACGAAACTGGGCCACGAGCAATCAGGTGACCCCGATCGCAGATAGCTGAGAGGTAAAAAGAAACAGCGGCGCGAGGAACAGGCCCTGCAAAAAAAAAAAAAAGAACGAGCTGCTTCCTCTCGCCTGCAAAACGAGCGAGCCTGCTGAACCTACCACATCCTCCACCACAAGGCTGGAGCCCTCGCACGCACCTGGAGACTCTGATACACACACACACACAATAAACACACAACTCTTTGCAATTCTCTTTATCTCTCTTTCGCTCTTTCTCTTTCTTCCTCTCTCTCTTTCTCTCTGTGTTTTTTTTTCTCATACGAAAAACCGCAAAAGAATTTACTGAACTCTTTTCGCTGTCTCTCTCTCTCTCTCTCTCTTTCTCTCAAAGGTAAAAAATAACATTGCACCGAGTTTGACACTCACGAGTTAATTTCAACCACTCTCTCTCTCTGTCTGTCTTTAATAATAAACAGAATTGCACCTTATAATTATAATTAGCAATATGACCAAATGCTTTTTGATGCATTATAAACTCACCACTGCTTTGTGCTGCTCTGTGCTATGCTATGTTGGTCTATTTTAAGTTCAGATCATGGGAAACTACCTTCAACAAGTGCGGTCAGGAACAACAAGAATGGTACAGGTGTTAATTGTACTATCCCTTGTGCAATCAATGCCTTGCACAGTACATTAATAATAATAATGATGATGATCATAATAATAAAAATAATAATCCTTGCATTTGATACAGCACCTGACTTCCCACGTCGTCGAGACGTCTCAAAGCCCTTCGCATGATATACTGTAAAGTGGAGTGACTGTGTATTTTGTGGGCGAAACGCGGCAGCTGATTTTAGCATTTCTGCTAAGGGTTTGGGAATTAACCGCCACTCTCCGCACTCATGTTTGCTCCCATTTATTGATCAGACAGACCCTTCGAGTTAGCAGTTAATGCAAAGCGCATCAAACCTTCTGTAACACACACATACACGCACAGAACACTTGCTAGGTTGCTTGCTCCTGTAACTCAACTCTTCAATAACTTGCTGGGACCTTTTTCATTTGGATGTTTAAGTTAACAGTCTGGCAAATTCAAGCTTAGTTAAAGAAGCGAGGGAGTGAGTTCTGCCAATATATGGCTCAAACGTGCATTTTGTGTGAGAACCGTAGAGGTACATATTTCCCTGAAAATTACCCTTTTTATTAATACTTTTGGCATTGAGCTTCCGCAAAAAGGAGAATATTTTCGAGCATAACAATCATTCTTATCAACCTCAAAACTGGGTCTAAGGCTGGAATCAAACCAAGAAACCTTCTTCAATTAAATCCAGTGGTCAACTAACAGCACTGCCCAACCAACAGCACTGCCCAACCAACCCACTGCCCAACCAACCCACTGCCCAATCAACAGCACTGCCCAACCAACAGCACTGCCCAACCAACCCACTGCCCAACCAACCCACTGCCCAACCAACACACTGCCAAACCAACAGCACTTCCCAACCAACCCACTGCCCAACCAACAGCACTGTCCAGCATATTCTGAATTGCTGCTGAAGCCCAGATATGCCAGCCTGCTCCACAGTAAGCCTAGGGACTGCTGTTGGTTGTTCTCTCATTGATGTGGTTTGGGCATCGTTGAGACTGACTTGTTGGCATGTCCTTAAGCAAGAGCTCATTTGGATAGGTCACTCTCAGCTGGACGCATACTGCCCGGCTGTATAGTTACCATGATAATCTGCTTGAAGGCAGAGTTAATAACAATACTGATCATTGCATTTGATATAGCGCCTTATCACGAAACATGACAGACAATTGCGGGACACAGCAAGTGTCCCACAAACAGTCGCAAATTGAGTGACCCCAATATTTTTTTTTGAAGGATTATTACTGCTGGAAAACGGTCCACCAATCGACTAACAGCCGGGTTCCTACTTCTGGCTAGGTAAACAGAGGTGTGTGCGCGGAGTACGGAAATTTGCCTCAGGTTTCGCCCTGCCTCGGGTCCTCTTGCTTGCAAGGCAAATGCACTAACCAAAACGCTACAGGACTCCACCTCCAACTGTAGTTAAGTGAAACTGTGCCTGAGATGTCCGTTCAATTTTGAGCGCGGTGGGAGCGAGGACAATGAACCCCAATGCTAATGATCCTTGGAGATTGAACACACTGGGCCTGACGGAGCTGGTCTCACTTGGCAAGTGTTAAGCATGTCCTTGGTAAAGCATTAGCTTGCTGTGGGGCAAAATAATACATGATACCTGCTTATTGAGACACGTATCTGGTTGTCCCACAAGGTTGGTCTTTGTTGGAACAATGCATCTGATAAAGTACAAACCGCAATGTCACGCCTTTACCGGGTTAAACAAAGTCACTCCTAACATGGAGATACCTCTCTCTCACCCTCCCTCCCTCCCCTGGGGGCATTTGTTAAACTCCAGTCCCTTTGTTAAAATAATAAATGTTGAATAATGCCAATGAAATATTGGTGTAATGTTACAGATGTTGGCAAATTGTACCCAGATTTAGCGATCTGTACCCAAGAGACCTGCCCTCTCCATCGGTGGATTAATAATAATAGCAACAACAAGCATAGTCTTTGTATTTGTATCTGTATCACGTCATCGAGACATCTCAAAGCGCTTCACAGAATACACTATAAAGTGAGTTGACTGTATATTTTGTGGGCGAACGCAGCAGCCAATTGCTGAAAACCAAGAGGACCCAGGTTCAATTACCAGGCGGGGCGAATATCAAATGCAACGATTATCATTATTATTATTAACATTAGTGGTTTCAGTGAGAGTAAAATAATGGGCAATACTGGCACAAAGAATAAATCAAATCTTTGAGATCCCATTTGGTTTTCCTGTGTGTGTGTGTGCGTGTGTGTGTGTGTGTGTGTGTGAGCGAGTGTGTAAGTGTGTGAATGTGTGTGTGTGGGGGGGGGGGATTTATTTTTTGTTAGTAGAGTAGACTTTTTTTTCCAAAGTAACTTTTAAATTCACATTATTTCCATTAAAAAGTCAACGATTTTTGACAAGACTCCAAATGTGGAGTTCGGTAGCAATTGAAACACAATGTCTGTGCTTGTGTAGAGACTTAGTTAGAAAGCAATAAGCCATTAGGAGCGGGTTTGAGATCTAGGCAGAGATATATTTCAGTTATTTCATTGGACTCCAGTTCTAATAAGTGCACACACTTTGACTTATGAACAATTCTTTCGACTATTGAGTGCTATACTCAGGGATCTAAGCTGCCCGTACGTATTTTGTCTTGTGACTGTCTCATTAATCACCCATCGTCTCATAACAAGAGGCTCACATTATAATAGCCTATTCTTAATAGGTGAGATAAACTCATGTGTCATCTTACTGCAGTGGATATTTATTGAGATGCCGAGGATTTTCCATGATGACATGTTCCAACTTTGAATAAGGCTTCCTTTGTTTTAAGGGCGCACTTTATTTTACAGGTTAAGAGCTTAAAAACCATTTGAACTGAGCGAAACTTCCTTTCATGTTTTCAACTTTAGTATCAGTGAGAAACAGGGGAAGGTGACTTTCCCATCAGATTATTCGGGTTGTTTCAAAAGCCTGAAACTACTTAAAACTCTTCGTTGCAGAAAGAACATAAGGGTAAAACTGTGTGTGTGGTGGTGGTGGTGGGGGGGGGGGGGGTAGGAGAGGGGTTTTCAAACACAACTATACACTGTCTAATTATGATCAGTCTTAGAATGATTTCTGAATTGGTTCAAAGTGAATTCAGAACACATTTCTTCACACAAGGAGTTATGGCAACAACAACAAACCAAATGACATTTACACGGCGCCTTTCACGTCAGGAGGACATCCCAAGGCGCTGGACAATCAGGGATATGGACCCGAGCTGGGGGTTGGGATCAGGAGGGATAGAGGGCGAGGTGGGTGAGGGTGGGGGTAGGAGGGTGACCGAAGGCGCGGTCGAAGAGGAGGGGCTTAAGATGTGATTTGAAGAAGGCGAGTTGAGAGAGCGAGGGGAAGGGAGTGTGGGATGGAGGTCCAAAGGAGGGGGGACAGTGAGGCTGAAGGCCAACCACCAGCAATATATGATACATAGAACCTAGAGACTACAGTTATCATCTCCATCTCCAATCTAGTCTTCCTCTCCCAACACAGCCTGTGTGAGTTTCACCAATGTGGCTTCTTTGTCAATGTGTTGTGTGTTGTTGTTCTAGTCAGCCTCAGCATTAGGAGAAGCCATGAGAGGAAGCTCTGGGAGAGATGACAGGAAAGTGCAGTTCATTTCACTTTGGTTTTAGAGATGGATTCGTGATGGTGACAAAGATTGGAGGCAAATGAGAGCTCTCGCTTAGGCAAGGGCACTGTTGTGCTGTCTGGGACTGCAGGTGCTATGTCAGTATCTGAGAACCATTTGTGAAACCGATACGAATATCGGTTAGACATCACTTTATTCTTAATCGAAAGCGTTACAGTTCTGCTGCATGTGCAGAGGCAGTTTGCATCAGTCTGTGACTGGTTGTCTGTTTCCTTTCCTTCCTATCAAGGTGTTATCCACTTTATCTGTAACAGTTAACAGTTTATTCTTCTCTTCAGCTTCACATCTAATAGATATACTATATATAAAGGCAGCCGGCACCTAGCGTGTTGTTGTGCTGTGGCTCATATCCATCCATTTATAAACACCCTCTTTTCACTGTGACGTTGGATATAAGTGAATTTACTACAATATACAAAGGTTTTATTATATATAAAACAACGACAAACAAAATGACATTTACACAAGGCTCTTCCGGACAGGAGGACGTCCCAATGCGCTGGACACTCAGGGATTTGGACCTGAGCTGGTGGTCGGGATCTGGATGGTGTAGGGCAGGGAGGGTAAGAGGGTGACTGAAGGCTCGGTCGAAGAGGAAGGTTTTGAGACGCGCTATGAAGGAGGCAAGTGAGGGAGCGAGGCAAAGGGAATGCGGGATGGATTTCCATAGGCTGGGGGCAGAGAGGCTGAAGATGTGTCTGAAGATGAGGCCTGGCCGCAGGAGGTGGGGTGAGCCGGGTGGGTGGCATGGAGCAGGCCAGAGCCTGCTGAGCGGAGGGAGCGGACAGGTTGATAGGGGGTCAGCAGGTCGGAGCGGTAGGGAAGGAGGCCTGATACATCAATGTGTATATTGAGGGTTTGGGAGGTCAGCATGATGTACCAGGAGCTTTACTGTCTATAGGAACAAAGGGTTATCTGGAGGCCAGAGAAAATATTATCAATAATAATCCTTGCTTTTAGTACCACATCCTTATCACATCATTGAGAGATGACTCAAAGTGATCTACAGGATGCACTGTAGTGGATTGACTGTGGATTTTGTGGGCAAAATCATCTTGATGGTGCGAAAGGTTAAAGCCCATCATACCATAACCAATTCACACACCCTTTGATCACCTATCCAGTTCCCTCTACTACATACACATACAGTATAACACCCTCAAAGAAAGGCTACTAGATTTTTAGGTGATATAAATTGTGAGGCATTCAGGCAGGCATGGTGGCGCCCAGGTAAAATTGTTCCCTTTCCTCTGACCCGATTTTTGTGGCTGTAGTCGTTTTTGCTGCGTGTTGTGTTAGCAGATCGCTTGCAGATTATGTATCCGTGCAGTTCATATACACCACTCAGTTCCTTGCCTTTGTGTAAGAGCTACGGTAAACGTCCTGCAGAGTTATGCGAGCATTTTGAATGAAAAAAAATCTCTGAAGTAAATCTAGAGACTTCTTTCCCACACCCGATTCAAGTACTTTGTACTTTCGAGATACTGTGTTTTGGATAACAAATCAACTCTGATAAGAAATCATTTGAGCCTATTAATCCTCGCATTTGATACAGCGCCTTATCACGTTTTCGAGACGTCTCAAAGCGCTTCACAGAATATGCCGTAAAGTGAATTGACTGGAGATTTTGTCGGCAAAACGCGGCAGCCAATCGCGCACAGCAGCGTCCCCACAAACAGTCATGAATTGAAGTGACCAATTTATTATTATTATACATTGATTTGAGCGGAAACAACCCAAAGTGAATTCTTTCACATCTCTATAACAGGCGAAAGGGTTAAATAGGCCCTTTTTTTTATATATATATAAAAAAATAATTTCCAGGGCAGCTGATGTGAATTAAAGATAATGTTGGTCAGATCGAATTATTTTTGGCTGGTATTGAACGGTCTGCGTAGAGAGCCAACAAAGGGCACACTGTGTCTTGAAATAAAACACAGACCAGAAAATCCTTACCACAACCACATGCCTGTGCTGTGGATGGCATGGCAAACAATTCCGAGGGGGCTTTGGATGTCAGTCCCTATCCCCCTGAAACCCAGCCGACCTTTGATATGTGTGTGTGTGTGTGTGTGGGGGTGGGTGGGTGGGTGGGTGGGGAGGGGAGGGGGAGGGAGAACAATGTTAAAGTATATAGTTTGGGACAAGGCATGTCAATGATAATATAATAATCCTGGCATTTGATACAGCGCTTTTTTACGTCTTCTCAACGTCTCAAAGCGCTTCACAGAATATACTGTAAAGTGAATTGACCGTATATTTGTGGGCGAAACTCGGCGGCCAATTGCAAGTGCATGTTATATCAAATGCAAGGATTGTTAGCATTATTATAAGTGGAGCCAAACTCCATTGGCTCTTTGGTTCTCAATGCATCTACTTTAAGGTCCTCACATTTGCGTGTTAATCCATGTCCCAGCAACTCCCTCTCTTGTATTGTTATTATATTATTGTGTAAAGGCAGTGATAAGAATATGACCATATTCCCCTTTGCAAACGTACACAAGGTCACATTCCGTCATCAGTCGGAGAAGAACGGTGATGAAATATTCCTTTCCTCAGAGGGATCAAAGGAAATCTATTGCCGTTTCCACATATTTTGGGGGGATTTTTTTAGAAAAAAACTTTAAAATTCCTTAAACGGTTTCCCTGAGGCCCCCAACCCTTTTACTATTCTCTACCACATCATAAAACAGTAGCAATTGATTGGTTTGATTTATTGCAGAGTGTTCCTGATTGCCAGACTATAGTAAACAAAACGTTGTCTTACTAAGTGTTGTGTCTTTGACGATGTGCAGTTAGAATGGGTGGTGGGGGGTGGGGGGTAGGATTCCATTGTCGAGCACCACACTGAGGGACAAGAGGAATTTCACCTCCTACATCTATAACAACAACATAATAATAATAATATTCTGTGCATTTGATGTAGCTTCTTATCACATCTTTGCGACGTCTCAAAGCCCTTCATTTCTCTGACTTATTGGACACTGTAATGGTATTGCAACTTTTTGGTCGCCCTGTAGGTACTGTATAGGTTCTGATTCGGGACAGTAAATTCTCCTCCAACAAAGGAGGTCACAGTGGTGGTCCCACATATAGGAACAGGGAGGAACCGAGTGGAAAGCACAGGATGTCCCAACGACAGACATCTCTACATGTTTGTGCATCTTAACAAAGCGAGTGAATGTGCTGGGAGGGGACTAGAGCCAGTAACATAAAGGTCACGGTTCCCTTTCCACTGTGAGATCATTGCAACCTTAATCTGCTCGTCTCCCACTCAGAGTGGCTGTTGGTAGCGATTGTACGGATCCTTAAAACATCCACAAATGGCTTCCTCCTCTTGTAAAACACAGAGAAGTCAACGTGCAGGAGTGAACATGACTGCAGCGTCTAATTCGAAACATGCCGGGCCAATTAGCTTTTAACCTTGGCTCTTCTGCTCGTAGCATTCGCAACAGCACCAACAAACAAACTCATGAGATTTACACGGCGCCTTTCACGTCGGGAGGATGTCCCAAAGAGCTGGACGGTCAGGGATTGGGACCTGAGTTGGGGGTTGGTATCAGGAGGGCTGAGAGGGCAGGGAGGATGGGGGGGGGCGGGGGGTTGGTAGGAGTTTGGTTTGGAGACTCTTAAACACGGAGATGGGTTTCCTCTTGTGTCAGACACCCGACTAACCAAAAAAAAATTACTTTAAAATACAGTAAACCTCAGTAAGTCATATCAGTCGGGACCATACATTTAATATGACTTATGCAAATTGTGACTTTTGTCAAACTTGAATAGAATATAAACTCTTGAACTGGTCTTCAGCAGATAGCAATAACAACAACAATAATAATAGTAATCCTTGCATTTGATTTAGCTCCTTATCACATCACCGAAACGTCTCAAAGTGCTTCAGGTCATCTACTGTAAAATGTAGTGACTGTGTACTCTGTGGCCGAAACACGGCAGCCAATTGCGCACAGCAATGTCCCACAGATGTACGACTTAGGTGACTGTACGATTTACACAGATCGGACTTAGGCGAGTTTTACCAAAACCAATCAGGAATTCGAGGAAAACGGGTTCAGGCAAGGAGAGGCCCAGGAATATTGCAAAGCATTGAGATGCTCCAAAGATTGCTTTGGTGGCAACATCCCCTGTGTGAGCAAGAGTTTGTCAGTTGGCATTGTTACTGAATCTTAGAAGAGACAATGGATGAAAGAAAAGAACATAAGACCACAAACTAACGCTCCCCCCTCCCTCCCCCCCCCACCGAACCAGAGAAACTTCGCTCTTGAGGGTTTATATTTTTCTCCCCCCCTCCCCTCGGCATAATTTGACAATTAGCTGCATTGTTCTCAGGCAATTTCCTGGGCTGCTTATCTCTTATTCTCATCTCTGGCAGCTCAGTGTTCATATACAGCTGCCCTATTGCTTATAAATCATATGCACATCACAGTGTGTTGCTCATATCTCTCTGACTGACTGACTGACTGACACACTGACTGGCTCTGTCTGCTCCCTCCCCGTGTACTTGTATTGTCTCGGCTGCTAACAGTCACTGCAGATTGCTCGCCGGCCGTTAACCCCTTGAGCACTGCAGAGTTTCTGCAGCAGGGTTAATGAACGCTGAGCTGATTTCCTCCCCCTCCGTCGCATTGCCCAACTCCGACCGTAGCTCAAACCCAACGCAGCCAAAACCCTCGTCCACGCTCATCCTCGTACAATGCCCACCCCCCCGCCCCACCCTCCTCACCGGTCTCCCCAGCTCCACCAGCCACATCATCCAACTGATTCAAAGCTCTGACAACTGTATACTCACTCGGACACTCTAAACTCCGTACCCCCAGCACACCAGCCCTCGCCAGGATCCGCTGTGCTCTCGCACCAAATGGATCGATTTCAATATCCTCACACTCCTCTACAAATCCCTTCATGCCCTGGCACCTCCCTCCCTTCCTCTCTGACCTGCTTACTCTCCAACCCACACTACCCACTGCCTCCGCTCGACTGGCTCTGTTCTCCTGCTCGCCCCTCGTGCCCTCCCCTCCACCATGAGCGGCCGCGATTTCAGCCACTACGCCCCGAAACTCTGGAACTCTCTTCCTCTGCGCCCCTCCCCACCTCTCCTTCCCCCATCTTCAGATCACGCCCGGAGACCTTCCTCTTCGACCGTGCCTACGGTCACCTCTCCCCCTCCCTCCGGCTCAGGGTCAGGCTCCGCCACTGTTAAGCGCTGCGTGAAGGGGGCGCTGCGTAAACACGAGTTTTTGTCGTTTTTGTGGATCTGACATTTAAAATGGACAAACTGTAAAGATTCGCAAACTGCGAGAGGTGTCAAACTGACAGTCTCGATAAAGCCTAACATTTGCAAAGGTGAGAACAGGGTCACAAAACTGCTGCTTAAACTGCATTCGCTGCATGGGATTGTGAAAGTAAAGTGCGTAAACGAACACAGTAAACGATCACACGCACTGAAATCTGACCGTTATCCTCGCTATCCTCAGGAAACTAGCCCAGGCGATAGCAGCGGCTTTATTTATACCCCTATTAGACCCAGACCGCAATATTGATTCCTTTTTTTTGCATTTAAAACAAAGTCATCCGAATGAGAGCTTGCTGCCCTGCGAGTGTGGGCTGCCCTCCTGACATGAAAGGCGCGAAATAACAGAAAATCCGTATTGCGGAGTCCTGCATCTCAGTGGTTAGAGCGCTCGTCCCGCATGCGAGAGGACCCGGGTTCAATGCTGGGCCAGGGCGAAACCTTAAGCAACTTTCCTTACTTTACTGGGGTAATAATCCCTCCCCACCCAAAAAAAGGGGTCATTCACTTCCACGACTATTTGTGGGCTGCTGTTGTGCGCAATTGGCAGCCACGTTTCGCCCACAAAATACATCTTCAATCTATTTTACAGTAAAACCTGTGAAGTGCATTGAGACGTCTCAGCAAAGTGATAAGGCGCTGTGTCAAATGCAAGGATTATTATTGTTATTGTATTGTACCTCTGAAAGCTTTTTTCGATGGAAAACGGCTGGAGACGAGGCGAGGACTGGGGAGCAAAGGGGACAGCTTTATACACGGCCTCAAACAGGTCCAGGGTTTGCGAGGTCAAAGCCAGTGAGTGAAAATGGCAGCAGAAAGCGTAAATGAACAGAACGGATTCCGAATTTTTTTTTAAAAATAAAAAAAATTCTTACCCCTGAAACAGGAAACTGTGTTCTTATAAACAGAGAATTACGCCTTATTTACGGCTATCTAACGACTCAATCTTATTTGTTTTTTCACAGAGAGCGAACACAAGTCTCTCACTTGCTACGGTGCGATGAAATGACAGGGACTGACGTAAGCTTTTTTTTTGCTGGCAGTGATGTTATTTTAAAAGCCAAATCCAAGACAAGTTGCACAAACCGGCCTGTCGTGTAGTCAAGTACCCCGCCCCACCATAGGCGGTCAGGCATTCAGCATCCCTGCCCCCCACCCACTACTCTATACCGCAATCCCTCCGCCTCATCGCCTCTCTTGCCTCCTTCAAGACCCATCTAAAGACCTTCCTCTTCGACCATGCCTTCAGCCACCCTCCCAACATCCCACTCCCCCTTCCCACCCTCCTCCCCTCCTGACCCCAACTCCCAGCTCGGGTCCAAAACCCTCTGGTGGACCAGCGCCCCGGGACATCTTTCCGACGTGAAGGGAGAGCGGTAGACAAGTGTAATTTGTTATCGTTGTAGGTAAGATAATGTTATATGGCTTAACCAGATAACTGGGAGGAAACCACCTGTTCAACACCATTGTAGAACCGAGCTGGGTTGGGATGAAACGACGAGACCTCAATTCACTGTCATTACAGCAAACCAGATTCAGAACCTCAACGTGGTTTGCTGTATCAAAGTGGATTGAAGTCTCGTTGTTTCGTGGCTTGGACACCGGTATCTGGAGAGATTAGGGTTACGAACCAAGTGAAAAGCTTCGTCTCTCACCTCCGCCCAACAAACACACAAGTACCACTGAGACTAAACCAGATGAGGCCTATCTTTGTCAGAACGTAATAAGATGACCCCAGTCTGACGTTAAACTAGGAAATGTTTTCATCCTGAAACAAAAATCCAGATTTACTTTGTTATAAGCTTTTCAGAGTGGGCGGCATTTAGCCAGGTGTTGAATTCAAGCCTTGACTTTCTTTGAAATAGATTTTCTGCAATTCTCCCACAAAATATACGGTCAACTCACTTTACAGTGTATCCAGTGTTTTGAGACGTCTCGAAGACGTGATAAGGGTTGTGTTAAATTTAAGGATTATTATTATTATTCTCAAAAGAAGTTATCACTACAAGTCTACAGTCTGAATGTCAGCTGAGACGTTATCCTAAATGAAAGGCACACCATAAATGCAAGTTGTTGTCTTGCCTGCCATACTCCTTGCGACAAAGGTTGTCGAGAATTGTTAGGGTTTTGCTCTTTGCAAAGACAATACACGTTTATGATTATAACACTTTACTCATCTCGCAGTGTACGTGTGAGATTTTCTCTCTGCAAGCCTGATGGTGAAGGGTATCTGTAATGTTGTGTCTCTGTCTCTCTTTCAGTCTCTCTGCGTCATTAGATAAGTTGTCGTTCTCACCTTCAGAGGTCTCATTTAGTGAACACTAAAGGTTAATCTTTGAGAGATGGATTAACTTCAGCCACAAACAAACAAACAAACAAACAAACTGAAACTTTCAAAGGTTTCTATCATTTATTGACAAAAGTTTGATGCTTTTTAAGGGGCACCACAATGTATGGGTAACGGGGCATTTAAAGATCAAGCCTCATCGCTTCAGCGGGAAGAATCTGCCACTAATTACACCTTCTTCAGACCAGTAATTATAGATTAGTCATCTTGCTTTGTTTTCCAGAAAAGGTGAGGCATTCTGTTTCAAAACAAGCTGTGTCTGTGTGTGTGTGTGTCCCCGGGGGGTGGGGGGGGGTACGTATGTGGGTGTGTTTATATATGTGATTGTATATGTGAATTGTGTATATGTGCGTGTGTCTATGTATGTAAATAATAATAATCCTTGCATTTGATATAGCGCCTCATCATGTCTTCGAGACGTCTCAAAGAGCTTCACAGAATACACTGTAATGTGAATTGACTGAGTATTTTGTGGACGAACCACAGCAGCCAATTGCGCACAACAGCCGTGGATTGAGTGACCAAATTCTTATTTTTTTAATTTCTGTTTTTGAAGGGATTATTACACCCTGGAAAGCGATCCGCCAGTCAACTAACAACCGGGTTCCTACTGACTGCTGGGTAAACAGAGGCGTGTGGAGTAAGGAAACCCACCTAAGGTTTTTTACCTGCCTGGGAATCAAACCCCGGTCCTCTCGCTTTTGAGGCGAGTTCTCTAACCAATACACTACAGGACTCCACAAGTATGTTACAGTTGTGTTTCTTGTCAAAACATTTTAAGATGAATCCACATCACATTGGATCATCTCAAGCTGTACATAACTTTATACCCCTCCACTCTATTCCTAATTAGCCATTAATCCAATCCCTTCTTAAAAAGATGTTAATTGATGCTGCTTTAATGGCTTTGGCTGGGAGCATATCCACACATCCATTACTCAATAAGCAAACAAAAAAAAATCCTTTTCATGTTAAATCTTGCCAGAGGCTTGTTTATTTTATAATGTGTTCTCTCATTCTGCGGTCACAGGCCCATATCAAACAGTCTGCTTACCTCTGCCTCGATTTCAGGATCCTCACACCAGTTTTCAAATTCCTTCATACCCTGGCACCTCACTCTCTCTGTGACCTGCTTTACTCCCCAACCCACTCCTCGATGCCTACGGTCGACTGGCTCTGGCCTTCTGCATGTCCCTCTTGCCCTCCCTCTGTTCCACCATTGGTGGCTGCTCCTTCAGCCACTACGCCCCGAAACTCTGGAACGCTCTTCCTCTAACCCTCTGCTTCGCCCCCTTCCTTCTCCATCTTCAGGTCTTGCCTGAAGACCTTCCTCTTCGAACCGTGCTTACGGTCACCTCCCCCCACTCCCCCAGGCGCGAAGTCATGCTCCGCCACTGTCACAGGCTCTGGGACGCTACCCGGAGTGAGGGGCGCTGTGTAAATGCAAGTTGTTGTTGTCGCTGCTGTTGTTGCAATGATAATTATTATTGATTTGATTTGGGTCATCATCTCCTCTCCACCCCAGAGGCAAAAATCCGAGGCCTTAAATTCCACCAGGTCTCACTCAGCCTGAACGTCTCGCTTTTTAAAATGTGGATAATTCGTAATTTAATCGGGTTGTCAATTTGGAAAACGAACAGTTTTTTGGACAGTTCTGACAAACAGTTGGCTTCAAAACAGCAGCTGAACCGCCTGCAAATGGGCCTGAAAATAGAGTCCAGTGTTGACAGTTTGAAAAATGTTCTGAAAGTCATTTGGCAACCTTTCCGCCAACCTCTGAAAGTTCCTACTCTTTAGCCAAAGAATGTTTAATAAGCCTATTGTAAAATAATAATTACACCTTCATTGGCAATCTTTCTTTTCATCTGGCTGAAAGGCCCCACCCATTAATAATTTATGAAAAACCACAGACAGGACTAGAAATGACACAAACTATTCATCACAGACACTGGCACATCAACATCAGTATTATCCCGTTTTATTTTTGTTACGAAACTGCTAATGTGACAGACGAAGAGGCCTTCGGGGCATGTCGCCATCTTAAAAACACCGCACAACATCCTAACTGCAAAAAAAAATGCATCTTACCGGCAGGCGTACCTACAGCCAAACATGTGGTGTCTACCCAACACTGCACACCTGTGGCTACAAAGCTGTGGTTTTAGCTGGTTAGACGCCAGCAGTTACCCCCCCACCCCCCCAACACACACTCTGGGCTCCCCACCAACCCAAGCCTTGGCTCTTGCCAAACTGCGCCTAATAATTTCCAGAAGTGGGTAAACAGGATGTGTCCCTCCAGGAGAGAGAGAGAGCGAGCATTCCATTCCAATAATCTATCTCTGGGCAAGGATGGCGGAGGCAAAGTGGGGGAGGAAAGAGGACCTAAGGCATGTTCAACGAGGAAGGTCTCCAGACCTTTAAGGGTTTTAGTCTAGGACAGGTTCCTCTGTGTTCTCTTTGGCGTCTAAGAGAAGCCGGTTGCTGACACAATATCTCGCTTTGTGTGCACCTGTGTCAAATTTACATCAATATTCCTGAGTGTTCAGCTGTGCTTCTGTTTCCTCTTCAACTAACTACCTCTCAGCTGATACTAAGCTGCAGCATTGTATAAGGCTACTCCACACAGTATTGTTGAGATTTTCATGGGTGTTCCCATTAATGATAACTCAATCTACCTATTTCGCTCTGTCCCTTGAAGCGCTTTGAGATGTCTCGAAGACGTGATAAGGCGCTATCTCAAATGCGAGGATTGTTATTATTTTTATCAATCTCAACTCCTTCCAAACCATATTCCGTCTTCAAACTGCCTCAGACCTTTGCTGTCTGTGTATTCTGACCACTTCATGTCTCTCTCTCTCTCTCTTTGCACAGCATCAGCCTCAGCAAAGTCATGAAGTGAATGACCAACTATATTGGGTGGATTGGCTGGAAATCAATGATCGATTTGACAATAAGAAGGTATTGAGTATCGACTGAACCGGTTACAACAAAATTGCAGGCATCATGTCACTGCCATATTATATCATGGGTTTTCTGTAATCCTCTCTTGTTTCTCCAGCGAAATTAGTTAATCTAATCTAATAATATGATAACACGATAAGGCGCTGTATCGAATGCAAGGATTATTATTACTATGTAATCTCCTACAGACAACCAAGACTGACAACCGCTTGTCTCCAGGGTCTCCCGCCGTATAAATTGAGTAAGAGGTGAGTTATTTAAGGAAAATGTGGGACGGACTCAATTTTGAACAAACTGTACTGTAAAGAACGTTTCATGATTTGTAACTTAACTGTGATGGCTTTGCCATTGTCTGTGAGCTGCAGGTGCTGTGACTTTCACCCATTGCTCACAGTTGCCTGACCTCAATTTGGAACTACAGTAGCTACAGGTGTTCCTTCATCGATAAGTGCCAGTAATTGACGGATTGCATTTCCGAGGGGGGGGGGGGCGGTTTGGAGGGTTGGGGGGGGGGTAATAATCCCCTTTAAAAAAAATGGGTTACTCAATCCACGACTATCTGTGGGGACGCTGCTGCGCGCGATTGGCTACCGCTCACAAAATACACAGTTGATTCGCTTTACAGTGCATTCTGTGAAGCGCTTTGAGACGTCTCAGCAAAGTGACAAGGCGCTGTGTCAAATGCAAGGATTATTATTATTAACTGAATGAGGTACTGAAACAAGTGAGTGGAAATGTGCTTCTTTCTGGATCAACCAGTCATCTCTGCGATTGAGAACAGAACGTTTTGAGAAAAATGGCCACTTTCCATGTGTTCCAATCGAGGCCGTGACCTGGTGCTTGTTTCACTTCACGGCTGTATGTGGGACATTGGCTGTGTGCAAATAGCCAGAGAATAGCCAGTACATAACTTCAATACCACATTTGTGTTCCCCATCTCATGAGAGATTAACAGAATCGAGAGGAGGCTGTGGAACTAATTTCTCTCGGAAAGCTTAGAGTAACTGAGCAAAAAAAAACCCCACTCTCTAAGGCACCAATGGAACATCTCAGCCAGCGGAACCTAGTTGTATTTCACCTCTCCGTCAAGACTGGAGCCATAACGACCTCTGGAGTATTTCAGCATCTCTCTCTCGCTCTGTACTTATTCCTTTAACCTTTAATCACTTTTAAAACAAAACAAATATTTATTCAACTTCCCCTTTTAAAAGGGGTTTTAACAACGCAACTAATTTGGATGTTCATTTATTCCACATGTGTCCGCCAAGTGTGACATACCCGGGAAGAGTTCAGTCGTTGTCACATGAAGGGGTCGCTGGCTTCAAGCTCAACCATTGTACCGCAGTCCAGAGAACATATGAACAGAAGGAGACCATTTAGCTCCTTGAGCCTGTTCTGCCATTCTATCAGATCATAGCTGATCTGTACCTCAACTCCAATTACCAGCCTTTGATCCATATCCCTTGATACCCTGACTTGACAAATATCTCTCCACTTTGTCTTGAAAATGTGAATGGATCAGGGAAGACAGCTGGAGAGTGGGGCGAAGCGGAGTGTTCAAACCAACTTTAGTGCAAGATGGAAAAATATTGTATGTTCCTTGACAAAGCGCTTCACAGGATATACTGTAAAGTGAATTGACTGAATATTTTGTGGGCAAAACGCGGCAGCCAATTGCGCACAGCAGCGTCCCCACAAACAGTCGTGAATTGAGTGACCAAATTATTATTATCGCTAATCGACTACCAACCGGGTTCCTAACTGACTGCTTGGTAAACAGGCCTGTGGAGTAAGGAAACTTGCCTGAGGTTACGCCCGGCCGGGAATTGAACCCAAATCCTCTCTCTTGCGAG
This sequence comes from Callorhinchus milii, assembly GCF_018977255.1. Classification (NCBI taxonomy): domain Eukaryota; kingdom Metazoa; phylum Chordata; class Chondrichthyes; order Chimaeriformes; family Callorhinchidae; genus Callorhinchus; species Callorhinchus milii. The sequence continues at coordinate 11,906,859 of NW_024704751.1, forward strand.
GCCAGTGCTCTCACCAATACCCTACAAGACTCCACATCTTGTATTCTTAAGAATACAATTGACAGCAAGTGAGATTGAGAGTGAATGTGAAAGCGGTTAAACATATAGAAACGTGCCAGAAGTTAACAATATGTTTGAAAGCACCAGCGTGGAATCAATGTGCAGCTTTGTAATGACTGTCTGGTTGCTGGAGTATGTTAGAAAGATGGGAAGAACAACGGATTCTTAGTTGTGTGCATGTGTTTTTAATGGAGCTGTCGTTTCCTATCCACTACTTTGTAAAACACCCCCTTGCTCAATGGCACAATGTGTGCCTGATTTAAATACACTACAATCTGGCCCAACCATCAATTTCGATCCTATTTTTGCCACATGAAAAACATCCCGAATATTTTGTTTCACCGCCACATGTGGGAGAGGAGACACACCCAACGCAGTGGAGAACCCATTAAACGCTCCTCCTGCCTTTGTGAACTGAAGAAGCTGCAGACATTTTCACCATGGGGTGGGGGGTGGGGGGGGGGGAGGGAGGCGTGGAGGGAGAGTGGGTGGTGGGGCCAGTAACTGAGAGCCTGTGGTGCCGTGCTTGCTCGAAAGCAGTTCTGCTCTCAGTTGTTTTCATACACAAAAAAAAAAGTCGGTGCCATGTGCCACCAGGAACCCAAACTCCACAAAGCACAGCACTCGTTTCTACAGAACGGTCTCGTTTCAAACAGACCTCCTGCACATCACTGAGCAACGAAACCCAAAGCACACCCACTCACAGTATCACCCTCTTCACGAGCATGTGTCACTTCGAAAGAGAAACATTCTCTATTCAAATGCAGTCCAGTTCTAGACTGCGCCCAACTTACCCCACCAGAATCTCAGTCATTCTGACAAACGGTGGCTCCGATAACGTTACTCCCATAACATCCTCAGCCGGAGTCTGTCTGCCGCTGTGACCAGCCTAAAGCCTGTGGGTAGCACTGCCATTCTACCAGATGCAAAACCATAAACCTCATGCACCACAGCGAGGCCTGACACGACAACAACACGTTACATTTGCACTGCCTTTCCCTTTGGGGGGGTCGTCCCAAGGCGCTGGACATTCAGGGATTTGGACCCGAGCTAGGGGCTGGGATCAGGGGGGGTGGAGGGCGGAGAGGATGGTAGGGGTAGAAGGGCGGTTGACAGCATGGTCGAAGAGGAGACAGGCTTTAGTGATATGTAATCCAGACACTATTGGCTGTGGGGGGGATCAATGAATGGTTGGCAGCCCAGCATCTGTTCTTCAACCCAAATGGCCAAATAAGGTGTGTCTTTGTTTGGGCTACAATGGGTTTGGTTCTGCTTTGGGTGACGGGAGGGGGTGGGGGAGGAGGAGGGGGAGGGGGAGCGGGAGGAGGAGGGGGAGGGGAAGGGGGGCTAGAGAGGGAGGGTGGGTTTGAGGAGTAATGATAACCAAAAGTTATGACAAGACCTGTCCTATGTATCAAATAAAAGTTCCCTGCATCCCCTTTATGCATGATCAGTTGCATGTTTAAGCGTGTACACACGCAAACATGTGAAGCACACAGACATATGGTCCAAATGCTGATTAGCGCCACCTACTGTAAACCCATGGCTACAGCAGCTGTGGGAGGCTTTAAGGTCTGAAAGGATCATGAATGGATTCAACCTCAGATCCAGTAAACTTCTCGTTATATGAACTCAGGAGATATGATGATCTCATTAAAAGCATCGTCAAAATCTAAACACCCGGCCTGGATCATTCTGCTAGCTGCTCGCCTAACACACACTCTGGAGTCCTCAAGCCTTGGCTTTGCCAACCTGCGCCTAATACTCTCTGGAATCAGGTAAGCAGGATGCGTCCGTCCAAGGAGGGAGGGAGAGCGCATTCCATTCCAACAATCTATCTCTGGGATTTCCATGTGTAGGTGGGAGGCCTGGAATTCTCAGCTTGGTTTGGATGCTCTTAAGCAACGGTGATGGGTTTCCGGGTGTGTCAGATACTACCCCCAGAACCGCACTAGAGTGTCAGCCTAGGCTATGAGCTAAGATGGGGCTTGAACCCAGAAACTTTTAGCTCAGAGAGGAGACCTGCTAGATGGGACAGAAACCTTCAATGAAAAACCTACAACCAAACCTTTGAAAATAGATGCCCTGCTCGTGTCTCAGTATGTGAGTGAGTACATAGAAGCATAGGTAGTTTTTTACCCAAAGGGTTAGTGGGAATCTGGAACTCTCTCCCTCCCCCCAAAAGCTGTGGATTATGGCTGGATCCAGTCACATTTTCAAGATTGAGGTGGATAGATATTTGTTAGGGTCGGAGGATCAAGGGATATGGGGCAAAGGCGGGTAATTGGAGTTGAGGTACAGATCAACATAAAATGGCAGAACAGGCTCGAGGGGCTGAGTAGCCTACTCCTGTTTCTATGTATCTATGTTTCTATTTACTGTCAAGTTTATAATAGGACCACTGTTGGTTACTGCTTCCTTCTTCCCCGCCCTCTCTTGTCTCCCTCAGGATGGTTTGAGGGGAGCTGTGCTCTTCCATAAAATGCTGAAACTATAAATAATTCACGATGAATGAATGCTTTCCATTCCTCTGGCCAACAAGGTTTCATTGTTAGAATCCTCGTTCACTCACATGGTTCCAATTTTCACATGGTTATTGTTCTTCCTTACTCCTTGTGACGTTGAACGTTTTCTATCAAAAGAACATAACGGAAGTGCTGTAAAGCCCTCTAATTCCATTATGATTTTTAAGCCCAACAGGGTTGCCTTCAGCCTCTCTGCCCCACCCTCTGGAACTCCATTCCACAGTCCCTTCACCTCACTCCCTCCTTTGTCTCCTTCAAGGCCCGACTCAAGACCTTCTCTTTGACTACACCTTCGGTCACCCTCCTACCCCCACCCTCCCCGCCCTACACCCCCTACTGATCCCAACCCCCAGCTCGGGTCCAAATCCCTGACTGTCCAGCGCCTTGGGACCTCCTCCTGACGTGAAAGGCGCTGCGTAAATGTAATTTGTTGTTGCTGCTGTTGTTGGTGTTGTTTTTGATGGCACAAACCCCAGGCCTTCAAATTGTGATAACGTTGATGTGATAAGTGCATTGTTGTATAAGACTCGGAGCGGTAAAAAATACTCAGGACAATGTTTTCACTTAAAACTATAGACGCAACCAATTCTGCACCAGTTCTCTCTTTCTCATATGAGGGAACACTCTAACTCGGGTGACATTTTCTCGAGCTCAGTTGAATACAGTTTAAGAACCTTTACTTCCCAAACAGTTCCATTTATAAATATAACAAGTTTGCCCTCTGCTTAAATATACTCTAGGCCAGACTTGTGGGTTTATTTCTTTTGCAGGCAATATGCGTATAGTCAGCACGTTCTTTCCCAGAACTGCTGCTCATACATTACTGTTGTGGAAATAAAAACACACTTAACCGCAGCTTCCAATCGCCTTAGCAACACGCCGCTTTATAAATAAAAACTAAATTAACCCAACACTGTTAGCTCCATGTTGATGATGATAATAATAACCCTCGCATTTGATACAGCGTCTTATCACGTCTTCGAGACGTCTCAAAGCGCTTCACGGGATACACTGTAAAGTGTAATGACTGTATATCTTGTGGGCGAAACCCAGCAGCGTCCCACAAAAGGTTGTGGATCTTTATATCAAAGGCAAGGATTATTATGATTATTACTATATGGAGCGATTAACATTCAGCAAAATACAATTAGTCAGAGGCTAAATTTTTTTTCTTTACCCAGAGATTAATGAGCGATTGGAATAGGTTACCAGCAAGGGTGGTTGAGGCCAAGACATGAGCCTCGTTTACAACAGCAGCAGCAGCAAAATTACATTTGTATAGCGCCTTTCATGTCGGGAGGACGTTTCCAATACAAAGCAGCTTGACACTGTGATGGACAGGAAGACATAATTTGGAGGCATGAGATCAACTGAGCCTTCTTCATCCAAATCAATCTTAATAATAATATAATAATCCTATAGCGCCTTACCATGTCTCAAAGTGCTCACAGCAAACTCTATAAAGTGGTGTGACAGTGTATTTTGTGTGTGAAACACAGCTCCCAATTTGCGCACAGCAGTGTCCAAGAAACAGCCATGAAATGAGTGATCAATTTTATTTGGGGGATTTGTTGGCTAGGACACCGAGAGAGAGAGAGAGAAACTGCCTTATCTTTTCAAATAGTGCCTTGGGATCTTTAACATCCAACTGAACAGGCAGATGGGACCTTGGATCTTGTGATATTTAGGAATGTATAAGTTTGTATTAGACTGAATGTCAATTAGAAAACTCATTGTAAAACTTCCTCCTTGAGCTAAAATAAGTTTAAAGTTCTTAAATTGATTTGACCACTGTAAAAAATAGCAAATGTGGTGTCAAGACAGTCAAAAATTTTGGCAAATATTCTTTTCTTGCCTAGTGTCTGTTTTAGTTTTACTTTGACCGATTTTCTTTGCTTTTTTTAAAAAAATTTTTACTAACCTTTGCCTTCTAACTTTCGTAAAGTAAAGTGTGTGTCTGAACAGTTAATTAATTTGCATTATTGCATGTTACGATACAATGAATACTCACCGGTGGCAGTAATATAGTAATTTAACACACAGGAACGTGAAAAACAGCATTCTTTCACATCATCAGTATGTGAGCAATGTTCAAGAGCATTTGCTACCTTTGCACCCACACACAGGATGAGTTAGCACTGTATGACTGCAGCGTGAGTCACATCACATATAGCAATCGCTATATGAGTCCGATACCATGGGTTGAATTTTATTGCTGCTCCAATCTCATGACACTATACTCCTGTGGGAACCTTCCACCTGCTTGATCTCAGCTTTAGGTTTTACTGAAATGAAATTCAATTTGCTGCAGCTACCAGCCATAATCACACACAATTCGCTGAGCGCAAATTGGCTGCTGTGTTTCGCTTGCGAAATACACCATCTTTACAGTAAACCCTGTGAGGCGCTCCGAGCCAGTTTCCACACACACTGATGAGGCGCTGCACCAAACGCGAGGATTATTGTAACTTGGGATGATGCTGGAAAATCGCTCAAGAAGATGAAATGTGTCACATTTCGTAAGGCACATTGCCTGTGATAATTATCACAAGGTACTGTGGGTGTGTGCGTGTTGTGAAGTGTCGCACACTTCATCCCCTTCCACTATCGTAATGGAACTTGTCATCACGCCAACATCTTGCAGTTATACAGCGCCCTTCACACAGGGCAATGTTTCTGCTGAACGCTGTTGATATGTGCAGATATGCTATAACGCATGCTTGACTGTACGTTATTCCACGCCCCATTGGTATCCCGACCCTTTTCTGCTCATCAATTGAGTGGCTGTGTTGACGGGAGTCAACACTGGTCCAGAGTTTGTGATCTTATAGCAGAAGCAGAAGAAATCTGTGTTTCAGTGGGCAGGGAAAAGGGGAAGAGGACCAGACATCAGTCAGTTCCCACAGTGTGTGTGCTTCCTCCTTTGCTGTGGACTCCAGCCTCTTTTACATACAGTTTACTGACATTTCATCACATGCACGAGCTCTGGTGTTTATTATAACGACTTGTCACGTCTCCGAGACATCTCAAAGCGCTTCACAGAATAATAATAATAATAATAATAATAATTCTTGCATTTGATATAGCGCTTTTCATGTCAGGACGACGTCCCAAAGCGCTTCACAGAACACACTGTAAAGTGAATTGACTGTATATTTGTGGGCGAACGCGGCAGCCAATTGCGCACAGCAATGTCCCACAAACAGTCGTAGATTGAAAATGACCAATTTATTATTGTTTTTGGTTTTGGAGGGATTATTATTAGGCTCTGTGTGGAGTAAGGAAACTTGCCCAAGGTTTCGCCCTCTGCCTGGAATTGAACTCAGGTCTCTCACTTGCAAAGCGAGTGCTCTAACCACTGAGCTACAGGACTCTACGCATTCACTGTGTATTTTGTGGGCAAAACACGGCAGCCAATTGCGCACAGTTGCGTCCCACAAATAGTCACGGATTGAGTGACCAAATTATTATTTTATGTATTATTTCTTGGAAGGTATTGTTACCCCCGGTAAAGTGATCCGCCAATCGACTAACAATTGGCTTTCTGCTTACTGCCAGGTAAATAGAGGCGTGTGGAGTAAGGAAACTTGCCTAACGTTTCACCCTGCCCGGGAATCGAACCTTGTTTGCAAGGCGAGCATTCTAACCACTAAGCTACAAGACACGTTTTGAGATCAGACTCTTAAAGGACTCAAAGTGCTGGGAAAATGTCTATATCACTTGCCTTTTATTTGCTATTGAATAGCATTTCATTAACATAAAGAAAACATTTCAACGTGAAGACCGAGAATACTTTTCTAAACCTTATTTAGTCCACAGGCATGTTTTACTAATTTGCTAATCTCAGTGCAGATCTAAATGACTGTCCCTATGGTTTGTCAGCAACTGTAAATATGGGGTAAAAAATTGCAAAGTGATGTGTTATTTAACCCTGGTAGTAATTATCACATTGTCAGAAATTGCACTCAAACTAGTCAATAACTAAAGACTACAACAGATCTGAGCCAATTCCAGTACGGTTCAATGGGTGGGTCTTAAATAGCTGGTGGCCAACATGTCCTGTAGCTTAGTGGTTAAAGCACTCGCCTCGCATTCGAGAGGATCTGGGTTCGATTCCCAGGCACGACGAAATGTTAGGCAAGTTTCCTTATTCCACGAACACGCCTACGTTCAACTAATAGTAAGTAGGAACCGGTTGTTAGTCGATTAGAGGATCGCTTTTCCGAGGGTAATAAGCCCTTCAAAAAATAAATAGCAATAATAATTTGGTCACTCAATCCTCGACTGTTTGTGGGGACGCTGCTGTGAGCAATTGGCTGCCGAGTTTCACCCACAAAATATAGTCAATTCACTTTGCAGTGTATCTTGTGAAGCGCTTTGAGACGTCTCGAAGATGTGATAATAGTAAGAATAATCCTTGCATTTGGTACAGCGCTTTATCACATCTTCGAGCTGTCTAAGGCGCTATATCAAATCCAAGAATTACTATAGCTGTATAAGCGCAGCGTAGCAGTGAAGGGCAATACTCAAAAGGATCTGTATTTATACTTTAATGTCCTCTCTTTACAGTACAACGGAAGGTCAGTGGATCATCAGGGACAGCAGAAGGACACATCACATCTGAACAGAACCTGCAGAAGCCTTTCAGTCCTGAGAGAAGCGATGGCTTAAGAGGGGAAACTCATAGAGGTTTTATTAGCAAAATGCGAAAATGGAGCTTCCAGTTTCTTGCCACTTCAACTCTCCCCTCCACTCGCACTCTAACCTCTCCAGCCATGGTCTCCTACGCTGCTCCAATGAACCACAGCGCAAGCTCGAGGAACAGCACCACATCTGTCTACTCGGGACCTTACAGCCCTCTGGCCTCAATATTGATTTCAACAATTTCAGACCAAAACAGCTCATCTACCCCCTTCCCCCTCTTCTGCGACCATTACCACATCATCTGGGTCCCAGACACATTTTTTCTCTCTCTGGTCTGCCTATTTTGTTGCAATTGCCACCCGCCCATCCTTATTTTGCATTATTAACACTTCTTTAATCCATCATTCTCTGTCCTCTACTCCATTTGCTCCTTTGTCTTCCTCGCCCTGCCTCCTCCCCCCTCTCCGTTAGCCCTTAAAAGCCTCTCCCTCCCAAAATGCCCTAGTTCTGATGAAGGGTGGTGGACCCGAAATGTTGACTCACTTCTGTTGAGCTTTTATGAATAACATTTGATGGAAGAGTAAACTCAGATCGATACTTTAGCCTGCAACAGGACAGTAGAACGAGAGGACATGGGTTTGGAGTTGTAAAGGGCAATTTTTTTCTTTGAGATGCCTCGAATAAGGCGCTATGTCAAGTGGCAAGGACTATTATTATTTTCTATTATAATTTCAGGACACACACTAGGAAGTTTTTCTTTACGCAGAAGGTAATCGATAACAGGAGCAGGTTCCAAGGAAAAGTGGTTGAGGCCAAGACACTGGGACTCATTTAAAAAAGCAGCTTGATGCTGTGATGGGGGAACTGTGGGGTGGGTGTTCTGGAAGGCCTTCTTCATCCAAACCAATCTTATGATCCTATTGTTAGCAAGCATGGAGGGTCACAAGACAGCGGTGAGGAAGGAGCAGTCAAGGTGATGGTCTGGAGGAGAGGAGGGGTGAACTGGGATCCATTGAAGACTGTGAAGACAGAAACTGGAGAGACACATCTGATCAACTGTGAGCGGCAAGGAAGGAAACGTAAGAAGGTTAATAGGAATTTTTTTTTTAATCAGAATCCCCCCTTCCCCCCAAAATAAATAATCTTTGCATTTGATATGCATGTCTTATCATATCGTTGGGATGTCCCAAAGTGCTGGCTGTAATGCTCAGTGACAGGTGTGTATTTTTTAAGCTAAATTGGGGAAAAAAAATGATGATTGAAAAGTAATCTAGCAAGGAAATGGATGGTTCAGTTTTTACAGCATTCTCAAAGAAAATCAGAAACTCTTAATATATGTCAGGGTGGAAATGGACAGCAGGATGTGAAAGATAACCTTAGGTTCACATTTCGGGTGTAACCCCCACCTACCCTTAACCACCCCCGCCACCCACTCCCCACCCTCAAGCAGAACGGTTCTGATTTCTGGTCAGAAGCCATATCCGAAAACAAGCAAATATTTTGATCTTCTCAGTTGTTGGTTGACCTGCTGTGAACTTCCAGTAGTTTCCTCCCTCTTACATTTGACAACTCTCCCTTCATTTTAGCTCAACAACACGTTACATCTGTATTTTCACCTTTCACGTCGAGAGGACGTCCTGAAACACATCTCAATCCTGATTTCTACAGGACTAATAAAGATTTAAAAAATGACAATAATCCTTGCATTTGATGTGGCGTCTTTCGCGTCAAGAGGACGCCTCAAAGGCGCTTTGTGGGATTTACTGTAAAAAGATGGCTCATAGAAGCAGACGGTAAACACGCAATAATGGGCCCACTATTAAAGTAGAGAAGGACATTGATTTGGGTGAGATTCTTGAACATTTACAAAGAGTTTTCATGCAAAAGGTGGCGAATACAACAGCAATCAAATGTTGGGTTGTATCTTGAGCATCTACATTCTGTACTTCCTCCAAGGGAAGAGAACTTCAAGATCTTATGAAATTGCACGATACACTTTACAGTGGAAGTATATTCCCTTGAAATTTCCCTTGATATTTAATTATCTAGATTCACAGCGTGTACAGCACGGAAACAGGCCATTCGGCCCAATTTGTCTGTGTCAGTGTTTATACTTCACACAAGTCTCCATCCAGTTCCTTACCCCTCCCCTATCCTTTCTCTCCCGTGTGTGTTTATATCTAACTTAATCAAAGTGGCCGATTCCTGCTCTGCTCAAATGTAAACCTGGAAAAATGGATATCCTTTATCCAAACATAGATTAAAAATTATTAGTTCCTCTTCAAAATAAATACAAAGAAGTTAATGTCAGCATTCATCTGGGCCAGACGTTACTTAATGAGTAATCACACCACAGACTTCCCAATCACTTCCCAGGGTTTGAACCGTGCCACAGCGGAGATTCTCAAAGCTTAACCTTCAGACTTGTATGGATGCTCATCGGATTCTCAGCCTGCCCCATGCTTAGTAAAAATTGAGTTTGGAACATAGGAACAGGAGTAGGCCATTCAGCCCTTCGAGCCTGTTCATGGCTGATCTGTAGCTCAACTCCAATTATCCGCCTTTGCCCCATACCCCTTAATCCGGTGACCTAACACATATCTATCCACCTCAGTCTTGAAAAAGTGACTGGATCCAGCATCCACAGCCTTCTGGGGAAGGGAGAGAGTTCCAGATTTCCACTAACTACCCATTGTGTGAAAAAAGGCTTCCTGATTTCACTCCTAACTGACCTGGCTCTAAGTTTAAGATTATGCCTCCTTGTTCTGGATTCCCCCACCCACCGGAGGAAATAGCTTCTCTGTAGGTATCCTACTGAATTCTCTTGATTATTTTAAACACCAGTGTGGATGATGTTTAGATATTTATTTATTGATATAATTTCCTTCAGAAATGCCTCACCTTTAGTGAATAGCAAAGGAATCAGACCAATGTGATCAATTCATCGATTGGAAGAGACTTTATTGGGTTGGGAGAATGGAAAATAATCTCTGAACAAGGTCAGTCTAGCAAGAACTAGCAGCAGAACGAGCTATCGAATGCAAAACTTTGGTCAAACAAAAATAACAAGCAAAGAGTAATCCGCTCACGATTATTTCATCTGAAGAAAGGGATCTATTATCCCTTAAGCCTGACGTTTCTGCCTCTGATTGCAATATTTGTGAAATCAGGGGGAGAGAAAAAGGGCTTATTATTTTACATTTTGAATTTATTTAGTCCCAAAACTCAGTAATTAGATGTTTCTCCTGCGCTGTCTACTCCCAGTTCACAGATGCTTATATGAAAGGAACGACTGCCACATTTCATTACAGTATCAAACGCTTGGGCTGGTAAAGCTTAAACATATGGGTTGGTAGAGCCTGGTCTGTACAGTTGAATTTCTGAGAACATCAACTGTTTTTTTTGTGTGAGGAGGGGGGAGGTTTGGACTAAAACCACGGCTACTCAGCAGTACACACACAAAGTACTGAGCCACAAAGACAGTGGAACCCAGACACACACATACACACACACACACTAAGTGAAACTAACTAGCAAGGGAACAAAAACGAAATGCTGCAGATCAAAATTATGATCTGATAATATCAGAGCTGCGGGAGCATTTAATGCATACGTTTCACAACTCGGTCGCCACAAGAAATTCCCATTTCGACCAACTTCGAAGAGCCAGCCAGACCCCAGTGCTTACCCAATATGTGTCCTGTTTTAAACCAATAGTGAGGGCCACATACACACAAAGGCCCTCGATGATCTCACGCACCACGTGAAGCAAAATCTTCCAATAAGCGAGTGACTAGCTGGAGTTTCTTCGGGCTCAGAACACTGGTTGAGCTGACACTCTGTCGGGCCTCACTTTGAACCACAGAACCACAAGTGTGGTGTGGTGCAGCCTACTTCTCAGGACTTGCACCTGAGTCTCAGTGGGTTGCTAGATATTTTTTTTAAAAAAACAGGCTACCCACCACCAACTGGACCTCGGCACGCAGAGGTAAGCGATACCCTCCGCCCACCCCCGTCCCACCAATCCCTTCCTTCCTTCGTCCGAGGTCTTCACAGAGATGTCACACTTGCTTCTCGAGAAACTCTTCTTTATTTTGAGTTCCAAAGTGCGTAACTTTTGCTTAAACTTGTGGCTTGAGCATTCCTGTGGCAGTCTCAACCCAGAACTGTTGGTTGCAAACAGACACTCAGTTTCCTTTTGGATTTTTCTCCTTTTTTTTCCCCCCTTGTTTATTTCAGCGTTGCGTTCTAAAGAGTGACAAGATAACCACAAGGACTGACTGCAACATCTGCAACCGGGCATGGCTTCCAACAGCATATTCGATTCATTTCCAACCTATCCACAGCCATACTTGCGGGGTGAGTACTTTTGCCTTTTGTCTCTCGAGACAGGAAACCTCACAGTTTCAGAGCAATCTTTTTGAAGATATATCACTACTCGTAGCGAGTCCACTTTTAGATCAGCTCTCGATCTACAAGGGGAGCTACAAGGAAAGCTGCAAGTTACACTGGAACTGAACGAGAGTGTGCACAAGAATCTAACATAGGTAACATGGCAGCGTTGGAGTTGAGTGTAAGATGATTGAGAACTGCTCTGGTGTTTAAGAGTAAATTTGTGGCTGAATGGGGGTGGGAGGGTCATCCCAGTAGCACAGCAACCAAATTGTTAGTTTCCAATCACTTTGCATATTCGCCATTTATGAGACATAGACGCAATATGAAGTCAGTATTGACCACAAGCATTAATCATTTGCTTGAAGGTAGCATTTTTTCCCCATCTGGGGCAAGTCAATTCCTGGTAGGGTTGCCTGGTCAATCATTATCTGAAAACCAGAAAGAGATCAAATCATCTGGAAGGCAAAGGAGAACATTCCTTTTTCTGGGACTTAAGCTAAGGGTTGTGTTCTGCTGTAAAAGTTTTCCAATGACTGTGTACCAATGACTGTCTTTCTTTTCAATATGTTAATAAATTCCTGTACATTGTTTCTTCTAAAGATTCTAAAGGGACTAAATATTGTAGACCATGTTAAGCTGTTTTAGTTTGTACTGAACAGTTAGAACCAGAGGCCACGGCCTGCGATTGAAGCGGGTGGTGGGGGGGTAAATTCTAAACAAATCTGCGGGAACACTGCTTCAGTGAGTAAGTAGTAAACGTATGAAACAGGCTCCCTGGGGAGACAGACAGTGGAAGTAGAAAGTGTTGATTCTTTCAAGAACAAAGGAGACAGATTTCTATTAGGGAATAATGTCTCGGGATAACAGTGTATAGTTTGGGACACGACATGTCAAGTGACTGCCAGGATGGTGGAAGGCAAACTAGATGGACTTTGGTCTTCTTTGGAATTCTTATGTTCTAATGTCTTTTGTATGTTCTTCAATTTGCACCAGTGGCTTCCCTAGTTTCAAATGTATCTGAATCCCGCCCTTACTTCTCCAATTGGTTGCCGTTGCTTGTTCTTCTCTCACTGGTACAAATGAGAAAGGTCCTCTCAAATTTTAAATTGCTGAACAGTCAAACGTTTGGGGGCGAGGTGGGAGGGGAGGGGAGGAGAGGGTAACTGTGACAATTCGTAACCAGTTTGATGTGATGATTAACACATTGAAAAATGGTCTTGAAATGTCACTTCATTCATACATTGTGAGCTCCAGATAGGTTGCCAATTAATTATCAAGGAACAACAGCCTATGTTCCCAGCACAGTGGATTCATCGAGTGAGTGAGTCGGTAACCAGAGGACACAGATTGAAGATGATTGGCAAAAGAACCAGAGGGGAGACCCAGAGAGTTGTTGCGATCTGGAACTCACTGCCTGAAAAGGTGGTGGAAGCAGATTCAATAGTAGTTTTCAAAATGGAATTGGATAGGTACTTGAAAAGGAAAAATGTGCAGAGATGTAGGGTAACAGCGGGGGAATGGGCCTAGTTGGGGTAAGAGCGGGGGAGTGGGACTAATTGACATCTCTTTCCAAGGGCCGGCACAGGCACGATGGGCCGAATGGCCTCCTTCTGTGCTGTAAGATTCTATGATTCTATCCCCATTGCCCAACTACTGCTCCAATTATCAAGTGCTGCTCTCTTATCCCTGAGTGTTTATACGTAACTTTAACCCATTTTAAATGCGTACTTTGGTTTTACTTTTTAATGTCATGTTAAAGTGTATGATTTACACTTGCTCACGAGTGAGTAGTACACGCAGCAAATTCCTGAAGCTTACGAAACTAAAACAGCCGGAAACAAATTCACGTCACAGAGAATGTGGGTCAGAGTGAGCTGCTGTCCTTGGAAGTTGAACTTGTGAGCAGTTTGCGGAGAAACATTTGAGTGGTGGGAAAGCAAGCAAACTCAATCTTAGCTGAGAGGTCCCACGTATGAGAGATTGTAAGGCTGATCCAGATACTGTAGATCAAGAGTAAAGGGTGTATTCCATGTGTTAAAACCATAAATATCTGAGATTTGGAGAAATCCAACTAAGGATATTCCTTCCAGGGCCATTTGCTTCTCACCTCAGTTTAATCTGCATTTGTTCTGATGGGGAGTTGAGCTGCGTTACTGAAGGTTACTTTCAATTCTCTTTGTTCTTCAGAAATCTCTGGCAACATCACCAGTGAAAAGTAGTAAAGTTACCTCCAGTGAGTAGTACTGATGTGCTCTCTACCTATAGGTACCGTCAGTTAGTTATATGTAAACTCAGCGATGACCTGGTTTGAACTGTTCAGTTCTGAGCTGGTGAGATTGGTGAGGCTGTTGGTGGGGCACTGCTGTGCGCAATTGGCTGCCTTATTTCGTCTTCGAGACGTCTCAAAGCGCTTCACAGAATAATAATAATAATAATCCTTGCATTTGATATAGCGCTTTTCACGTCGGGAGGACGTCCCAAAGCACTTCACGGAACACACCGTAAAGTGAACTGACTGTATATTCGTGGGCGAACGCGGCAGCCAATTGCGCACAGCAATGTCCCACAAACAGCCGTGGATTTAGTGACCCAATTATTATTATTTGTTTTGAGGGATTGTTACCCCCGGAAAAGCGATCTCCCAATTAACTAACAACTGGGTTCCTACTTACTACTAGGTAAACAGAGGCGTGAGGAGTAAGGAAACTTGCCCAACGTTTCACCCTGCCCGGGAATTGAACCCAGGTCCTCTCGCTTGCGAGGCGAGTCCTCTAACCACTGAACTACAGGACTCCACAGTCGAACAAGAGATTACAAACTTTTGTGCACAGTATTATTTGCTATTTCCAACACTTCCCTATTTACTAACATGAAGATGATCATTGTTGTTATGAGATAGAAAAATCTGTTTTAAATTTCCTTTTAAAAATTACCCATGATGTTGAGTCTGTGTTTTATACAGCAGTTTTAATGCGCGACATTTTTCTTTCGAAAGAAAAAACATAATCATGAGAGCAAAACTGCTCTGCTCTTTGACGGAAAGAGGAAGCGTAAGACTGGTCAAACCCGAAGGAGAAATGGGGAGAGAAAGAAAAAAATAATATTCCATCAGTGAAGTTATACCAACTAGAAATGTGTTCGCCTACAACCTACAGTCACTACACTGTATGGCGAAGCACTTTGACACATCCTCCCGATGTGAAAGGTGTTGCGTAAAATTTAAGGATCATTGTTAAGGATCTTTTGTTCGTATCACGAGAGATCTCAGTTGGCCATCTTGTTGTACAAGTGCAATTTGCTATAGAATTGCTATTGTTGCGGGAATTAAAAATGCCCCCGGCCCACCCCTCCAAAACAATGGCCGGGCTTAAATAATGGCCTGTGTAAACAAAGTACAAAGAGCATTCAGCAACTATGCAGGGAAGGATAAATGTTTTGATACTGCTGCCCAACTCCAGGCAATATCATTGACCAAATCCCAGGTACCTCAATTGACAGTGCACTGCCTGCCACCTAATGGGCACCCTGTTTATTAGAACATTCATTCAAAGGGCACTTGTGCCCACCCACCACAGAGTCTCCGAGAGAGACATCGTACCACATTGATGGAGAAATTACATATGCTTCTGTGTTGGAATAAGCAACGTCTCAAAGCCTTCTCTCTGAAAGGATCACTGGCCCACTGACACAAAACAAGATTGCAAGAAAAATGCCCTTGGGATGTGAGAGTTTGCGAAGAGCAAAAGGGTTTTCCTTTTTTTTGTTGTCGGCTTTTAACTTAACTTAATTTAACTTAATAAAAAAAACACAAGAAAGGTTTTGCGAAGCTCAGCACGGATCGTAACTAAATATCTCGTAACTGACTCGTAAACATCTCCTTTGGATCTTGGCATGCGAGACTGAGGGAACAAAAAAAAGAAAACTCTCGTCTACTTAAAGAAATGTCAAACTCTAAATGTGGTCTGCAGGCCCAGTGTTCTTAATTAAAGACGACGCTTTGCCAAAATAAGTTACAGACATATTTAAGAAAAAAAATAGTGTAATCATTTTCAAAGCCTCCTATTTTTTCCTCTGGTCCAGATGTACGCATCAGGGAAGATCCAGGAATATTTACTTAATCCCAATTGGCAATAGGGCTAGAGTTTACTAAAACCCTCGGAACATTCCTCACAGCTGTTGAGCAATTAGAATCGCAAGGCGAGCGAGAATTTTAAATACAGCCCGTAACATTTTATTGGATGCGTAAAAAAACAGCCCCGGTAAAATGGACTTAGTAATGTGGGTTGAGTAATGCATGTATGGAGCTGTTTATGGAGTCCTGTAACAATAGTGATTCACTGTAACTGAACGATCCAACTAGGGTGGCTTTCCACAGACTTGTCTGAAGAAATACATATTTCTGGTAACTGTATGTTCGCGTGTCGGACGTCACCATTGACAGGTAGTTTTGCTCTAACCTCCCCATGTTGACGTTTCACTCACAAATATCCCGTGACTTGAAACTTCACCAAACAAACAATTATCGTAGAGCAGTGCGGTAAGCTGTCAAGAGCTAGGCATCCGTGGGCAAAGGAGTGGGGCTCAGCGGTAACTGAGAGAAAGAAACAATGAAAGGTTAGAGAAGGATATTTCAGCCTCCTCTTCCCCCTCCCCTACGTTGGAACTGAACAGAGTCTGACTCATTTAATGAGCAGCTTCGTGCTGTGATGGGAGGATCTGGAAGGAAGAGATCGGATCTTTCATCTAAACCCATCTTGTAATCTCGTGACTCCCAGTGAGTTGGCGAGGTGAAATTCCAGTCTAAATCCCATAGAAAATCCTGTGGTAAGATAATAATAATAATGATCCTTGCATTTGATAGAGCGCTTTTCACTTCTTTGAGACGTCTCAAAGCGTTTCACGGAATATACTGTAAAGTGAATTGACTGTATATATTTGTGAGCGAAACACGGCAGCCAATTGTGCACAGCAGCTTCCCACAACCAGTGGTGGATTGCGAGGCGAGTGCTCTAACCACTGAGCTACAGGACTCAAAGAGCTTCACAGAATATACTGTATTCATAGAATAGATCATTATTATTATTATTATATTCATGGAAAAGCCATTGGTTATTGTTACAGATCCAATCAGATGACCTGGACTCCGTATTTTTACATTAAACTCCCTCTGATTTGAACCATTGTAGAAAGCATTCAAATCATTTTTAACCCTGATCTTTATAGGAGGGTAGGAGGTTGATCAAAGGCTTGGTCAAAGAGAAAGGTTTTGAGATGTGCCTTGAGGGAGGGAATGAGGCAAAGGAGGGCTGTTTGGAGAAAGAGGGAGAGAAGAAAGGGGAACCATAAGTTAACACAAGCTGACGTGTTCCCCTGAACTGCTTCTCTTCCTCACGAGTCACTGAAGAGCTTGGGAATCCGTGACTCAGAACTCATGGGCAATCTGTTGGAAAGGATTGCATGGTGACGAATAGATGGTTTAAGAGGAGAAATTGCAAGACAGAGCAGAAGGAAAATATAAATACGTTATGCAGGAGTCAAAAAGAGTAGCATCAGCATTTTAGTTACAACGTAATTCGACACTTAAGTCGGGAGTGATAAGTGTGAAGACAACTTTTATGTGATATACTTTCACGCAAACATGTGATAGCACCAATTTTGTTACTATAAGGCATAACGATTGTGGCTTCACCCAATCCTCAGGCAAATTTGTTAACTTCTTTCCCAAGCAAGTGAAAAAAATATCAATATGAGCAGTGTCTGGTCCAACTAGAAAACTACCAAGCAATGTACAGAACTTAATGAGATTTTATTCCACTCATAAAGCAGATTCCATAGTTCATGAATAATGTGGTTAACTTCACACATGGGATAAGAACGTAAGCACTTAAGAATTTGCTTTTGAAAGAAGACCAACCAAGGTCCATCCAGTTCGCTTTTCACTATCCTGGCAGTCAATTGACATGTCGTGTCCCAAATTATATACTGAATGCCCAAGATATCATTTTCTAACGGAAATCTATCTAATTTGTCCTTGAAATAAACAACACTCTTTGCTTCCACCGTCTGTCTCTCCCTAGGGAGCCTGTTCCACGTGCTTAAAAGTCATCTCACACGGAGAGAACCTTTTATTTTTATTATTAATGTGGGACATGGTTTAAAGGTAAAGAAATACTTCCTGGTGTCTGCCCTGAAATTGCTCTCTGGGACTCTAAATCTACATTCTCTTGTTTTACTGTCTTAATCGCTCTGAGACGCCACCCTGCGTGGAGGGCGCTATATAAGTGCACGTTGTTGTTGTTGTTGGTGGTGGTGGTGGTGCAGCTGGAAGTATTGTCCTGGCCTTACTTTTTCAATCGCATTGAAAATCTTACTTCTTAAATCTCTTAAGATGTCTCCTTTCAAGACTGACGAGCTTGTCTAACTGTTGCTCATATCTCTTGCTCTAACACTGGGGCTGATGCACAGTCGTGCCATCGTTTTTGCTATTACACGTATTTGAAGCAACGTATTTCTAGCACGCAGTCACAAACTTCACAGAAAGTGTGTGAACACAGGAAATTGAAACTCATCTTTGCTGGTTCCTGGTGTGTAATCCAGGCGTTGTGAGGGTGATGGAGCTTGTATGTTTAAATGTCTGGTTTTATCAAACTGCTTCATATTGCAATCCGAATACCTCAAATGGGGAGAGGGTTTACAAGGCTGATTATCAGGGATTAATCTGCTGCATTGTAATTTGGATGCCTGGTGCTGTAGTAGCAATTTCTTCTCTGACAAGGGCTTCAAAACCAACTACTGTGTAAATCTTGCTGTCAGATATCCGTCAGGGTCAAAGGATCTGATTCAAATTGTTTTGCCCATCAATTCACTTTACAGTGTATTCTGTGAAGCGCTTTGAGACATCTCAACGACGTGATAAGGCGCTGTGTCAAATGCCGGGATTATTCTCATTGTTAGTATGATTAATCAATTAGCATCTCTCATACCTCGGCACATCCCATGGCAGTTGAGTTAGATATGCCAAGTTCGGGCATTGATTAGAGAGCAGGCTATGGGATCTTTAATAGCGAGCCTACTTGGGAATAGATCTGCAATTAGTCTCTACTCAGATTAAACCATGTAGCAAGTTCTGTTTTCTCAAGTAAGACCTGAGTAAGTTACAGATGTTCCTTCAGAGTATAAACAGAGGTGGACTCATCCATTCATGCTTTCTTGTATTCTTGCCAGTTTTCTGAGCCATGCCAGACCCATTCCTGTAAAGATGTTCTGTCAAACAAACGCCTCCACTCTCCTCTCTTCCTCTTAAACATTCCCAAACATGTCCCAATTAGCCACTTCTGCGGGGAGATTGAAACACTCGTGGCTTTTACGTTTTTTCGCATGAATACTGGGCATGGTTTGCAAACCCTCCTGCTTACGTCCAAACATACTCATTATTCCCTTTTGCCTTCGAATGTTCCTGTTGAAAAGGTCTCTGACAATTTGGAAAGACAAAAAAAAAGGTCTTTCATTTCAAAGGGCCAACACACCAGGTTTGATTTGACTCTGTGGCTGGTACGTGTTAAATATGGAAGTTTAGTTAAATTGTGTTGTCTGTATATTCAGCTCCCAGTCAACTGTGTGAAGTGTTTTGGAGATGTGAAAGTCACTGTACAATTGTAAATTGTTGTTTTTTTGAGTTAAGCATATTTGCTTTGACTGCAAACATTTGGTGGCTATAATCTCAGTTTGTTTGTGTTTTGGCAGCAAGCTTTGAATGTAGTATATCTGCTGGGAGAAATAGCAATACAGGAGAACTCGCACAAGTCTAATAAATCGTAAAATCGCCAAAGTCGTACATCTGCCCAAGTCCTGTTCAAGAATTTATATTCAATGCAAGTTTGACGTGACTCGTACTTTGCGTAAGTCATATTCAACTCCTTAAAAAATAATAATGATTTGGTCACTCAATCCACGGCTGTTTGTGGGGACGCTGCTGTGCACAATTGATTCCGCGTTTCGCCCCCAAAATAGACAGTCAATCCACTCTACAGCATATTCTGTGAAGTGCTTTGAGATGTCTCTAAGACGTGATAAGGCGCTGTGAGAAACCTGAAAGCTTGCACGATAAGGAGACCTTCCCCCCACTTTATTTTCTTGTAGTCTAATGAGAAGCGTCTCAGACAGCGCCCCTCACTCAGGGTAGCGTCCCAGAGTGCTTGATGTTTTGTGTAACACAGCACTTTGAAATCGCATTTGAACGACTGTGAGATAGTGGTTAACTGTCTCTCCTCAGGCAGGTTCTTGTCAATATTGCCTACCATGTGGTGAATTATGATAGCAAGAGACTTAACCAAGGTGTTAAACCATCAACCCTATTTAAAGCGTAAAGAAGCTACCCAATCTGGCTCTCTGTGCTCAATACATTCTGATATATTGAAACATACATCAGATCACGGACCAAGCAAAGCTCCAATCTACCAAATCATTTGCCGTTAATTCCTGTTGAATCTGTGTTTTTTTTTTGTACTTCATAACAATAAATCCTTGCGTTTGAGAACACAGCTCAGCGCATTGCAACGTCCTGAAGTGCTTCCCAACATTTTCAGTAAACTGCAGTACTGTGTATGTGTGTAGGCCAACACAGTCGCCAACTTGCAGAGAATAATGGCCCACGAACAGCCAGCAGGTGAATGACCAACTTAACTGGAAGTTAAAGTTGTCCACCTGAATTAGGCGCATAAGACCTCAATTTAAGGTGTTATTTGTAAGGTTCACAAAAAATACACGTCTACACGCAAGCATTATTATCATAGTATTGAGCTTGAATAGGAAATAGCTGTCTTGATTCTGTGTTGGGAGTTAGCAGGCTGTGTACAGAATGGAGACCAATGCTCCAGACCAAACTGAAGTGTTCAGAAATATGCCTCCTGCTAACCTCAGAAAGCACCTCTCACTGCACCCAGGCTGGTGACGGTTGAATTTCCTGCACTCACCACATCGCTGTGGCCTTTTGTCAGTGTGAGTTTGTCCATTGCTGCTAATTATCATTGATTTATGAACTTGTTCATGCTGTGGGACTGGCCACACCAGGTGCCCAAGGCGACAGACTCTTATCCTATAAGATTGGGCTGGATTTGAACACTTGTACCAGGAGGTGAGGGCCAAGATTCCCAACTGCTGCACTGGTTGGACTTGTGAAACAAATTGAAACATCTCGAAGGTGTGATCAGGCGCTATATAAATTCAAAATTATTATTATTATTATATTATTAAGTCAATTGTCTCCCTCAAGACTCTCCTCCATCTCATCTGTCCACATTTGCCTTGGACATCCCCAAAGTGAGTCCTGTCTTAATCAATGCAAAATCCACATCCCAACAGATATCAAACATATTCCCAAGTCAGGCAAAGCCAAGCTATTGACGAGTGAGACAGGCCGTGATTATATAATAAACATTTTCCCAACTGACCTCAATTGATACGATATTTGGATAAAACTTTAATGAGTGGAAAGCACCAATTGATGCCAATATGACAAGTCCACTGCGCTGGCTGTTTGCACAACTGTGCTTTTTTAAACGTTCTTAAAAAATTACTTTGGCATTTTGTCTATTTTTTGTGTGTGTGTGTGTGTGTGTTTGTGCAAACGGTTTCATTGACTTTGGTAAGGATTCTTTTGGAGAGCAGTGTGGAACAGTGTGTGAATTCTGTGGCTGTGAATGTCAGGTGTAAACACACTGGGTATTATCTGTGAAGGCTGTGGCAGAAACCGAATGAGAATGGATGGTGATGGATTTTCAGCCGGGTTTATTTCTGCACCGGTCACTCAAGGTTTAGGGCGACAAATCGAAATGAGAAAGAAACTCTGCTAAAGGAAGAGCTGATAAGAAGGTGTTTCCAATGTGTTTTTGATACGCTCTTAAACACTGTGAGCTTTCTTTATGTGAGTATCAATGTCTCGGTGCGGTCAGACTATCTGTGGCCCTGCTGGCTACTGTATGTGCTCTCTCCTCACACTGTAACGTCTTGATTTGCTGGTGGAGCAGAAGGAGAGAGAATGATTCCATCAGCAGTAATGGTGGCCTACAGTCCATAATGAATTTAGTACCAAACTCAATAAAATTGCTTTGTCTTAATTGATTCAAACCCCGGTTACATTGAAGATAATAATCCTTTGAGTCTGAATTGCTTCTCCATAAAGGTTTTAACTTCTCTATCAGGGGTGACATATGGTTACTGCTTGTACTTTGCAAAAGGTAAGTAAAAAAATTCCTAATATTCCATTAATTTGGGAGATAGAGAGAGAGAGAGAAAAAATACAAATCCTAATGGCAATCCTTACTTATCAAGCCAGTACTGATCTACATTTACAATATATTGTTCAGTAACACTTTGTTTGTTTCAGTTGTCATTTCTCATCCCATCAGAATAACCAAGTTAAAATAAACTCTTGCTATATCGTTATAGACCGGCTCTTAGCAGGGTTATGAAATGCATTATTATATCATATTATATATTATAAGCATCACACAGTGAGAACGACGTTTTGACAAACGAACTCAAACCAGTAAAGCGAATGGAGGTGGTACTAGCATCAAGTCTTCTGACCACAAATTAGCTCTAAATAGTTGGCAGCACATTAGCAAGCATTTTGCAATAGAATGGAGTTCTCAGTGGTTAGAGCGCTCACCTCACAAGTGAGAGGACCTGGGTTCCATTCCCGGGCAGGTTGAAAAGTTGGGCAAGTTTCCTTACTCCACGTGCACATCTCTGTTTACCCAGCAGTAAATAAGTAACCTGGCTGTTAGTCGATTGACGGATTGCTTTTCTGGGGATAAAAAAANTAACAATAATAATAATTTGGTCACTCAATCCACGACTGTGCGTGGGACACTGCTGTGCACAATTGGCTGCCGCATTTCGCCCACAAAAATATACAGTCAATTCACTTCACAGTATATTCTGATGTGATAAGGCGCTGTATCAAGTGCAAGGATTATTAATACAAATTCACATTCACACAACGCCTTTCACATCAGGAGGACGTCCCAAGACGCTTAACAACCAACGAACTCAGTGATGGAGTAACGGAAACAAGAGCAACAAGAGTTGCTGTTTTTTTTAAAAAAAGAAATCTTCCTGTAGTAAATGCAGCAAACACACCCGTTTCATCTCAATAATAAACATCAAAACAGGGGTGTGTCTTACACACCGGATTTTACAGTTACTTCGCTGCCAACCACTGTAATGAAAGTTACAGTTAGCACCTTTCCTGGGTGTGTCACAGAGCGCAGACTGCTGTAGTTTAGCGACCTTATATAATGTTCACTTAAACATTCACTGCACAATACTTTAAAAACAAACTTTACCTTTTAACTGATCCTTATCTGATTAACAAATCTGCCCTTGCTGAAGGGTTTCAAAATGAACACTAGTGGAGATCGCAATCTTATTGTTCAGTGTTGGAGAATCAGAAGCAATCTTTGTTTTTTTTTCGTCAATCGTCATCATTTAATAATAATAATATTAATCCTTGCATTTGATATCAATATAAAAATAATAATCCTTGCATTTGATACACAGCACCTTACCACGTCTTCGAGACGTCTCAAAGCACTTCACAGAATATACTGTAAAGTGAATTGACTATATTTCGTGGGCGAACCACAGCAGCCAATTCTGCACAGCAGCGTCCCACAAACAGTCGTGGATTGAGCGACCAACAAATTATTATTATTTTTTTTGAAGGAATTATTACCCCAAGAAATGCAATCCGCCAATCGACTAACAACTGGGTTCCTAATTACCGCTAGGTAAACAGAGGCGTGTGGAGTAAGGAAACTTGCCCAACATTTCGCCTTGCCTGGGAATCGAACCCAGGTCCTCTCGCTTGTGAGCCGAGCGCTCTACCCACTGAGCTACAGCACTTTTGGAAGCTGGGAAGGACATCCAGTACTTAGAGAACCAATAGTTTTAGAAATAGTTTGATTAAAATAAACACAAAATGTATGTGCTTTGGAAACAATACAATGAATTGAATACAGGTTTTGTAAAAGTATTTCAAGTAGTGATTTCAAAAGACCTCTTTTAGGAGTGAACCTTTAGCATTATGGTAAATGGTAAAATCAGCTCTCTGTCAGGACTTGGAGTGCAACACTGTCAATTGATGTCGTTTATTATTGTGGTGGAGTGTAAGGAGCCGTGGGTGGCTGTGGGTTTGGTGGAACGCTGCTTTCTCAAGGTAAGAAGTTACACTGAGTTTATACTGGTCTGTACAACGTGGAAAATATTCCAAATGCAATCTCACTATAAACCTGACACAGACAGTCTGATCCTCTGCTTGTGATGCACTGAAGCCACCCTCTCCTCGAGCTACACACATCATCATCTGATGCTTTCACCACTACATCAGCCCGTACACCTTCTCAATGATGGTATCACCCCAGTATCTGCCAGACAGTACCATGTTTCTATCACTATGTCAATCTATAGTCTCGCCCACTTATCAGCGTATCAATGGCAATGTTTAACTCTTTCATCGCTATCCAGTTGCATTAACCGTTGTGTTCCTCTCTGACAGATCACAACTTAGCAGATCTGTCTGGTAACAAACATTAAAAAAAAGTGAAAAACAACAACAACAACAATTTACATTTATATAGCGCCCTTCACAGAGGGCAGAGTCTCAGAGGGCTCGGAATACAACCTGACGTCAGACAGACCTCAGTACCGGACTCTGAGTTTCAATGAGCAATAAAGTACCTTCGGATTGAATTGTAAAGCAATATGTTTTGCGCAAGATTTGACCGTTTTACATTATGTTTTAAACTTCTCAGCTGTACGGCTGGCCACGGCACTTTCAGATGAAATACGCAGCAGATGTGTTTGATAACTTGCACATTGTTGGACAAGTCTGTTCTATGTCTTGTTCACAATGATTTGATGAAACATTCTGTAAGCAATCAATTCAATTTCAGACATAATCCTTGACAAAAGTCAGAGTTCTGGACAGATCCCATTAAGAGACAGTAACAATTCATATTAGTGTTTGCCTGCAAAGTCCACTGTCACTGTACTTTACAGTGTAGTCTGTGAAGCACTTTGCGATGTCCTCCCAACATGAAAACCACCATATCAAATGTAATTATTGTTATACATAATATTTTAATTGGGATTGGAAATGTAAACCCAAGACAACAATTTAGGATACAAGCTAATCCAAATTTACATTTGTATAAGGTCTTTCACATCGGGAGGATGTCCCAAAACACTTTGTAGTACTGGCATAGCATCTAGGATGTAACAAGAAGTAGAACAAGAGGACATAGGTTTAGAGTTACAAAGGACCATTTCAGGAAGCTTTTCTTTATCCAGAGAGTAATTAACGACTGGAACAAGTGTATAGGCAGGTATTAAAGCATTGCATTGAAAGAGATGTTGCAAAGAGCTGGAATATAAAATATTGGCCACCTATATATATGTTACCTATCGTTCAGGAGGCATTGAGCTATTTGTACCTCTAGTCATGATGAAAACATTGGTCATGAAATAATGAGAAGCCCACTCACCATCACAGCACACATAGTTGGGACGTCTTCAACTGTAACGGTTAAGAGATGATGTATTGACCTTTGATCTGTTTTGGGCCTGTTTGCTGGGTGTAAAGAGATGCAATTGTTCCATTTGATATAAACGTATTGTGGATTACAATGGAATTTTAGTGACAATGTATACGCCACTCTGTATACCAGGTTTCCTAATATGTTTCACATTGGGTCACTGGGACATACAGTCTTTGATTCCATTGTATATGTGATTCCCAGGTGTTTGTGCCTGAGGTATTTGTGCCACATTGTACGACGGTGGGTTTGTAATAGAATGCAATTTGACTGAACTCTAATTGTGCCTTTATTTCCATTTCCTTCAATGTAACACCACCAATTGGGTATCAGATTCACAGCAAACATGTTGCAGATGTGTGTACTACATCATAAATGCTGTGCATTGTCATAGAGCCAGTCTGTTTCATATCATAGCCGTGGACATTTGTTGGAAACTCATGGAGAGAGCTGTAATTGAAATTTAAAACATATTGCTGACCACAAAGTCCTTTTTAGATTTCGCAAAGGCATCTTACATTGAGTAAGTAATGATATGCTATAGATTTATTATTCCTGCTCCACAGATCCATAGAGCCACATATGGAATTTATAGAAGAACCAGCAATGGAAGCTTCTGATAACAACACCGACCAAACAAATTACATTTACACGGTGCCTTTCACATCGGGAGGACATCCCAAGGCGCTGGACAGTCAGGGATTTGGACCCGAGCTGGGGTTTGGGATCAGGAGTAGGGTGGAGGGCGGGGAGGGTAAGGGGTAGGAGGAGTAGGTGACTGAAGGAACGGTCGAAGAGGAGGATCTTGAGACGTGCCTTGAAGGAGGGAACAAAACACCCAAGTGTAGGATTCTCTGACACTGAACCACAAAGGGAAATCAGAGAAAGCCAGGAAAAAACAGACAGAAAATAAATTGAAGGATAAATAAGGAAAAAGCGGGAGGTGGGGAGGGGGAAGAAACAGAGGAAGTTGAAATCCATCACTCAATCTTAGTATTACGTGCAATAAAAAACAGTAACCTCTTTGAAAGCCTGAATAACCACGATTTATAAAAGTGGCGTAAATCAAATGGAAACCGCCATCTTTTCCCAATCTTGTGTTCAGCACATTTAAATATATTTATTTCCACCAGAAAGTCAGCAGCTCCATGAAAACCCGTCTGTAAAATAGGATTGACCGAAGCTAAACAAACCAGGAAGTGTCTTGAAGCCGTGATAGTTTTGTCCTGACCGTATTTAGGGAATGAAGCGTTTTACAGAAAACAATTTCTTAACTGTATAAAACAACCTCCTTGAACTAATATAACTAATATATATGTCATATATATGTTATATATAACTAATAGAGGAAGATTCAAAATGTTTCGATAATCTTTTTGGCACTAAAGTCTCAACGGCTGAGTCTAGGTGCAGTTATAGTAATAATCCTCGCATTTGATACAGCGCCTTATCATGTCTTCGTGACAACTCAAAGCGCTTCACAGGGTACTGTAAAGTGAATTGACTGTTTATTATGTTGGCGAAACGCAGCAGCCAATTGCAAGGATTATTATCATTATTATTATTGTTGTTGTTTGAGTTTTCAGTCACTTTTTCGAACCAATGACAAAGCAGGAGTAGCACGATGGCACCATTGACAAAAAGTCCTGATGTCCTGACACGGAAAGATTAACAGCTGAGACTTAGTTGTTGTAAATGCCGGAGAATAATGAATGGGTATTATAGCAAGACTGTAATCTGATTGAGTTTCAGGTAAAAGTTCAAATGATTTAGATGCTTCCTATAAATTGTACTGTACTTATAGGCTACCATGTACTTGGAAGTAATTACACAGTCAGGCCTTGTATCTCGCCCTCTTAATGCCAGTGTGCGAAGAAAGATAGGAGATTGCAACACAGTAATCACATTGAGTTCAGCAATGTCATTAAACATGAGACTAATGTTAGAACAGTTTATCACTGTAATCTTAACCCCTTTACGACATTAATGACTTGGAACCACTTCCAGATATCCATTCCCATATTGTTTTATATACACACACACATATGTTGTAAAGTCGGTAATAAGAGCAGTTTTAGGTCATTTTTGCCTTCAGGAGTCCTGTAGATCAGTGGTTAGAGCACTGGCCTCGCAAGCGAGAGACCTTGGTTCAATTCCTGGCAGGTCGAAACCTTGGCCAAGTTTCCTTTCTCCACACGCCTGATAATAAACCCTCAAGAAAAAAAACACGTTTCGCCCACAAATATACAGTCAATTCACTTTACAGTATATTCTGTGAAGCGCTTTGAGACATCTCGAAGACGTTAAAAGCGCTATATCGAATGCAAGGATTATTATTATTATTTTGTCAGTATCTGCCATCAACAGCCAAGACTGAGCTGGCTTTAGGATGACCAGCCTGGCAATGGAATATTGAACTCCTTTCCGTCCTCTGTAGTCCACTTCCTGGACAAGGTGAGTCCACGGTAATTTGGTCACTCAATCCACAACCGTTTTGTTGGACACTCACTGCTGTGACCAATTGGCTGCCGCATTTCGCCCACAAATATACAGTCAATTCACTTTACAGTGTGTTCTGTGAAGCGCTTTGGGACGTTCTCCCGACGTGAAAAGCGCTATATCAAATGCAAGGATTATTATTATTATTAAAATACACTGGCACGACACTTTACGGTATATTCTGTGAAGTGCTCTGAGGCGTCTCGAAGACCCAATGAGGCGCTGTATCTCAAGCACGGTGGCGGGTTTCCACGGGTGTCAAGACAACCAGCTGACAACGAGAGAATCAAACTGATGTGCAAAATGAATGTCCTTACGCAAGGGCCTAACTGAAGGATCAATAACTGTAATGGCACAGCTGCACTTCGGCAATTAAGAGTCAATTAGCAGAGAGTGAGATGGTCAGTCAGTGGCTGCTGCTAATTCTGTGGGGTAGTTTTAATCAGCTTCAGATGCTTTATTCGCTGACGTCTCTGGTGGTGTTTGACGACTATTTTAAGCGATGGTCAACAGTTACAAACCAGGAAGTAATATTTTCAGCAACGCACTTAAGTAAATTAACAGCTTTTCCACAGGACATCTGGGAAGCTTTCCCACAGCACACTCCGTCCTCTTTTACACCCACAGAGCGCTCTAACCACTGAGAGAGATGACCCGGGAACCTGCAAGCCCCCACACCACGCTCCCCCCAATTCCCCCCCAGCACATTTAAGAGACGTGGCAAAAATAGGAGAGATCAGGGAGAATTCACATTGAGTTGCTTCACAGAGACGAATTGCTTTACTGGGACTAAATGGTTATCAATAATATTCCTTGCACTTGATATAGCGCCTCATCAGGTTGTTGAGACGTCTCAAGGCGCTTTTCGCCCACAAATATATAGTCACTACACTTTACAGTGTATCCTGTGAAGTGCTTTTGAGACGTCTCAAAGACGTGGTAAAGCGCTGTATCAAATGCAAGGATTATTATTGGTATCCATTATTATTATTATAACTAAAGCAGACGCAACTCAGTAAAGAAGTCAGACTTTTCCATTAAAAGCTCAAACAAAAGACCAGCCTCAGGCTGTGACTGATTGGGGAAGGGGATCATCTCAAAGAAACCATCTTCGATGTGAAGATTAGATCCGAATCCTAATTAAATCCAAGGATTATTTGCAATAAAACGTACTTAGGACAACTAACGTTTCTTTAGGATTGAATATCATAATTTTCTCGGTGTGTCTGAGTTGGGATCGTATTTATATCTAACGGACACAGACAGACAGACAGACAGACACACACACGTATACTCTCCAGATGAAAAAAAACCACGGCTGCATTCCGCTTCTGCAAGTCAAGCAGCCTGCAGAATCTGCGCTCTCACAGATAAGACCCAAAGCTTCACCACAAGAGCTACAGCCCTCACGCTATGCTCAACACACAACCACCATTTTGTCTGGCAAGTTCTGCATTTCCAGCATGTTGGATGTCTGTCATTCGCTGGCCCGAATACTGAACGAGACACTATTTCTCTTTCCCCCCCCCCGCCACCCCCCACTCCCTGCCAACCCCCACACCGTCCCCAGACACACACACAACCTTGTACGTCTGAGTTGTAACCTTCAGTCTTGTCCACAGACAGACGGCTGACCCAAGTCAGACAGACATTCTCTGTTTGGCCACAAAGTCCCAATAAGGAACTGCAGCAGACTTGTCAAGAGCGTGAAAGGTTGTGGTGGTTGGTGGTGATTGTTTCTCAACCATCTGCTTCGAATCAGCCTCGCCGAGAGAGCGAGAGAGAGAAAAAATTGCCCAAATCATTAGGAAACTGAAATTATAAAGTAGCAAAATATAGTTTTCCAAGGGAAGCATCAAGATTCTGTAGGAATCCGTAAATCAACAATCCGCAACACTTGCTGCAGAGACTTGTCAGGGTTTTGAAGGGTTGAGAGCCTGGAATACAGTGATGTTTCATTTATATCTCTTCGCCCGAGCCACCACCCCCCACTCCCCTCTACCCCCAATCCCCAACCCGCCATTATTCACCATGTTGTGGTCCCTCGTTATCACGCTTCCTTACAGAGGAGAGGGATGGGTTTCCAGTTTTCTCAGTGAGGTTTGATGCCAGAGGCTGGGTGTGGGTTGAGATGAACAGAGAGACTGTCTGTCTCAACATCAGACCCTTTACCTCTTCGTGTCTTGCAATCGTATTAAAAAGAATGTGCACCACAGAATCCTCCAGGCAATTGGCAGATCTGGTAAGTGAGATCCAATGGCCTGGAGAAGCCAAAGTAAAGACTGAGATTTACTTGGGAACTAAAAAGTGGCAATTGGGAAACTTAAAATTCAAATGATTTGAGATTAATTGTAAGGTAGCTAAATTACTGACTCGGTAACTCACAGCTTAACTGCCCGAACCATCTGCTTCCAGACAAGTTCAAACAACTCAAAAGAATTAGAATCCAATGTGCACGAAATGTGTCATTTTTTTTTAAGGTGGAAAAAAGGAAGCGTTTTTTAACCATTTTTTTAAAACAAAAAGCAGAGTTCGGTGCCAGATGAACATCATAAAACTTGCACACAGGCAGAAAGGTCATTGACCTAGGAAACCAGACCAGACAAATGATACAGAAAATAAGTGTCTAAATCAGGAAGTGACTTTAATATTATTTTTAAAAAAAATCATTTTACGTAGGATTTCCCAAAATGTCTTTATCTAGCAGTAAGTAGGAACTCACTTACTAATTGATTAGCAGATTGCTTTCCGGGGGTAATACCCCAAAAGGTAAATAAATAAAAAGTAACTTGGTCACGTAATCCACGACTGTCTGTGGGACGCTGCTGTGAGCAATTGGCTGCCGGGTTTTGCCCACAAAATACACAGTCACTACACCACATTTTAATCCGCGCAGTGCTTTGAAACGAATGCTCTGTTAAAGGCTTATCGTTATTAACTCCTTCGACTGAAAGATTCACCCAAAGAGTGAGATAGTCATCAAAGCAGGTGAATTATGCAAATATAATTGGTCTGTTGCAATGGGGAAAACATGATTCAGTTGTCAGACTTGTAGAGTGTGGAGTCTGGCTATAATTATAACATTCTGTAGAGAATTCCAGTCTGTGTGCGAGAGACCCCTTTATATGGAGCAAAGTGCTGTGTTATCCTCTCGTTGCGTCTCTTTCGTTGACGATCCAGTCATCCCCAGTGCTTGCACTTTGACAGCGAGTGTGACAGTGAGTGTGACAGCGAGTGTGACGGGGCAGAGGCAGAGTTGGCTTGTGGCTTCTTTGCCTGTTGCCTCGCTGTGTTCACAAGCTGCTTCTGATTGCACACTGGCATCATTTGACACGATTCAGTCTGTACCATCTTGAGACCACACAGCAGTTTGAGGATTTAAAGCACCTCCCAAGCCCCAAATAAACCCGTAGTGTCCTCAACTTGGCTACTGCTCTGCCCTCTGCAGCCCACCAGTGTGCTTTCACTTCACTGTTTTCAACTGGAATCCTAACTCCTGGGTCTCACCCAAAAGCGTTGCCACTTGATTGAGATTTAATGTTCTCAACAAAGGCTGCGTCCCTGGTCGCAGCAGCTGAATTACACGAAAGCTTCTGATGTGGAGCATTGGGGGGGGAAAAAAAGATTTATTGTGAACCCTTTAAAGGCTCGCTATTATAAAGTGATGAAATGGAAATTTCGAGTGAATGCTGCATTGCGTCATGGTTTAACTCCCTGCTATTTACTGTAAAATTTACTGCTGTGCGCGATTGGCTGCCCGAGTTTCGCCCTCAAAATACCCAGTCACTCAACTTTACGGTACATTCTGTGAAGCTCCTTGAGACGTCTCGATGACGTGATAAGGCGCTATATCAAATGCAAGGATTATTATTAGTAGTAACCTTGCATCAATCAATCATTTCACTCCTGTGTATCACACTATCAACCGTCAGTCCAATACAAAGTTAAAACAATTAAAAATGAATTTACTGAAATGTTTGTTTCCTAATATAAGTAGAAAGAGAATTTTTGTACTTAGTCATACACTGAGACATTTATATTGTGTGAATCCATCACATTATGTTTTGATTTAATACACACACATATATGGGTCATATTACTATCAGGGGCATTTATTACATCATGTTTGCTAATATTTGGAGCTTAGTTAAAATCCCATTATAAGCGCACGTGGTCAAAGCTGTTAAAGTGGGTAGCAATATCCAATCTCTTGGGTTTCAGGCGATAACAAGTAAAACCACTGGCTTCGAAACAGGTGAACGAACACATAATATAATAGTTATTCAAGAAAGCTGAAATTAAACCAGATGGAAATCAGAGAATTTGTACAGCTTGCCTAAGAAATACGCAGTCACTACACTTTACAGCAAACCTCGTGAAGCGTTTTGAGATGTTTTCACTACGCGATAAAGCACTGTATCAAATACAAGGATTATCATTTACTACAACTGAATAATATTTGTTTCTAGCAAGGGTACATAACACATCAATAAGATGACCAATAATGCCTTCAAAAAATAATAATAATAATCATAATAATTTGGTCGCTCAAACCACAACTGTTTGAGGGACGCTGCTGTGTGCAATTGGCTGCTGCATTTTGCCCATAGACTACACAGTCAATTCACTTTACAGTATATTCTGCGAAGCGCTTTGAGACGTCTCGAAGATGTGATAAGGCACTGTGTCAAATGCAAGGATTATTATTATTATTATTATTATTTATCACTGGCTTTGGAGGTTGATCCTTTCCTCTCTGAGGATCATTATGATAGTGAATCTACCACTTACTTACGTACTGTAAAATAAATCATCACTGCTAAGATCTCATTTTCTGCCGAGCCAAGAGTGAGAGAAGAAAGTGTCCTCTGTGTGCTGTCTACAGAGGTTCTTAAGTGCGACGTGTTTGTTTAGTCTCAATCCATTCCCACTTCCTCGAGGGCTTGAGTGCACGGTGTGTTAGTGGCACACGATGGGCACTGAGTTTGCAGTAAACCTGGGATACGACGGACAATTTCTACAGCTGAAAAGCTTCACAGTTCCTTGTTGTGGTAATGCTTCTTAAAACCATTGTTGGGGATTTCCACCCGACCTTCCAGTTTAATAAGCAGTGCCTCGGTGAGCAGCACGCAGCTAAATTTTCTCTCCCCAAAACACACAATCAATTCACTTCACAGTATGTTCGGTGAAGCGCCTTGAGACGTCTTGAAGATACGATATAGCGCTGCATCAAATGCAAGGACTGTAGCAGATGCAGACTGACGAGGCCCAAGGTTTGAGGACGTCAGAGTGTATGTTGTGTTACTGCTGTAGTTTAAGTAGCTAAAACCGCATGGCTTGCCATTGAGAGAGCACTGTCTGCCAAGCTTCCTGCTGCTTGTCTATCGAGGATCGTGCTACCCGGTAGGGCTTTGGTGCATAAGGTTAACAAGGTTAACAACCGAGTTGGAAGAAACACAGTTTCCGATTAGCCAGACTGGGCTGTGCGGTTATCAGCAGTGAGTGCCCTGGAATCCTGCAGACCCGCCTGGCTCAGGAACCGGACGAGAGACTGGCACAGAGGGTTGACTCAATTCTGACATTCTATTATCTCGTACGTCACTTTGGAGCCTGGTCTGAAATTCAGAGAAATGTGAGACCAAAACAGCCCAAATCAAACCTCAATTGATCTTTTTGTGCGTGTGTTTTTTTTTTAACAATTTCCTGACACTCACACGATGACTGTTCACATGTGTCAAGTGGCTTCACAAGAACACTCAGTATGGTCCTGGCGCCCTCCTGCCAAAGCCCGACATTCGAAGGAAAGATTGCAAATCACGCAGAGGGTTAACCTCAGGTGATCCTGTATCTGAAGAGAAGAGACGGACTTTGTAAGATCCCATAACCTGGATTTTCCCCACAAGCTTCCAGTTTAGACCGGTACATTATTGTACATTCTGTTCATTTCCATATTTGAGCTTTGAATTGATCTTTGCTTGACCCGAGTCATTGCTGAGATTCTCAGAGCTGCGAGCTTCGATAAGTGATAGCAAGGCAGCTACCTGTATCATCTGGCATTGGGTGCAGAAAGCCACAACGGCAAACACGAGATTGGAGAGGAGATTAGCATTACCTCACACACTATATACATCACAATACAATGCAAAAGGCTGTGGATTATGGTTGGATCCATTCACATTTTCAAGACTGAGGTGGATAGATATGTATTAGATCAGAGTATCAAGGGAAATGGGGCAAAGGAGGCTGATTGGACTTAAGGTATTGACTACCCATGATCTGATAGAATGGTGGAACAGGCTCGAGGGGCTGAATGGCCTACTCCTGTTTCTAGGTTTCTAAACTTTCAGGCAAAATGACAGTCGGGTAAAACTCACACAAGTCGTGTCGGTTGGGACCAGACATTTAATATGATTTATGCAAAGTACGAGTTATGTCAAACTTGAATAGAATATAAACTCTCAAAGGGGACTTGGTCAGATGTACGCTTTAAGGCGATGATACGATTTATACAGATCCAACTTTCGAGCGTTTTACTGTATTACACTGAAAGGAGACAATGTCCACCTTTAAAACGAATGCCCTCTCCAGGTTTCAGACTCTGGACCAAAATAATGTTTGTGCGATTGACTATTGGTTGCTCAATATTATAAAGTGAAACTAAACAAGTTCAAAAGGCAGGAAATGTGTATTAATTGATAGTATTTTTGCAGCAAACCCCCAAAAGCTGTATTTGTTTTTGCACAGTGGAAGTCTGTTCCTCAAACGGTTTACACTGTCTTTCAATACATCAATGGTTACTTCATGTCTTTTCAACGTCGAGATAATAATAATAATCCTTTCACGTCAGGAGGACATCTCAAAGCGCTTCACAGGACATACTGTAAAGTGTAGTGACTTGTCGATTTGTAGGCAGGAGTTCTGCTTCTTCCTTTAAGAGATTTATTCCAGCTTCCTCTTTGACCAGTGCCTATGGTCACCTCCCTCCCTTCTCCCCGCCCCCCCCACCCACCCCCCCACCACCCCCCACACCGGCTCAGCATCGCGCTCCGCTACAGTCAAGCGCTCTGGGACGCTACCCCACGTGAGGGGCGAAACTCAGCAGATTCTTGTAAAGGATTAGAAAACTACGCAGCAAACAGATGGACCCAGTTCCAGGCCAAAAGGATTTGACACAACCTATTCGCAAACACATAATGTGGCGGCACACACAGTGGCAAAAGCACCATTGTATCCCCAGAGCAAAATATCCTCACCTTTCCTCACCCTCCGTCAACAATTTGAAATCACGATAGATATTCATGTTGTTGGGGAAGTTCTCTCTCAGTCCACACAGGGTTAAGGATCAGGGCACTGGAACCTGGTGTAAATGTACTGGAGAGATGCTCAAGTTGATGCAATGGAATTTAATTCTGGAGAGTTTGCTGACACAGCCACAAGCCCGTCTCTGTGACGTTCGATTGAATCAGATACACTAACCTGCTTTAGGTTCAGAAGATAATAATGGAGTGTTGTATCGAGAGGACCCAGGTTCGATTCCCGGGTAAGGAGAAACCTTAGGCAAGTTTCCTTACTCCACACACACACGCCTGTGTTCACCCACCAGTAAGTAGGAACCAGGGGGTTAGTTGATCGCTTTTCCGGGGGTAATAATCCCTTCAAAAAAACATAATAATAATAATTTAGTCACTCAATCTGTACATCTAATTAAATACATCATTTAAATGGTGGTAAATCCAGAGTAAATCAGGTGGAATTTTGACCCATGTGTATATGATAAGCTCCTCTTCTATGTCCTTTAACTTGATATTCAGATGGTTCCCAAAGGGATAGTTATGCAGTCAGGCTAGCTGTGCTTTGTAATAGTCAGCATTAGAGATTTATAGGCAATCCAACCCACTTGAGCAAAACTGTAATGAAGTTCTTAGGAGCTGCTTGTTTAGTGTGTTATAGTGAGACGCGTACGGAGAGAGAGAGAGACGCTGAAATGCTTCTCCCAAGGCAGGTCTTACTCCCACTGCGTCGCCATTACTTAGCAAGAGAAGTCAGCCTGAGACTGTCTGAGTGTCTGACTTGGAGTAATGGCTTCAGTCGAATAAAGCTGACAGGAGAAAGATTATACTTCATAAATACTGGATCAGCCTTCATAAATACTGAACTGTATTGTGCTGGACTACAAGATTTTTTTTTCTCTCTCAAAACACGGGGAGATTAATGGACGCAGTATTATTTTGTGTGCGTGCGCGTGTGGGGGGTGGGGGGAGGCTATTTTAGAACTACTTACTGTATACATGTCTAGTTGCCAGAGTGGTGTCAAGGGAAGGTTTCAACTTGATTTATCACCGTTCCAATGTTAGCGTTGAAAAACAGGGAGCGTGCACCAGAATACTGACTGACTGACTGACTGAGCCCTTATTGACACAAATCAGCCACAGGAATGATAAGCAATCACCTTTCCTGTGGGTGCCCAGTGGATGTGGTGTAACTGGGTGGAGGCTAAGTACAACCCCTCTGTAAACAGGTGACTAACAGGGATCCTGTAGCGTAGTGGTTAACGAGACGACCCGGGTTCGATTCCCAGGCAGCGCGGAACCTCAGGCAAGTCTCCTAACTCCACACACACTCCACGTTTACCCAGCAGTAAGTAGGAAACCCGGTCGTTAGTCGATTGTAATAATTTGGTCACTCAATCCCCGACTGTTTGTGGGGACGCTGCTGTGCGCAATTGGCTGCCTCGTTTTGCCCACAAAATACAAAGTCAATTCACTTTACAATCGATATTATATCTGGGGATACAATATACAGTTCGGGACATGACATATCATGCAACTGCCAGGATGGTGGAAGGCAAACTGATTGGACCTTGGTTTTCTTTCGCCAGCGAATTCTTATGGTCTCATGTTCTTAAGACAAAGAGTAGCAGATAGCGTGTAGTGCAACAAAATTTAATTGATAGAGAAAAATATCTAACGCCGTGCGGGAACCGAAGCAAGAGTAACATGTTTTAAATATAACAACAGCAACAACTTGCATTTATATAGTGTCCTTCATACAGAGTAGTGCCCCCCTGGAGGCTTCTATAGTATTCAATCCTACCGGTTAAATTCCACCTAAGTCTAGGTTTACTCTATTCACGCAGTATTTTAGAACATCCCAAATTTGGCAAACTGATGAACTCAGGCTTAACTTTGAAGATAATTATTCCCCCCCACCCTCCGCCCAATAACTTTTTAAAAGAAATGATCGAAAAACTGGCTCGAAAACAAAACAGAGACTGGATTTAAAAATGTGCGCAACTCCTGAATGAAATGCTACGTTAAGGAATACATCTTCTACCCTGAAGTCTTTGAATACAAAGAGAGAGAGAGGGAGAGAGAGAGAGAGAGAGAGGAAAATGATCCATTGCCACCTTCAGAATCACACGTTGTAAGACTTTTACTCGAACTCTGGTTTCAGCCATTCATAACAAGACTCCCACAGCCTTTGGGAACAGCAGGCAAATTCCTGCCCCGCGTCCAAAAATAATACGCTCTCGATTCCTCAGGAAAGCAAACAGAACCTTTCTAACGCAAGACTTTTGCTCAAATGAAATTACACGTATCAGGAATTTGCCTTTCCACAAACGGTTCCAAAGTGTTGGGGGGCGGAGGGTGGCGGGGGGGGGAATTGCTCTTAAATCAGTTGCCTTCACAAGGCGACCTGTAGCAACAAGTGGAGCGGGCTTCAGAAGTGCGGCACTTCATTTTGCAGAGTAGCCGGCAGTAAATCACTCGTTGGGAAATCCCTGGGCACTTAAAGTTGTCTGCCTGACCTACTCCAACAAATCTTCTCGTTCGCACCTTTCAAAGGCTGCGCACGACACTTTCGCACCTTCTGTTATTGGGAAATAAAGGAGTGAGTTATGTGGCAGCTCCAAGGACAAACCTCAACGGGCAGAGAGCAAACGGAGCAGATGTAACTGTACCAATTCTTGTAGACTCGTTACTTCTGCGACCTCCTGAAGGGATAGTTCTGCAGATTCTGCCCCGTTTACAACTAGTGGACAAAACCCAGGATAGTTCCTTGAAAGACACGTTAATTTGCAACCCGCCAGGCCTGAGTGGATGGAGCGAGCAGGTTGATAGGAAGTGGTCATATCTCCATATGGAGTTTTAAGAGGGAATTAGCTGAATATCTGAGAAGAAGAAATATAAAAGGGTGTGAGGGAAAAGGCCAGGCAATGGAACTAAATGGATAGCTCTTTAAGAGAGGCCGCACAGGCTCAATGGGCCGAATGGCCTCCTTCTGTGTGTAAGATTGTTCCGTGGTTCTAAAACAGGAGAATGGTACTGTCCCATATTGCAGAGTGTGGCTGCTACACATGGTTGATAATTGGCTGCGTTGTTTTTTTATTTGGAATTGATTGAGGTTCTGATCCAAGCATAACACTGATTGGGCATTGATTAGGATTTAACGGCAAATTGATTCCTTTGAACTGGTGAAATACTACTTAGACTCGGCAATGGGACTAGACCTTCCCCCGCCCCACCCACCCCCCATTACTAACAGTGAACTCCATTACGAACCAACCTTTGACTGTTCAAATGAACTTTATAAGGTCTCTATTGATTAGCGAATTGGACCAAAGGTCTGTAGCCATTTCTAATGTGGAATATGACGACCGAAACAATTTGACCGCAATTTTATTCCAAGCGGATACTCCAGCGCTGAGCCTTATAGTATAAATAATCCTCGCATTTGATATAGAGCCTTATCACATTGTTGAAACGGCCCAGAAGTGCTTCACAGAATATACTGTAAAGTGTAGTGACTGTGTATTTGAGTTGCATTGTCGGGAGGTGCTGTCCGTCAGATGAAACAATAAACTCACAACCTGTTTTAGGCGGATGTTAAAGATCGAAAAGAGGTTTCCTCCCAGTGACCTGGTCAACAATCCCCCAACCCCACACCACCCCACCCCCCCCATAAAATTGATCGTTTTACTTGATGGCTGTTTGTGGGACTTCACAGAAAAAAAATCCTGTGAAGTGCTTTGAAACGTCTAAGGGACGTGATGAGGCGCTGCATCAAACTGTAAAAATTATTGTTAACATGATAATCTTCGAGACGTCTCAAAGTGCTTCACAAGATACACTGTAAAGTGGAGTGACTGTGTATTGTGTGTGGGTGGGGGGGGGTGTGGGGTGGGGGTTGGGGGGGTAATTATTATTTTGATTGAAGTGGCTTGTTGCTCTGCCTCGCTCTTGGGTGAAAACCTTGCATTTTCAAAGGTCTTTTTGGAAGGTGAGCTGGGAGCACAAGTGTGACACAGTGTTGGGGGGGGGGAGGCAGTGAGGAACATCGGCTTTTATTTAACACAAACATTACCCTCTCACTGTGTGAGAATCAATCTCTCGTTGGTTCACGATTACTAAGCAGAAGACTGAGGAAAATTCACTGAGTCAAAAGGGCAGTCAGTTTGAAACACAGCGAATGAGTGTTACCAACATGTCCTCACAATCCCCAGTGAGAAATTTCCTCTGCATAGGTTGTCGGTTTTTTTTTCGCGTGTGTGTGTGAGTTCATCAGAGATCTAACAGATATTCTGGAGAAAGGAAGGGAGGGAGGGAGGCGGTTTGCCTTAGATTTAGCGATTTTTATTAGTTTGTTGCTACAGCGATCTTCAGAAACACCCTCTGATAGGAAGGACGTTTCATTAGGATATAATAGTGTGGAGGTGGCATCGGGGATCGAAAGGATTTTCAATGCAATTCCTCCCTAATGGACGTGTCGCATCTAGAGAGCTTAGAATTATAATACTGATAATAATACTAATCCTGGCATTTGACACAGCCCCTTATCACATCTTCGAGACGTCTCAAAGCGCTTCACAGGATACACCGTAAAGTGAATTAACTGCATATATTTTGTGGGTGAAACACAGCAGCCAATTGCGCACAACGGCGTCCCCGCAAGCAGCCGTGGATTGAAGCGACGAAATTATTATTATTATTAACAAAAATTTTTTTTAGAACAACAACACGACAGCATCCTCCTTTAGAATGCGTCTCGTTTAAAAAAAAAAGACGTATTCAAACGGAAACAACCTGCTAAATATGTGCGCAACGTGCAACCTGGAGAACGAGAGCATTTAATTCTACTTTGTTTGAAACACACACGCGAAAAAAAAATGATTTCAGAGAAAATGTTGCCTTGTTGCTTTGTGGTTTGTGCTGTTAGCTGTAAGCAGGAATGCTCTGAACTGCGTTCCATTCTGACCACAGTAAAAGCCAGCTTGAACTCTGGCTGTGTACAGACCAGGCTGCGCTCGAGTCTCTGCTCATGGATTTGAAACTAATTGGATTTGAAAAGGGCAATTTTTACACGATTCTCGGTGTTTCGATTAACTCCATTGGTCTTTCGGACACACACACACACAGACAGATACGCACACCCAGACACTCACACACACACACTCACGTGTGGATAAATGCTCACACACAGATGCACACACAGGCAGATATGCACACAGACATGCGCTCGCAGACACACACAGACGAAAACTCACACAGACAGACATGCATACACACATACACATACACAAAGATATACACACAGACTCTCACACAGAAAGACACACTTACACACACACAGATAGACACAGACACTTGGCCTTGAAGTCACGTGCGTTTAGAATATTTTGGAGAGCATTTGCCTGATCGCCGCCTGTTTGAGATGAGAATATCTGAGCCAAAGAGCCATGGGTGTCTGAAACGCTTAAACCATGAGTGTCAGAGGAGCGAGTGGCTCTGGAGAAACACTTTACAATGTGCATTGTTTTTGACAGCACAAACCACACACGAGTACATAAAAGCAGACTGCAGCGTGAGTCATGCACGAATCCTTGCACTTATCATGTAGTCGAGAAGTCTCAAAACGTTTTGGACTCCGTACTAACAAATAATAATTTGGTCACTTCAATCCACGGCTGTTTGTGGGGACGTTACTGTGCGCAATTGGCTGCCACGTTTCGCCCACAAAATATACAGTCAAATCACTTAGTAGTCTCTCCTGTAAAGTGTTTTGAGACGTGTCGAACACGTGATAAGGCGCTGTATCAAATGCAATTATTATTATTATGATTGTTATTACTATTATTACACGGAGACTATTCGTGACTGGGCCGGTTTTGTGGACACTTTGCCAGTGTTTCGGCTGTTTCCATTCCCATTGTTGTGAATGATGGAGTTGAGAAGCATTGAAAATCCCAGGGCTCAGTCCCATTTCAAAGGCAAAGCGAAAGGGGTGAAAGATCATCTGCAAGCCTGCCTTTCTAAATTAATAATTACGTGAGTTTAATAATGCCAATCAATAATTACTTTGATCATAAGGCGACAGACACCACCTCATGGCCATGGTATTATCCCGCAGTATATAATCCTGTCAATAAGTTTAAAAAATAATAGCTTTAATGGCTACGGAAGCAATCGTCTATGCAAATATGTAACTGATTGTTCAAGGAGAAACCTTCTTGGATGCTTAATGTGCAAAGGGGTTTGCGTTAAGACTGTACTTCAAATGCATTTTGTTCACAAGCCCAAAACACTTCCTGACGTGAAATAATTTGTTTTCCACAAAGACTGCCAATGGCTGTCAGGCCGAATCCTGTTATAATGTTCCCAATCCGACAGCTCACTTAAAGTAATTTTGTCTGCCACGCTTCCTATGCTCATCAGGATTTCTTTCGTTCCTGAATGAACCAGCACATGAAACAAAGTGCAAGAATGTTTACAGTGCAAAGCACCTTGTGAAAAGCATCCCTCTATCTAATAAACCCACTCAAATACTTTACCTGCATTGAAAACAATAGACTCTGATGGTCAAGTAGCAAATACAGTAATAATAATAATACTTGCATTTGATATTGAGTCTTTTCACTTTGTCGAGACGTCTCAAAGCGCATCACTTTACAATGTGCATTGTTTTTGTATATTTTGTGAGCGAGACTATTGAATTGTGCTCCACACACACGCCTCTGTTTACCTGGAAGTAAGTAGGAACCCGGTTTGTTAGTCGATTGGTGGATGGCTTTTCCAGGGGTAACGATCCCTTCAAAAAAAATATAATAATTTGGTCACTCAATCCACCACTGTTGTGTGCAATTGAGCCGCTGTGTTATAATACCCGCAGTGGTATTATAAAGCAGATTTTTTTTATCCAGTTCATTTTTGTACCAAAGCAGAGGGACAATTGTTGGGCAAATAGTCAAAATCAATGTGTAATCAGGATAACAAATGGTTAACCATTCATACAATGGTTATAAATTGACTGTAGAGTCAATTTCTATTCTCACTGTTAGAAATTCCTATGGATCTAAATGAGTAATATAAATTGTTAGGAAGTTGAAACAGATTAAACTTTGTGAAAAGATTGAAGCAACTAAAATGTGAAAATGCAATATGAATTGATTTGTTTTATATCAATCCGTGTTGCAACTCATCAAAGATCACCACACTCTGCACGGAGACCGTCTGTTACTTAATGTTATTTGGATGCTGTAACGCAGATGGGACGAGTTGAGTTAAATCTGTTACTCATTTAAGATGTCACATCCTTGACAATAGGCTCAGCATTGCCATACGTAATAATAATAATGATAATAATCCTTGCATTTGATACAGCGCCTCATCACATCTTTGAGACGTCTCAAAGCGCTTCACAGGATACGCTGTAAAGCGAACCGACTGTATATTTTGTGGGCGAAACGCGGCAGCCAATTTGCGCCCAGCAGCGTCCCCCACAAACAGCCGTGGCTTGAGTAAATTTTTATACACACACACACACACATATATATATATAAAATTTGATATATGGCGAAACCATCACACAGGATGGTGGAGCACAAGCAAAATACAAAACGGAAATTTTTTGGGGGGGAAAGAAAAGGCATTCAAAAGATACCTACATCAGTACATGTGTGATGAACAGCACAGGAGTGAGTGAGTGAGTGAGTGAGTGAGTGTGAGATCCAGTGTGACAATAGCCAGACTCACCAAGAAATTACAAAGGCTCACGTTGTAGGATGGGCGACAGAAAATAAAACAGAAAATAGTTTTTTTTTCTAACTGATCCTAGGGAGGGAGGAGAGGGGGGGTTTTGTTTTTTTTTAAAAAAAGAAAAAAAACAACCCAACTTGTGTTGGGTGTTTGTTAGGACAGTTTCCACATAACGAAAGCGCCAACAAGTGGTGATGGAATGATATTACGAAAGAAATAACACAAGTGTTGGGGGAAGCAACGATTCACATCGAGAGCAATTTATTTCATTCTGTGGCACCTCACTCAGGCCACTTCCATCTCACGAGAAGGTTTCCCTCGAAACACATTTACTACTGATGATGATAATTTTTTTTAAAAAAAAAAGAAAGCAGAGAGAGAGAGAGTCAAATCCCACAAACGCACAAACAAAAACTGGGCTGAAGAAGAAAGAATGTTTTTCATTGAATATAGAGGGAGAGAGGAAATCATTTGAGAATCATTGATGCGAGAAGGGATCATTCCTGATCAACGTTGCCCCCCCCCCCACCCTCCCCTCATTTTAGAGAAAAATAATTGCTTCGCTTCCAGATTATTGTAATGCTTTTTTTTTCGTGTATTTCTCGTCTTTTTTTTAAAAAAA
The DNA here is from genome assembly GCF_018977255.1 of Callorhinchus milii. Classification (NCBI taxonomy): domain Eukaryota; kingdom Metazoa; phylum Chordata; class Chondrichthyes; order Chimaeriformes; family Callorhinchidae; genus Callorhinchus; species Callorhinchus milii. Next base: position 11,950,234 of record NW_024704751.1, read on the forward strand.
AGTTGAAAAAGCTAAAATGGAAGATCGACGCTGACACTAATTTCTGACGAAAACGAGTGTGTAGATGTGGTTAATATTGATGTTAAAAGATGTGTAAAGGTCCCTTTTGCACAGAGAACCTGATTTGACAAAAATGGGTGAAAAAAAACTAAGAACTAGACAGAGACAGACACAGTAACAGGGTCAGAAATAAAGATTATATATATATATATTAAAAAGACTCAGATTGGTTCAATTACATCTGGGTATTTCACAAAGGCTGAGGCACTTTATAAATACTAACTCACAGCATAAAACTGCAGATATAGTCTTTACTTAAGGGAAATAAATCACTTATTCCAGTGCATATTATTGCAACCATTTGGAGGAAAAGTGGAGACTGGTTTTGTGTGTGTGTGTGTGTGTCGAGGAAGCAAAACTGCAGCGAAATAAATCCTCTTGTGCATCTTCAACGAGTTAAAATCGCGAAATCCTTATGAAAACACATTTTTAAAATATGAAACACGTTTGGTGGGGGTGGGGGGGAGGGGGGAGGATGTACACCAGGTACTTGTGTGGTGGGTTTTTCGTTAAAAATCCATTTCTGTTCCATTTTTATTGTGGCAGAAATCGGTTTAAGCGCGACCTTTTTTTTGAGGGTACAAATCTGAATTTATTCGCCACAATCCAGTGCTATAAATAGTGCGGAGAGATGTAGTTCAGCAGCTGAGGCTGTCTCTGTAAAACCCCTTCTCTCTCCGTTCGACAGAATTCACTGGAAAATGAGCATTATATTGGAAACTAACATTGGGAAACACATCATAACGCGTCGGTGCAAAGGACTTCTCCCTTCAAACCTACAGTCAGTCTAAACAGTCTTTCTTTTGGGAGAGTGAGAATGTCACTCTCTGATCACAGAGTACAGTAGTTCTGACTTAACTTCTGCACTGAATACTGAGGAGAGACACATAGAGAAATTGAGAGAAATAGAGAGAGAGAAAAACAGAGCAAATCGACCGAACCCCACGTTTACCATTTGAAAACTGTATTTAAAATAGTGCTTCAGATTGAATCTGTTAACCTTGTGGATCAAATACATTATACAGTGTAAATATATGTAGACATATATAATATATATATTTACATATGAAAAACCCGTCTGTTGTAGTTTAAGTTTCCTGTATTGAGTCGCTTGCAATAAACAGATGAAAAATAAAATCAGATGAACAGATGTGGCACAGGGTTGAGGAGGTGGAGAGACACACTATCCACCCGTTAGTTAGCTGCCTGTGGGTCGGAATATCCCATTAGTTAGTTAGTAGCCTAATTAACTCACTCACTCACTAGTTAGTAGCCTAACTAACTGATGTCCTTAAAGCCTCCCTTTGAGCCGGGCTCAGTGAGTGAGTACTGTGTGTGTGTGTGTGTGAGACTGTAACTGTGTGTATTGAGTTGTGAGCGAAAATGTGGACAACAAAGTGGGTTATGGCGAATTCTTGTGGGTATTTTGATGGTGAGAGAGAGGGAGTGAGAGAGAAAGAGAGAGAAAGAGGGAGGGAGGGAGAACAAGGTTTATTGACAACCCCTTTTACCAAACCGCAATCCATCACCAACCGCCCCACAAAGCCCAAATACCCAAAGAAGGTTTAAAAAAGGATCTGATATAAGTTAGGGATCAGGGGGGAGAGGGGGGGGGGGAGAGGGGGTGAGGGGGGAGAAGGTATGGCTCGGACTCACAATGTGGGCTTTGACCTCCAGTGATTTCATTTCACGTTAACGAACGAATGGATGAACGTGAGTCAAAAACAGACTGAACATCCCTCACACCCCCACCCACCCCGTCATTTAATGGTTAATTAAAAAAAAACACTCAACATTCATTCGGTTCAACAACAATAATAATAATAAGCAGAGAAACCAGTCAAAAACAGGTGAAATCCGTTGTGTTTGTTAAAGATTGATTCAGTCTCTGTTATAACTGTATATAATCTATCTAATATATATCTAATATATATCTAATATATATCTAATATATATCTAATATATAACATATATATATAACGACAAACCAAAAGAAAACACTAACAGAATCGAACAATCTTATTTCAGGGTAATATGTTAATTTTAATTCTATTACGCACTATTGGGGCTCGACTGTTTCAAGATGAAAAAAATAAAATCTTATACCCCCCCCCACCCCCTCCCCCCCCACCCCCACCCACACCCCCACCCACACCACGTCCAAAAAAAATCTCAGATATCAATTAGCTCAAAAAACCTAAACGGATCCGTTTCCCTCGTTTTAAAATGACTGTGTGAAAAAAACATTATTCTAAAGATTCGTGTCGTGGAATGAGAGGCAGATCTGACAGATCTTAAACCGATCAGATCAATGGATAAATAAGACAGATCCTCCTATTCCAGGGATTTTTTTTAATTTTTTTTTAAAAATGAGTAAAAACAAACATTTGCTTTGGTTTCTGAATTGCTCATTTTTTTTTCGCGTGAGAGAGAGAGAGAGAGAAAGGATTTTTTTATATAGAAAAAAAAGATGAATAGCATATGTTGAGGCGTTGTGGGGGGCAATGTTTGTTGTGCGAGAAGTCTTTAAGAGTACTTTACGAATACCCTTTTATTTAAAATGCGCCCCAAAAGCAACGTGCAATCCCACTCTGCAGGTGGGCGGAATGTCAATTAGGTTATTAATCTGATCATTGTATTATGGGACAGGAATATATATATATATACACACACACACACACACTGTTTGTCTCATGTGGAAGTCAAGAGTTTTGACATCAAATGCCAATAAAATATAACTTTCAAGTGCGAGTGCACACATGTAATACAATGGAATAAAAGTTATGTTTTATTTAATTAACCACTGCGATGGAGGGGAGAGACCCGCTGTAATAGTAATTGTAATTGTTATTATAATCCTCGCGTTGGACCCGGCGCCTGGTCACGTCTTCGAGACGCCTCAGAGCGCCTCACGGGATACGCTGTAAAGTGTGTGGGCGAAACGCAACAGCGCAAAATATAATGCATTTTCGCAATGTGCCAGAATCCTGTTTCGGCCCCAATTCGTAGCAATGCCATTACCACGAACACGAACACATGCGGTGAAATCGCAATGGTTTTCAAACGCTGCAAATGCATTCGGACAATAAAACACAGCGGTTATTCAGAATTTACTGCAAAACAACAAGTGAACCCTTTATGTCTGAATTCCTGGAAGGTATTTGACAGCCTCTTGTTGTTGGGTGGTTTTTCCCCCCTCCCCTGAGATTTTCGATGAGATTTTCTTTGCAAAGCAAAGTCTCTGCTCCGCTTTGTGTTATTATTGTCAGTTACACCCAGAACCAGTTTCAAATGATGTTATTAACTTGTCTGTGTGTGTGTGTGTGTGTGAGAGAGAGACAGACACACACACACACACACAGGCGATATATTGGTTCAAAAACAAGTCCTAACAAAAAGTCTTCTCCCTCTCTCTCCCCCCAACAAACACAAACCCAAACCAAAACGCACACACGTAATGGAACGAATCTTTTCCCCCAATTTCCCTGCACTCCTCAGCGCATTTTCTTCCCATTTTAGAAGGCGGGATTCGTACGGAATAAGCTGTATAAAGTTTCACTCAGAGGACACATGTGTGTACATATACATATACATATACACACAGGGAAAAGAATAAATTGTCTCCAGGTGAAATTATACAATACGTGCATTTTACCTGCACCACACAACACACACACAAACATGTATACATATATGTATAAACATATTAATATATATATATATACTGCATGCATAAACACAACACACACACAAGCATACATAGAGTGTATATATAAACACACATACAGCACGCAAACATAAATACAAGTATATTAAACACACACACGCACACATATACACACACACACACACACACACACACACAAATACACAAGCGCCCTACCCATCTGATCTCCATGTTCAAAGATTTACTAAATCATGAAAATAATTCTCTAAACAGGCCCACGCACATTGGGAGGGGGTTGGAGAGAGAGAGAGAGAGAGGGTGGGGGGGGGGGGGTAAAGCAATCTGTCTGAACTATCTATTTGCAGCACTCGTTCCCCCAAGTCCTTGTGAGCAGTTTCAATTGATGTTATTATTATTTTTTTCTCGTTATAAGTAACCAGAAGAGCAAAACCCCATCAGCTCAGAACCAGCACAGATTTATCACCCTTCACCCTGGGGGGGGGGGGGGGGGAGAGAAATAAAACATTGCTTGTGAAAAAAAATGCCTTCTGCCCAACTCCAGCCACTGCCCCCCAACAACCCGTGTAAACACATCAATACGACGAGATACAAAGCACTACACAACCAAAGAGACGTAGAGAGAGAGAGGTGGAGAGGGAGTGATGGGTTGGGTTGAGACCTGAAGGCGGGACTTGTGGGGGGGGGTGTGGCTCAGAGGCGGGGACTCGCGCCCATTGGCTGCAGGAGCCCCGCCAGCAGGTCCTGTGGGAGGTGATTGGCCGAGAGCGCTGTCAGTCACCTGTCAGTCACTGGCTCTCAGCTGAGGTGAGGGAGAACCAGGCTGTATATTGGCAGCTCATTGCACTCACTTCCCTGTTTTAATCACAGAGAGACAGACACAGACAGACAGACAGAGCTAAACTTTTGTGAAAGAAACTTTCTCTCTCTCACACACACACTCTCACACCCCTTCTTTTGGATCTCCGAGTGTGTTGTTTGGTGGAGGTCTGTCCAGGGGTTGTGTGTGTGTGGGGGTTTGTCAAAGGCTACACAGAGGGACTTGTATTTGTGGAGGGGATTTCATGCTTGAAACCCTGCGGTGATCCAACCCTGAGTGGCTCTCCCTGAGGTGACTGCTCTCTCTCTCTCTCTCTCTCTCGGGAGACACACACACAGACAGTAGACATTGACTGTGACTTTGGTTGCAGTGATATTGAAAGTCACACCATCGCCTCTCGTGTCGGACTTGGAACTAAAGGGAATTTTAAGCTTTCGCGATTGTGTTTTTTTTTCCACGAGAGAGAGAGAGAGAGAGAGAGGAAAAGAGAAGGGGGGCAGGAAGATGGTTTATTTTCCGTGGCTCTGAAGTTTGCAGGAGATTTTGGGGGGTTCCTCGTTGGAAGAGAGAGAAAGAGAGAAGACCGAATACTAAGATTGTGTTGGGCTGTTAACGTTTGGAACATTTGCTGCAAATTTGGATTGAAGTGAAAAGACGGTTCCTCCGATTTTCCGACTGACCCACAAGGAACAGAGAAGCGATGGACTACCCAACCGCCCAATAACATCGAAGGGGAGAGAGAGAGTGTGTGTCCTGGGGACCGGGGGGTCGATCGATCGATCGATTGATTGATTGCTCCCATCCCAAACTCATCCAATTGGGGGCTGATCGAAAGAGGGAAGGCTGTGGATGAACTCTGCCATTGGAAACCCCCAGGAAGAGGAAAGAAACAACTGCTGTGTGTTTTTTTTCGCGAAGAAGAGAAAAGAGACTGGACTCTGAACAGCAGAAGTTCTAGAAGAAGGAAACAACTCCCTCGAGAGAGAGAGAGAGAGAGAGAGAGAGTGAGAGCGAGAGAAGGAAAGAAAGTTCCTTGAGAAAGAGGGAAGGAAGGAGGGAGAGAGAGAGAGGGGGAGAGTGAGAGAGAGATCCTTCCCAAGTGGCCTTCCCTTGTCCCTGTGTTATTGGGGTACCTTCTAACCCAAGTTGTTGTGATGCGTATTCCTGTAGATCCCAACACAAGTCGGCGCTTCACTCCTCCCTCCACCACGTTGAGCAGCTCGGGCTCGGGGAAGATGAGCGAGCCGGTGTCCCTGAGCCAGCCCAGCCCCGGGGTGCTGTCCCGGGTCCGGCCCGAGACCCGCACGGTGGTGGACGTGTTGGCCGATCACGCCGGAGAGTTGGTGCGGACCGACAGCCCCAACTTCCTCTGCTCTGTACTGCCCTCACACTGGCGCTGCAACAAGACGCTGCCCGTGGCGTTCAAGGTCAGTCCGAAAATAAGGCTTTCACCTTCCCCCACTCCCCCTCTCTCTCCCTCTCTGTCACTCTCTCCCCCTCTCTCTCACTCTCTCCCTCTCTGTCACTCTCTGTCACTCTCCCTCTCTGTCACTCTCTCCCTCTCTGTCACTCTCTCCCTCTCTGTCACTCTCTGTCACTCTCTCCCTCTCTGTCACTCTCTGTCACTCTCTCCCTCTCTGTCACTCTCTCCCTCTCTGTCACTCTCTGTCACTCTCTCCCTCTCTGTCACTCTCTCCGTCACTCTCTGTCACCCTCACTGTCACTCTCTCCATCTCTCTCTGTCACTCTCTCCCTCTCTGTCACTCTCACTCTCTCCCCCCTCTGTCACTCTCTCTCTCTCTGTCACTCTCTCCCTCTCTGTCACTCTCTGTCACTCTCTCCCTCTCTGTCACTCTCTCCCTCTCTGTCACTCTCTCCCTCTCTGTGTCACTCTCTCCCTCTCTGTCACTCTCTCCCTCTCTGTCACTCTCTCCTCTCTGTGTCACTCTCTCTCTCTGTCACTCTCTCTCTGTCACTCTCTCTCTCTCTGTCACTCTCTCTCTCTGTCACTCTTTCTCTCAGTCACTCTCTCTCTCTCTCTCTCTGTCACTCGTTTTCTCTCTCTCTCTCTCTTTGTCACTCTTTCTGTCACTCTTTCTCTGTCACTCTCTGTCACTCTGTCTCTCTCTGTCACTCTCTGTCTCTCTCTGTCACTCTCTCTCTCTGTCACTCTCTGTCACTCTTTGTCACTCTCTCTCTCTGTCACTGTCTCTCTCCCAAATTTAAAACTCCTCTCTCACATATCCTCTCACACACATATACGTTCTCTCTCACTCTCTCTCAAAGCTGAAACTCTCTCACACACACAAATTTATTCTCTCCCTCTCAAAGCTGAAATTCTCTTCTTTCTCTCTTATCCCTCTCTCTCTCTCTCTCTCTCTCTGTCACATTCTCTCTGTCTCTCAGAGCTGAAACTCTGCTCTTTCTCTATCACTTGTCAAATTAGAAACGTTTCTTTTCTTGGCCACATTTTTCCCAAAAAAAACCACAACCGCAATATTTTTTAGACTAAGACACAACAGACACTTACATCTGTGTAGAACTCTCTCCCCCCCCCCCCACCACCACCCCCCCCCCCCCCCACCGTCCATCCCCTCTCTAAAACAAATACAAATAAAATAAAAACTATTCATATTTACAATGCAACATAAAAAAACCCGAGAAAAACAACTCCAAGCGTTAACTGCGCGATACTGTTTAGATAGTGGGGGAGGAACACAATTTAAAATGTGGAAACATATTCAGCACTTGTAGATTTAAAGGTTATTTTTGTTTTTAAAAAAAAGTTAATACGTAAATAATAATAATCCTCTTCGCGTTTGATCCACAGCGCCTTATCGCGTCTTAGAGACGTCTCAAAGAGCTTCACAAAATATAACTGTAAAGTAAATCGACTGTGTATTTTGTGGGCGAAAAAGACACACAAACGCACACACACACACACACTATTATTATTATTATTATTATTAGCAATAATGAAAGATTTTCTTTCTCTGCCCATTTTTTTTTAAGCTGATCATTTGTCCAGAAAATGTCCATTTTTTTTTGTTTGGCAAAGATGCAAACAGTAAAATCGGGGAATAAACAGGTAGAGGAGACACAGGAGGGCACATCTATTTCAGACCTCACTTAACTCCTGGGCATCCAGAGCTGCAGTAACTGCGGTAAACGTCAGAGTTGAAGATGTTTTCCACTAATTTCACCGCATGAAAGTGTATAAAAAGCTCAATACACCGCGACAGAGCAACACCCCCCCACCCCCCCACCCCACTCCCACCCCAACACACACGCAATTCAAAGCACACAACAGGAATAGGAAAGTATTCCCTTAATACTTTTATTTTAGTTAAATCAAAGGAAATAGTAACAGGTTTGTAGAGTTTCAAGGAGGAAAAAAAAAGACGGGAGTTGATTCCACACATACACACCCCTCCTCTTGTGGGGAATTTAAGCTAAAATTGCAATGATTTGGATCATTTGTTGTGTGTGTGTGTGTGTGTGTGAGCACTGGTCTTGGTTTATTTATCCATTCCCAAAACGCCAGTCTCGCAGTTGTCCCCATAAGGGACTGAATTAAAGAGACGGGTAATGTCGGGTCAAACGAACCCCTGGAACAGCAACACCCCGAAAGGAAAGCACATTCTGCCAAATATTATTACCCCCCAAAAAAGGGCAAAACGATTGTTGTTTTAAAAATATTATATATATACACACACACACATATATATATATATACGGTGCGATACGTACGTTACATTACGCAGAAATTGCGTTAATAGAAACGCACAGAAACCAGTGGTCGGAGGTTCCCCAAACTTGCTCGAGCGGCACTAAAAACGGTGGGAAAAAAAAGCCACACATTAAATCCTTTGCATTTATTGGGGGTCCCGGAAAATAAATAAAACGATTCGACCCTTCAAGTTAGTTCTTGAAAACGGTGCTCATTAGAAAGCGCGGCCGCTTAGGTTTCCAGATTAAACATATTTGCAGTCACCCGGGACTTGGGTCACGTTAAACCTTTCTGTGCGTCTCTCTCTCTCACACACACACACACACAGTTTAAGGTGATTACTTAGGATATGATGCAACTCACTCACTCACACACTCACACTCACACACAACATGTATAGCTCAAGCCTACACTGCACCTTGATTGATGCTTTCAGGCGATCCCGACAGTGAATATCAGGGACATGGAATGAAATCAGTAATAAACAGTTGCAATGCAAAAAAAAAAAACAATCTTAAGAAGTGCCACTGATTTGATTTAAGGTGGGACCCCTTACCTAACCGTGCGTCAAAGGGCAAACGGCGATGGATTCAGGGGCACAGTTTTAGCTTGTGTGGGTTTTTTTTTAAAAAAAAAGAAATCGTCCAACTCACACTCACTCACACACACACACACTCACACTCACTCACACACACTCACACACACACTCACACACACGCGACTTTATAAGCAAAGTGTTTGGCTTCCCGCACTCCAAGGCAAACATTCCCACATACACACAATCTCGAGATTTGCCTTTCCCAGTTGCCAACATGACTTGATCCAAACAGAATTTTGGCCCATGAATTGTGGTGCCTTAATATTGTGTGTGTGTGTGTGTGTGTGTGGGGTGGGGGTGTCTGTGAGTCTATGTGTGTGTGTGTGAGAGAGAGTGAGAGAGTGTGTGAGTGTGTGTGTAAGGCCTCAGTGCATTTTTTTGTTGTTGATATTAACAGCATTTATTGCTAAATACATGTGTCCCGTTCATTAGAATTTTGCTGCAAATAGCTTTCAAGAAAGGGGCGACTCCAAGTCGATTTATTTGCTAAAAGATCATTTATAGAGAGTTGTTTTGGGGGGGGGGGGGGGGTGGGGGATCGAATCATGTCATTTATTTTTTTGTATGGCTCTTGTGCCCTGTGGAATTGACCCAAATCCTCGAGATTTTTTCAGCCCTTATTGATAGCAACAAAAAAAAAGTGAAGGCGTTTATTTGTATTTATACAGATTTATTTATATATGATTTGGAAAAGCTCTTTTCAAATAAATGTGTCCCGTGCATTATAATTCGCTAAAAATAGCTTATTTGGGGACTTGCTATAATGAATGTCTTTATTTATTTATTTGCTCAAAAATAATTTTGAGATTTTGGAGTGTTTTTTTTTGGTGGGGGGGAGAGAGAGAGTTGTATTTTATTATTTTTTGTCTGGTGTTGTATGTTATTGTTAACAGTTATGTTACTGATAGCTGTTTGTGAGTCTGTGTGTGTATATGGGAGTGTATTTCAGTGATTAATGTTGCTTGTTATATATTTTTGTCTGGATCACACACACACACAATTTGCTGAAGATAATTTTGAGATACTATTTATTTTTGGCGGGGGGGGGGGGGGGGGGGGGGGTGAGGGAGTTACATTTAATTTGTGTATGTTAAAAGCAGGAGTGAGTTACTGTGTGGGGGCAGAGGGCATCCCAGGCTGGTTGTGTGAGTGAGTGAGTGAGTGGGTATGAGTGTGTATGTGAGTGTGTGAGTATATGAATGTGTGGTGTGTATGAGTGTGCGTTGTTGCTGAGTGTGTGAGTGAAAGTATATGTATGAGTGTGAGTATATGACTGTGTGTGAGTATATGTGAGTGTGTGAGTATATGTGTGTGTGTGAGTGAGAGTATGTGTATGAGTGTGTGTGGAGAGAGTATGTGTGTGTGAGGGAGAGTATGTGCATGAGTGTACGTGTGTGTATCTGTGTGAGTGTGTGTGTATCTGTGTGAGGGTGTGTAACTGTGTGAGTGTGTGTATCTGTGTGAGGGTGTGTATCTGTGTGTGTGTGTGTATCTGTGTGAGTGTGTGTATCTGTGTGAGTGTGTGTATCTGTGTGAGGGTGTGTAACTGTGTGAGTGTGTGTATCTGTGTGAGTGTATCTGTGTGTGTGTATCTGTGTGAGGGTGTGTGTGAGTGTGTGTGTGTGTATCTGTGTGAGTGTGTATCTGTGTGAGTGTGTGTGTGAGTGTGTGTGAGTGTGTGTGAGGGGGTTTCAGGGATTGAAGTTGCGAGTTATATATACACTGTGTATATTTCTGTCTCTCCCCCCCCACAGGTGGTGGCGTTGGGTGATGTTCCTGATGGTACTCTGGTCACAGTGATGGCTGGAAACGATGAAAACTACTCAGCAGAGCTCAGGAACGCTTCTGCTGTCATGAAGAACGCAGTGGCGCGTTTTAACGACCTCAGATTTGTGGGCAGAAGTGGACGAGGTAAAATATTTTCCAATTTGTGGCTTCTTTTTATTTATTTATTTTGGTGTGTGTGGGGGGGGGGGTGGGGTGGGGGGGAGGGGGGGGTTTGGTTAATGAGATTGTAGTTTGATTTTTTTTATAAAACACACACACACACACACCAGGAGTTTAACACACTATCCCCAGTTTGATTTGCAGAGGGAGGTGTTTTTTTGCCAACATGTGATGAGTTCGCAAAATGCAATGCATTCGTTCAGTTTCTTCGCAAGTGTTACTGCGTTCGTTCATACATTCACTCATTCACTCATTCATTCATTCAGGTTTATAATGTGTGTGTTTAAAATCATAAATCTCTCCCCCCCACCCCATCCATCCCAACCAACCAAGATTTATTTCAAAGAGGTTGATATGAATTCTGGACCTGGTTATCACTCACTGGATATTCCTCACTGTTTTACTCGTTCCTATATAATATCACTGGATATTCTCCTTCTTTAATACGATATTTTTATATTAAAATATCTCCCCAAGTCCTGAGTGTAAGTCGAGAAATGAACATGGCTTTTTAGATTGAATGACGAGTCATTTTTTTATATGTATACATTTAAAAAAATTAAAACAATTTGGATCAGTATTGTATATTTCACGTCACTGAAACATCAATTTCCAATAAATATTAGCGATGAGACTCATATTTTTGCGTTTATATAATTTTATATATAATTTTCACGTTTTGTTCCTCTCCCAAACCAAAAGCAAAACCAAGTTAAATCTAAATGGAAATCGGATAACCCAATATTTTCCACATTTTGAAATCCATTTGTTTTAAATTGTGAGTCTGGCTGTGCTTTTTTAAAAAAAAAATATATATATAATCGATATTTATTTATTTCTGCAAATTAAATTGACTAATAAGTTACGTGTATGCCATTATTTTGATACAATCTTGGTTTTTTTTCATCCTTTTTGCCTCTCCCCCCCTCTGCCGCCCCTTTATTTTTGGGGAAGGAAATTCTCACAACTGGAAAAAAAATTGTGTAACAAAAAAATTCAAAAAAAGATAGAAAATATATATTTTTTTAAAAAAACACCCCCAAAAAACCCTTTTCAGTTCATCTTCTGGGGGGAGGGGGGGGGGGTAGTCATTATGGTAAGAATGGAGTGCAATTTAGGTGTAATAAATGTAATTTTGCTGTTGTTGAGTTGGAAAATGATAGAAAATAAGATTTTGAAAAAATCACTCTTAAAAAAACCTTTTCATCTTTGAACAAAAGGTGGAGAAATCTTTCCCCTGTTCACTAAAGGGTGTTTAGATGCTGATCTGACTATGGTATATTTTGTGGGTGTGAGGGGGGGCGGTCGGGGTGCAGTGGGTCTGGTCACATTTGGATTTTTGTCCCTTCTCAATAATAATAATAATATTTGATACAGCGCCTTACGTCTTCGAGACGTCTCAAAGCGCTTCACAGGATACACTGTAAAGCTAATTGAACGTATATTTTGTGGGTGAAACGCGGCAGCGTCCCCACAAACAAATTACTAGACCCGTTTCTCTGCAGACAATCAACCCCTCTTATCAGTTGTGTTTATTTTGCTCCCTTCATCTTTTTACTCAACCAAAATACAGTGGCATTTAACAAGTGGGTGAGTGAGTGGTAATGGGTGTCTGTGTTTGTGTGTGGGGTGGGGGGGGGGGGGGGGGAGGGGGTAGGGTGTAGGGGGTGGAGATACCAGAGGCGATAACAGTGATGTTTCAGTGAGCGAATCAAAAGTAAAACAATGATAATCCTTGCATTTGGTATAGATATCTCTTTGAGATATGTCTCACAGCGCTTTACAGAATATAAAGTGAATTGACTGCATTTTGCGAGCAAAACAGCTCCTTGATCTGAGAGGAATTGCATGACAAGGCAAAAAAAAAAAACACCACTCCCATTGTCTCTTACAAATAAATACAGTATTGGAAAAAAATATTGCAATGTATTGGTTCGGAAACCAGCTGCTGAGATTGCGATCAGCTCCCCCTCTCTCCTCCCCCCGCACCCCAGCTTGGTGTAGTGTTCCGCCACTCCCACGCACTCTCGGACACTACCTGCGTGAGGGGACGCTGCGTAAATGCGAGTTGTTGTTGTTGCAGAGGCTTTATCGCTCTCTATTTGACACTCTGACATTTTATGCTCACACCTACCTCCAGCCTCTGCAGCATTGAACAGTACCCGTTACAGTTGTCAAAGCTGATTATGATTACTGCTCGAGGGGACATACCTGATTGAATTAAATGAGTCTATGCAAAGCAAGCACCTGCTATTAAATATTAGAAGCCATCAGAAGAAGCCAATTGACGATTGAAATGTTAACACATAAGATATTCAAACTTTTATATCAACCAACGCAGTCAATTCACTTTACAGTCTATTCTCCGAAGCGCTTTGAGACGTCTCAACGAAGTGATACGAGGCTCTGTATCAAATGCAAGGATCATTATTATTATTAATGCAATATTTGTTGGTTGGATGAGCGTGCCAGTTCAGGCCCTGCTTAAAGACACTATCGGTGCCAGCTTTTTGACAATTTGGAGCAAAGGTCATTGCAGCAAAGCAAACAGATATAAGGATGTTATTAGATTTTCAAAACTGATATGTTCGATAAGGAGATTTAATTCAGAGGAAATGGTTATTAATGAGCAATGGTAATCTCTCATTTTCAGTGTAAAATAGTCATAATAATCATTGCATTTGGTATAGCGCTTTATCACATTGTTGATAAATGATATAAAAATAATAATTATGATCATTTGCATTTGCAATCATTTGATATATATCAGTATGACATCCTATAAGGAGCCAATATTGGCAACAGTAGACACAACATTAGGTGTTATACTTCCCTGGCCCATGTAACTGTTCTTAACACAACACTATTTGCTAGTTCCTGGGCAGATTTTGACTGCCGTCTTTTAATTCTAGTCAATGCGTTAGAATACTCTCTCAGGTAACATAAAAATGCTTCTACAGTAAACTGCTGATAATTCAACCCTGACTTGTCACTACCACTACCATCAATTGTGCTGCCACTAATCCCGACCATATTTATTTACCTATTTATACATACGGCTAACTCGCCCACTCCTGATAACCTGTCACTGAACCCCCTTTTCCTTTTGTGGAGTGATGAGTATCAGGAGTTTACACCCACAAAACATACAAAACAGTCAAATGTTTGTTTGTTTTTCTTTCGTTTTGTTTGGCTTTTCTCACTTTGTTCGAGACTCAAACTGCAACTTGATCAGTTTCATTTAATTGAAAACTGCAGTGGATTAGTAGATCGGTAATAAATGAGCAGCCTTTTAATGATAGCCTGGGATCGCATTTCAAGATGATAAAAAATAAGTTCAAGAAAACAATGTGAATGTGTATTTATTACTATGACACAGATTTGAATCTGGCACAAAATATCAGGCAGTTATTTGGACAAACACAAGCTCCAGATGTTCATTTTGTGTATAAAGGACTTGGTTTTGCAAAACAGAGATAGAATTATTTCCTGAAAGCTTTCAAAATAAATAGAAACTGAGTCACATTCAGAATCGTTCCGAATTCTTCGGTCCTTTTAAAAGCCTAAATTTTTTTTTTGTTCTTTGTCTCTTGAAACACGATCTTAAATTGAGCAAGATGGAATATTCTAATTTAAAACATGACCCCCCACCCCCCCACACACACACACAGTTCACCAGAACTACAGAAAGTACAGATATGCAAAACAATTCCCAATAGGTTACAACAACAATCTTACCAGGATATAATAATAATAATCCTTGCATTTAATCGTTGCGCCTCAAAGCGCTTCACAGAATATACTGTAAAGTTTAGTGACTGTGTAATGTCGTGGGCGAAACGCGGGCAGCCAATTGCACTCAGCAGAGTCCCCACGAGCAGTCACTGGAGTGAGCGACCAATTTGTCTTTTTAGGCAGTGGGTGAGTGGAGATTTTTTTTCACTTCGAAATCTTGTTGTGGTTTGCACGTTCAGTCACCGACAGAGGGGCAAACAACGTGTTTCACTAAATTGCTGCCCACAATGACCTGACACAAAACATCATCTGATCAGAGAGTGGAACCACACCAGCAGTTGCTATAAAGGAGTGCGACACTCTCTCCCTCCTACTGTCATGGTCGAGTAACCCGGTTGTTAGTCGATTGGCAAATCGCTTGCCGGGGCTAATAATCCATCCAAAGAAAACTTTGGTCACTCAAATGCACGATTGTTTGTGGGGACACTGCTGTGCGCAATTGGCCCCCGTGTTTCGCCCACAGGGAGAGCGTGAGATCGATCGGTTCGACGATGGGGAGCAAGTGGAGCTTGGCGAGGACTGGGGTGAGGTGGGGTTTCGAGAGTTCAGTGCGTGAGGGACACAGCTTTGTGGTTCGTTCCCAACTTCAGTGACAGGCAGTGAAAAGTAAATGATACTGCAATGCTGTATCCAGAGACTCTAAGCCCCACCTAAAGAGATTGTTTGCATTGGCATCTCCACATGCAGGAGTCACAGTGCCAACATATTCATTGTAGCCAGAGGTACTGTTGGTATTTTTTTTTGGCTTGGCAACTCAAATCCCGACCAAACATTCCCAGTGATGTGTGTTTGTCTTCCACTGGGAAAAAGTGAAGGGGTTGAAAGTCGAGGCACATATTTGTCTCTTCAAAACAACCTTGCACGAGCAAGATTATAACAATGTGATTATTAATAATCCTTGCATTTGATACGGCGCCTTATCATATCGCCGAGATGTCTCAAAGCGCTTCACAGGATATACTGTAAAGTGCAGTGAATATTTGTATATTTGTGGGCAAAACACGGCAGCCAATTGCGCACAGCAGCGTCCCCACAAACAGTCGTGGATTGAGTGACCAAATTTTTATTTTTAATTTGTGGCGAGGGATTATTAGCCAGAAAAAACGATCCGCCAATCGCGAAACAACCGGGTTCCTACTCACTGCTGGTAAACAGAGGCTTGTGTGTGGAGTAAGGAAACTTATCTAAGGTTTGGCCCCGCCTGGGAATCGAACCTGGGTCCTCTCACTTGCTATCACAAGCCATTGCTTCAGAAGATCATGCAGTTACAAATGCAGCATAAGATTCCCTGTCTCTCCTCATTCCTCTGCGATATCCCCAACGGTACAAAAATGAGACGTCTCGAAGATGTGATAAGGCGCTATATCAAATGCAAGGATTATTATTATTGCTAAAACACCCATTAATAATACTAATCCTTGCATTTGATATAGCGCTTTTCACGTCTTCTCGACGTCTCAAAGCGCTTCACAGAATATACTGTAAAGTGAATTGACTGTATATTTGTGGGCGAACGCGGCAGCTAATTGCGCACAGCAATGTCCCACAAACAGTCATGGATTGAAAATGACCAATTTATTATTGTTTTGTTTTGGAGGGATTATTATTAGGCTCTGTGTGGAGTAAGGAAACTTGCCCAAGGTTTCGCCCTCTGCCTGGAATTGAACTCAGGTCTCTCACTTGCAAAGCGAGTGCTCTAACCACTGAGCTACAGGACTCCAATTAGATTCACGATTAGCCAGGTTTGAAAGGCCAGGTTTGCCGTCAGAGTCAATGATGGTTTTTTATTGAGGAGAGAACAGTCTAATAAACACAAGAATTTCACATCTACCGGGATAACCTGATGAACAAGGTTGTACATGCAAATATATTTTATTTGAATGGCTGCCCAATGCAGTGATTAACTGGTTGGGTTAGAAGAACAGAATCATATATCAGTCTCTTTTTGTTAATGTGAAAACGGGTAGGGGGTGGGAATAATAGCGTAACCTTAAGTGTTGCACAACTTACTGTCTTAATGTTGTAGTTGGCAGGAGCTCAGAGATGTTGCAATGGAACAGATTACTGTTCGGTAGCAATGTATAGCTACTGTTAATCAGAGTCCATTCTGTGACAAAATGAATAATTCACTCGATAGGGATTGAGTCGGTAAATCGGACTCCTGTGGAGCAGTTTGCAGTAAACATTAGTAAACGCATTAGTGTATTCGGCCTATTATTCCCCCAGATAACATTGGTCACTCACTGACTTACTTCATGGCTGTTTGTGTGCCAAAATTTTGGCTTACAAAATACATAATCCTACAATTCATTGTAAAGTGCTGTAAAATGCTTTGAGGTGTCTCGACCATGTGGTGAGGACCTACTTACATCAAACACAAAGATTATTATAGAATGTTACTGCTAATTAATACTTTGAATGTGAGCTCACAACTGCTGACACTTTAGTGCACAGGCTTGCATGAACCGACAAGTATGAGCCAGTTTACACCCACGATTCACTCACGGGGAAGCTTTTCGTGTTTCCTGCTTATTAATGTCAATGGCAAGTGCACAGCAGATGCTTTAACGTACTGGGATATCTGTGGTCCGCCAATTGGAGTTGAGCTACAGCTCAGCCCACGATCTTATAGAATGGCGGTAACAGGCGGGAGCGGCTGAATGGTCTCCTCCTGTTCCTACGTTCCCCCAGTTTGTGATTCTTGGCAGACCAGGCAGAGGCTACAGCAACATAAACAGCCTTTGCTCTTCTCCCTCCTAGGTAAAAGTTTCACCTTGACAATCACTGTGTTCACCAGCCCTCCGCAAGTCGCTACTTACCACAGAGCCATTAAAGTCACCGTGGATGGTCCCAGAGAACCACGCAGTAAGTCCCATTTTGGATTATAATAAAACACAGAATACATTCATTCATTGATTGATTGATTCATTCATTCATTCAGGATTCCTTCTCATCTAAGATCAATGTTTTGAGTAGCAGAAATTACTGAAGTCTTCATGAATGGATATATTCAATGGGATGGATTGCTGGATTGTGTTATACAGTCATACCATTTATACGTCTACACTGTAAACGTAAATGCATTACATAGTGATTATGGGGGAAAATATTCGCTCACGATTAATAAATACACCTCAGATCAGAGTTTGCAGTCAGTATAGTATTACCACACAATGTTTATGAATGGATGGATTGAGCACTTAGAAACACAGTGAGCCGAAATAGCACAGTTATTGTCTGACTATCTGAAGCTGGGTGTGCTTGAGAATTAAGCAGTAATGCTCTGATCAGTTTGTGTCAGACAGCTTGTGTTGCTGGTTAGAGGATAAGTGTGCTTGCCCAAACATTCAGACATGACGGTCCTAATCAGAAGAACAAGCAGATATTGTACATCGATCTTAAAAGTCAACGTTTGTTGAATCATTTGCCTGCTGTTATTATTGATAATACGTATTGTCCTAGAAGTGGTTAACACCATGTGAAGATGTTGTTTTGTTCACAGCTCGGACCCATTCAGGGTATAATCCTAACTGCTGTGGTGATGTTCGGGGTATCTTCAGTGTTTACCCTACATGTAGGTTTATCTATATAATATAATCATAATAACTTGTGCATTTGATATAGCTCCTTTGCATTGAAACGTCTCAAAGCGCAGTGTATTTGTGTATTTGTATGCCGTATGCTCAGATTTTTTCGTTTTGAAGTTTATGATTTTTTTTAATACATATACACATATAAATTTATATATATCATCCTTACAATTTGATACAGCGCGTTTCATGTCAGGAGGATGTCTCAAAGCGCTACACGGAATAGACCGTAAAGTGGAGTGTGGGCAAATGCTTACTTAGTAAGGAAACCCTGTACTGATCTGCATTCAGACATGTTCCTTTATAATAATAATAATAATCCATGCATTTGATATAGCGCCTTAGAGTTGAGTGCTTTAGCCACTGAGCTATTTGGACCCCTGACTTGAATCCTGTTTCATTTACCTGTTCCTTTCTGAACGGTCTCAGTAAAGCTGCCCACACTATCCTGCAGGACAGGTGTAGAAGCACATCAGTCACTGAGATTGGATCGTTCGCAATGAAACCAAATGTTGTACATTGCAGACATTCCTGTGCTGAAGGTTTTTTTTTCTCCCTCCCTCAAAAAAAGACATAAATTAATGGGGTTGAAGATGAATGTGTTTCTACGACTTTCGCAAATTAATGCCTTCGTATCTTCTCCCCTATTCCTGCCTGAGCTTTGCTGAGTGCGCACACACACACACACATGCGCAGCCGTTAACCCTTTGGATGCTGCAGTAGTGTTTTATTTCGAGACATACAATTGAGAGCAGGTTTTTTTTAACGTATGCATGGAATGCTCCATTTGAGGCTGGTTCACGGGTTCAGAACGCTTAGATTTCTACTGGTTTTACAACATTAAAATAATAATAATAATAATCCTTGTATTTGATATAGCGCCTTATCACGTCTTCGAGACGTCTCACAGCGCTTCATGGAATATACTGCAAAGCGAATTAACTGTATATTTGTGGGTGAAACATGGCAGCCAATTGCAAACAGTAGGGTCCCACAAATAGTCGTTGATTGAGTGACCAAATTATTATCATTTCTTTTTGGAAGAGGTTACTGCCCTCGGAAAAGCGATCCGCCAATTGACAAGCAACGGGGTTCCTACTTAATATACTCAATATATTTAATATACTTTAAGTGAGAGAAGATAGGGACATGATAAGAAAGGGCATCAAGGGGCCAAACCAGTGTTTGTCACAAGGGGTGGTATGGTACGGTACGGCTCCAATTGTAGTGGGGGGGGGGGGATGAGAAGGGAGCAACTCCTGGAACAGTGAGGAACTCCAAAGAGAAAGGCTATCACAGCTGATTTGCATTGGAACTGGTTCCGGATCTCTCGATGCAAATCTGAGGCGTGCAGTGTCAGCAGTAAGGTGTTGCGAGAAATTCCCTCATCTTTTCAAATAGTGCCCTGGGATCTTTACAACAACAACAACATTCCCTGTGTAAAGCGCCTTTCACATCGGGAGGACGTTCCAAAGCCCTGGACAAACAGAGTTACGGACCTGAGCTGGGGGTCGGGGTGGGAGAGGCTGGGAAGCAGGGAGATCGAAAACAGTCGAAGAGGAGGGTCTTGAAGGTGGCGAGGGAGGGATCGAGGTGGAGGGACTGTGAGATGGAGTTCCAGAGGGTGGGGGTAGAGTGGTCCGCCTGCCAACGGTGGGGCGGGCGACGTGAAGCAGGCTGGAGCCTGCTGAGCGGAGGGAGCAAACAGGATGGTAGGGGGTTAGGAAGTCGGAGAGGTAGGGGGGAGCAAGATCACGGAGGGCTTTGAAGGTGAGGACCAGGATCTTGAACTGTATCCTCTGTGTGATGTGTTTAACGTGTATCGGAACAGGCACCAGGAGTCTTAGTATTAACATCTCTGAAAGACAACACCTCCAAGACTGGGAATATTGCCGTATTGTTGGAGGTGTGTTGGTGTGTCAGCCAAGACTATCACTTGTATTAATCAAAAATAATCCTTGATTTGATACAGCACCTTATCATGTCTTCGAGACGTCTCAAAGCGCTTCACACGGTATACTGTTACGTGAATTGACAGTGTATTTTGTGGGCAAAACCTTGATACTTGTGAAGCACTTTGATATGTTTGAACCTGATAAGGTTAGAATAAAAGGCCGACTTCTCTCTTTCACTGACAGCGCTCGCAAACTACTCCCCCTCTTAGTTTTCTGTTAATGAGGGTTCATTGATAACGCTATGAATCTGCCCTGCTATCTTGTTAATGTTCGGGTTTAATAATTGCTGCAACATCACTTGTTTGATTGGCAGAGAGCAAAGCGTGAGATTAATTTTTTTGAAGCCTGAACTGAAATCCGAAGTGGAAGAGCTAAGCTCGATTTAAGTGAAGTGTTATTCTGAATGTGACACATCCCTTCGAGGAGATAACATCTTTGGTGCTTCTTGTGTTAAGGAGCGACGCCTGCAAGTTATTTTTTTAAACACTTGACAACAAAGTTGTGGCAGCAAAATTGCTTAACTCTCAAGAGCAATGCAGTAATGGTCCCTACAGCAAAATCAATATACTACTGTACAACACAGAATTAATATCAGTGAAGGAATCATTGTCAAATTCTGTAAGGTTCTGTTAGCTGCTTTTCATTCCTCCCCCCCCACCCCCCAGGTGCTATGCTATGCAATCGAGTTGTTTCAAGACTACACACAGCTTTGCAAACTGACAGGGGTTGAATCTGACTTTGGATTAAGAAGTTCCTATAGATCCCTCACCACTGGAGTGTGGTTCAGACCGGGCGAAACCAAACGGTGGACCGGAAAGCGCAGTCAGAATCTCAAGATAAATCCTGAAACAAGGGAAGTACAAACGGAGCAGGAATCTAGGGCTGACAGCTTCGGGCCGTTTCGGGAACCAGTCGTATTAGAATTGTGTTTGGTTATCCCACTAAATAAATTCAGGACAGAGAGCCTGATACAGTAGAAGCCTCCCTGGCCGTTGAACCGAGTTGATCAGAGACAATATTTAAGGCAGTAAAAAAAATAAGGCAGTGTTAACAAAGCTGCCTCAACACTTCTTTTGTTCTGCTATCGATGCTTGGGGTTGGAGGGTGGGGCAAGATGTTGCAATGTATTTTCACACTGTCATTTATTTGGCAAGGAACATGAATTTAAACACAAAATACTTTGCACCCGTTTATGAACACATTTGCGTATCTCGGTGCAAACAATGCTCAGTGCGGTATATACAAAATCCCTTTGATGTCCATTTAGATAAATGCTTTCACAGCACACGGCACGTGAACAGTCCATTTAGCCCATCACACCCACTCCTTCCACAGACCACGAGAAGATGGGATTTATTTTTGCACGGCTGGTTTTTGAAAGAGGTAAAAGAAACAGTGACGGCTGTTGTGGGAGGACGTTCCAAATATTCGCTCTTCTGCACTCGAGATGGGAGTATATGGGAAAGGGCACGTGTGTGTGTGTGTGTGTGCGCGCGTGTGTGTCTACGTGTGGGAAAGCTTGTGTGTATGTGTGGGAAAGTGTGTGGGTATGTGTGTGTGTGGGCGACTTGTGTGTATGCTCACCTTCATGTGGGTTTGAGTGGGTGAAATTGTTCTTGATTCATATCAGACTCATTTTGTACGTTGGTTCAAATAACACAAACCCATCAATAGCGGGGCAGGCCAGGCTGATGTTTCAATGCAGCTTTTACAGGTTATCTGAAGCTTTTACAGGTTATTGTAGGTTTGATGAAGTCTCCTGATAGCTTGAACCACGTGTCAGATGTCACCCACACTGAAGGGGGTGAGGTAGTGGTGCTCGGGGGGGGTTTCAATGGGTAACTCTGTCCACTCCCCTGATGCTTCTCATGGGGTTGGCTCAGTTTGTGTGACGAGGGTGACATTTTTGATATAGTAATTAACATTAATCCTCCACTTCAGATAATCCGTTTACTGCACCAGCCCCCATTACCCCCCCCTTCACATCTGGTCTCCTGTTCCACACACTGCCAGGCACGTGGACTCAGCCAGTCCTCAGTCTTTCCAGCCCCCAGTGCTTGAAGGAGTAAACTTGGTGGAGTTATTAGTCGGGAAAAGGCTGTCTAAATTTAGATGTTAGCCCGAGTGATGGAATACAGTAGTTAATAATAATAATAATCCGTGCATTTGATACAGCACCTTATCAGGTCTTCGAGACATCGCAAAGCCCTTCACAGAATAGACTGTCCAGTGAATTAACTGTATATTTTTGGGAGAGAAACGGGGCAGCCAATGGCACACAGCAGGTTCCCACAAACAGTCGGGGACTATTATCCCCAGAAAGCGATCGCCAATTGACTAACAACCAGGTTCCTATTTACCGCTGGGTAAAACCGAGGGGTGTGGAATAAGGAAACTTGCTCACGGTTTGGCCCTGCCCGGGAATTTTAAGCACTTCACTACCCCGTGTGAAGGGCCCTATACAAATGCAAGTTGTTGTCGAAGAATCGAGCCCAGGTCCTCTCGCTCGCTCGCTCGCTCGCTCGCGCGCTAACCAATTCGCTACAGGATTCCACAGCCTTTGCACTCTGGGTGAACTCTTTGCTCCGGCGCTAAGACGTTGCACCACCACAGTTGAGCAGCGAGGTTTTAAAGAAATGCTCTCATCAGCCTTTCACACCTCCACTAACACTTGTGAGGCTGCGGGGCTGGAGGGGGCCTTGCAGCAACTGTCTTTTTTGACGCAAACGTCTATTTTGTATCGCAGTCGAAAATAAGACAGTTGTTGGGCGGGCGGGCGGGCGGGCGGGCTAGAGCAGGCCTGGCTGAGCAGAGCTGAGCTCACTGTGAAGGTTTGTATTTTTGGGTGTGATGCAAACAGGAAACGGGACAAGATTATTGCTAAAACCACCCACATCATTGAACCTTTAAAAATACATAGCAACTCCCCCCCACCACCACCCCCACCACCACCGGGTAAAGGCACAGTCACCACAGGTTAGGATTAAGCCATTCCATATTGGAACGTCACAGGTGCAAATGACAGGCTGAGTTTGGTGATGATGATAATCACGGATAAGACGCCTTATCACGTTGTCTCAAAACTCCCTGCGGAATATACCGTAACATGGATTGACCGTATATATTTGTGTGCAAATTGCTTGCGCACAGCAGTGTCCCACAAACAGTCGTAGATTGAGTGACCAAATTATTATCATAATTTTTTAAGGGATTATTAAGCCCAGAAACGATCTGCCAATCGACTAACAACCAGGTTCCTCCATACTGCGTGTGTGTGGAGTAAGGAAACTTGCCTAAGTCTTCGCCTTGCCCGGGAATCGAACCCGGGTCCACTCGCTTGCGAGGCGAGTGCTCTAACCACTGAGCAGCAGGACTCCACAATCCTAGCTGAGACAGTGCTTTCTTTGGGTGTCACAATTGGCCTCGGCGGCCTGGCCTGGCCTTGCGTTGAGAGAGGGACAGAGCTGCTTTTTAAAAAAAAGAAAAAAATTCATCTTTCTAAGGTTAGCTTCTTCAGGAGAAAGAGAAAACAAATCCCTGTGTGCTTGTGGAAGTTCGACGAGGGGCAGGATCAGGCTTGGCTGCCGTTGTCTGTCTGATAGTCATTTCAATTAAAATAAAACCTTACAAGTCGCATCAAATGCACGAGTCTGGTACAGCAGGTGTTATACAGGACATAGCATGCTGGAGGCAATCTCTCTCCTCTCTCTCAGCTCCGATTACACACCTAATTAAAACGCTCGAAGATTTTTGCAAACCACCTTTCGGCATAAAAGAGCAGAAGTCCCAAGCCTCCGCAATAGCTACAGGAATGATAGAATAAGTTGCTCTGGTATCAATCCACATTAGACAGCGTAGAGAGAGAGAGAGAGAGAGGGAGGGAGAGAGAAAGCAGGTCTATCCTGCCAGCTTGATGGGTTTATACCAGTGGAGTTGAATGACGTGGCTCGAGGCTTCACATCCTCTCAACTGTAATAACAATAATAATCCTCGCATTTGACATAATAATAATAATCCTTTCCTCATCAAGTCTTCGAGCCGTCTCATAGCGCTTCGCAGAATATACTGTAAAGCGCAGTGACTTTTGTGGGCGAAATGTGGCAGCCAATTAATTGCGCACAGCAGAGTCCCGCAAATAGTCGTGGCGTCAATTGACCTTTTTTTTCAAAAGAAATTATTACCCTCAGAAAAGCGCCAGTCGACCAACAAACGGACTCCTACTTACTACTGGTTGAACAGAACCTGCCCAACATTTTGCCCCGGCCTGGGACCGAACCCAGGTCTCTCGCTTGCGAGACGAGTGCTCTAACCACTATGGGACTCCACACAAGCTCATTTCTCCCTCTCTAACTATCGCTTTGGCTATGTGAGCAATCTTCCTCACTCACACACCACGCTCGCTGAAGAAAGTGAGAATGGGGCTGGGTGCGTGAGCCAATAATAATCCTATTAATTATTAATAAGAATAATCCTCGCATTTGATGCAGCACCTTATCATTTCTGCGAGACGTCTCAAAGCGCTTCATGGATGTGCTGTAAAGTGGATTGACTGTGTGTTTTGTGGGAGAAACACGACAGCCAATTGCGCACAGCAGCGTCCCACAAACAGTCGTGGATTGTGGTGGCTTGAATGCGTGAAAATATAGATTACTTTCCCACATGGGGTGAAGGGGCGGGGGAATTTTGCGGTATTTGCTGATGATATTTATCACTAATTATCAAAGTCACAGAACCACAAATTTCCCCTCTGGTCATTAAGAAAATCACAACTAGATTTAAAAACCTGCGTTCTGTCATGAACTTGATTATTATCGGATTGTTTGCACCAATTTGCAGTGCTTTGCATAAAAATAGAAGCACTGTTAACAAGGGCAAGCTCGATCAAACCTTTCGAGCTACAGCCCATACGTGGAATTAACAAAACCAGTTCAACAGCCAAGGTGACTGAATGATTGACTGTGTGACTGACTGACTGACAGCATTAAATATACTCTGTGTGTGTGTGTGGTTTGGAAAAAAAAATGGGTTTGATCAAAGGCTCAATGTAATAAGAGTTGTGGAGTCCTGTAGCTCAGTGGTTAGAGCACTCGCTTTGCAAGTGAGAGACCTGAGTTCAATTCCAGGCAGGGCGAAACCTTGGGCAAGTTTCCTTACTCCACACGCCTAATAATAATCCCTCCAAAAAAACAAAACAATAATAAATTGGTCATTTTCAATCTACGACTGTTTGTGGGACATTGCTGTGCGCAATTGGCTGCCGCGTTCGCCCACAAATATACAGTCAATTCACTTTACAGTGTGTTCTGTGAAGCGCTTTGGGACGTCCTCCTGACGTGAAAAGCGCTATATCAAATGCAAGGATTATTATTATTATTATTATTAAGAGCCACTTCCAACCCTCCACCCAGTTTGCGCGTGACAGAGTTTGAAGCTCTCTTTACACCAGCACGAGGAGGAACCGCTAATCACAGGAGATAGGTGCGAATGCTGCTAACAGCTTGTGATGCTGTGGTGTCTTGCGAGACCTCAGCTTGTGCAGGCCAGGCCTCCACCGGGTACCTGGGTGGGGAAAATTTGCCTCGAGCCAGACGGTGGAAGTTCTAACAGCCCATTGGACAGGTCAGTCAGTGAGTAAGTCGGTGAATTACAGTCACTGTCTCCGTCAGTCAGTCGGTCACACGTCCCATTCCTGATTCGAGCTGGTCTGCCCTCCTGCCCGGACAAACGACAGCAAGAGAACCACCAGCAGGAATTTTACTGCACCCGCGCTTCCCGCACCCCATTTCGGGTTTGTGTTGACGCTCGCGCCGGCTTTTCTCGAGCGGCTCCGAAAATACATGACGGAATCTAAAAGCAGCAGGGAATTGAAGCGCAAGAGAGTATCATCAATCAAAGATGGCTTCTCGTTACCTGGGATGGGGGTGGGGTTCAAGACAAGAACCGCTGCCGCCCGAGGTGGTGACAGAAAGCTGACAGGACTAGCTGGTGTTTCGCTGAGGCAAGGGAATTAACAGTGTGAATACTGCTCAATTCCTATTCGTTATGGCTGCTCACTCTCACTGACACGTTTCAAGATATTTTTCGCCCACGAAACACGCAGTCAAATCGCTCCACAGCGTATCCTGCGAAGCGCTTTGGGACGTCTCGAAGCCAAATTGCGCACGGACAGTCATGGATTGAGCGATTAAATCAAATTATTATTTGAAATAGTGTTTTTTTTAAAAAGGGATAGTTACCCCCTGGAAAGCGATCAGCTAATCGATTAACAACCGGGTTCCTACCTACAGCTATGTAAACAGGCACTTGTGTGTGTGTGTTGTGTGTGTGTGGAGTAAGGAAACTTGCCTAGGGTTTCGCCCTGACCCGCTCGGGAATCGAACCCGGATCCTCTCGCTTGCGAGGCGAGCGCTCTAACCACTGAGCTACAAGACTCCAGTCCCAGTTTCTCAACATTCGGTGCCTTTTTCGGGGTAAGGAAATTGGCAAAGTACACAACGGGTTTGTTTGATGAATCCTATTATTATTGGTCTGTCAATGGACACAATGACATATGTGCGTGAGTATGTCAATGCACTAAAAGTTTTATGAGCTAATAAAAATACCTTTGGCTCGCTTTTTGCATTAATGCACTGGTAATCCATTAGGGGCAGGGGATGGGGAAGGTCCAAATAGATGCATGAAGTTCATCAAAAATTCAAAAGACTCTCTGCCTTGGGACAGAGGAGTGTCAATAAGAAATTGGTTCATAAAAAGAATTGTACTAAGGACATTTTCGCAGTCCATCTTGTTTAAGCTTTGCACGATTTATGCATCGCTTAGAGGTTGACGTGCTTACGATTATAAAGAGTACCTCACAAGAGGAGGTCATCTGACCCACACGTGCTGGTGCTAACTCCCCCACTGGAGAGATATACTTCCCCTTGCTTTATATCCCCGTTAAGTAATGTGCCTCAAGAGTTTATCCAGCTTTCTTCACAGACTCCACATCAACAGCCACTTATGAAAAGGGTGATCCATATCTGCTTTACATTGCTAACGGTCGGGCCTTCAGCCTCTCTGCCCCCACCTTTTGGTGGAACTCCATCCCACAGTCCCTTCGTCTCACCCCCCCCCCCACCCTCCCTCGCCTCCTTCAAGGCCTGTCTCAAGAGCCTCCTCTTCGACCACGCCTTCACCATCCTACCCCCACTCTCCCTGCCCTCCACCCCCTCCTGATCCCAACTCCCAGCTCGGGTGCAAATCCCTGACCTGAGCGCCTTGGGACGTCCTCCTGAAGTGAAAGGCGCCGCGTAAATGTAATTTTGATGTTGTTGTTGTTGCGTTTGCACCACCCATGGTGCAGCTTTAAAGCAGCAAAGTTCTAGCGTTAATAATCCTTGCAGTTGATGCAGTGCCTTGCTACAGTCGACATGTTAAAGATGGTCCGAAATAATCTCAAAGCGATTCACATGATTTTTACTGTAAACACCACAGCTAGTTTTGCGCACAGCAATGTCCCACAAACAGCCATGAACCATAGAATCATACAGCATACAAGTCAATCCCACCGGCCCGCTTTCTCTCCATAGCCCTGCAATCCTGTCCTCCCCAAATACCCGTCTGCTTCTCTCTTAAAAGTTGTTATTGAATCGGTTTCCACTGCCCTTTCAGGTAATGCATTCCAGATCCCAACAACTCGCTGGTGAAAACATTTTTCCTAACCTCCCCTCTGTTTCTTTTAACAACTGTCTTAAATCGGTGAGCGATCGAATTTATCGGGTGCGGGTTTGGGATTGTTGGCCGGGACACAGGGAGATTCAATAGCACACTATTTCCATTTACCAATGTCTCACTGGTCAAGTACTGTAATTCTGTACTTATTTCGTATAACACTACTTATCACACCATCGAGATGTCTCGAGGCGCTTCACACGATTTTACAGTGAAGTGTAGTGACTGTGTATTTGGGCGAAACCTTAGGCAACTTTCCTTACTCCACCCGCCTCTGGTTACCCAGCAGTCAGTAGGAACCCGGTTGTTAGTCGATTGGGGTATCGCTTTCTGGGGGTAATAATCCCTCCAAAAAAAACAAAAAAACAACGAAACAATTTAGTCACTCAATCCACGACTGTTTGTGGGGACGCTGCTGTGTGCAATTGGCTGCCGTGTTTCGCCCACAAAATACACGGTCAATATTTACAATATATCCTGCAAAGCACTTTGAGGCGTCTCAACAATGTGATGAGGCGCTGTATGAAATGCAAGGCTTATTAGTATTTATTTGTAGGCAAACAGTACAGCGGATTCTCAACTAAGTCGATGTTGGGTTGGATGTCATATCAATAAGGGCTGCCCACGGCCTATTGATCACTTTGAAGTTGATATGGAACAGTCGCTGATCATCACTCAGCTTCTTATCTCTGTTACACTGCAGTGAGATAGACTGTACAGTTATTCCTTTGCGTGAGAGAGAGAGAGACAGGATGTCTTATAAACAGTTCAGCTGTGCAGCATGTGCTCACAGTGAGAAAGGGCAAAATAGATGAGTTTAAAGGCCCGAATGGATAAGGTTAGGAATGGTTCAGCTGCTTGGTGCATGCTCTTCACGCTCACAGTGAGTGAGTGTGACTAATAACAATAATAATAATCTTTGCATTTGACACAGCGTCTTATCACGTCTTCGAGACGTCTCAAAGCGCTTCACAGAATACACTATGAAGTGAATTGACTGCGTATTTTGTGGGCGAAAAAGGTACAGTCAATTACTTTAGCTGCTGGACTACTTTAGGTGCTCAGCCTGTGCGCCCTACACTTGAAAGGGAGGGGAGACTGTTACAGGCAAGTTATAAATAGCTCAGCTGGCTGGCTGACACACACACCGACACACATACACACACACACTTACTTCCATCAGCAGAGAATGTAACTGACGTGCTATAAAACCATCGGGCTTCCGATTGGCTTGTGCTTTCTGCGATAGGTATGGAAACTTTACCTCCACATAATCAACATCAGGCCTTTAATGAACATTTCTCCCACTGTTCTGACTAAAGCCAAGCCAAATCTTTCAGACTTCCAACGGCTGACAACTCCCCCCTCTGCCAATTGGATGGCAGCCAGCCTATTTCCCTTTAAATGGATATTTTCTTTGCGCCTTTAAAAGGCAGCCAATTCATCACAAATGTAATCTAACCTGAAGCAATATGAATTATTGGGAGCGTTGGAATTAGTTCTTATCCTATGTTGGTGCGCGGGGGAAATCTCAGACAGAAG
Source organism: Callorhinchus milii (assembly GCF_018977255.1). Taxonomy (NCBI): domain Eukaryota; kingdom Metazoa; phylum Chordata; class Chondrichthyes; order Chimaeriformes; family Callorhinchidae; genus Callorhinchus; species Callorhinchus milii. The sequence continues at coordinate 11,979,666 of NW_024704751.1, forward strand.
CGAGAGACTCTGGCTTTGGGGCAAGTCGATTTTTTTAAAAAAAACGTTGACATTTGGACGGTTCCGGGGAACAGACAGAAGCTGCAGTGTTTGAACAGCCGAGAACTCAGCCAAGGCAAAGACTCGGTGTAACTGGATCCTTTTCCAAACGGCACAAGTCAAGCCAACTTCAAACATGTGAATAATAATCTATCTGTGACTGCCTCGCTGAGCCCCAAGAAGACTCTGTTCCCTCCAAATATTTCTCTGGCTGCTTGTGCCGAGTGTCTAGTAGATTTTCGCATTTAACTCTTTGAGACGGTGCGTCTGTGTCTCGCTCCTGTTTGTTTTCCCAACGAAACCGAGGGTTTTCGTTTTTTGAACCGGACTGCAAATGAAAGACAGCAGCGTGATCAGGAGGGAGGTAACCTGACAAGACGTCAGGTTGAGAGTGAGCAACTGTCCAGGGCCGGGTCGCAATTTGAAAAAATAATAATAATTATAATAATTAAAGCCTGGCCTTTGATACAGCGCCTTATCACGGCTTCGAGGCGTCTCAAAGCGCTTCACAGGCTACTCTGTCAAGGGAACGGACTGTTATGTTTTGTGGGCAAAACGCGGCAGCCAATTGCGCACAGCAGTGAGTGTCCCACACGCAGGCGTGGACTGAAACACACACAACTTTGTTTCTGACAGATGACTAATAATATTAAACCACCACCACTGTTCACATAGGGTAACCTCAGCAGCCGCTGTAAGGAAAGTGCAGCCGTGGTATTGGGGGCAGGTGTCAGAACCGATCATCCCTTTATTGTGGATCGTATAGACCGGAAGTGGGCAGCTCCATCCTACACCCCCACTTCCACCCCCCCATTGTGATGGGGTGGGGGGGGGGCGGGGGTCAGGGCCCACGCTCGGACATCGAACGCTTCAGTAAAGTCCATGCCTATCTTCTGAGACGGTCAAATGAAATAATAATCCTTGCATTTTTTTGACCCAGCTCCTTATCACGTCTTTCGAGGCGCCTGAAAAGGCGCTTCACGGGACACGCTGTCAAGTGAATTGACCGTATGTTTTTTTTTCGGGGGGCGGGGGGCCGAACGCGGGAGCCAATATCGCACAGCCGGGTCCCACAAACAGCCGTGGATTGAGTGGCCGAATTATCATTAGTAATTTTTTTTTTAAATCTCGTATTCGGAAGGGTTTATTAACCCTCTCTTTGCATCCCCTCCTTCCTTTCTGAACTCCCTCACGCTGCTATCTCCTGTTTAGGCCACCGACTGCTAAAGACCTCCCTGATCTTGGAGCATATATATATATATATTATATATTATATATATTATATATATATTATATTTTTGTGTGTGTGTGGCATCCTCTCTCAAGTCAACATCTGTGCCATGCAGTGCAGATGATCAGCCAGCAGGGGGCACAGTTCTTTGGCCTGGTGCTGTGCCTCTGACCAGCTTCCGCAGCCCAAGCAGCGAAGTGGACTAAGCCCGGCTTTGCCCAGCGAGCACTGGTGGGTTCGAATCCTGGTCAAAGCCACAGCACGTCGCCCCTTCAGTTAGGAGCCCACTGCTGGGTCAGCGATCAGCTGCCAACACGGCGGAGTGTCCCCGCAGCAGCGCAGTGGTTAGAGCGAGCGAGCGAGCGAGAGGACCCGGGTTCGATTCCCGGGCGGGTCAGGTCAAGGTGAAACATTGGGAGTTTCCTTACTCCACACACACAGACACACACTCACACGCAGACGCCTCTCTTTACCCAGCAGTTAGCAGGAACCCGGTTGTCAAGCCGATTGGCGGATCGCTTTTCCGCTAATCCCTTCAAAATAGACAAATAAATAAATAAATAAATAATGATAGTCATTTGGTGCCTCTCTCGACTCACTGTAAATTCAAGAAACGAGAGAACCTCTACGACAAACAGTCACTGACTCGGTGGTGGAGAATGAAACCCAGTTAATACATTTAAAAAATGTGGCCAGCAGAGTTTACAGAGATGGGGGGGCGGGGGGCGGGGTGGAGCACAGGGGGGTTTGCAGATGGAGAAAGAAGGTAAATTAAACCCAGAGACTCCGTTCAGGAAATTGAACGCTGCCGGCTTTTGGCCATATGACTAGCTTTGTGGCTTTATTGTCTCTTGCAACTCGGAAATACCTTTATCTCTCCCCCCCTCTACCCGCCCCCACCCTTTGAATCCACACGAGATGTTTATCGACGTACTATTTAAAATATGCTTCAATTGGCAATTAATGAGGGTGGGTTTGGGAGGGGTGTTGGGGAAGGGTAGAAGGTAGTTGACGAGTCTTAAAACAGGATGTGGAGGGGGGGAATGCACAAATTGGTCAGGGTGGGGTTGGTATTCTGTCTCTTGCACCCCCCCCCCCCCCCACACACACACGAACCAAGTCCTCACTTACTTAGGTTAAACAGGTCGTCGGAGTGATGTCGATATTACGTGAACCACATAGCAACGCAGTGGTTGAAGTGTTTTTTTTTACAGCAACAACTTGTACCCCAGAGCGTTCGACAGTGGCGGAGCTCGACGCTGAGCCGGGGGGGTGGGGGGGGGGGGGAGTCTTCAGGCGCAACTTGCTCAACATCTGGTTTAGAAGATGTTTTAACTCAACATCTGTAGAAAGGGGACACTCGCTACAGTGGGATTGAAGGGCAGGTTTCCAGCTCAGCGGAAAGCTGGAGGGGGCCAAATAAATGTTTAATTCACAGCGTGACGTCGCTCTAAATGTAATTGCTTTTCATCGGTTTTAACCCCTATTGGCGTACAAATCCCTGAACGCAGGAACAAAATGGCATTTAAAATACCCGGTGCGGGGCAATTAAGATGCTTTAAATCTAAGTTATGCTAATTGAATTCATCAAGCGCAATTTTAAATGCAATCGCTTTTTCCCTTTGAGTAGTTAATGATTAGTCGGGGCAGTAGATTGAGTTTGGGGTTAGAGTCAGTTAGCGCTGAGATTTTAACGCTTGTTTCAAGCTGGGCACCGCACACTGTAAATATAACACCTAGCTTTGTGGTACTTATTTCCAGCGGGGATGTGGGAGAGGGTGGAGGAAAGATCAAATCGTCTGAAACTGAGAGGGTTGTTGCCAGCTGGGTGCAGAAGGATTATTAGGGTATTGGTTAGAGCACTAACGAGCGAGAGGACCCGGGTTCGATTCCCGGGCAGGTCAGGGCGAAACCTTAGGCAAGTTTCCTTGCTCCACACACATGTCTCTAGCAATAAGTAAGAATCCAGTTGTTATTCAATTGGCGGATTGCTCTCCAGGGGTAATAATCCCTTCAATAAATAAATTAATAAATAAATATATAATGGTCATTCAATCTTCGACTGTTGTGCGCAATTGGCTGCCGCATTTGCCCCAAAAAATACAGTCACTACACTTTATTCTGCGATGTGTTTCGAGACGTCTCAACAACGTGACAAGGCGCTATGTCAAATGCAAGGATGATTATTATTATTAAATATTATGATTATGTGAGTTTGACAGCCAGACTCATCATTCATTCCTTACTTAACTGGACCAGCATGCTGTAAGGTTCCTCAAATGCAAGTTGTTGTTGTTGTGATTGTCAAAACAATCTGAGGAGAGGACGATACACTGGAAAGTTGGCTGTAAATTTGGCCCAACCACATGACTGCCTCTGGGACATATCTTCTGCCACGTGGGTCGAAGCATAGAATCGATCAAACATTTTCTTCGTTCCTTACCCGCACTCCCCACCCCCCCCATCCAAAATATAACGGCTTTGTACCCACACCCTTCCCCCCCCCCCACCAATTCCCCCGACTCCAAAGAAGCAACCAACAACGTGAGTGGGGGATCAGGTGGGGGTGGGGGGGTGAGGGGTGGAGGGAGGCGGGGAGAGGTAAGAGAATCAGAGAAATGTTATAGAAACAAATGACCAAGCCGCATTTTTAATATAACATTATCTCTTATTGCAGGGCACAGACAGAAGCTTGAAGACCAAGCAAAGCCCAACACACTGTTCTCTGACCGTCTGAGCGAGTTGGAACGATACCGTCAGACAGCCATGAGGGTTGGTCCATCAACTCCAAGCCCTCGACCACAGCTGAATGCACCATCTCACTTCAGCTCCTCCGCCCAGACTCAGATGCCGGGTGAGTGGCTTGAGGAAGCGACTCTCAATATCCTCACGTCCACTTGAGATGTAGATCACCATTAGACCCCCCCCACCAAACCCCCACTCACTCCCCCTTCACCCGCCCAGTGACTGCTCCTGACCCACTGCTGCTCAGGTTTCTCCTTCAGTCGTTAGAGCAACGCAGCCCCCAACACGCTCTCACACAAAGATCGTGTCAGTCAAATCATTCCCGCACCGGCTCAGTTTGGTAGCAATCTCGTGGCAGGAGGTTGTGGCTTCATGCCTCAGGCAGGGACTTTGAACTCGTACAGTCTAGTGTGACGCTCCAATGCAGTGCTGACTGTGTATTTTGGGGGTGTAACTCGGCAGCCAATTGTGTACAGAGGTGTCCCACAAACAGCCGTGGGTTGAGTGAGCAAATTATTTTTCTGGAGGGATTATTACCCCCTCACAAACGATCCGCCAATCAACTAAGAACCGGGTTCCTACTTATTGCTGGTTAAACAGTGGGCGTGTAGAGTAAGGAAACGTGCTATGGGTTTCATCCTGCTCGGGCGAGAGCGCTAACCACTACAATACAGGACTCATCCTTTGGGTGGATGGTGCCTCAAAGAGCTTCACGGGCTGCAGTGTAAAGCGTAATGACTGTATTTTTCGGGCGAATGCAGCTTGTTATTTAATGGGACACTTGCCTGACTCTTCATGCCCTGATCGTGTTGATGGGTTCCTAATGCAGTAATGGCACACTCCCTCACACACATTCTTACTTAATTACACTGTGCTTTTCCAGTCAAAACAATTCGAATAGGTGCTGGAGGTCAGAACGTTTCAAACACAACACGTTGATTCTGCTGAGCGTAGCAGAGGAGATTGTGAAAAGAAAGTAATCTCTCCCACCTCATCAAAACAAGGCAAACTAAGAGAGAAAAAAATAATATGTGTAATTTATCACTAACGAGAAAGTTACGAAGATTCACCTGGTCAATTATAACTCGTAAGAGATCGCATCAGGCAGTTTGAGGGTATTTGATGATAATTCGGGTCTTATAGAAATCGAGTGGAACGATTTAAATAACTGGATTGACCTTGTACTTTGTGTGGGCGAAATGCGGGGGCAATTAATTGCTCACACTAATGTCCCACACAAACAGTCGTGGATTGACTTACCACACATTTTTTTGGAGGGAATTATTACTGCAGAAAAGCGATTCACTGATCGACTAACAATCCTAAAGTGAAGTGAAGTGAAATGCTGCCAACAAAAATCACAGACAGGGCAGGGCGTGCTGGAGGCAAATCTGGTGTCTGCCCACATACGTTGCTTTGGGCAATTGCTCAGAATAAGAACTGTGGACGATACCTGTCTCTGTCTCACCTATAGTATGCACACACCTCCTCGTCCACAGCTGAATATAGGAAGAGTTGTTGGCAGTTACATAGGTGTCTGTTGCCTGGACAGACACTCCCTCCTAGTGAAAGCGGAGGTGTGGGTAGACTGACAAGAGACTGCAGAGAGTGGGAGTGGTGGAACAGTCGTGGGTTGAATGACCAAATTATTACTATTTTTGGATGGGATTATTACCCCGAGAAAGCGATCGGCCAATCAACTAACAGCCGGGTTCCTACTTACTGCTAGGTTACACAGAGGCGTGTGGAGCAAGGAAACTTGCCCATCCTTTCTCCCTGTTCGGGAATCGATCCCGGGTCCTCTCGCTTGCGAGGCGAGCGCTCTTAACTACTGCGCTCCGGGACTCCATTAAGTGGCACGCAGTGACAGAGACAGAGAGGGGACAGGATTAAAATGCTGCAAACAGATGTTGCAGTGAGCGAGTGCGAGGCTGGAGGTGAGAGCAACCTGCTCCCGGCTCTATAGAGGCAACCCACATAACAACTCGCGGGAGACACGCGGAGTAACCAGTGAAACCACCGCCCGTGCTGGGTGTTTACAAACGCCTGTACACAAAATGAAATGACAAAGCAGGCCCAAGATCACATAGCACTGTAACATGGTTCACTTCTCACTAATTATTAACTCCCACTCATTCTGGCTGAATAAATCAATCTAAACTGTAGCTCGTGTTTTGAGAACACACCGACACCCAATTTATCTTGGTCCCGTTGACCAACGTGGCGGCGAAATGATTGCTGTTTTTTTGGGGAGCTGTTCGTTTAGCCTGCGTCACTACACTTGACGGGGAAAATCCCTGCCAAGCACCTCTCTCAGGCTTTCGACATTATAGGCGCGACATCAAACTGCAAGTCTTGTGAGTGTAAAGTAACCTCACAGATCATACGCCTCCGAGCAACAGCTCAGCAGCGGGTCTCGCCAGCAAAATGCACGGTCACTACACTTTACAGTGTATCCCTGCGAAGTGCTTCATAAACCTCGGAACATAGGAACAGACGTAGGCCATTCAGACCCTCGAGCCTGTCCTGCCATTCTCTATGAGATCATGGCTGATTAACCGTTACCCTGGGTGGGAGAAGTTGTGATGATGTGATACGGCGCTATATCAAATGCAAGGATTATTGTTACTGACGATGGTCACCTGCAGTTTTCCTGCCTTTCCCACTAAGGAAGAAAGTCAGTGTGGACACAGGAGGCTGATGTGGGGTGGGTGGGGAAAAAGGGACAGGAGGAAAAAATGCGTTCAAAGCTTTTTTTTTGGGGGGGGGAACTAAATGAGGTGGTTCTGGATTAACGTAAACTCCCCTCTCCCAGACCTGTTCCCGAGACTCTGACATGAACCAGGGTTTGAGCCATTTATTTTCGTGGCAAACCCTAAGTGGTGCCCAGTCGATCACTTTTATCCGAGACAAAATGGGCTTCTGACCAAATTCGGTTGAATCACAGCTACCACAGTGTCAACAAAACCCACTGTGTGTGTGTGTGGGGAACTTGTGACTGTGGCTGACAATTTAGCTCATTTGAGTGTGATCCAATTAACGCAATTTCGCCTGAAAACTGTTATATCAACTGTTACACAGTTAATACTTAATTAATTGTTATGCAGTCGCTTCCCCATTACAATACGGTACACTTTGCGATAATAATAATAATAATAATATGTCTTAATGACTCGATTTAAGTCGCTATAATCAAGCGCAACAACCACAACAAATTACATTTACACCGCGCCTTTCACGTGAGGCGGACGTCCCAAGGCACTGGACAGTTAGGGGTTTGGATGCAAAGATTATTATGATTATTATTATTATTATTATTAATAACTGCATTGGTTTTAACTTTAGAATAATTCCACCCCTGTGTCATAGGTTAAACTGGAGGAGAGGGATGTTTTTCTTGTGTGTGCTGAATTTTAAACAGTCTCGCTTTAGTGCTGCAGCGGTGGTGAGGGGAATGTTTACCCTGGGATCTATTTTCATCAGAAACGAAGCGTTGAAATCAAACGGCACCGTTGACATAAGAGGAACAGACAGTTCTGTTTCCACCAAGTTATCTCCCGGCTCAAGACAGGAGACCACCGGGTTTCAGAAACTCCGAGCAGCTTTGCCAGCTCACCATGTGCTCCTCACGTGTTCCTGTCTCGGGATCCGTATTTCCTGTTAGTGTCTGTGGTCTCCCAGTTTGCTTACTTACAGCTGAGTTAGCAAACGGCTGATTATGGAATGACTGGATTCCACCGTCCCCTCCCTATCGACGATCGGGGCTTCATCCTCTCTGCCCCCCCCACCCACAACTCCACCATTTCGCTCACAAACTATACGGTCAATTTGCAGTACGGCGTATTTGTGTGAAGCGCTTTGAGACGTCTCGAAGGCGCGATAAGGCGCTGTGTCAAATGCGAGGATTATTATCATTACTTTTAATAATATTATTAAATGTTGGGGAATGGTTCTGAAGCAATGCTAGGTTGGCACCCAGCAGAACGACAGCTCTGTTTTTGTTGTTGTGTAAGTTAGTCCCTGTAGGGAAGGGAGAGAGAGAAAGAGACTCACAGAAGAGCAGCCTCACTCAGTCTTGTGACACAGCGTTTTTGGCCGAGGGCTTTCCTGTTTGGGTTTCAGCAGCTCTGCGATGACCAGTAGCACTGCTCGAAAGGGAAACGGTTTGCGAATGTTTATGTGAAGTGCTGGCCTCACAAGGCTGGTATTCAGCAGCGGGGTTAGAATATAATACCAGTGTGTTTATCTTTATAGAACCACACGCGGCTGGTCCTGCAATCATTTCCAAATGCCACTGCGCTGAAGGCAAGCCCAGCTTGTTACAGAAGAAGCTCGAGCAACCTTCACAACTCCCGTAAAATCCCCCTCCCTGACCCAATCCCCACCCCCCACCCAACCCAATCCTCCCCTCATCAACAACACGTCTTTAAGGCAATGTTGGTTTCAGTGAACTGTTGGATCTCGTGGACCAGTGACACTCAAGAGTTGTCAAAATTTCGCCCCCAAAACACACACACACTCAATTCCACTTCACAATCCATGTAAATACGGATGTGCTGCCCTTCAACCTTCTCCCCTAACCCTACCCCCACCCTCCCTGGCCCTCTACCCCCCTCCCAATCCCAATCCCCAACTCGGGTCCAAATCCCTGACTGTCCAGACGTGAGAGGCGCTGGGTAAATGTCACATAGTATTGTATTGAAGCATTGCGGGAGGATAAACCCCGAGTGGAGGATTCTATATATATATATATATAAATACAACTTGTTGTGGTTATTGTTGTGTACAGTGACTTTACTTATCGATCGATATCTTTGCTTTTCTCCCCCCCCTCCCCACAGGGAGCTCAGACCTCAGCCCGTTCTCAGACCCTCGCCAATTTGAGCGGCAGTTCCCAGGATTGTCTTCGCTGGCGGACTCCCGATTCGCCGACCCTCGGGTGCACTATCCGGGCACAATGCCGGCGGCCTTTACCTACTCCGCCACCCCCCCCACGACGGGCATCGGGGGCATCAGCATGAGCAGCATGGCGTCCACGGCTCGCTACCACACTTACCTGCCGCCCCCTTACCCCGGCTCCGCCCAGAACCAAGGTGGGACCTTCCAGGCCGGGGCTTCACCCTATCACCTGTACTACGGCACCTCGGCTGGATCCTACCAGTTCTCCATGGTGGCCGGGGAACGCTCGCCCACCAGGATGCTGCCGTCCTGCACCAGTGCCTCCAGCGGGAGCTCGCTCATGAATCCCAACCTCGCCAACCAGAACGATGGCGTGGACCCCAACGGCAGCCAAAGCAACTCGCCCACACTGACCACCACAGGACGGCTCGACGAGTCAGTATGGAGACCGTATTAAACAACCGAAGGTGCATGAAGAGCAACTCGCCCACCCACCCCCTTCCCTCCCTCCCTCCCACCCCACCACCTCCCCACCCCCTGAGAGAATCGTGGACTGAAATTGCATTTCCCCCACCAAAAAAAAATATTATGTCCGTGTACAGATGTCTTGTTTTTGGGGCTAAAATGATGCTCGTTGTACAGACCCTGAAATGACTGCCCACCATCCCCCACCCTCCCCTCCCCACCCCCGATGTAAAATATTCTCTTCTGCCTGTTGTCGGCCAAAAGACTTCACCAGGTTAAACCCACGTCTGACCAATTGGTGATGGTTTTCACGAAGAACAAAATGGGTTGACGTGGGTTTGGGTAGAATTAACATCCTGCCCGCCACACCCTCACCCCCCTCACCCTCCCTCACCCTCACTACCCTCAGCCCCCTCACCGCAAATATTATTTGTTAACCAAATGTTTGCGGTTGATTTTGTACCATGCTGGGACCCACATCGTGGAGTGTTTCAGCACGGACCGTTTTGAAACTGCATTAAAAGGGACAACACATTTGGCTGTGAAACAGAAGAGACATTATAGCGTCTCCGTCAATAGCATTCGTGGCAAAGGGCCAGAAAATCCAAATTCTCGTCGACCCACCACCTCGGTTCTCGCCTTTAGAATAAAGCAGAATAATCCTTGGCATCTTTTGAAAAGTTCACATAAGCTTCACTCCACAAAACCTAAACACGGAACCTAAGGACCATGTAGTGTCTGTTCGGGAGCTTGTTAAATCAATGTGTTTTTTTTAATATTATTTCCTTTGCATCTCTTCAATGAGGCAAAGGCCAACTTTATCAACGCATTATTACCGTTTGAGGTCAATGAAAGCCTGCGTACTTCAATCCAGTGTCTATACCACAGCCAAGGAACACATTGAAAACTTCCTGCACATGTCGGAAACCCTGTACTTTAATAGTAATTAAAATTTAATAGGGCGAAACCGTAGGGAAGTTTTTTTTTTACTCCACACGCTTCTGTTTGCCTGGCAGTAAGTAGAAATCAGGTTGTTAGTGGATCACTTTTCCGCCGAGGGGAGAATTTTTTTTAAAAAAAATTTAAACGAATAATAATAATTTGGTCGCTGAATCCACAACTGTTTGTGGGGACGCTGCTGTGCGCAATTTCTGCTGCGTTTCACCCACAAAATACACAGTCAACTCAGAAGGGCTTTGAGACATGGAAGGATTATTATTATTATTTGGCATAATTAAAGAACACAACAAAGGTTTCCAGGGAGCACCTGTGCAATGAGGAACGTAGTGCCGATTTAAGTTTTATGGCAACTCTGACGGCAAACTGTGTGGGTTGTTAATGGGAAAGGTAGTTTATGGTAGAGGTCTGTAAACAAAAACAGTTCTCAATGTTTCTAGGCGATGGGAAGGGGAGGGAGGGGTAATCCTGGATCAGCGAGATGCGGATAATTTTATGTCCACGTTACATTTATAACTAGCGGAATGTTCCTTCCCATTTTCCCCTCGGGACGGAAGGCTGATTGAGAGGAAGCGAGCAGTGAGAGCAACATTCGATCCCAGATTGATCATTTCACTCACTTTGGACTACAAGAAAAAAAAATGCACTGAGTCAGACACTCCTAGGAGAATAATAGAGTAAGTGTGATCTCTTTAATGGATATATTGAGTCACAATTTAATAGCAAATTAGTGGAGCCAGTCTCTTATCCCCATACAGGCCTTTGCATGGCTGAGACACATGTATTGTGTATTACCAGGAACAGTGCTTGCTGTCTGTTGTGAAGCTTACACTGAAATTACCAGTGATTTAATTTAATGACTTTTTTTTTAAAAAAAATCGACCAAACTTTTCAAATAATAACAATAATAATGTAGCTTTTGTGGGAATTAATCTCTGTTGATATTAAACTCCGTAGCGAAGTACTGCAGTTCGTTTTAAAACATTTTGTATATATATATATAAATTAAAAAAAACTTCTGGTTTATATCGGTTTCAAGAAAATGGAAGTGCAGATTTGGGTCCCTCAGGCAATTTTGCTTATTGAACAGACCAAATAACCCTGTTTACAGACGTTCATTCCTTTTAAAAGTTTCGGTCGATCATATATATCTTGGACATTTCTCCTGTTTTGCTGTACTTTTGCAGTTCACTGAGGTGTACAATAGCACATATTCAGGTGCTAAAGCTCTCAAGTTGTGTAAATGATATACAAGCGAATACTGTCAATTACGTGGCTATTTTGCTCTATGAGTCAGTCTTTGCAATAGGGACCTCTCTCTCCTCCATGGGATTATTTGGAGGCTCAAAGTGAAAATCTGAAAGCTTCACGAATCTGCTCTGAAACGATTCCCCCACCGTTGGCGGGAAGTTTTGCTTTATTCAAGCCGTTCGTTGCGGTTTCAAAATGAACGTGCACACTGACAGAAAAAAGTGGCGCGTTTTTTGTTCCTTTCTTTTCTTAGCACAATTTCTGACGAGCGAGAAGTGGAGGTGAATTTTTCAGGTTCTCAGTAAAACGCCCAGCACAAAGCGAGAGCATTTGTTAGCTGTGGCAAAAAACTCCCAGATAGATGTATTATAATATATATATATATATACACACACAGAGAATATTGATGTCATTGTCATTATAAGAGCATTATGTCCCACCAGGTTCAGCATTATAGTTTGGGTGTTCATTGAGGTACAAGTCACAATGAGCCAATGGGGAGTATGGAGATGTCCCTATTAAGTCTCTTTCACTCGCTTTGCATTCACAAAGTTGCCTCACGGCAGCTCAGTCTTTACAGAGAGCAAACAGCCCGTTCAACTACACAGTTTATCCTCCTGTAACACACACGTTTCGAATACATTTCGAAAGTCTTAAAAACCCAAATAAAGCCGCACAGAAATGGACCATTGGTCCCATCGAATCTGTGCTGGTGATTTTCTTCACTGCTTGCCCACTTCCCATCCCTATTTTATATTCCTCCCTCCTCCTCCCCGTCACTATTAAATTCTCTTTGAAAATATATGGACTCTGAACTCCAGCTCTTGGAAGAGATTTCCAATGCCCGAGTGTCTGAAGGTCTCCACGGTTTATTCCATGGACTCAGATCAGTACAACATTTGGCCTAAACATCTAGGAGAATAATAATACCTTCAAAAAAAATAATTTGGTCACTCGATCCACGACTGTCTGTGGGGACGCTGCTGTGCGCAATTGATTGCCACGTTTCGCCCACAAAATATACAGTCAATTCACTTTACAGTGTATCCTGTGAAGCGCTTTAATACGTCTCGAAGACGTGATAAGGCGCTGTAACAAATGCGAGGATTATTATTATTACTACAAGTTTCATTTCAACGATGTGAAAGCTATTTTGACGTCCAAAATGCTGTGACGGGTTTCCTGACAAAAACTGTACTTTGCTAATATTGAACAGCACATTTTTTCACCAATAATACGCACGTATTAATTACCCCCCCATCCCCTCTCCTTCGTATAAAGTATATTTATTGTCCAAAATGTAATATTCGTTCCAGTCTTACAGGTTCATTGGGTCCATTGAAAGGCAAGCTGTCTCTTTTGTTAAACAAAAACTAACAAGCTTTCTCTCTCTTCCCAGCCTATGACTTTTAACTGTCGGAATCCTTTAGTAATTTATTTATTAAGAGTGGGAGCTGGAAGCTGCCCACATACAGACAGACATTTATATTTCTGTACAGATGTATCTTATTTGGATAAAAGCAGCAGCACTTAAATACAAGGTGTCAGGTTACACACTTCTACTTTCAGTGTCAGTGCAAGTTCCATCCTATTTAATAATTGAGTATATGTGTGTGTTCTCTTCTCGGTCTCCCTTTTAAAAGAAAATTGTTATCTGCCGAGCTGGGCTTTTTTTTTTGAATATGATTAATTTGTTTTCCTTGCGAGAGGGACAAGGCTGTGTCGTTATTCCAATCTAAGCTGTGAGTTTGGGCTGCAGGCAGCGATCTGGAAAGCAAAGTAGAGTCGAAAACAAAATAAGTGTTTCAGTGTTGGAAAAAAATCTTCACCCTCACAAGAGGGCTCACCCTCTCGTTAGCCCCTTGTAGTACGATACACACTTAGGGGCAGATGAGGATTGGGTTTATCCCTTCTGTTTTGCCCCGTGTGACCGTCTGCACAGTCACAATATCTGACACCCAACAAACGTTGACCTGGCCGGAGAGCTCCTTGTTTACCAACCAGATACAAGGGAGAGCGCGGAGCAGTTTGATCACTTTTACTACAGGTTTGTTCGATGCCCATTATTCCAAAGTTGATGCCAACGGCTCCTTATGACGCCATTGTTTTTCCTGCGCTGTGATTAGGACTGTAATCGATTCAGCCACCGATGTGTTTTAGTTCAGGAGCCGACTCTCAAAAGATCGTTAGATAACGTGGAAGGTTCATCTTTGCCTGATACAGTAAACCTCACACAAGTCTGATCAGTTGAGGACCGTACATTTAATATGGCTGCTGCAAACTATGAGTTATGTCAAACTTGCATAAAATACAAACGCTTGAGAGAGACTCTGGCAGATGTACGACTTTGGCGATTAAACAGTTTGTACAGATCAGACTTATGCGGCTTTTACTGTATATCTCTGTGGTGGGGCAGTGTGTACGGGAAAGGAATGGGGGTGGGTGGGAGACGCAGAGGTTGCCTTTGGTGAATTCAATCTGAACTAGATGATCTCAGACACGAACCGTACCAATAAAGTAAGGGAAAGGCTACACGGATGACCCTGGTCTCAGTTGGCTTTGTGTTATTGATCTGCTTCACTGATTTTTTTTTACCTGCGATTTACCATGACCAAAGGTTAAGACAGAACCATAGTTTCTATGTGAACTTTTATCTACAAGGGATCTGCATTGGTGTGTAGCCCCAATTCCCATCCGATCCTTATCAGGAGTCAGGCTTGTTTAAGTACAATCCCAACTAGGATTATCTTCAAAGTGAGAAGTAAATAATTATGCCTTTTTGAGTCATTTTTAACTCTTTATTGTTGACCTTGCTTGAAGAGAACAGCCGAAAAAAAGCGCGATTGTCAATAGAAGTACGGAGAAGGACATTTTTGTAAAGGTTTTCATTGCATATATGTACATTCTATAAACATTGAGAGAAATAATAATGACATGTTTGCCATATATTATTCGTGTGCCATTGAATCGCTGCCCATTTTATTTTAAAAGTGTAATTACTGCTTCGTGCTATTCGCTTCGGCTGTAACAAATAATCGCTTTCTTCCAGGACTAATTGTAAAAAAAANTTGGTTTGGACAGTTTGGCCGGCAATGTAAGATAAAAGTTAAAATATTGTTCGAGATTGAATGGAATGACTGTGCCTGGAAACCCTGGACACCACAGCTATGTTTCTGTTGTCAGAATGTTTTGTTTTTTTTCCCTGATTTATCACTGGATTTAAGTTTCATTTCGCTTCAATAAAATCGCCCTTTTTTNCTTGAAGTAACAAGAGCTGTGCGAGTGTGCTTGAATTTAGAGACGACGACAACAACAAATTGCACTTATATAGCGCCCTTCGTGCCTGAGTCGGGTCTCGGAGCTTAAACACAGACATAATCCAGACTGGAGGCTTTCCCCTTCTTATTTAACCATCTTTTCCTTGCGACGTGCCTTTTGCCCACAAAATACAGTCACTCCACTTTACTGTCTATCCTTGTGAAGCACTTTGAGACCTCTCAACGACATGATCAGGCGCTGTATCAGACGCAGGGATTATTATTAATTAACTAACAATAAATAATTATTGCATTTGATATCAGGCCATATATAGTGGGATTTATGCTTCCGACCCTCCAGATAAACTGGTACTGTAAGGCTATCAGCCTGAGCAATGTCATTCTACTTTGAACACTAAATAAAGTGGGTGTGCGCGTGAGAAGAGGGGTGGGGTGGGAAGTGGTTCAAATGTGAAAAACATCCTCCCCCCCACTCCTCCCAGAAATGACAGCTCGTAAAACAGCAGCGGCCAAATCTTACAGAATATGAGAGCAAAAATTGAGGACAGAATCCATACACCTAGACAAATGTATACATATATATATTTATTACACACACACACACACACACAACTGGTTCTGAACTGATTATCCATATGAGAAAGCAGTCTGATGGACGGATCAGTGACTGGATTAGCGAGGCACCTGTGTGTAAAAAGAACCACCTGCCAACAGTTTCAATGTGGTCGCTACAGACAAGTCTCTTTGTTGATTCAGTGCGTTCGGCAGCCTAAAGGAAATTAAAAGAGTTGGAATCTTGCTCTGTATTTATGGCTGAACATCTGGATTGATTTGAGCCACAGACCACCCAAACGTCAAACCCTCCCGCCTGACTGCCTGGAGTTAGCTCAGGCCACTTCGTAAATGGGGAACTGCTGCCACCACCACGAATGCCAAGGAAACTGCCCCCACCCCCCCATCAGGCTTCTCCTGTTCCACCATCGCGGGCTGCGCTTTCAGCCGCCATTACGCCCACAAAACTCTGGAACACTCTCCCTCGATCTTTCCGCCTTGGCGTGAGTGTTTGGGGGACGCTACCCCATGTGACGGGCGCTATATAAATGCAGGTTGTTGTTGTTGAGTGGGGGGGGGGGAACTTGGAACATAATAGTAATAATCCTTTGCATTTGATACAGCGCCTCATCATGACTTTGAGACGTCTCAAAGAGCTTCACAGGATACGCTGTGAAGCGTAGAGACCGTATATTTTGTGGGCGAAACGCGGCAGCCGATTGCGCACAGCGAACATCCCACAAACAGCCAAACGTGGATTGAGTGACGAAATTAATATTATTATTATTTTTTGGGGAGGATTATTACCCCCCCCAGGAAGTGATCTGTCAATCGACTAACAACCATTTCACACAAGTAGCCGGTCGGTTACTTTCCTACCCACGTGACGACATTTCAAGACGGGTCTTTTCGGTCTGGACGCACAAACTGCCACGTAGCCTCCTGATATCTGCATACTTCCTGCCCGAGGATACACAACACACGTCAGATACCGTGCCACATGTTAGCCACAACCCAGCAGCTAGCGGTGGTGTTTTGAAGCATTAATCAGTTACAGCGCTCCTTCCAAAGTGGCTGTGTATATTTGTGTGATGCGCTGTGACCTTCAGACACCGCAAAAGACTGGCTTCTTGGAACTCTGCACCACTAGAATTAAATCAGCCCACCCTCAGGCAGAAAATTGTCGATAAGATATTCCCCCCCCAAACCCCTCAATTCCAAGACTGTGCCCTGAAGTGCTCTAATACACTGTCAATGTCCAGCGTATCGAACCAAGAGCGTTCAAACAGTCGACCACAAAACACTACACGGATGAAGAGATGGGTATTAAAACAGCAACCTATACCTTATAGAACTGTAATAATAATAATCCTCGTCTTCGAGATGTCTCAAAGAGCTTCATAGGCTATAATGTAAAGTGTAGTGACCTGTATATTTTGCGGACCAAAGGCGGCAGCCAATTGCGCACAGCGACGTCCGCACAAACAGTCGTGGATTGAGTGACCACATTTTTAAAAAATTTTGTTATTTTATATCTCCCACGAAGTGAGAGCTCGCAACCATTTTTTTGGGGTGGGGGTGGGGGGTGGGAAACACTATTCTAAAAATTGCTCGAGGCGGATAGACAGGAAACACTACAGAGTAAGGTCATTCGCTTAACTTTCGTTGATCGAAAAGAGAACACTTCACTATCCCACATCCTGGACTTGTGCCACTCCCACAAGGTATTAAGACTCAACGCGTCCTTTGTTTTCTGGTTTTAAGAGGGGGGGGGAAACTCATGGTTCTGAGGCTACGCTGGGGTTAGGCACCTCACAGGACAAGGCAAGATCAGGCCTTCAAACCATTGCTCTCCCTGTGTGAGACGCGACAGAGAGGATTGGATTGGAGATCAACACAACCTTCTACAGCAGGTTACCGGCCATTCAGCCCATCATGTCTGCGCTGGTGCAGATGAAATGGAGGGAGCTGGATAAAATCGTCTCACGGGCCAAATACGCCCTGTGGACCGCCAGTTGGACCACCCTGAGCTGCTATGTCATCTCTTCCCACCCTCCTCATTACCCTTTAATATTCCCCTTTTACAAAGGCCTGTCTGACTCCCTTTTACAGTAGGCTTGCTTCATCAATGGCTTGCACAAGGCCTCGCCAGGACAGCGGGCGGGATTGAGAAATCACTGTCTGGGAACACTCGGCCTTAATGGAGCCTTTGATAAAGCTTTGTTCCTCAGTCAAAGCTGACAGCTCCCACACCTCCTCCCAATCGCTGACATGTTGGTGCCTGGGAATCTCTTTTCACTGAAGCAGACAGTGTTTGCCAGAACACCTGGAGCAACACAAACACAACGCTGGAAATCCACAGCAGGTTAGTGAGCCAGAGGAGAAGGTTCAGGTTAGGGTACAGACCCTTAAACCAAGATCAATACTTTAGGGTGGATCATGATAGTAGAACAAGAGGACAATTTCAACAACAACAACATAAAAAAAATTTGCAACACATTTTTCAATGTCAATAGCTTTCCGCTCACTAAAGTTTTCTGTAAAGGGAAAAAAAAAGTGAATATTCCTTCCCACGTTGACGATGGCAAGCACTTCAACTTACACCAGAATCTTCCTTTAACCTTCCTTTCAACAGAAATATTTTATTCACTGAATCAATTATGACAAGGCATCACTTTCCCCCTTGAAGCTAACATTTAGCGCAGTGAGTGAGTGAGTGAATGAAGAGAGAGAGAATCGACGGAACAATTAGGAATAAGAAGGAAGTTGGGTCACACAATCAAGCCCCACTCAAACCGGATTCGAGCATTGCCACACCTAGAGGCAAGGCTTTAATCATCTCATTATAGTTCTCAGCCAAAGAGAGATTACCCTGTTCATCAAGGAATACAAGCCCGAACCGCAAACAACTTGGTGAGAAGCCACATTTTAATCTCTCGTACTTTGGCAGTGGGTAAATGAGGTGGTTTGAGCTCATTGCAGCAGTTTAAAAACCCAGACCCGGTCAATCTACGTCAAACCAATCCCTGCCGTCTGAGTGAGAGTTTGAGTGTCTGTCGAGGGATTTAGTTTTTTTTAAAAAAACTCTTAAATTACCGATGACCCGAATGTGAAACCATTATTCTCTCAGGTCGCTCAAAGAGGAGAGAACTTTGGCTAAGCAACGAGTCTCCATTGTATCCTCCCAAAAACCCTGAACTTTACAGTAAATCCCACACACACACACACTAAACACAGAGCATGGCAATAAGCCCACAGTGTACAAACACAGCACGCACTTATCAAATCAGAGAATCTTACAGCACAGAAAGAGGCCATTCGGCCCATCGTGTCTGTGCGGAAGCTTTGAAAGAGCTGCCCAACTAGTCCCCACTCTTACCCCACAGCCCTGAAAATGATTTCCTTTTAAGTCCCTGTCCAATTCCCTTTTGAAAGCGACTATCGGATCTGTTTCTACCACCGTTTCAGGCAGAGCATTTACACTTAATATATCCCACTTTGAAAATAATAGCTACCCGCCTGAGACACACAGGGAAATTAAAAGACGTGTTTGAACAGAACATCCTTCCAGGTTGAGGAAGAATGGTTTGCATATGTACGCAGCAGACAAGACTTTCTTGGCCCACACTGGAGTTAACTTCGTCAAACCAAATTCAGTAAGTAGCTACAGGGTGTGGGTACAGTTTCCGTTGGGAGCCCTCTTTGTCAACAAGTAGCAAACTTGTTGGGTAATGAACAAGAGCCATTTATCCCAGAGTAGAGGCTTTGTGGAGATGCCGAATTATAATAATAAATAATAATCCTTGCATTTGATATGGCGCCTTTTCACGTCTTCGAGGTGTCTCAAAGCGCTTTTCAGAATAGACTGTATAGTGGAGCGGCTGCGTATTTTGTGGGCGAAACGAGGCAGCCGATTGCACACAGCGACGTCCCCACAAACAGTGGTGGATCGAGTGGAACCCAGGAGAGCAACGTTGCTCAGTCTCTCTCTACAAACAAACCAGCTCAAATCAGCAGCTCACTCACACGTGCCACGGTCTCGCTAAACGGTAGGTCCTGTAGCTTTTGTAAACAGTCTCTCTTTCAGGTAAGGGTTTCCACTCAAGCAGCCCATAAGATGCCGAAGCTATGTGGCGATGGTTTGCTATCACCTTCCCAATCTAGACATGACTATTTCTCATTTGCATAGCGAGTCTGTGTCTGCACATCCAGACAGCCAGATTCCCATGACTCAGGAGGGTTAAGTCCTGTGGGCTATTTTTCAGTTACTCACACTCACTCGTCTGACAGCTGAGCCAAATCTCAAAGTCTCTCCTTTCTTTTTTTAACTCTTAACAACTAAACAAGTGTTCTTCCCTCTCTCCACCGCATCCAAATGAGCTCCAGCTCAGCCGCCCTCCTAATCCCAATTCTGTCTGGAATCACCGAAAACACAGCCCCAGACTGTTCCAAACAGTTAAGTCTTCAACTCGTCCCCCAAACCCCCTCCCACACACACACACAGTGATAAAACTGGTCATTCACATGGCTATTTGTGGGATGTTGCCTTGTGCAAAAACAAAAAGTCACCACACTTTCCCAAGTTTCCCGTTTGGGTGCAGTTTTTTTTTGGGTGGTGGGGGGGGGATATGGGGGGCAAGGCCACAGAGATTCACATGTTTATGGGGTGGGGAGGGGGCATTGCAATAGGTGATGGTCCTTTGAGCACTGCCACTGGGCAATTACACGATCAAAATAAGAAAAAACCTGGACAGAGTTTGGTGGAATGCAGCCCTCCCTCGCTCCCTCCCTCCCTCCCTCCCTCGCTCTCTCCCTCCCTCTTGCTATCCCGTGCTGTAAAGATTCCAGATAGATATGATGCCTTCAAAAGCACCACTTACCTCGGTTACTATGGCTTCAGCCCAGACACCAGGCGCCGTGGAGAGATGAAACCTGCGGTGGAACATTGGAACATCTACCGTCCACAAGCAAAGGGGACATTTTGTTCTGTATATTCCCACAGAGGTGAGACGGGTTGAAACAACATCAACAACTTGCATTTATATAGCTCCCCCTTCGCTTAGGATAATAATCATAATCCCTCCCAAAAATGATAATAAGGATAAATAATAATCCGTACATTTGATGCAACGTCTTATCACGTCTTTGCGACGTCTCAAAGTGCTGAGCAGAATATACTGTTAAGTGAACTGACTGTATATTCTGTGGGCGAAATGATTTGGTCACTCAATCCATGACTGTTTGTGCGACAATGACAATTGGCTGCTGCGTTTCGCCCAAAAAAAATACAGTCACTCCACTTTACAGTATATACTGTGAAGCGCTTTGAGACGTCTCGACAATGCGATGAGGCGCTTTATCAAATGCAAGGATTATTATTATTATTATTATTATTATTAAACCTGTCCCACACAGGTCGGTAGCTCGGAATGGCACCTGCTCGCTGTGAAACAACGCTTTGTCCAGAATAGATTTAGATTTTTTTTAAAAAAAACAAAAACAAAGAAACGAACGAAAAGATAAAAGTGACCACTTCAAAACACTAGCCTCCTAATGAGAGAAGTGAAATTAGAAGCGTTCAGTCAGCACTAATTGAAACTGCCTCTGGGTTTTTCCATTAAGATTTTCTCTCCCTTTTCTGAAAGGAGACGAGATGCCACGGTTGCTTTTCCCACTCAAAAAAATAACCTGAATAAAAACCCACGGGAAGTTTCCTAAAATCCCACTGCACGTCCCAGTAACATCCTGCGAAGGGCTTGGAGATGTCTCCACGCCGTGGCAAGGCGGCTTTATTAAATGTAAGAATTACTGTAACAAAGAAAAATATCCAAATACCAAAATAAGTTAACTTTGTTACAATGGAGCCATCTGATAAGCATAGAGTAGACTCAAAGGCAACGCCAGGAAGATCGCTAGATAAAGATCAAATGACTATTGTGAATTTTGATGAGAACGCATTAACTCTTCCACACCCTTCCAATGGAAATGTTAGCAAAAACAAGTCAGCGTTTGCTAATGTTTACGTAAACTCAGGCGCTGTAGTGTGGCCAAGATTCCCATATCACACCTACACTGATGTTTTCTAACAATAATCCCAGTGAAACTCTTGGGAGTCGATCTGATGTGCCAAATATATCAAATGCAACGATTATCAAATCCACATTTATACGGAGAGAGCGAGAGAGAGAGCGCGCGCGCGAGAGAGAGAGAGAGAGAGGAGCTTGAGGTTCATTGTGGAAACTCTCCCGGGCCCCTTGTGCCAAAGAATGAAATATAGATGAGTTGTTAAGGCATCAAAGTCACCAAATTAAGGAACCAGACAAACACAAGCACTGTATCTCCAGCGTACAGAACATCGGCCAGGCATGTCATGATCCACGGCTTCTGTCATTAGTGGATCAGTTCTCACTGCGATGCTAAATACCAAGCCAAAAGCTTTATTGTGGAACATGGAATGTACAAGGCAAAGTCCTTCCACCAAATCAAATCAAGATGGGAGCAAGGTCTCCTCTTTCAGCTTTTTGGTACAGTCTCTACACTTTACAGTGTAGCCCCTGAAGACGCTTTGAGACGTCTCGAAGACGTGATAAGGCGCTGCATCAAATGCAAGGATATTTATATCAATACATTGCAACAAGTCCAAAAGCTTCATTTTACTGTGACAGCTTGTGATAAAAGCCGGAGTGAGAGAATGAGAACGAACGCGAGGTAACCAGAGGCGTGCGTGTGTGTGTGGGTGGGTGCGTGGAGTAAAGAAACTGGCCTGAGGTTTTGCCGTGAACTGCTCTGCCCGGGAATCGAACCCGGGTCCTCTGGCTTGCGTTAGAGTCGAGGGCTCCAACCAATAGGCTGCAGGACACCACGATGTTTCTGTGGACCATGTTGGGGTTGTGTACGGCGACACCAGACCACAATGTGACAAACTCTCAGCTTTGCACAATCAGCAAGTTAGCAGATAGGAACGTCCGTGGGCACATATACTGACAGTTCCTCCCCCCCACATAAGTACTTGCTATAATCTCTATCTTGGACAGACCCACTTGCACAGCGAAGAAGCCTGCTAGTGGTGCATGTTTAACAAGGTCGCACCCCCGTGTCAATTACCTTTGTGAATTTCACCGCTGTCTGGATTGAGTACATGTCTCTTTCGGAAAAGCAGAATTCCTTTTGTAGTCTTTGTAGCAACGCAGGAAAGCAGCAGACGCACAGAGCCTTGAAGTAAATCTTTTTTTTATTTGCGGGGGTCGCAGACACGGACAAGGAGGGTAAGGCTGGCAAAACATAAAACAGAAACAAAAGAGATGTTCCTAACTTTGCTTCAGCAAATAGCTGGCGTCAGCCTGGTTACAGACTATAGCATGTTTGCCTCCGAGAAAGAAGATTTTGGGTTCTAGCCCCACGTTGAGACTTTGAACACACATCGTCCAGATTTCCAGATCACCCCCTTTGTTGACCCTCAATCTCTCTTACAAAAGCCCAACTATACAGAGTCCTGTAGCATAGCGGTTTTGCGCCCTCGCCTCGCAAGCGAAAGGTCCCGGGTTTGATTCCCGGTCAAAATAAAATAAAAAGAATAACTTGGTCACTCGATCCATGAACCTTTTGTGGGACGCCGCTGGGTGCAATTGGCTGCTGCGTTTCGCCCACAAAATATACAGTCAATCCACTTTACAGTAGATTCTGCGAAACGCTTTGGGACGTCTCAATGAAGTGATAAGGCGCTGTATCAAATGCAAGGATTATTATTATTATTACTAACCATAGCACAAGCCACAAGGAAGTGAGGAGGAATAGGCCGCAAACCCTGAAAATAGTCAATTAATTTCCCTAGAACTGGGAGGAAATTTCAAACAGCCTTTATTTTGTTTTATGCAATTCAGACTCGTGCGATTTCCTTCGCCTCCCGAAGCCGGAGAAACCAAGGCAGGACACTGCTGACACACACACACACACACACACGTTTCTCTCCCCCCACTCCCATACCCCCCAGCTCGCTTCCTGTGTGAGTTGTGTTGGCGCAGGAAAGAATTTCATCGCAATGTGGTAGAGATTTGCACTCCTGGGAGGAGGGCGGGTGAGGGGGGCGGTTAGGGAGAGAAAAAAAGCAAATCGAATGTGAAACACACAATGCATTAAACGCGACTCAGGATATCAAACCAGGCAGGTGACAGACAGTTCGCTGTAAAATTGGTTCCAGGGGTTCACACAGGCAAGATAGTGGAAAAAGAAAATAATTGAGTGCGTTTGCTGTGTAAATGTATGTGTGTGTGTGTATATATATATAATAGATTTACTCTATTTATTAGATGTATATACTTGGTAATGAGAGAAACGACATTTTCCACTCGGTTCCGAGGACGAAAGAAACAGCAAAGTCGGATGCAAATTCCTCGAGCCAACATGTTTGGCAGAATCAGTATAAATGGGAAAATCATCTGGAATATCACTCGACATTTTCCCCCCTAAAAACGGCTTCTTTTGAAGCAAGCTTTGAAGTTCCATAATTATTCCTGACTTAACATGAGGGCTGAGAGGGCCACATACAGAACAGTCACTGCCACGACTGCTACTTAGCAAACTCTTTATACGTCCCGTATTTGGGTTTGCCTACGGAAACAACAACGAAAAGGATGTTCTTTTTTCCCCCTCTCCTTTCCTGCGTGTGCAGCAGTGCGAGGAAGCGGCGTGAAGGTTGGGTTCACACAGAGAGAGAGAGCGCGCGAGAGCGACAAGAGGTTCCATTCAACAGAAAGTTATTATTTCACGCCCAACAACGCAGCACGAGAATCAAACGCCTGGGTTTGGACACAAACCACTTTCAAATGGTTTCATCGCATGTGCTCGAGAGAGGATTTATTTACATAGAAACATAGGAATAGGAGTAGACCATTCAGCCCCTCGAGCCTGTTCCTCCATTCTTTTAGATCATTGGTAATCTGTACCTCAACTCCAATTACCTGCCTTTGCCCCGTATCCCTTGATCCCTCAACCCTAACAAATATCTCCCCTTTCTGACACCAGTACCCAATTAGGACCACTTTTGTGCTGGAGATTCAGGCCTAGATACAGCTCAGAAGTTAAGCCTTAACGCTCATTTCAAAGGTGTTAGAGAGCGAGAGAGAGAGAAAGAGAAACTAAATACTATCAGTTCTGCCTTAGATTCAAAGCCAATTCCGAGAAGTGACAGTATAGTGGTCAATGCACAGCTTCCCCTACTGTTTAAAGTCAACTTTAAAAAGACACCTCCTATTTCAGAAGACCTTTACAATAAAAACAACAGCAAAATTACATTTGTAAAGTGCCTTTCACTTTACAAGGACATCCCAAGGCTCTGGGGATGTTTAATGGAGATGGCTAAAAAATATGTGATACAGCCAGAACCCTTACACTGCAAATGCCACACTTTCCATTGAGCTGCCACATTGACTGGCATCACACGGACAGAGTAGTCAACCCTCACACCCCACATCTCACTTTCCAGAAGTCTTTCAAATGCCGTACCTGGAGCAGCTCCTTCACTTGTCCTGAAGCAGAAGAGAGAGTGAGAGAGAAAACACCCAAACTGACTCAACAGTATTCTTGTTTAGCCGAGTTACAATTGAAGCATCGCAGGTGATTCCAATTACTTGAGGATTGTTCACAAGTCTCCCGGTAAAGGAAAGTTGTGCACAAATTGGCTGCTGGACTCACCTACCAAACCCCCCCACCCCCCCACAGTTACTACACTTGACAGTGAATCCTTCGAAAAGCTCCTCTTGACGTGAAAGGTGCTAATATGTTAGATGCAAGGATTATTCTCCTTATTCTTATTGAGGCTGCTCGGAATGAGCTTAAGTCGTAACATTCTCCCTCCCCTCTTAAAGAAAAGATTATCTACTCCCACATTTCTCTCCAGCCGCCCCGCTGACACTTAGGCCGCTTCTCTTTTATTTGCCGTGGAAACATCCTTGGATCATCTTAACATGTTCCTTTTCAATTAGAAGACAAGGTGAGGGTGAGCGCATTTACAGTCTCTGGTGTTGAGGGTACAACAGTCTCATCTAGTGGCTGGTGGGAGAATGGCACTCGCCTTGGATAAGAATTGGGTTGGATTGTCTTGATTGACCACTGCCCACTGATAATAATGCAACATATGGTACATGTGTATGTTTGTGTGGGTTTGGTATGTGTGTGTGTGTGTGTAGGGGTGGGTTTAATATGTTTGTGGGGGTGGGTTTGGTGTGTGTGTGGGGGGGTGGGGGGGGCTGGGAGGTGTTGTGTGTATGTGTGGGGGTGCATGTGGATGGAATTTGCAAGCGATTTGGGCATCAAGTAATGGGTCCTGAAACATATTCCGTGTGTATATCCTCCAACTGGGGCCATCAGGGCACCATTACAACAACGACTTGCATTTATAATAGAGCCCTTTCACACAAACGGGGTAGAGTGCCACAGAGCTTGACGGTGGCCGAGCCAGGGGGAGAGGGAGGGAGGAGGTTAGGTTAGGTAAGCACGATCGATGAGGAAGGTCTTCGGTCGTGGAAGATCTAAGGTCGTTCCCCTTAAAGAGGGGAAGGAGGGGGTGAGGCGAAGGGATTGGGGGAGCGAGAGTTCCAAAACACGTCATCACATTGTCAAATGCAATAGTCAATGATTACTAGTAGCATTAATGGCATTGAGAGCATTCATCCTCAAGCCAGCTATTGAGCTCGTGTTATAGCTCAATACACTCACAAGATGTCACTCTCCGTCAGTGGAAACCAAGGCCACAGTTTCTGAAACAGTTTTACTGCTGATCTGAGGAGGGGGATAGAGAGCTTCAAACCCCGCGTCGTGAACAGCCGTGTGCATTTCTGTCCCCCTGCTTCAACCCTCAGCACTGTTAAAAGCCACATTGGAAACAGGCTGGCTCTTAACAGTGGGGGGGGGGGGGGGGTAAAAGCTTAAGTGTTCGCAGCTGCTTCTGGCTGCTGTTCTGTGCTGTGTGAAACCTTACCATCTTAAGGCTGCTTCTCTGCAGCAGTTATGCCGATGTCAATTCACGTTCTGTCAAAGGCAGCTGAATATGCGGACGGGCAGGAAACCATTCCTGACACTCGGTCGCAACACAGAGGAACAATTGTTGATCCAGAGGATGTGTCTACACATCACGTGTGCACACAATCACTCATAGGCGTGTTAGTTAGAGCACTCGCCCCGCAAGCAAGAGGACTTGGGTTCGATTCCCGGTCAAGTTTCCTCACTCCACACGCCTCTGTTTACCCAGCAGTAAGTAGGGACGCAGTTGTTAGTTGATTGGCGGCTCGCTTTTTCGGGGGTAATAATCCCTTAAAGAATAATAATAATTTGGTCACTTCGATCCACGGCTGTTTGTGGGGACGCTGCTGTGCGCAATTGGCTGCTGCGTTTTGCCCACAAAATATACAGTCAATTCACTTTACAGTGTATCCCGTGAAGGGCTTTGAGACGTCTCGAAGATGTGATGAGGCACTGTTTCAAATGCAAGGATTATTATTATTTTTCTATGTAAGAAACACAGACTCCCCTAGATTTATTTTACCGGCTGCTGCTCTCTCACACCCTCTATTTTTTCTCTCCATCTCAGGCTTGGTGGTGTGCCTCACTACACGGCTTGGCTTCACCTAGAATCTCTCATCTTGAACAAAAGCTTAGACGCTTTCCACAAAGACATCTCTTTACCCAGAGCCAAAGGAACTGCTGAGATCTGTCGGGAGAGAAACTACATTAACAAGCGAGTCACTATTCAACTGTGGGCAACAGCATCAATAATAAGCTGCCTCGCTTGCGATAGAATTTGGCTGCTTTCACTTTGGGAAGTCTACCTTGCCAGGGGTCTTCAAAAACCCTTTAGAAACAATTTTAAAGAAAAGTAAATGAGTTTGTACTCCCATGAGTGACTTTTACACAGTTTAATAATAATAATGATTGGCCAATTTTTTTTTAAACCTCGAAACACATCGCATCACAGGAGTTGACGCATCTGTGGGACATCTGAGTCACTTAGCACTTAAGATCAACCGATCGACCCTTTAATAAAGAGCTCCAGATGTGGTGATGTCCGAAGGCAGATGTCTGGCCTCACATTCAGAAACTCAGTAAAAACAGAGAGAGAGAAAAAGTTCCTTATCAGCCTGCCAACCTTTTACACCGAGTGAGGACCGCCATTGAGAAACATTTATAAATGATACTCTGCATTTCAGGCCTCGGGGACGTTACCCCTCAATAAAGAGCGCGATATAAATGCAAGTTGTTGTTTATTTGATGTGATTTTAGCCCCTTTCACATTGAGCGAATGTCTCAAAGCGCTTCACGAAGAAGTGTAGTGACTGTGTAATTTTTGTGGGCAATATCGATTGGCTGCCGCTTTTCGCCCATCAAAAATTCACAGTCACTCCACTTTACAGTGTACCCTGTGAAGTGCTTTGAGACGTCTCGAAGGATTGATAAGGCGCTGTATCAAATGCAAGGATTATTATTAGTTACAGTAAATTCATAGGAAGTGCTTTGAGATGACCCCCCCCTAAGATGAAAGGCACTACATCGATTGCAAAGATCATTTATTATTTATATAGCGAACAAAGAAAAGGCTTTAGCAAACTCCACATCCCATTGTACTTGGGATTCGACAGAACACACAGCATTGAACATCAGGGGGGAAATGAACACAGGTTGATAGTCGATGGCAAATAGCACAAAGTTTTGAGCAGAGAGAGGACGATAAACAATAGTGATATTAACGAACAGAGGTTGATATTAACAGCGCTGCTCCCAGCCCAGGTTTTAAAAATACAAAAAAAAACCACACATGGCCTGATTTGATTTATATCTGACGGCTGAGACAAAATTCACTGTGGGTTTGACCTGACAGTTAAACAATGAGGTTGTAATTTTTGTTGGTTGCTGGTTTCGTCAGCTGTACACACACCTACTCCACTCCTTTGTGGACCTGCTGAATAGAACCTGTTAACATACCATTCATTGTGCTGAAGCAGTGCTCAGGAAGCACTGGGTTTTAATGAATGGGATTGACTTCGGTCGTTACACTTCATTCAACTCCATTTTTCCCGCAAACCAAACGTACGTATAAGAATAATAATCATAACAATAATCCTGGCATTTTTCACAGCGCCTTATCATGTCATCGAGACGTCTCAAAGCGCTTCACAGGATAAACTGTAAAGTGAATTGACTGTATCGTGTGGGCGAAACACGGCAGCCAATTGCGCACAGCAGTGTCCCACAAACAGACCAAATTACTACTTTTTTTTGAAGGGATTATTACCATATATAAAACATCTAAAATATAAAATAACTAAAATATAAAATGCAAGTTGTTGTTGAGGTTCGATCATGGGATTTCTCAATCTCAAACTTGTTTCTGACTTGTAAAAGGCTGTAGCATTTGCCGATCTCGGTTCATTCATTCTCAACTGCAATCACGATGGAATCAGTCACGGCAAAGCCTTTTGTCATGTGTTCCAGTGTCTTGAAAGGCAGCTTGAATGCGATCGCAACTGAACCATTCATATAAGCAGCATCTTCCAACTCTTCTGGCGGGAAAAGAAGTGGGGCTGAAAATAAAAAAGTCAAAGGTACAGATTCCTGGCGAAGCTTCAAAAGAAACAGAGATTTCTAAAGGAACCACATTTAAAAATCTCCTCCATCCCTTTTACAATGAGGTGCATTCATCAACTCACACAGCACCAGTACAATGGGTGGAAATGGCTGTCTTTGATTTGCAAAAGTCAGCACTTTGTCCTCTCCGCAGAAAGTCCTATTTCCCCCTTTACAACGCTCAGGCCATGATTGATTAAGTACTCTGAGACGCCGCACGGTGTGAAAGACGCTATAAAAATATAGCAAGTTGTTGTTTGCTGTCTATCTTTTTCAAAACAAAGTCCGAGTACTATTATAACATGTTGGTGCCACTATTGTTTGTTTCTAAAAAAAAAGTTAGTGCAACATTTCTAACCAACGTTAAGAAAACTAACGTGGAAACAAAAAAAAGGTACTATTTGCAAAGAGAAACTTGATGTGGGGCACTGTGTGTTTCTCCAATTGTACTTGGCTCGTCATAATAATAATCCTTGCATTTGATACAGCGCCTCATCACGTCTTCGAGACGTCTCAAAGCGCTTCACAGAACATACTGTAAAGTGAATTGACTGTGTATTTTCATCCCAAATCTGTTGAGCAATATTGTCGTTGATGCCTTTACTGAACCTCTGATCAAGTCCTCTGTCCTCCCAGCCCAGCAGCAGATCTTGGCAGCAGAAGTGTCGGGCAGGGGAAAAAAAAGATCAAAGTGTAAAATACTCATCCAACTAACGTCCTTAAAATACCATTTAACACGCCGTGACACGCTCTTGGATAATAATCCTAGCAATCGGTTGATTTGAAAAAGCAGAATTAATGGTTTGGGAGTGGATACAAGTGAGCAATGGATGGAAATGGGGAACAGTTGATAAGATGTGAAAAAATATTGGGAGTGAAATATCCTCCTGAAGTGAAAGGCACTACATTAAGGGTACTCTGGTGTATCATCAACTGAGATCCAGAATACAGGTGGAAATTCTACGACGGCCTTTGAGATGCCCGACTATCTCTTTTGTGGGGAGAAGTTATAATAATCATAATAATAATAACCCTTGCATTTAGTACAGCACCTTTCATGTCAAGAGGATGTCCCAAAGCGCTTCACAGCGAGATTCACGCTTTGAAGAAATCCAGCATAGAACTTATTATTATTATCTTTGTACTGTTAATGCTTTTAAGCTCTCCATTTACCCGGTTAAGAACTTTTTATTTGTTGTTGTTGTCGTTGAAAAATTGGCACAGACGCGCGAAAGAGAGAGAGAGAGCGCGAGAGAGACTGTGTTTAAAGCAAGAGTGGCCCGGTATTCAGGAGATAATGTATCCCACCTGGGAACAAATCTTTATTGGAAAGATTATACATACGAAAATTAGCTGGGAATGAAAAAGAATACAATTTTATAAATTGGATTTTTTTCCCCCCCAAAAAAAGAGCTACCGTTCAGAGAGAGCTGGGTGGGACGATTCTGTGAAGTTGAACTCTTGTCGGGTACAAAATTGTGTGGGTGTCGCTCAGAGTTTCTCTCAGGGAAAAAAAGCCATCTTTTTAATCTTCTTCCATGTCTTCACAGGTCACTGGCTTCCCACGTAGTCAGTTAACAGAGCAGGCACGTAAAAGTAGAAGCAGCTTAATTTGGTTGTGGTCGCGAACACACAGACACAACAACCACACACAACTAGCCATTCAAATCGCCTTCATTTCCGCCCTCGACAAAGGGTGACAAATGTCCTGAATAATGTCCCTTTCACTCGGCGTTTATTTAGCTCATCATCACTGCATTTTCAAAGCGTGCTCCATTGTAACGTTCCCAGTAATCGCTTCTTCCCGCCATATTCACTCGGAACCGGAACAAAGATAGTCGTTATCTTTTTTTTGTAAATTCTGACATCCAATGAGTAAAAGCTGGCTGGACAGACGAGGCTTACAGCAAGAAAAGGCTGTGACACCCAGACACCAGAGGCAGAGACACACTTCCCGGTTGCCTCCTGACTGGCAAATTGCATTTCAATCGCATCAAAAAGCTCGAGATGTACGTGAGAATCGATCAGAGTCACGTTCAGCTCCGTCTCAAGGCTTTCTGTGTGCAACGATCTGCCCTCAACATGCACAAACCACCCGCCTTCTGCCCACCCGACTTAGATAAACTCAGGCGCCTCAGAAGCCGACCTACCCTTATTCGGTTCCTTACCCATTCAGATTAGCCTCTTCATCTCTTTCGTAACCAAAAGACTACGTTCGGGCACCTAAATGCAAGCCAGGCCATAGATAGCTCTTCCCGCACCTGTAAACTATACCAAGCTCAAGACATTATTCGGCTTCTAACAGTACAAAAACAATCTACAGGTTGGACACACCAAAAAGTCTCCTCACAGGAACCCAACGCCTTACATTTCTCTTTGTTCCATTCTCACGCGAGTTGTGTTTCTGACTCCCTCACCTCCCCCCCACCCAACCCCATACACACACACCTCCCACTAAGCCCCCACCCCACCCCCGCCTCCCTGGTAATATAAGATTCTGGGCAAACCCAGGCTGTGTTGTTTTTTTTTATTTAAAACTTATCAAAGAAGCTGTATAATCGGGAAAAAAAACATATAAAAATAAACCCAAACCGGTGTCAGTCTGAAACAAAATGGTGGCCAATGTGAAGTGTGTGTTTTTTTAGTCCCGATTAATCAACCACAGGTTTGAGGGTCGTTGTCACTATAGGTAATGTGATTAAAAAAAAGTTGAAATACTGTAACTTAGAATTATCGTCTCGTACTACCTACAAACTAGAGCTTTCAAGGTTAACTCACTTAGGTGCGATCTTAAACCGTTTCGTTTCAACGGGATTCTGAGCAGTCGGGGGTGGGTGTGTAAAGCTGGGTCAGTGTTATCCGTATCTGCGTGAGAGTTTCAATCGGAATTGGGCCGTTTTCGGTGTAATTTACAGAGCGCTTTGCGGATGCAAAAGGTGAGAAAACAATTGCCCAACTGGTCTCAGGAAGGACAAATAGCGAATGAGTGAGTGAGTGAGTGAGCGAGCGAGCGATCGAGCGTCAAAGAGAAACCTTGAAAACCACTCCCCTCTCCCTCTACAAATATATATATAATATATATAAAAAAGGCAAGGACTTGTGATCCCTGAAGTTATAATCCAAAATATAAAATATCCGACGACTTGCAAAAAAAAACCATGCGATAAAAAAGTAAAGCGTGGTCTGTTAACAAAAACAAAAGCTTGTGTGTTAGTTAGTGATTGCTCTTGCAGGCCTGGGATCCGCTAACACCATCAGATCACTTGACGAGACGTTTCGCTACATCCCCGTAAGCAATCTCGATCTCCTTGTCGCCCGGGCAGGTGTTTGTGAATTCATCCCTGGTGTAAGCGTTCTGCAGGTATCGCCAGATTCCTGTCATGGACTTGCAGATCTCAAAGTTACGGTATTTCTTGGCCACCACCTGGAAACGGGCAAGAAGCAGGTTAATCCATCGAAAGTTCCTGGCAGAGCGAGCGCGCGCGTGTGTGTGTGTGTGTATCAACCGCATTTCAATGACACGTCCGTAGTGGTTTATGTACAATATAATAATCCTGGCCTTTGACACAGCGCCTCATCATGTCTTCGAGACGTCTCAAAGCGCTTCACAGGATACGTACGCAAGCCAAGGCTTGCAGTGGGGGGAGCCCAGAGTGTGCATTGGGGTAACTGCTGCAGTCTAACCGGCTAAGACAGCACAGCTTGGCCATTGAGAGCGCTGTCTGGACAGATTTGCCGCTGCTTGTCCAGCTCTGACCACCCTCCCCGTGAGGGCAGGGTTAACAGGAGCTGAGTGATCTAATCACCGAGCAGTGGTGCAGGGAATGTGGTCACCAGTGTAGCCAGAGGCCACACCTTTGTTAATCATTCATTGAAAAACTTTCTTCACTGCGGCAAATCTTTCCAGGCGACTGAGTCAGAGAACAATGGGAAATCGATCGATCGATCAGTCGACCGACCAACCAACCAACCAACCAACCAATCAATCAATCAGTACCTTAACAATGTGAAGCTTTGGGAGCAGGTTGCAGTCAGCCAGTGTCATTTCGTTGCCGTCTAGAAACTTGCGGTCGGAGACCTTGATGTCCTCCATGCTGTCGGCGTCGATCTCATCGGGAAGGGGAGAGTTTAGATACTCGTCCAACTTCTGCAAAGCTTTCAGCAGGCCCTTCTCCAGAGCTGGAGAGAGAAGAGCGCACTCCGGTTAGGTCGCCCACAAAAAAAATACACAATCAATTCACTTTACAGTCTATTCTGTGAAGAGCTTTGAGACATCTTTCAAAGACGTGATAAGGTGCTGAATCAAATGCAAGGATTATTATTATTATTATTATGTGAGGCAGAGGGGAAAAAGAAGCTTAACGGAAAATCCGGTAAGATTTCAGAAAGTTGTGGAATAGACTCAGGGTACCGAGTTGGCACAACAACAACAACTTGCATTTACACAGCGTCCCTCAGGCAAGGATAGCGCCCCAGGGCTCTCGACAGTGAGCACGACGCTGAGCCAGGAGGATGTGACCGTAGGCACTGGTCAAACAGGAAGGTCGACCTGAAGACGGGGAAGGAAGGACGAGGCTGAGGGAGGGATGGGTAGAGGAAGAGTGTTCCAGAGTTGGGGACTGGTTGGTTCTCGCCCGTGTTGGCCTGGCTCAATCAGTGCATTGTTGAACGTGACAGAGCCCAGACTGGGTGTCAGGCTTAGCTCGGGGTGAGTAATCTCTACCCGGTGAGTAATCCCCATGATGTTGTGCTTTGAGGAGGTATTTGCCTCCAAGTCCCACAAAAAGGTGCCCAGTAAATGGCAGGACATGACATCGGTTTTGCTTCACAAACTTTTAATTCAAGAGATGGGCTCGGTCCAGCCCAGTCCCAGTCTCTATTCTGTATGTTATTATTCACTGAAAAGCACTTCGAGACCTGACTCTGTGTCAAGGGCGCTATGTATTAAAAAAAACAAGTCGTAGTTGTTGTTCTTGTTAAACCCTTACTGCACATGAACACACTCTGGCTGTTACATTGAGGTTAGGGTTGAAATAATAATAATAATCCTTGCATTTGATATAGCGCCTTATCACGTCTTCAAGGCGTCTCAAAGCGCAATTGGCTGTCACGTTTCTCCCACAAAATACACAGTTAATCCACTCGACAGTATATTCTGTGAAGCGCTTTGAGATGTCTCGATGATGTGATAAGGCGCTGTCTCAAATGCAAGGATTATTATTATTATTGTTGTTATTATTACTAACACGTTGCTTTACCTTCATTACCGTCCGGCTTGGAGTTTTTGATGTAAGCTGAGAATTTAGCGAAGATATCATTGCCGGCTGTGTTCGACTCTGGGTGCTTTGTTCCGAGCTTCAGGTACCTGAGAGCACAAATTCAAAACACGTTTGAGTGAGTGGGTGAGTGAGAGGGAGGGAGGGAGAGAGAGAGAGTGTGAGAGAGCCAAGCAGAATTCAGTTGCAACGCAGCAGGCAGTCAGTCAGTGCAACATTCCTTAAAAGGACTTGAATCCACATGGTAAACAGGAGGCAGTTCTGCTATGAGACCATTTCCTAAACCAGTTCACGTCATTTCCAGCAGCACATGAGAAAGAGAGAGAGAGAGAGAAAGAAAGAAAGAAAGAAAGAAAGAGCAGGTTGTTTTGCTGATGTGGTTACAGTCCAATACACAATTATACTGACACATTCCTCCTGACTTGAAGCCAACAATGCTGATTAAGACACCCGAAGTGCGGGTGGGGGAGAGGAGGGGAGAGGAGGGGAGGGGAAGGTTGCCTCAAAACACGGTCAAAGAGAACAATGGCTAATCAATCAATGTAAGAACCAGAGTTTGGGATTCATCGAATAGATTGCGATATAATAATCAATAATCATAATAATCCTTACGCCTATAAAACACACAATCACTACACTTCACAGTGTATCCTGTGAAGCGCTTTGAGACGTCTCAAAGACATGATAAGGCACTGTATCAAATGCAAGGACTGTTATTATCATTTGATATCGTGCCTTTAACGTCGGGTGGATGTCTCAAAGCGTTTTATATACTGTTAAGTGCAATGACTGTTTCACAGGCAAACACGGCAGCTAATTTGCACACAGCATTGTCCCACAAAATAAATGACCTATTGGGCACTGGGAGAAATGCCAAGTTTTCAACCCGTTGTAACATTTCGTTCAGTCCCCGGAATATCAGAGGGAGGGGAGGGAGGTGGGAGGGGATCAGTAATGTTGAATCTATTTAGTCAGAAAATTTATGATTCGGAATAAATAATGGAAATGGGATTTCAAAGACATTCAATGGCAAGAGGCATAGAGCTCAGAACAGATTTTATCTTTAGCCAGAAAAGGTATGTTTGGATGTGTCAAAATGATTAAATGTTGACGTCTATTTATTGGTGAGAATCACACTATTACTCAAGGCAAGAGCAGCGTGGTTGGAAAGTCTGATGGGTCACTGACGTCAAGTTACACAATCCCCCTAGCTCGATCTTTCAAGGAAACAAAGCAATTTGAGCTGAAACCATTGAGTCCATTCAAGCATTTTGCTCACATGGATCGTGTACAGTTACACTTATGTTAAGATCCTGAGAGATCAAGAAAGCAAAACTTTAAAATACATGTAATGTTTCCCGCTGCTTGTCCAGCTTTGCACCCCCTCACACCCCACGCCAAGAGAAACAGGTGGGCCTTCAGTCACTCTGCCCCCGCCCTCTGGAACTCCAGCCCGCAGTCCTTCCGCCTCGCCCCCTCCCTCGCCTCCTTCAAGACCCGTCTCAAAACCCTCCTCTTCGACCGTGCCTTCGATCACCCTCCTTCCCCCTCCTGCCCTCCATCCTCTCCGATCCTGACTCCCAGCTCGGGTCCGAAACACTGACCGTCCGGCGCCTTGGGACGTCCTCCTGACATGAAAGCCGCCGTGTAAGTGTCATTTTGTTGTTGTTGTTTCAAAATAGCGCCACGCGGGATCTTTAACTGAGGTCCAGCTGAACAGGCAGATGGGACGTCGGTTTACAGCAACAACAACTTGCATTTACACAGCGCCCCTCACGTGGGGTAGCGTCCCCGAGCGCTTGACAGTGGCCGAGTCCGATCCTGAGCCGGAAGGGGAAGAGGGAGCTTGTCCGTAAGCATCATCAAAAAGGAAGGTTCAACGTCTCATCCGGAAGACGGCACCTGCGATAACATAGCATTCCCCGACACTGCCACGGACTATGTGATTCCAAAGTCCCGAAGTGGGGCTTGAACCCACGACCTTCTGAAAAACTTAAAGAGAACAAACGCTCCACTCTTCTCCTCTCCAGTTTAACGTTTCATCCTTTTGGGCTAAACTCTACACAGCCTCCCCCCCGCCCCACCTCCCCCCCAATCCCAACACAAAGCCCAGGGACCTGAATGAACACAGTTGGAAAAAACATAAAAAATTCATGAAGTGCTTTTGACGCGAGCAATTCTTTTGGCTCTGGCGCTCGGCATTACTCATCTGGTGTGATCGCAAACAGCTCAGAACACAGGAGCACAATAACCAAACCAGCCACGCTCATAAAATATGCAGCAGCAGCAGCAGCCGCCAGTGGCCACTTGTTAAATGGCTTGTTTATAGAATATTCCCTCTCTGAAAAAGGTCAAGTAAAACCTTAATCCCGCTGCCCACACAAGCGCGTTCAATTCAAACCTGTAATTGCATTTCAGCCGGCTTGCTTGCCGTGAAATATTAGCACTTGCTTTTGTTTGCTCGAGCTCCTACGGCTCAATTTATTACACTTTTATTTTTCTGTGTGTGTGTGTGTGCGTGCGCGCGCGCGTGTGGCATCCATCTCTCAGTTGTACCCTTTCATCGAATTCATTCATTGAGCGAACTCAGCTCAACGTGCACACGGTAATTGATAACATTCCTTGTAGCGCCGTTTCGCACCTTCGAGGTGTCTCAAAGAGCCTCACGGAATCGACTGTAAAGTGTAAGTGACTGGGTATTTTGTGGGCGAAACGCAGAAGCCCAATTGCTCCCCCCGCCCGTCATCAACAGGCACCTCAACCGCTTCCTTTATTGTCCGTGCAAACAGTCACCTCATTCGTTGAATTCATTCCTCATCTTGCGCGATATGAAGGGAAGGGATGAGGTGGCCGTAGGTGGGGGGGGGGGAAGGGAGAGGCGGGGGCTGGGGCACTAATCCGGTGCCAGTTTATACTGGCACGAGGCATGCCTGTGATTCACCCTGGCGTGAGGCCTAAGCCCCTGGTTACAATGGGCCAATTCACAACCAAGGATTTAAGTCATAATCTGCTGCCAAAGAGAAAGTTTGGAATTTGGAACAAACTTGTCCTCGATACATCGCTGCAATTAAAGAGTTACAGATTCCAACCTTCTGGTGAGTTGAGGGTCAGAATCAATTTACCTCTGGATCCTCCCTCCCTCAATCCCACTGTTCCCTCTTTGCCCGTCTTCACATCGCAGTTAAAGACTTTTTGGCAGCTTTTGTATTTTTTGTCGATATATTATATTGTGACTATGAATATAGACTATACTGTGAATGTATATGTACATGCATATATATATATAGATACATACATACACACACATATATTCTATGAAACCCTTTGAGATGTCGAGAAGA
The DNA here is from genome assembly GCF_018977255.1 of Callorhinchus milii. Taxonomy (NCBI): domain Eukaryota; kingdom Metazoa; phylum Chordata; class Chondrichthyes; order Chimaeriformes; family Callorhinchidae; genus Callorhinchus; species Callorhinchus milii. Next base: position 12,017,314 of record NW_024704751.1, read on the forward strand.
TGTATAAGGCACTGGGTCAAATGTAATTTGCTGTTATATCCAATGAAAGGATTATTATCTTTACTTTCTCAAAGTGTAAAGTGAAGTGACTGTATTTTGTGGGTGAAATGCAAATATATCAAATGCATGGATTATTAGCACTTAAGACTAGACTGCACAAGAGACAGACTAGAGCAAGACACAGACTGCAAATGACTCTGTACTGGGCACAGCTTAGAGCTTCTCTCTCTCTCTCCGTGTCATCTTCACAATCAATTCAACTTCACGCTAAAAATTGGTGGAATAAATTAAACCACTTTTGCAGGGACTGCTGACAGTGATTTTGTACCAGTGTTAATTACACGGATCAATCAGAGCTCATGAGCTGCCAGGACATCAGCCTGATTGCAAACCGGTTACTGCAGAGACTGCCTACAAAGCAGCAACACAAAGCGAGTGGATGGACTCCCACCGGCTCCCTCTGCCCTGCCGCGGTTTCCATTGTATGACCCCACTGCTCCGAGCAGAGCTGTTTTGAACACAAAGAGCTTGAGAGTTTCACCACAAAGAATAACACTGGATACGACCCGCGCATTATAAACCGTTCCCAAACATCTGAGCGTTCTCGCGACATCCCAACACGTCCGGTTAGGCTTCTTTTAAAATTACAAAAATAATAATATCTATAAATAATAATAATCCTGGCATTTAATACAGCGCAATGTCACACTCGTTGAGACGTCTCAAAGCGCTTCACAGGATATGTTTTTTTTTAAAAAAGACAGCAGCTTCAAGTGATCTGACTGACCAATGCCTTGGGACATCCTCCCAACGTGAGACGCACTGTACAAATGTCGTTTTGTATTGTATCGTATCTGCAGTTCATCTTTTCTTATTTGTAAGTGCAAATGCTGGTTTGAACAGTCAGTCTATGAATCAATGGAACAGAATGAGAGAGAGAGAGAGAGAGACAGTGTGAGAGAGAAACTGTGTGAGAGAGTGTGTGAAAAAATGAGAACATGATTGAACTTGGATCAAATCTACCACAGTGGAATTTTGCATCTGTGGAATTGCTTTCTATTTGTAAATGAATCAGTAAATAAATAAATCTTTAGGGCTTCGACAGTCAGGAAAATTCTTGGGATCTCTTGGGAAAAATATTAAGAGCTCAGACCAGGGGGTGGGGAGGGGCGGGGGGGGGGGGGGGCGGTTAGATTGAAGGACAAATTTTCTGAGGAATTTCTCCCACACTCACACGCAGCGTGACCTGGCTGTGATTACAGCTGGCCAAGATGGGAGGCTTCACGTTTCCTGGAATTGTCGAGGGTTTCTGACCCTTTTTCGTTTGAAAAACTAATGGAATTGCAAAGTGCGGAGGAGCCCAATTATACCAAATCACAGAGGATTCCCAGTGAAGGGAAACTCCCGTGTTTATTACACTCCTCCCGCCGGAGGTGATTAGAAACGAAAGCAGCTGTTGTCCGTTAAAGAGGAACAAGTCTTAATTATCGGACGATTCCACCACAACAACAACATCCGGCATTTACACAGCGTCCCTCACCCAGGGCAGCGTCTCAGAGTGCTTGACAGTGGCGGAGCACGAAGCTGAGCCTGGGGGAGGGGGGGAGGTGACCGTAGGCACTGGTGGAAGAGGAAGGTCTCCAGGCGCGACCTGCAGACGGGGGAGAAAGGAAGGGGGCGAGGCTGGAGGGACAGAGGGAGAGTCTTCAGGGCGTAGTGGCTGGAAGTGGGGAGGGAGGGCACAAGGGACAAGTAGGAGGCTGGAGCCAGTCGAGCGGGGAGTGGGTTGGGGGAGTAAAGCTGGTCGGAGTGAAGCTACGATGATTTGGGTTTAATACATCTTACAGTTTACAGTAATCTGACACCAGGAACATCGCAGAAACATTCTGAAGACGCACAACTTCAAAGGCCGCAAGTTTTTAAGGTCAAACACAGCCAGGAGTTAGAATCCCGTGATCCTGGTGAAAAAAGAAACCCTCCAGCAGCAACTAGTTTTTAAAGAGGGAAAATAAAACTAGAGCTGGCCGAACAAATCCTGTCAACCCACAAAGCTTCACCGGATGGGGGTTGGGGAGAGAAGAGATAAAGAGAGACTTTGAAACACGTTGCATTTAACACAAAAAGGACGGTTTGCTTGGGCAAAGTCAGGAATATTGCAGTCTCCCACGAGCAGCTCCTGTTGCCCCCCCCACTTCCCCCCCCTCCCCTCCGCCCACCACAACACAAAGCAGTCCTGGAGAGAGCTGCAACTAATGCTCTCACAACAACAACAAGATTGAATTTATAGAGCGCCTTTCACGTCAGGAGGACGTCCCAAGGCGCTGGACAGTTGGGTCAGGACCCGAGCATTGGGGGGAAATGGTGAGGGGAGGGAAGGGAGGGAGCGAGGATGGGGTAGAGAGTCGAGAGGGGAGGTGAAGGCACGGTCGAAGAGAAAGGTCTTGAGACCGGCCTTGAAGGAGGAAAGGGAGGGAGGAAGCGAGGCAAAGGCACTGGGGGATGGAGTTCCAGAGCCTCGGGGCAGGCAGTGCAGTGAGCAGGAAATGTGCTGTTCGGCCTCTTGACAACAAACAAACTGGTCACCAGACCAGATGTGCTGTATTGAAGCTACGAAAGAAACTAAGACTCAGGAAAAGGGCCCTATTTTTGTGTGCGTGTGATGTCATCGCATACACAACACACACACATACATACACACACCACAGAGATCCTACTAACAACAACAACAAATTACATTTACTCAGTGCCTTTCACGTCAGTAGGACGTCCCAAGGCGCTGGGCTGGACAGTCAGGGATTTGGACCCGAGCTGGGGGTTGGGATCAGGAGGGGTGGAGGGCGGGGTGGGGGGGGGTGGTGTAGGAGGGTGACCGAAGGCGCGGTTAGTGGTTAGTCGAAGAGGAGGGTCTTGAAGGAGGCGAGGGGAGGGAGCGAGGATTTTCCACCTGGGGGGAGCCAGAACATCCTCGAGGAACTCTTCAATCTTATTGACGTCGGTCTTGACCTCGCCGTTGAAGGTGATGAAAGGCGGGTGGGTTCCCGGAGCGAGATTCTGCAGGTCAGCGGGTTTCCTATGGGATTAAAGACAACAGACCAGAGCTTCACTGACAGAGCTTGGGGGGAGACTTATTAGAACAACAACAAATTACACTCGTATAGGGCCCTCCACGTCAGACAGAGGCAGACATACTGCAGCATGGAATTCAACAGACAGAAACACACCCAGTTGCTGGTTGACGAACCATAGGAAGAACTAATGGTCCTAACGACGGCACTGAATCCAGCTCCTAATGACAGGAATCTTATCTGAATTTGGGCTAAAATAGTCACACTAAATGCCTGGGATGGCAACTATTCATGAACAAATATAGATCAAGACAGACCGACACATGGCAATAACTTACTTCCTCTCCCCCTCACTCTTGGCAGCAGCAGCAAAGGGAATTCTTTGAAATAAAGAATACGAACGAGAGATTGATGCCAAGCGTCAAATCATCATCATAATAATTATGATACGGCAATGCCTTCTGTCCTGGAGCCATCTCAAAAGAACATTGCAGGATTTTACTGTGAAATGTAGTGACTGTGTATTTGTGAGCGAACGTGGCAGCCAACGTGCACACAGCAATGTCCCCACAAACAGCCATGAAGTGAATGACCAATATTATTGGGGGGTGGGGGGAGGTTGTTGGCCAGGACACAATAACAACAACAACTTGCACTTACATAGCGCCCTCCACACAGGGTAGTGTCTCAGAAAGCTTAACTATCGCAGAGCCTGACTCTGCCTGAAATTAAATAAGTCTTTCATTTGTTGGCAATCAACCTCCTTAGTCTCTAAACCATGCAGAGTGGGAGCTCTTTACTTCCCTCAATCTTCCCATCTCAATAAGTTTATCACCTTTATTGAGTAATAATAATACCTCCAAAAGAACGTATTTGGTCGCTCAATCCACGGCTGTTTGTGGGGACGCTGCTGTGCGCAATTGGCTGCCGTGTTTCACCCACAAAATATACAGTTAATTCACTTTACAGTATATTCTGTGAAGAGCTTTGAGACGTCTCAAAGATGTGATAAGGCCCAATTATTATTATTATTATCATCCTCTGCAAACGAAAGCTTTACGTCATCTAACCACACGTCTTACCCCGTCGAGTTTGGAGCAGCTACTTTCAAACCCTGGCCGCGCGGCTGAACGGCTCGCGCCATCCCGCCCGAGCTCTCATTAAAAACAGAAACTCTTAACGAGCGAGTCTGAGGGATCGCGGATGAGTTCAGATTGATGGGCGTCGTCGTTCCGCTCCCCCAGCTGCAAATCGGAGTTGATGTGTCGGCAGGAGGTTGCGGAGCTGGTGTGTAGTGAGTGCGTGTGAATTCAACGTCTGACAATGGATCTTTTGTTGTTTGGTGCCTGGCTCACGCTGGGGCTGCTTTAAAAGACTCGGAGGTTTGTTGCTACTCCAGTAAGAAGGGCTGAGCGCGTACAGTATCTAAAGGGGGGGTGGGGGGCGCATCGGATAGCATTTAATCCTTACCCGTTAACCCGCCCCCACACCCCCCACCCTACCCAGGCATCAGCTGTTGGGCCTTCAGCCTCTCTGCCCCAACCCTTTGGAACTCCATCCCACAGTTCCTTCCCCTCGCTCCCTCCCTCCCTCCCTCCCTTCTTTCAAGGCCCATCTCAAGACCCTCCTCTTCGACCATGCCTTCACCGTCCTACCTCCACCCCCCCGATCCCAACCACCACCCCCCCTGATCCCAACCACCACCCACCCCACCCTCCCCCCGATAGAAAAGCTCTCTCGGTCTTTACATAGGATTTAGCTTCACTTTAAAAGCGAGAGATAATCAAACACCTTGAGCTCTTGGTAGGTTTATGGTCAAGAGTTGCACCTTAATGTGGCTGTTAAACATCGCAAGTAATATCAATGAAGCTTCCGCACACGTTGAAGTGCTCCGAGACTCTGCTCCGTGTGAAGGGCGCTATGTATAATAATAATAAAAATAATAATCCTTGCATTTCATGTACGGGTAAAAAAAAATTCCATTCAGCGTCATGTCTTTGCTGATAAGCAGCTATAATAGGAAATCCCATTCAAGGTTAACATCCCCAATAGCAACGCACAACACCGCAGAGTGGAATCTTTAGCTCTCAAAGCCCTGTAAGCACTTTTGAGACATCTTCCCGACATGAAAGGCACCGTGTAAATGTAAACTGTATTGTGTTGTGTAACCGCACAGCAGCTCTCACCCAAAATTGCTCAACGGTGCACTTGTAGGTCTTTTTTTTAATATTAAAAAATTACAAGTTGCCAGAAGGACATGGATCAGTGAGTGGATTGATCTGGAAAGCTTGTGTAACAGGCTCCCTCCGTCTCTGTATCTGTCTCACACGCAATCAGCGTCCAGGAGAGGATAAAACAATGGCAGGAACTGATTTAAAGCTGTGGCGCTCGACCATAAACCTTCATTCAGCACCAAATCAGCAAACCCTCAATATGAGCTCAAGCACAGGATCTGCTGAAGATCACATTGGAAGGAAGTGTCCTCTCACATAGGAAGGGGATAGAACACTCAAAAAAGCATTTTATTTTTCTCTCTCTTTTTTTCCCCCTCTTGAAAGCCATCTTGCTTCCGGGCTCGAGTCCATAACCTTCTGACGCAAAGAGGGGAGAGCGAGAGCTATTTACTGGGCTAAGCTGACACTTAATTTAAGTGCTGACACACACACAGACACACTGGATGGAAGAGATGTAAAGTACTGTAACAACAACAACTTATATAGCACCCCTCATGTAGGGTAGCTCACAAAATGTACAGTCACTACACTTTACAGTATATCCTGTGAAGCGCTATTTCAAATGCAAGGATTATTAAATTAAATAATAATAATCCTTGCAATTGATACAGCGCCTTACCACCTCTTCGAGACGTCTCAAAGGGCTTCACAGGATACACTGCGAAGTGAATTGACTGTATATTTTGTGGGCGAATAAACAAGATTCAGGCAAACATCCATTTAATCGCTACAGCTCGGTGTAAAAATGTCCCGTCTTCTGCTGTCTGTGGTAATATTTGCCAGCTGTAATATTTTCCACCTTGAACCAACTAGAGAAATGTTCAGGCTCGTTCAAAGGACAAATGAATAAAAGGAACCTCAGACTATCAGATCTACTGGCCGGAGGCCATATATATCCACGATAAGAGAATAGAGTGAAAATGACAAAAATATATATATATATTAAAAAAAGCACACAAAGAGACTGCCTCAGGACATGTCACATTGGAATCACTAAGCTCTCAAGCCATAATATCTGGTCTACACTTCCAGCTCCTGCCAGCATCATCTGAACTCTCCCAAAAATGTGCGTGGACTGGGGATACAAAGCTAGAGATCATCTGTAGTATATCTTATTTTATTTATAATCCTTTCTGAGAAGTACAGAGCTCTGCAGAGAGGACAGTTGCAGATCAAAGTTGACACGGAAGACAGAAATAAGATTATTTCAAACCTTTCTGTATGACAAAACGGACAGAAATTAATAATAAACAACAACTTGCATTTATTTTGCGTCCCCTCGCCCAGGATGCTTGCCCTCAGAGGTTCCCAAGCCTTGGCTCTTGCCAACCTCCGCCTAATACACTCCGGAATTAGGTAAGCAGGATATGCCCCCCCCCACCCAGAGAGAAAGACAGAGAGACAGAGAGAGAACGCATTCCATTCCAACAACTATCTGGGATTTCCGTGTGTAGACGGGAGGCCTGGAATTCTCAGTTGGGTTTGGAGACTCTTAAGCAACAGTGATGGGTGTTTCCGCGTGTGTCAGACACCCGCCCGGCTGACCCCCCAAAAGACACACATTAATAACCCCTCCAGTTGATCCAGCGCCTGATCACGTCATCGAGACGTCTCAAAGCCCTTCACGGGATATCCTGTAAAGTGAATCGACGGCGTATTTTGTGGGCGAAACGCTGGATAAACTCGGCTACAATACTTTGAAATAATTTCAATTGATACGAGTTTCGCCCGCGATCGATCGGAGCTTGTGGGAGAGGGATCTCCCTCTCTCTCTCTCTCGTGTTTCTCTGCGAGGTGGTTGACTGGTGTTTGGGACACGGTCTCGCGATCTTACCTCTTCAGGTCGACTGTCGTGACGTTAAACACCACTCCTTTCAGCCACAGGATCATGAAGAGGCGCTGAGAGAAAGGGCAGTTACCAATGCTTTCTCCATCACTCCCGGCCTGAAGGTAAATAGGATAGAAAGGGAGAGAGAGAAAAAAATAAATCAACGGTTCAGTACAACTGCTCCGTCCTGACAGCTCATAAGAATTGGCTCATAAGAAGAAGACCGAGGCCCATCCAGTTCGCCTTCCACCATCCTGGCAGTCACTTAGAACACGTCCTGTCCCAAACTATATACTGTACTGTATCCCGAGATAGTATTTCCTAACAGAAATCGATCCGATTTGTTCGATGTTCCATCAGTAAACGGCCAACAGCGGAGCGAGACTTGCGGAAGGGAAATGAATCGGATAAGCAACGGGGACACGATATGAATGAAGTTTGTTGGGCTTTCTTTCTCTCTTTTCCGGTTTAACTGTTCCTCTTTTATTAACGCTGCAAACTCAGTCGAAATTTAGGATTCAGGGCTACTTGGAATCGGTTTGAATAGGATTGAAACTGATTCCGAGTAGGATTAAAGCTTTCACCAGATACCCCACATGTGCCTGAAAGACCCACATCTCCAGGGCGCGCACAACACTAAATTAACGTTAAAGAGGTGTGATTATTCTGCGATGAGGAAACAAACAGAGGTGAGCATATATGTATATAAAAACATTGTGCGATGGTTACAAACATAAAATAATCCCTTCCAAAAAACAATAATAATAATAATTTGGTCACTTCAATCCACGGCTGGTTGTGGGGACACTGCTGTGCGCAATTGGCTGCCGAGTTGTTTCGCCCACAAAATATACAGTCGATTGACTTTACAGCGTGTCCCGTGAAGCGCTTTGAGACGTCTCGAAGACGTGATATGGCCCTGTGTCAAATCGAGGATTATTATTATATCATTACATATAAAATGATACAGAAAATGCTCACTACTAAACCAGGCGTTCCCGTCTGATTCATCCCACCATTAAAAACATTCTCACGTGTCATTGTTCCCAACTCAGAAGTTTAAAGTCACAGTCTGACCAGCCTCCGAAAACAGCTCAGCCGCCCCTCCCTCCCTCCCCTCCCTCCTTTCTCAATATAATATAAACAAGAACCCATCTGGCTGCTCGATCCGGTGGGTCTGACTGCTCGGATTCATGAACCTTCCATCTCTGCAGGAACCACTGACCCTGAACCATCACATACGCAGATGAGAGAGTGGATTCCCTGGAGTTGGGAGTGTTGCTCCTGGTTTCTTGAAAATACTTGAGCTGGAAGCCTACACGCACGCGCGCACACACACGTACGGGCGCACACACACGTACGCGCGCACACACACGTACGGGCGCACACACACGTACGCGCGCACACACACGTACGCGCGCACACCTTAACAATCCCAACTGTGACACTGCCTGCCTGATCTGGAACTTTTTAGACACGAACATCATCTCTGTTTAGCCAGAAGTCAGTAGGAACCCGCTTGTTAGTCGATTGGCTGGTCACTTTTCCGGGGGCTAATAATCCCTTCGAAAAATAATAATAATAATTTGGTCACTTCAACCCACGGCTGTTTGTGGGGACGCTGCTGTGCGCAATTGGCTGCCGCGTTCCGCCCACAAATATACGGTCAATTCACTTTACAGTATATTCTGTGAAGCGCTTTGAGACGTCGAGAAGACGTGGAAAGCACTATATCAATTTCAAGGATTATTATTATTATTATTATTATTATTATTATGATGATGAGCTCCCTCACAGCCCAGCCTTGCTGCCAGGGATTCTCAATTTTAGATTCGAATAAACCTAAACAATTGGATTTTGAGGTTGGATTATCCTGTGTTTATATAATCCAACCCAGAAACCCAGAGCTTCGTAAACCTACAGGAAATTTGACAACCACAAAGGTTCTTTTCATTCAAAATATCCTGAAGCACCAAAACATCTGCAGGGAAAATGGCTGAAGTCTTGTCAGCGTCTATCCCTGGAGGCTATGGGATGCTAAGATCATTATTTCAGTATCGGGGCAAAGGCTTACAACAACAACTTGCAGGTATATAGCTCCCCTCACATGGGGTAACATCCTGTAGTGCTTATAGGGGGAGAGGGAGGGAGGAAGGAGGTGACCATAGGCACAGTGGAAGAGGAAGGTCTTTCTTCATGATCCAAAAGAGGGGAAGGAAGGTGCGAGGCGGAGGGATTTGGGAGAGAGAGAGTTCCAAAGCTTCGGGGCGCAGTGGCTGAAAGTGCGGCCGCCGATGGTGGAGCGGAGGAAGGGGCCGAGGGACGAACAGGAGGCCCTGACCGAGGTGGGTGCAGGTCCCGAGAGAAAGAAATACGAATGATCGCTTCCAAGCCTGAGGTACAGATTTGCTGCTGTACATAATGAGACTCGAGTCTAACTGCACAGTCCTTTCTCTGCTCCCCTCGGGACTGTGTGCAATAGGAAGTCACAGGGGCTCCTTCCCTCCCTCCCTCCCTCCCGCCCTCCCATTTCAGACGCAGCCTCACTGAGCAGGCATGTGGCACCAGCTCAACACAAACAGCTTGGGACACAAGAGGCAAAACTTGGTTCAGCTCAGGAATAGCAGCACAGAGGGCGAATTCAAGAATGGCTCCGTCCATTCGGGTTATGTTCCCGGGTTTATAATGGTTCCCAGTGTTTTCTGGAGCTACAGGCAAAAAAAAAAGCCACACACCTCTTCCACAACTGAAGGGAAACACTGTATTGTACGCAGAAGCCAAGGCTTATTAATTAATCTTCTGTTTTCTCCAAAGGTTCTCAAAGACTCCTTCCCAGCATATCCTGTTAACCCTCAAAACACTAGTCGACGAGAATTGCCTACGCTGTCAAGAGAGAGCTTCCAGATCTGTTCAGTGTTAAAAAAAAAGGGCACAGTGATCCTGAGTAATGGGCAAACTATTTCTTGTTTAGTTGGCAGAACCCCCCTCACCCCTATTGCCCACTAACCCTGTGCCTTTACTTACAAAACTGAAAGTGAAATGTGCATTCAGGTTTAAAATGCAATCAAATAAAATGTCCTAAAATGTCACAAAATGGATAGTGAAACCACATCAGGGGATTTTTCTAGTGGGATTGTCCCGGCAGCTGGGAATCAGTGAAATCAAGAATTTAAGTACTCATTACCAGCGCTCGTAACCAGCAAAATACTCTATTTGTTTAAAAAAATACATATATCACTAGTTTCACATTAGGAGAATGCCTCACAGAGTTTCACGTGATTTACTGTAAAGTGTGATGACTTTTTTAAATAAACAAATGCAACAGCCAATTAGTCCGCAAATAGTCGTGGATTCTTCAAACGTGCCTTCAGCTCCCCTCTCCACTCTCTACCCCTCCTCGCTCCCTCCCTTCCCCCCTCTCACCCTGACCATTTCCCCCTTCCTCACTCCCTCCCTTCCCCCCCCTCACCCTGACCATTTCCCCCTTCCTCACTCCATCCCTTCCCCCCCCTCACCCTGACCATTTCCCCCTTCCTCACTCCCTCCCTTCCCCCC